>NC_137976.1:50735963-51935963 GCF_963924665.1 Micromys minutus
ATATCAGAAGCTGTTAGTCCCTCAGCCCTTTAGTTACCTCCAAGATTAGTTCAATGCAGCACATCTTGCACCTCCACATTGAAATCTTTTCTGTAAATCTAAAGTCAAGAAAGCAAAATCAAATTCTTTCAGTCCACAAACCCATTATGGTTCTTAGTTCCACTCTCAATTACCAAAATGTTCGAGGTTTTTCCCATCTATGTCTCCCTCTACTAAGTCTTTGATATTCTACAGATACTAAGGTGGAACAACAAAAAGACATCAAATCAATGGAAAACCCTTCAAATAAAACTAGAATTGAAGATAGATGCTGCTTCTGTTCAAATGAGAAAGAACTAGACAACTTCCCAGGGAAACTTGGTAGGCCATGTACTTTGTGATCTCAGCAAAGTGATTCCGTGTACATGACCTAACTCCCTCTTATTGATAATGGGAATATTTTCAAATATAATATCTCAAGGGTTGCCACTGTAATAAAATAGCATCTTAACAAATATTCTGTAAAGTAGTCCTAATGAGACATCCATAAGCCTGGCATTCCCAAAACATATTTCATACCATGGACAGAATCATAGATTGGGTAATAAATTTTATATTTATAATGACTTCAAATCAAAAAAGTTATGAAGCTTTTTGCTTAACTTTCCTTATTTCTTGGTGAGTGACTGAATATGATTACAAATATGAATCTGAGTTATAATTTTACTTTGGTAATTATTGTATCCATTATGGTTCTAATTTGTCTTTCCACAGAGGTTAAAGTCAAGCTGTTCCTGGAAATTCACAAGAGAATAGAAAAAAATCTACTATATTTCTAATAACTTGGGAATGCAAGGTGGAGACTTCTGCAAGTCTGCTTTTCTCTACTTCATCACAGCTGACTATCTGTTTCTCTGCTAGCTTTTAGTTCAATCTGCCTTTCCTCTTAGAAAACATCTTCGAGACCCTACCTCATCTTCCTGTACTGTCTTCTGTGTACTAAGCGCTCATATATACAGCTCCTTTAGTAGACTCTGAACTCCCAGAGCCACTGTTAAGCCTGTTCTTGCCCCACAAACATCACTTGAGAGATACATGTCATGAGTACTTCACATTTTTATCATAGTTGTCTTGAGGAAACTGAATAGTGAGACACCGTGTTCAGTAAGCCTGGGGGCTGCCTACTACCTGTATCCCAGAGATTACAAAGGTATTTGACATACCCAAAGCCACTTGTCTGATAAAAAAATGAATCCTATTTAGTAATTCAAAGCAAAAGGGGAGTGTCTAGTGAGCACATGCCATTCACTGTACTACACATTGAACTGATCATGACAAACTGCAAACCCTCATAAGAAAACTGTTTACAAATCTTTTAAGGAATTTTTTCAAAGGCTAGAATGGATATGGAATCCTCACTCCTCAAAAGTAAACTAAAAATAACTATCATGACCAGTTGTAAGGCAGCTATCGTAAGACCATGAGGCCTGTATCAACGTAAAGAAGAACAGCTTCTTCCTCAGAAAACTGTTCATTTTACATTTCATTTAATTCAAGAAAGAAAATGCTGCTGTGGAGATTATTCAAGTCCAAATGTTCCTGGTGAAGGTGCTTCCAGTAATTCTGGGAAAGAAGCCAGTCCTCTAGTTTTATATGTAAATATTTTAAAAACAAGTACATATATATAAGCACAAAGGAAAGGTCAAGAAGATGTAAGTCTTTAAAAATCTATTTTAATAATTTTTTTCTGTAACTGTCCACAGAAGTTTTGGCTTTTTTTGTAGTGTTACATTTTCTTTTACACAATACACCTGCTTTTTTTCTAAACTAAATATTTCTTCCATCTAATGACTCTCTTTATTAGACAGCATCTAATTTGCATACATTTACATACAATTTAACTGCTAGCTTGTGAGAACAAAGAACTGGCTCTGCATTGTACTGAAGGACAATGCTCAGTACAGGAAGGTATAAAACCAACCAGTTCTGTGACTGTGAGCTCTTTGTCTCAGTCACACCAACCTCTTTCTTTTTTAACATGCTACTTAAAGGGGGTAAAAATTATTTCATCAAACAATGAAAGAAACTACTCTCTTTAAGTGTCTGCACCCCACCCCCTGCTTGGTTACCTCAATTGAGGTCCAAGTTCCCTGATTCTACCATAACTTCCTTTATTAGCTTTATTAGATTTGATAACTCAATGCTTGTATTTTGTTTGGTGTCCCATGTCTGAAACAGGCTGGGATCCTACTCTGGTAAAATTTTCATTCCATTAATTTGTACTGACGTTTGCCTTGCTCCTGAATGGACCAGGTCTTAGAATGTGGGAGGCTGTTCTTAGTGTACAATACACACTCTTACCCTACCAGGTTAATAGATTTCTGCGAGACTTCAGGGCATTTTTGTCATAAACCTTTCTTCAAAGTAAATGGTTTTCCAATTCCACTGGGGAGTTAATGGAAAGAAGTCTTCAACATAAGGAGGACGTCCATGCAAGACATGTTCTAAGTAAAGAGCACTTGAGGCAACTGCTCCCCCACTCAGCCCTGGTGTCCCTTTGTGAGTCTCCAAGCCTGTAGGGCTCTTGGGTAAAAGAAAAAGAGAAACAAACCTGAAAATCAGGGACCCTTGGCTCTCCTATCTAGTAAATTCACACACACTCTGACATGGTGACTTAACCGTGTCTCTTCTCTTGGTAACTCTCATTCTTGATGCACAGAGAGGGAGATTATAGGAAGCAATTTCAGAGAGTTTGTTCAGTGTTTTGTAAATATTAACTATTGAAAACATGCAAAATAAGTAATAATGCTGCGGTCACAACCAAGTAAAAATAAACCCAATGGGAATTCAAGTTTCTTAAAGGCCACTGGAAAAATATTATCAAAAAAGTATGGAATAAAAATGCTTCAATTACAATAAGTAGTACAAACATTGGGCAGGACAGAAGGGCATCTGAAAGCTATAAAAATAACATGAGCCAGCAACACAGGCAGGTGGAGACAGCGGCATCAATGAGCCGGAGCTGAAGCAGCCCAGGAAGATTGTTTCCTTAGAAGTGGATTTTATATCCTTGGCCTGTTTTTCTTGCATCTGATAATACACATTTACAATGTTAATGACCAGAAGAGGTGTGAACTTGTCAGTGATGAGTGAGGAATTCTCTCACTCTGTAGGGCTGCAGAATGCCCACGTGATTTGGAGCCTTCGACAGTCAGACAGATTGCACAGGCACTACATGCGATCTTGAGGCATGTCTGATTTTCCACCTGGTGGGAAGCCTGACTTAGAGTCAGTATCAGTGCTGGAGTGCTGGCAGGGTCCAACTCTGTCATTGCTTTACCCCACCAGCAACTATGAATACTGATTAAAAATAGAGCACACAAAAGAAGGAGTCAGGTCCTCTCCTTACAAAGGGAAACAGAAACACCACCTATAGGCTTTGACCAGACACCTGACATGTCTGTACATAAACAGGGAGTCATAGAAATTCTGAAAACCATGACTTATTTCCAAAACCAGTTTTAACTTCAAGAGGACCTGTCTCTGATCCCCAAGTTCCTTGTTCCATGAGACACAAGCCTATCACCTCATGGAGCTATAGCATCTGTCCTTTCAGAGACTCTGAGTACGTTTTACATGACATTTCTGATTCTCGTGCTCATTTAACCTTCTTGTTAATGGGGATTTCAGGAAGCATTTGGTTTTCTGTCATGAACAACTATCTGTCAGTACACAGTGTCAGACTACCTTTTTACATTCTTACCATCTTATATTCACCATGTTTGTTTAAAAAGAACCTCTTAATACTAACTCAGCCAATATCACCTGTGCTGGAGGTGGTTAAGATCCACCTCCCCAATGCGTGTTACCACGGTGACAAAGTAGTGACCTAATTTACACACACCTGCTGGGTTAATTGGGCCAAAATGAAAGATGATATATATGCTCAAAATCCAAAACTGATTTTTCCCTCAAAATTAAATATTTGATTTTTTAAATGAGCAGTTTCTAAGGCTAAGAACATACTTCAGGTGTGCATCAGCCAGTTAATACACCCTGAATGTTTCATGACACTTGAGCAGCAAAACATATTGAGTGATGAATACAAATCTTTTATGTATTTTCTGCATGCAATGATTAGTATGACTAAGTGGTCTCAATCACAGAATATGCCATGTGCTTAAGGGGTCAGGCTACTGACTGAGTTAACAGAGACATTCAATCATGTCGAGTGATCACTCAGTCCGGGCTTTAAAAAAACAAAACAACACAACACAAAACAAAACAAAACAAAACAAAAAAAAAAACCACACAAGTTTGCTTTGAAGAAAGCTGTGCCTACTTCACAGCCTTCCACAGTATGTAACAAGTCTTGAAACAAAATACTACCTTTGTTGATCTGTCTTCTGGCCACTTTCTATCCTCTTTCCTCAAACCACTGATTGCTTTCCTTGGGCTACAACATTTTCTGTCCACAGGCAATAGTGGTATAAGATTGCTCCCTTTAAGGAGGGCTAGTACCAACCAATCATCAATGTGTGCATGCACACAAATGGCCTTTCTAAATGCACCAGAGGCTAAAAAATTTCATAGCCTCCCATTCATTTATCAGGAATGTCCATTAATGTATCTATACAAGATATTCTTTTATTATCAATATAAAGAATTACAAGTAACTAACTTGCATGTGCAAAACTAAGCAATTATCAAGATGGTATAGAATATATTTATGGAATACATAAATACACCAGGGAAATTATTTAGTAACAAAAATGTGATTGGATTATACTGCCAGCTAACAAAAGTCACAACCTATAAATTTTATGTTGTGCGCAATGGCCTATTGTTTTGAAAATTAATATATTAATAACTTTCTTCTAATAGTAATAATTGTATCAAAGATGCCTTTACTGTCTTTATTCTTACTTTTTGAATTTCCCAAACAGTTTTACACTGGGTTTGTTATCATTAGACTATAAAATTATATATGATTACATATGTTTACATATGATTTCACAATATTAAAAATAGAGCTAAAGAAGCAGGTCAGCAATGAAGAGCAGTGACTGTTTTCTCAGAAGACTCAAGATCGAGTCCAGTACCTACATAACAGCTCACAGCTATCCACAACTCAAAGTCCAGGGGTACCAACCGCCCTTTCTGGTCTCTGTATGTACAGATGTGCACATGGTACACAGCTGCACATGGAGGCAAAACATTCACACACGCAAAATATAAAAAATGAAAATAAAAAGTTAAGCTGAAGGTAGAAGAAAAATTAGTGACATTATTGATTACACACCATAGCCTTTACCCCTCTTGTAATTAAACAGTCACATGTTAACCTGGATAAAGTTCTTTTATTGCTAAACATTCAGCTTTATAACTGCTTTTTTATAAAACACTGTAAAGACACTGGCTATCAGAATTCTTAGCCTAATCTCCCTTTAAAGCTAAACAAAAATCATATGAAAAGATTGCCTTTTAATAATGATGACATGAAGCCAACTTTTCAAGACACAAATAAATTTATTTATCACCTGGTTATTGCATCTTACAATAAATTACAATGTTAAAATTTTGACTTTATTTGCTCAGTTATAGGGTCTTACTGATAAGTGCTTTTCTTAAGTAAGTAAAATTAACATTACCCTATGAACCTTATTTGCTGTTAAAAGTATCTCACTAGGGGTTTGATTTATTCTATCATGCTTTCACTGATTTAATCATTGCTTAGACAATCAAAATATAATAATTTATTCTTGTAAATGAGAGAATTTCTTGGGAAGTTCTGTTTCACAAACAGTAGACTTCAGTGACTACTAAAGAAAGACATGTCAATTCTGACATTCCAGTTCTCAATATAATACTAGTTTTTTCTTTTGTCTCTGTGCTCTCTGTCTTCCTAAGAAGTTTATGGAACAAGAAAGAATTGGTTTACATTTCAAGTGAAAAATAACACTGCTTCTTTCATCCAAAAAGAAGAGTTGATGCATTTTGAAAGTACATAGAATGTAAGTTTAGTTGAATGAAAAATATAAATATTAAGTAAAAGATTGCACCACAAATCTGCTACAAGAAAATGTGACTAAGTTCTCTATGCATGAGTTCTTCTAAGTCACAAAGTAAATAAGCAGGAAGTACAACTGTATAAAAATACTACAGGGCAAAAAGAAATTTGTAACAAAAACTGTGAACACAAAACTTCATTTTTCTAAGTACTTAAAAATTGAGATTGTAATTTAATTACAATGTTCAGTTCATTTCCCTTCACTTTCCTCCCACCAACAATCAAATACACACACACACACACACACACACACACACACACACACACACACAATCTCTCTCTCCCGTCCCCTCCCCTCCCCTCCCCTCTCCTCTACTCCCCTCCCCTCCCTCTCTCTCCCTCTCCCTCTCCTCCACTCCCCTCCCCTCCCTCTCTCTCCCTCTCCCTCTCCCTCTCCCTCTCTCCCTCCTCTCTCTCTCCTCTCTCAAATTCATGGCCTCTTTTCTCATTGTATTGCATGAATATATGCATGTGTATATACATATATATTCCTAAATATAACCACATAATGTTACTTGCATGTGTCCTTTGGCTTAAAATTTTGACACTAGACAACCAATTGTGCTCCTCTAAGGGAAGACCACCGTTCCAAGCTCCCAGCTATACTCAGGCATTCAAAAACTTAACTTTGATAGCACACAAAGAGGGTATACAAATTCGTAAAGGGCTTTTTGAAAAAAGAAAATGAAAAAATGAAATGAAAACACAATGAAAAAATATAAAACATTTAACACCCATGTCACAGAAAAAGAAATCTAAATATTCAATCAACATTTTAAAATATCATGAAATTTGATATAAATTGCAATAAGACAATGATGATATAAATTTTCATTCTTCCAATAAGATATATAGCTGCTAGTACTTTACAGTGTTGAGTCTGTAGGAAACTAGAAATGTGCTGTTAATAGGCACAAAACATGCTTTTTATAAGTTATGAAAATTTTTATAACTTTTTAGCTCTGGAGTGCCTATTCATTTATGTATTTGCTTTTAGCAGGATCTCTCCATGTAACTCTGGGTATCTTGTAACTTGCTATATATAGAGAGAGGAATGGTCTTGAACCCACAGAGGTCTGCCTGCCTCTGCCTCCCCAGTGCTAGAATTGAAGGCCTATGCCACTAAAGCAAGCCTTAGAACAATAATTTTGAAAGTAAAATTTTAAGAAACAAATACCACACTATTTGAGCATTGATTCCATTTTGAATTTAAAGTTCAGCTATTAGATTGGTAGATGAAGTAAACACTTTGATAAAGCCATTATTTTCTCTGTACATTACTAGGAATCCCCCAACCTTTAAAACCGTATGAAAACATTAAGAAAATAAGAGTGAGCACCAATGTCCAATGCCATGATGAAATTGAAAGAAGACTCTGGAGAAAAGCAAGCACTGCTGAGCTTCTCACGGCACACCTCTCCCAGTGAGGCCTGCAGTTGGCTGTGGCCCTTCCCTCTCTCAGAGAACAACTGGATGAGGGGACAAGTTACTCTGTAAGTTACCTAAGAGCTCTTCAGTTTCTGCTTTTAGCAGTTCATAATCTGATACAGATGGTAGAAAATACATAGAAATTTTAAATATCAATTTTGAGTATCTAGATCTACTAAAATGAACAAGTATATATTTAGTGTTTTGTGTGCAGACTGTAACCATGTTTTTGTAACAAAAGCAAATAATGTAGCTGCTGAAAAATGTGGCAAACTGAATAAATTAAATATTATTTTAAATGCTACATCGCTGCCTGCATGAGTGCTTCTAGGTCTCAGTTCAGCTCTGCCAAGGTGGTGAGACTTGCCAAACAAGACTGATCTGACGAGTATGCGCTGTGCTCTTCACGGCCTGCCCACGGGTACAGCTCGCAGATAATTCTTACTGTACACTGATAAATGCTCTCATATTCATGTACTTCATGGGCAGAGAAAGTGACAAAGATAGTCTGTAAGCCATGTATGTAGTTTCACTAACACTCATATAAAAACCATAGTCCTCAAGAGGATAGAAACGTGTTTCCAACTCACTAGAGCCACCTCTATCTTGTTTGTAATTTAGATGCACCAGTCTTCAGTACAGTAACGGCCTTTGTCCATGGTGAATTGACACTCTGGATATATGAACAGATCTTTAAAGGCTCTTACCTCAGGAATGAGTTAAATTTCGTGTGTTGTAATTTATGTATTAATGTATTTCTAAAAAGCCAAGTATAGTAAACTCCCTAGTTTCAGAGAGAAGAGACAGGAAGAGTCATGAGAATTTCCTTAGGAGGATTAAGGTTTAACCCAATAATGATGCTGATATTAAACGCAAGAAAGTTTATTTTACAAACTGGAATATTTTCAGCCTCTTCAAGACTACACTGAATGTGTTTTAGTTTCTCTAGCAAAAATTATATATCTTGATATCTAAAAACTTAACCATTTGTGCACTGGGTTTTTAATCTGTTCTACATTTTCACAGCAGACCTGCTCCTTCCTTCCGCACGGTCCCACACTGCCCACTTCATCTGTACCACCGCACAATAAAAACCCAATAATGCCGAGCACACACTGATTGTACATGGGAAACTCTACCCTACCTAGACACTGTTTACTAGAAAGCCTTTTGAAAAGACGTGTTTGTTGAAATTATCTTTGCCTAATTCCAACTCTCATGGCTTTAGATGACTTTTGTATTCAGCATACTTGTATTTTCATGAGAATACTCCTCATGGTGTACATTTATATTCATAGAAACATATTTCCCCTAAAAGACATTTGCTCACTAGAAGTGATGTGTTCCTGTTAAGACTTTTGCCATCCTCCAGAACTGGGCTTTAAACAATGACATTGTCATATCCAGAATTAACAATGAACTGGGTAAAATCCTAGGAACTGTATTTTCAGTATTGCCTACTAGTTATTTCTTTGTTAATTATTATATCTACATGTATCTATTACAAAATGTATGGTAAAATTAATGGATTGTGAGTAATAAATATCCTTTTCTTATCGCACATGCACACACACACATACAAGAAATGAGATAACTAACATAGCACAATAATATTGTTCTCTGGTTCCAGAACAAGATAAACTAAAGTATGTTCACTATACTAATGTGTTTGGGGTACAAAAATCATAGTTTGATATTTATAAATTCAATTTTTCATTTTTATCTTTTTTCCTCTATCAAGGAGGTCTAATGCGTAGCTCTCAAATTTTCTACTCTATAAATATTATTTCACTGATTATTAGTTTACCAAGTAAGATGTTTTATCCCATCGTTAATACAGGTAATAATCATATAACATTTCACTAATTGTTTTAAAAATTTAAAATTCAAAATTCTCAACTGAAAAGTTTCATTATGAAGTAGGAAGGGTTAAGAAATGTGTCCAATAGTATTTCCAACTTTTCCTGGACTGACTGAGCTCAGATGTATCTGACTGTTTTCATATTAGGAGTAGTACGAAACTTATTTACAAAAAACAGTGTCCTCTTTTATTAGGATCAAGTTGGGAGAAGTAAAAAAGAACCCAGTTTTGGGGTTTTTTTGTTTGTTTGTTTTGTTTTTGCTACACCAAGTGCTTCTCAAACTCTATCTGTCTTGCTACATAATGGAGCTGAACCCTGTAGTTCTCTCCTGCACACACAAGCCTGTTCTGGTCATTAGAGGAATACATGATTTGTATACATGGCCTTAAAATAAAGTCCTAGCAAATGTTAAATACAGTGATCAGATTGCCCTGTAGTTTCAAAAGGCAATGGCACTAAATCGCAGGTGCATAATGTCAGTCTCAGGGAGGAGAAAATGTGGAGCTAATAAGATCACGAGAAAATCACTCCTGTCTTAAGGTAGAATCTGAATCCAATAATTGATATCTTTATAAGAAAAGGAGAAAGCCATAGAGACACAGATGGGAAGGCCACATAAAGATGCATGAATTTCACAGTGACAGTATCAAAATCTAAGGAAAAACTGGGGCCACCAGAACTCTGAAAAATAGAACTCTCCACTTGAGACAGCAGGAGGAATGTGGCCTTGTTGCACCTTCATACAGATTTCTGACCTCAAGACCTATAAGACAACATGTTTCTATGGTTTTAAGCTACACATTTTGTGACAATGTAGTACACCAGCCTCAGGTATGTAGTGCATGATTATTAGAGACTACGCCTAAGAAAGAGCAAAAGCATCTTACATTGAGGTGGTGACCCCCAAGTCTCCAATCTGTAGAAGTGTACAGAACAATCAATGAGACAGCTTACTGTAGCAACTCAGCCTAACAAAGAGTACACTACCCTGTATTAGCTCAGGGATAATTCCACCTTTTCAAGACACCCAGAACCCAGGCCACTACTATTATTCATCACTTTAAAATATAAAATGAACAGATCTGTTTTTTTAATTCCATGCTCTATTTTGAGGTGAATAGTTAAAGAGTATTCATGATACCTTATAATCAATACTATGGTTATGCTTGACAATATTTAATAGGAAGTAATTCAACTCTGCTGTCTAATGAAAAATTACTTTTGTTGTTGAAGACTGGATTTAGAGAGCAAATACACACATTTTTGAATTGACCAAAACTGAAATATTATTTCAACTGACAAATTTACAGAGAAAAAATCAATTTTCTCTTGGCCTAAGGAATATACTGTCCTGACACTTGCAATGACTCTAATAAGTATACATTGCTTTGCCTGGGGCATCAGCATAACATGATTAAAGGCTATGCTTAAAATGTCTCCAGTTGAAGACAGTTAGCCATTTCCCAAATAACACTGAATTTAGCAATCCTGCTTGCTCTGTAAGTTTAAGGTACCATAAAAAAATCTAGTCAATTTTCAACTTACTTATTTACTGTATATAAAATGCATGTACATATACATATTATACATTAGTATGTATATTTTTGTATACACACATACCATCAATAGCCCTATATAGGTACATATAGCACTATGTGGCTACAACCATTTAAAGATTCAAACTAATGTACATTTAGTAAGTCAGAACCTAATACAAACCTGGTTTTATGAATCTAAAAACATATAAATGGTAAAAAAAATCTTGACATTTATTTTATCCAAAAAATATCTATTCCTAATTCTTACTAAAAAATTATAACTGAGAAAGTCCCTATGATCCTCAAAATAATACATTAAAGACATTCATATCAGTAACCTTATGATCAAAGATATACTGAAAGAAGATATCTAGAAACTGTAAGTATTGTTAGTTTTTTTTATATTAACAGGTATTAGAAAATGTCAAATTTCTGATCAAATCTCAACATAGTCTAAGTATGTGGGCAAACTATACCTACAAATCAAAAAGGCATTATTTATTTATTTTATTTATTATTTATTAATTTGTTTATTTTATAGATGAGGGCACTCCATCTATGAGAACACAGAGAGCTTCCCAACTTCACAAGAGACACGTAGCAGCAGAGAATTGAAACTGAGATCTCCTATTTCTTACGCCTGCACTGTTCCTACTGCTGTGTTATCTTCTTCCCAGAAATCAGAGATTTGCAGTAAAATTAGCCATTTTAGTTAGAACAGAATTACCCTCAAGCAATAGTGCTTTTCAGTGTTTTAATACTACCTGTTTGTTTATTTATTTGAAAACTTGTTTTAAATAAGCTTACAGAGAACAAAGTCCTTTTTGAAAATTCCTGAGTTTGAGACTGTACCCTCAGAGTAGTGAATTGTAGAAATTGAAGAAAGACAGTTAAAGTATAAAAGGCGTTGTATGAGAGGCCTAACATAGAGAGAAGGAGTCAGAAATAATCTCTGTAAAGATGTATTATACCATGAATAACATGCCACGTTTTCCTTGATAGTCCAGCAGAGTTAAAGTTTTAGGTACTACTAAGGTCTTCTCATCCTCGGTGACTCCATAATAAATTCAGATGCACTCATTTGCATATATGACTCCCTAGCTTCACAATCTTCATCTTCTCACTTTCAGAAAATTCATCCTGATGTACAGTCTTTACTTAAGACCCATCTCAACTCTAGTTCTCCTAGCAAACTCAGAGATCTCTGTTCCCACAAGCTAGCTTTAGCACTTAATCAGGTCATGCTTTCCCAGCAACTGTCCGCGGGTATCCTATTACACACGGCTTCCACAGATTGGCAATGCTTGGCTTTAGGAGGAAACTTGCTGAGCTGCAAAGAGAACCAAACTGGACTTGGAATGTACTCCCTGAACAACAGAGGACAGAAAGGGCACAGCAGTTCTAAGAAACCCATTTGACATTGATTGTGCATTATTTTGTCATTTATAGGACCAAGCTATTCCTCTTTTGGTCAAGACCACATATCCTTTTCTCCCTAGCATCTGTGTGTTACAATGTGGTAATTACCTAATGATAATGAAATAACATCTTCCTACTGTTAACCATGATTCTATTTCATAGGGGCTCTAAAAATATTATCAACATTAAACATCCTTTAGAGAAACATTAAAACATACATTATAATGTCTCAATTCAAATAAAACATCAGGATACAGTGATATTCATGAACAATAACTAAATGCAACAAAGAAAACATAAAGTTATACAAATATATTAAAAAAAGATTTACAACTTTAAAAACGATAAATCTATATATTTTAAATAAATAAAGTTTTCCTACTGGGATCCTAGGATTGAAATCTCTCCTTATCTTTACTGTATCATCCCCTACACAGTATGTGCTGAAGCAATCCATGTCAATTAGCTTAATTCTTACATTGTAGAAAGAGTCCCGTTTTATTTCCCCCCTGCTAAGGAAGCATATTTATCATATTCCACAATAGCTCACAGTTTGTTATACATTAACTGCTCATTCTCTGTGCCAATAAGACTAGGCTGGAACAGTAAATGAATTTGGTATATTCATTTAAATGATTCTGCAAACCACAGGCTACCCAGTTGTCTAATGATAAGAGAGCCCCAAAGCCACCTGATCACCATTATCCAACCTTATTTTTTTGGACTGGTGGTCAGTACTGTCAGGATCTGCATACTGAGAAGAATGAGAAGGAAAAGTCTACCTCAGACCTAACCATGCAAAGGGTTTTTATTAATTCAGGCGGTGATGATGTGCTGAGGCTGGAAGGGAAGAGATGTGAGGTCTGGAGTGCTGTAGCTGCTGCTCCAAGACCAATGCTGGTTTTGGCACTTCTCTCACTCTAGTGAGTTGCAAAAAAACAAGCAGGTGCTCGCAATCTGAGAGACCACATGCCAGCTACAGCTGCTTCAAACTGATTCAATTACATCTGCCTCAGTAGTCCCAGGACACCAACCCAGTCGAAGAGATGCATAGGCTGCAAAGAGACATGCTTCTCCTGCGGTACAACAGTCCCTGGGGTAGGGGACTTACAAATCTCCATGTTGTGATAGGAATGCCTTTCCCACAATTGCCAGGCACAGGAAAAAAGACTGGGTGTGTCTGATTCCTATTCACTCTAAAACTAAAAACTGGTTGGCAAGAGCAGTAAACACCCTTTTGATTTTGTGCTTTTACCTTTAAACTGGACAATAGCTGAAGTCTTAAGGATACCTTGAAGCAGCATCATTTTGTGAGAACATTTCCCAAGCCATTGGGCACAGCACATTTACAGAACATGCTCTTGGGATCCGGACTTCGCTCCAAACCTTGTTTGTACAAAAAGGGGCCAAGCAGCTGGGAAATTCTGGAGTGGAGTGTGTCCTCATTAGTTCCCATCTGCCACCAGAACTCAGCTCATGGCAAGTTTGGCTAAGTCCTGGTGTACTCAGGTCCAAATGTGGGTCAGTTTTAATTACACTATACAGAATTCAGCATGCAGTTTTTAAATCCTTATTATACAGAACAGAGGAGTAGGCTGCTCTCCAGCTAATCAATTTTTTAAAAGTACATATATAAAATTTTAAACCAGGCTAGACAGACAGTGGGTGGAAAGAAATCTTATGAGTACAATGGCTACTTAAGAAAATTATTTAGTGAAATTGGGTCATGAGCTAGTTCTATTTTGAAATTTCAAAGTGAGAAACAAAATGTTTTCAATGGTAAGTTGGGAAACTTCTGCAAGGTACAGAATCTCCTTGTGCTTTAGTGTGAATGAATAACAAAAGGCTGTGGCCAGGCCGCAGCACACACCAGCAAAGGCAGAGGCTCCCAGAGAAGCACCAGCTCAGTTCAATGGCTACCAGTCATGGAGTAGCGTTACATAAAACAGGAAAGTGGAAAAGGTGGGAAAACATGGTGAGGCAGAAAAGGAAGACAAAACAAAGAGGAAGAGAGGGAAAGACTGAGGGAGAGGGAAGAAGGGAGGGAGGAAGACACCACAAGATATGAACATGTGTGCAGAGTGACACCCCACAGACTCAAGGTGTGTACCGGCTCAGTTACTCTCACACAATTTGTCTCAGAATAAGTCCTTGAAGCATGTGTTTAGACTCCATCTATCCAAAAGTTTCACTAAACAGGGAGAGTAATGGCACTAAGCTTGTCAGGAGAGAAAGAATAGGCAGTCAAGACTGGCCATTTATACAATAACAATAGTGCCTCAATCTAACCCTGACTTAACCGTAGTTACAAAACAAAACATAGCCATAAGTGCTCTTTGGATATGAAGCACCTTTGACATGGTTATTAAGTTCATCTTAAATACAGCATCTTAATAGGTTCAGACCTAGTATTTACTAGCTTGTACTGTGAACAATTTTTGCTATTCTACTATAGTATTCATTTTCCTTTAAAGAATGGAAAAATAGCATTTACCTAACCATGTTACTGTAAGCACTATCAGTAGGAAACACCTGTGTATGAACACATACATATTTAATTCTGTAGAAAAAGTTAATACTGACCTATATTCGGGCCTGATTACACAAAGTTACTCAAATATTAATACAACAATTCCAAGTAAATTGTCTCAGTAAGAATCATGCTGGGAACTAGAAAAATGGCCCACCACTTAAAACGGTTTGGGGCATTTCCAAACCAAAGTACCATTACCAAAACCATGTTGAGTAGATCACAAATACTTGTAACTGTACCTCCAGGATATCTGACATTCTTCTGGCCTCTACAGGCACCCACAGATATGTGGTAAACACACACACACACACACACACACACACACACACACACACACACACACACTGAATGTTTATAAAAATATGACACTGAACTCCTAATTTTAACACTAAGAAATATGAAATTATTGATATAAATAGGTCTTCACTTGGCTAATATGATTTGTGCTTAAAAACAGAATATGAAGACTAGACAATCATAAATGGAAGAAGGGCACTGTGAAAAGATATAAGGAAAAGATGTCTACCCATAAGTCAAAGAGAAGGTTGGGAAAATATATTTCCTCCCTCCCACTGGACAGAAGTGATTGGGGCTGTTAATAAAATTTGATTTCCTACATTTAAACATCAAGGGGACAACTATCCACCTGAGACATGTTTGGGCTACTTTGGAGTAAACCTCTATTAATGGCCAATATATTTCTGATACAGGACAAAATAAGGTCTATAATCTCAGGTGAGAAAAAGGGTATGGAATAAACTGAAACTTCAGTACCAGTTAGTTTGTATCCCACCATCCTATTTTCCAACATGAGCAAGTGATGAGTACCTCACTTTCCCACAATTCTAAAAGTATCACGGGCTCCCAGGATGTGTCTTATCTTAGATAGGCATAGACTTCTTACATCATTTGAACTCACATAAGTAGTGTGCTTTTGTGATACTTTCTTGATGAACTTGACTCTTATAGTAATTTTTGATATGAAGAATTTAATCCCATTCACATGTACAAACTAAAATGATTCCACTAATTTTAAATTCATTCCAACCAAACTTTATGAGTAATGGAATTACTACATGATCCACTAATTTCATTTTTTGTTCTATAGAAATTAAGATGAAACTGGCTTCTCAAAGTTTATACATGGGTCCACTATAGACATACAGAAAACTAAAATGTATAAGCAAACAAAGTGTCCACTGTCAAGATAAACAATCAGGCGATATGTAGCACATGCTTACTATGAAATAGTATTCAGTTATTAAAAGGTGGAAAACTTGAGATGTACCACAATATGGATGTACCTGACATATTCACTGAAATCATACACATGCACACACACACACACACACACACACACACAGTCATGTATTCTGTGACATTACCTATAGAGTTGTCAAAATCACTGAGACAAAAAGTAAAATATTTTTCAAGAATTGAAGGAAGGAAAGAAGACTACTTTTTTTTAGTGTATTGACCATTTCAATTTTCTAAAACAAAATGGTCTTATGAATAGTTTGTTGTGGTGTCTGAATAAGCATTATTCATATATTTAAAAATCAGTAAACTCTAAACCTAAACAGGGCTAAAAGGGTAAAATTTGTTATATATATATATATATTATAAATGATAAAAAGTGTTAAAACAATAAAAGTATATTAACTTTTCTTCTGAACCAGTAAATTGATTTATGATATTTATAAAATCTCCTTTAAGGTCAAGGAAAGAGACACGTGTTTAACTATTACCTCTGAGACAATCTAAGTGACAATTCCAAACCAGAAGGCCAGATCTGTTTCTCACATGGTCTTCCTTCAGTATCTAAAGCCAGTCATCATGGTGGCACCAATAATAGCCTTAGAAGTTGCCACACAGCTAAGAAAGAAATTTTAAGCATTTGCAATGTACTAGCCTTTGCATTAATATTTCACATGTGCTACCTAACTTTCAGTGCATTAATACCACATGAAATATATAGTTTTACAATATTTCAAATGGGGACAAAAGAGATTCAACTGGGTCCCATTAATAGTAAGTGGTGAAACCTCAAAAAAAAAAAAAAAAAAAAAAACATCCTCTTAATATATCTGTGTTGTCTTCTTTGTCATTCTGGTCCATGAGAAGGACTCTGATTTATCTGTTATGGAGTCAAGCAAAGAACAAGCACCTGATGGCTGAAAAAAATAGTAAAAATAAAAAAATAAGTAGTTATAATTGTCTTAAGACTGAGTCATTCTAATGGGCTTACCTCAAGACACAAAATGTAGTCTTAGAAGTATCTACAGCAAGTCTTAGCTGCTCTGTTTTGACTATACCTTTGTTATGTATTTGCAGTTGGGATGGAGTGGCAAATAGAAACCATTATTATAAACATGTATATAGTAAACACAGGCTCCATTATTTCTGTTTAGTGAAACAACTACATCTTTTTGATATGTTCTGATCTTACCTGACCCAAAGAAAGTCAAGACAAGTTTTATTTCCGTGAGGTTGATGACCTAGCATGGGGAGTTAGGAGCACAGTGAGAGAGCAAGGGTCAGGCCTGGACCATCCAAGGTTGACTCTTCCCTGTTTTCCTAAGAGTTTCCAAGGTGACAAGGAACTTAAGTATGGATGCCTCAGCTTCTGAATGTGTAATGGGGAGAATAACAATATTTTGCTTGTTGTAGTCAGTAGTTAATAAATATTCAGATAGAGTAAATACTGGTATTGTAATTCTTGAACTGTAACAATGAAGATGAAGAAATTTTTACATCTACACTTGTTTTCAGAAACAAGATTTGTCAGCATTTAGCGGGCCACATGAAAAGTAAGTCCATCACTCTTAACCCAACCGACCTTCACAGGCCACAGGGCTCCAGGGCACAGTCTCTCCACTTCTACCACACTGCCTGGCATGTTTTACTGTCTCTGGCACACCCTGCCCCAATGCTCTGTACCAGGAGCCACAGGCACTCCTCTACTCCCTTTGTGTCTCTTCTCCTAGTTACCAAGAGGTTAATCCAGGCCATATTTTAATGACATATTAGTTTTCAAAAAGATTCCATGTCAATAGTAGAAAAAATATAGCAGTTATAGGACTTAAGATTTGAGTTTTAAATATTCATGAAAAAAAATCACTAGTATTTTTAGTATGTTAAGGAGACAAATACAAGCCATGCAAACAAGTTTTCAATATTGGAAATCTGGGACAAGTGAATAAATTAATTAAATACCTTTATATAAAATTATAGCTTTTTGTTTTTCACTTACAGAACTTTACCAAAGATAAATTCAATTAATAGCTCAAATCTCTTAAAGATATACTAATTTGTCACAGCATAAATGAAGCTATTAACAAAAGAAACTGAATTGCACTACAAATAACTCTGGAAGAACACCAAGGAGCTAGATTTGATTAAATGTTAATAGAGCAGCCTTAAAATTTCATGTGTATGTTAGCCCCTCTTCTAGTATTTACTACTTAATTTTCAGTTTCTTTGCCCACTTCTTCAACCCCAATTGCAGGGGGGACACATGCATAAGTAAAATCTTCTTACAATATACTCTTACATATTCTGAATGTGCCCCATGTGTCCACTAATAGCCAAATGCTTTCAAATCTGTTCAGCTAAATGGATCAATAACTACATCCAGCCCCACACAGTGGGGCTGCCAACATGGTGAAATCAAGCCAAACACAAATCTCTCTCTTAGGACAAAAAATTACCAACATGGTTTTCTCAAGGGATACACTGTATGAGGTATACATTATCTAAGGCAGTTGGGATATATTAAAAATATTTGAAACACAAAACCAAGAATTAAGTAAAAGCATCTGAACACTATAACCAGTGAGTGTTATAATGACCCAATTCAACAGTCTGAAGTATACATCTTCTATTCTTCCAACTCATGAGTACATGAAACACAGATACACAACAGCACAGGCAAACTGCTAACAAGCTTATCTGTGCCTCCTGTCCTACAACACAGCTGTGAGCTGTGACCAACAACTGAGCAGGTGCAACCAGGCTTTGGAGAATTCTTGCCTGTTGCCCAGGAACGACAACACTTCATGGCTGAAATTTTAAACCAGAGCAAACATTGCCACCCCTTCCAGGTTCAGACAATGCAGAAGAGAGTAGGTCTGCAGCCACTCCTGACCTAAAGCAACCTCTACAAAGAAACAACTTGAAACCCATCAAAGTTTGACAATAAAACAGACACCAAAGACAGTGTTTCTGCAATAGTCTGACCTCACAGCCCAGTTCTATAAAATACTCTCTAATCCTTGCCAGATGAATGCTTTATAATTAAAATTATTCTGGCTCATCAAATCTTAGAAATGTGTATCTGATTCTTACAGAGATACGTAATGCAATGCATGTTCAAAGTACAGGTTCTTTGGAACTGTCAAAATTTATGAGACAAATGATCAAAAATTAACAAAGCAACTTTAAAAAACAAAATTAAGTAAGGTGACAGTAAATACACACATTTGCATCGCTATAGAAAATTCACATACTTACCTGTGCAGCTATGAGGCACAGAGAGACTTGCAATTCATCAGGAACTCTGAAATGTAAAACAGAGATGTCATCTAAGTACAAATTAACTTACCCAACCAAATTCAGAACTTGTACTGATACAACCTGTGCAGCTCAGCAGGAGAGATGGCAGTGTATAAGGAAGGTGGAGGAGTTTATACTCTCATGTTCCCACAGGTATTACTCATATATGTGAACGTATGCACACATCTCAGCAGTGACTTCAAGCAACTGAGACTCACCATGGCCTCTGCAATGCAAATGTTCTCACCAGACACTAGGAAAATACTTACAAGTGATTTTCTCTTGGTGTTCTTCCAGGACTAATGCCTTGCTAATACAAATGACGGCTGCTCTCCGAGACAGAACTCCTCCAGTTCATCTGCCCTCATTCTGCTACAACACTGGTGAGCAAAGTGCTTCCTCAGAGCAATCCACAAAATAATGCAGAAAGCAAACTTTGAATGCTCCTTTACTTCAGTACAACAGATCAATTCCAGACTGAGTCTATTACAGGGACTGTTTCCAACACATGTGGCACACTGCACAGTGCCTCAGCCTGACACACTGGCCTAACTATCATGTGGCAGGTACTGTACAGAGAGTCCCATGAAAATCCAGCCTAGTCCTTGCAACTGACAATCACAATTAAAAACAAACAAACAAACTGAAATTTAGATGAAAGATGCACTGTAACAGAAAGGATAGGGCTAAATTTTCAAAACTACAAGTTCTGAGTGCAAAATAAAGTATTTATGCACATCTAAGCATAGCTGATAACAGCAACATGTTAAGGTCAGTAAACTTTGCTCAAAGGTGTACACTGATAATAATTATTATGATGGCTTGATAAAATAGAATCACACTTAAAACTGATGTAAGCATGAACTACTAAGAAGCTTCTGGAAAGTTACCATATGTAGGTATCAAGAAGCCAAAGTTTGATTTTTTTTCTCAATAGGTAAAATTCTAGGCATCTGTTTATATTATTGGAAAAAGATAAAAATCTATGTTAAAAGATAAATTTAGGCCTGGTGAAAAGGTATGTAAAGGCACTTGTTGCCAATTCTAAGGATCATATTTGAACCTTGGGATCCACATGGTAGAACGAACTGACTCCTTACTTTGTCCTGATTCACACATGTGCCTCCAGTGCTAAGGTTCAAACATGCACATAGTATACACATTAAAAAGGAAGTAAATAAATACAGAAGATAACTGTATGGTACTAAAAAAATCATAAATTTGAAACTAATACTCTCTGCAACTCCTGGTGTACCTTAAACACTTAAAACTTTATGGAAATCTCCAACAATATAAATGAACATTATGCAAGCATGTATAATGTAAAGTGCAGAGGTTAGTGACAATGAAAATATAAGAATAGAACATAAATATACACATAAAAACAACGAATTAGATCTTGAATCTAATATCTAAAATCTGTTGAATAATACTATTTATTAACTATTTAAATTTTATTCTACTTAGATTCATAGACAGCTAACTATTGATAATAAACATTACTTTTATGCTAGTAAAATATTAATTGGTAAGGTAGAGGTAAAAGAAAATTTACCAAGTGCCATATGGAAGTCATAAAACTAACTCTTCTTTGAGAAATAAATTAATTCAATCACACATAAAATCCACTAGGTGTGCCTACAGAGAGAACACACTCTGCCTTCTCATCAGGGTACACAGAGAGTCTTTTTCATCCCATTACTCTAGGATCTACACAGTAATTCAATAACACATTTTTAATCATCTTAGTAAAACTTTTTTAAATTATGCAGAGTGAAATGACAGCAAGAACAACTCAGGACTGAAAATCTGTTGTATCTAGTACAGACTAATTTATTCACTAAGCCAGCAAGATTCAGTGAGCATCTACTGTGTGCAAGCGGATGCATTTATCACCACCATGTGTTAAAAAAAGAGAGCAGGACACATCCCCACAATGCTAACCACTTAAAAGCACTGAACATCCAAAGGAAGGAATACTTCAAATACAGATACAAATATAACCTAGCTTGAGGTATTTCTGAGAAGACATTTTAGAGCAATAAAATGTATGTCATGTTTGTTCTTTTCTATTGTGGAGTGAAAACTTATGTATATGTAACATGGACTGAAAATTCAGACTCGTTAGTATGCATCACTTACAAATTACACCCAAATTATTTTAAATATTTACATTTTTATTTAAGTGATTTGCTTCATGTTAATAATGATATTGCATAAAAGGAAATCAAGGAAACACTGACCAATGTTGGGTGTGGGGCATGTAAGACTGCCTCAGATTTTGAAGAGCTACATGAAACACATGGACAATTATTAACAGACTAGAGTTATTTATCAACCATTTAAGTAAATAAGTTAGTTACTTGTTAATCCTTCATGAAGACAGTTATTACAACATCACCAGGCAAAGTGAAGGAGGTAGGGCAGACCATTTCTGCTAGACGGATAAAATGGTACAGCCAATAGACTCTCTAACTAGCCGGTTCCTCTCTGGTCTATCATCATAATTTTATTCCCTCTAAAGTCAGTGCTATGTAATAGTTACAAAGATGATGTCAGCTGGGTCTGTTCTTCTGATATGGTGACAAATAAACAAAGCAGCAACTCCTGTGATCACTGACCCCTGGCCCAGGCTTATTGTGTTCTGGGCAGCAGCAGAGTTACCAGGTAGGATGATGATTAAGTGCTTAGAATTTGCCACCAGACAATTATATTTCAGGCAAGTTATATATTTACTGTATTTAAAATTGTGATTATATAAATATCCTACAGAATTGTTTATGGTGATCCCTTTTATGGGCATATAACAGGATAATTACAGTCTCTGGCAAGGCATAAAGTAAGTATCTTCTCACAGGGCCCTGACAGTAGCATCACAGCTGCACAAAAGGGAAAGGATATCTTATTATTTTAAGCTAAGAAACTAAACAGAAATCCAAGAGGTAAAGACAGTCTACTGGGCACAAAACACTATAGCCAAAAACTTATATAAGAGGCAGTTCTGAACTAGATGTTTAGAGTACACTTTACACATACAGTACATAAAAATACTAACACCCTCAAAACCAACATTATCTAGCATTGTAAGTACTGCTCTTATTACTGAAGAGAAGAAGAAAGTATAAGAAAGAGAAGAAAATACAAAGAAATGTCTATTGTAAATATGTTAGATTTATTTTTCTATGAAATACTATCTAAAACAAATTGTTATAAGGAAAGAGTTTATTTGGTTTACAGGTTATATTCCATTACCAAGGGAAGCCAAGGCAGGAACTGAAGCAGAAGCTAAGGCATAGAGCACAGAGGTGTAGAGCTTATATACTGCTTTCCTCAACCTTACTAAGCTAACTTCTAGGCTAGGGCTACCACTTCTGACAGTACACATTGTGTCTCCTTTTACATCAGTTAGCATTTAAAATACTTCACAAACACAGACACATGCCAGTCTGATGGAGGCAACCCCCCAACTGAAGTGTGCTCCTGCCAGATCTATGAAGGTGACAACTAGGATTAGCCATTATACCTAATACAACATAAATTTTTCTAACTATGTCTTTCTGTTGACTTCTAGTTAGCACAATTCTCCTGTGAAAATTTCATGAGTCCAGATATATGTTGTAGAGTAGAAATGCTTTACTTCCTTACTTGTTGAGTATATGCCTCTTGGACTACTAGTAAATCAAGCTGCTAACTGACCCATGGCATTAAAACGGCCTCATCCAGGGAACTGCAGAGGTGGCTTTACCATGAGATTGAATTCAGATTATAAATTACTTCAATGTCTAAGTATCCTAAGGAATATTTTACATGAACCCTTCACCCCCATGTTCTAGTGTCTTTGGTGTGGGACGGTATTCTTCAGGCTACTGAAGGATAAATATAAACACCAACCCAGTCACAAAACCTTTGGCCTACAATGATGTATCCTGCCTGCAAAATCCATGAGGCCAATGATGGCACAGACTCATGAGAATGGCCAACCAATGTCTGATTTTATTTAGGGCCCACTGCCAAAGATACAACTCATGGCAGACACTGCTTGCATAACCAAAAACCATAAACTGAATAGCCCAAAATGGGTAAAACAAATACTTTTGACTTAAAATTTTATAAAAAATTTGGATAAAATGACTCAAAATTATATTCTCCTATACTCATAGTGTAGGTGGTCCTACAACCGTTCATTTTGATATTAATTCCACTTCCCAAGAAGGGCTGCCTAGTCACTTACTCATGAAGGTGACTTCATCTGTACCATCCTATTTTAATTAGTAAAATAAAGGTGAGAGCTGGTGATTGGGCAGGGGAAGGGAGGTGGGGAGAGAGGGACTGGGGTCAGAGGAGGATTAAGGGAGATGTTCCAAGATGGACATTGGGAAGGCTGAATTAGATCCAGGCGGGCTTATTTAGTGTTAGGTAGCTATAAACATTTTAAGGATCGCATAGGTCTTTTATCTCATATAGAAGGGCAGTTTGTATCTTTGTCCTGGAGAGTTTGTGGATTGAGAATTGAATATATAAACCTGTATGAAGAGCTATCTGGCTTTAGAGTTGTGTGTTTTAGGATTTTCGGGTAAAGAAGCATCCAGGACAGAGGCAGTAGGGTAGGCAGGGTAAACTACCAGGGAAGGAAGTAGTGTGAACAGAGTGAGATCTTGGGGGCGGCTTGGACCAAGCGAAAGAGTTGGTGCACTCAGCTCCATACTAGAAGCGGCACCCACAGAGTGAGACTTCAGGACCAATAAAGAGATAAGATATTCCATTTTTTAATATATACTGCAACACAAATAGTTCAGTGCCTTAATCAGTCATCAGAGAGGCTTCCTTCAGCACCATATGGTAATAAACATAGAGACCACTGCCAGATATTTCTGGGAGAGAGAGTCTAAATGAGATCCCACCATCAGTTCCTCTCCTTGGATCTCAAGGAAGCTGGACAAAAGTAGGCAGAAAAGTATAAGAGGCAGGGGAAGGACTGACACCAGGGGACAAGGCCCTGAGTCAGCTACACAAGGCTGATACGAGCAGCCTGAAGCGGCAAGCACACGCTACATCTCTCTATGGTGTAGCCTTCAGGCTTAGCACTTTGACTAGCCTGCTGAGTGTATAAGAAGGCCTTGGTTTCTGATCCTTTGTGGCTGCTCTTGAGGCTCTTGTCCTTCTGTTGAATTGCCTTGTCCAGCCTTGATATGATGGGTTTCTCCTCATTGTATTTTATTTTTTCATGTTTGGCTGTTGCCTCTCAGATGCTTCTTTTCTAGTTAGAAACAGAAAGGGAGCAGATCCACAAGGGAGGGAAGTTGGGGAATAACAGGGAGGAGTACACAACTTGGAAACTATAATTAGGATATACTGTATGAGAAAAGAATCCATTTTCAGTAAAAAATGAAAAAAACCCCAATTTTTATACAATATTATCTAATCATGTTTTTCCCTCTCCTAACTTCCCCAGATCCTCTTCATCACCCTAGTCCAACCAACAACTTCCAGATTTCTTTGTCAAAATTAACAACAAAAATCAAAGACCTAAACATACAATCTGGAAATAGGACAAAATATTATTAACATTTTAAATATGTCTTCTTTTAAGAAGTTATTGATACAATATAGTTCCAAACTTTATTAATATATACATGCATTTTTCTGGAATCACCAGATATTATTTCAATAATCAATAATGCCAATTATAATTTTAAAAATTAAAGTGCCATGCCATCTTTTATTATTTAATAAGAACATTCTATGAAAAGTAAAAATTGCTTTTTTAGTAATGTTTGAAAATTGACCCTTGTCTTTATATCTTACCAAGCTAGACTCAACCTTCCATGACCGAAAGACCATCTCCCTATCATATACCTAACAACTGGGAATGAGAAATCAAAACAAATGATAATATAAGAAGTGATTAATCTTTTCTAGACTGAAAGACATTAAAAGTCAAACACATAATCAAAAACTCACTCGGATTTTAGAGGAAGACAATGTGAAGAACAAGGTAGAAAAAGCTGATGAACCAAGGGAACATGAAACAGACATGAGATTAGCAATGGAGGCACATTGGAAGGAAACAAGATGCCCTTAGAGTCAAAAACAGCACTAGCATTGTTTCACATGGTTTTCAACAAGCTTTTCCTGGTTTGTGCCCCTCCCCATATTCCCAAGTTTATCCTGCTTTCCAGTTACCTTCCTCACCTAATTCTTGTAGTCTAGGTTGACCTTTGTCTTAACAGTACATTCTCTTTCTCTTTTATTAGGAGAGACTCTTCTCCATCCCAGTCCATTACTAGGTACCCAACCTCTACTCCATACCTATCAAAAGATCAAAAGCTAACATCTATATACAAGACAGAACATGAAACATTTGTCTTCAAAGTCTAGTCTCAGTATGACTTTCTAGGGTCATCTACTTATGTAAAATTTCATAAACTTTGTTTTAATAATGTTATATTGTGTAAATGTGCCATATTTTCATTATCCATTTGTCAGTGGATGCAGATGCTTTCTAACTTGTCATTATTATACATAGAGCAGCAATGAATACAAATGAGCAAGTATCTCTGCTGTAAGATGTAAAGATATTTGGGTGTGGGTATGCTGGGGAGGTGTATTGCTAGATCTTGAAGTAGATCTATTCCTAGATACCTGAAGAGCCACCCCATTCATTTTCACAGTAGTTGTGCAAGTGTGTACTCCCACCAGCAATGAGTAAGTGTCCTCTGTTCCTGCACCCTCACCAGCATGTATTACCACATATTTTATTTATCTTGGCCATTGTAAGTGAAGAAAGACAAAATGTTAAAGTAGTTTTAATTTGCATTTTCCTGACAAATAAACATGTCTAACATTTCTTTTTTCCTCCACCACTAAATTTCATTATTTAAGAACTCTTTGCTTTACTTTACCCAATTTTTAATTGTTTTCTTAATGTTCAGTGGGGGGGGGGTGTTTTATTTTGTTTATGTTTTGTTTTAGTTTTTTATATATTCTAGATACTAAACTTTCTCAGATGTATTTGTAAAGACCTCTGCCCATTCTATAGGCTGCCACTTTATACTAATATGAAAGAAATGTAAATGATCTGTCCATATAATAGAGAACTTTTGCCCCTAATAGAATGTCCAGTCCCAGGAATTAGTTATATATCGGTGAACTGTGGGCCAAATATGTTCCATGGACCTCTCTGAACATCACTGAACATCCAATAAGGAGTAGTACAACATACCTAGAAGCTTCACCCCCATTAACTAGTGCTAGAAGACATACTACAAGCTACTGTAAGAGAAAAATATCCAAGAATATCACCCAGCAACAAAAACCTGTGACCTACCACTGCAACCTGCCTTCAAGATAAATTGGTGGTATAACAGGGACACAAATATTCTGGTACTAACCAACTATTATATGGAATAAGACCCACTTCATTAAATGGAGCTCATACCTGACAGTACTACAGTGCCAAGGATGTGGGTTTAGCTAGGTTATAGGCCTAGAGCAAAACCAATCCTACTGTTTTGCCAAAGGCAAATGGCTCCTAATATTATACTGCTATAAGAACCAATCAGTATATTGTCCAGCCTTCATTAGTGAAGCTTGGAGTAGACAGGGATTAACAGCGAGATCCACAACTGGTCAGTGTGCAAAGGGATCTAGAGTTTGGAACAGTAGGACGTATATGGGATTTTATTATTGGGTCAGAGATTTATGTAGAAGACAAGGATGTGCTAGAGGTGGTAGATTACATCAAAGAAACAGCACTGATACATACAGGATCTCACAGAGTCGGTGAGGGCATAGGACCTGGGCAATTGCCAGCCAGATAGTGGCCCAGCATAGAGAGGGCAAATTGATAAAGGTCCTATACCTAAATAAGAAGTTATATGCAACCTATGTCTTCTAGAAAAGGAAAAGGACATTTCTCCAATGTAGGGCTACTGGGAATACCGGCCACATAGGGAGGCCCTATTCCTAGGCATCGTGGTAAACAAAAATAAACTTCAGGATTCATGAGGATTTTATAGTTTTTGGTTTTTTTCATAGTTTTAATTTAGTGTATGTATGTGTATGTAATTTTGGGGTTTTGTTCTGATTTTTAATTTTGGATTTTATGTGGATTAGAAGAAAGAAACATGATTGGAGGGTTGAAGTGAAGTGAGGTAAATAGAGAGGTGGGGATGGCCTGGGGGAGTTCAAGGAGAGAAAAACATGAATAAATATGAAACATTTTTTAAATTAAAAATTTGAAAATACAGTAGTAGCTCACTCCACTAAAGACATGAAATAAAATTTTATAAAATAATTATGCTAATCTTTCCTTTCTTGTTACCTTCTAATCAATTATCAATGGTTTCCACTGGTGAAACCCATCAGAAGAAAACTGCCCTGGGAGGCAAGGGAATTCACCCCACCTTGGACAGCTATCACGAAAGACAATCAAGTAGAATATAAAAGAAAACATAGAGGCACATACTCAAAACTTGTATAAATGTCAGAGGCAAAGGGAAAACCTGGTTAGCTGCAGAAGAAATGCACGTAATCAGCTAAGTGATTTCTCAACAGCAAAGCCAGAATATATAAAGAATAATGTCTTCAAAGTGCTCAGAGCAAATAAACACTTCAAAATTATATACTCAGCAAAAATGTAGTATCATTAAAGCAAGCAGAAATCATGTTTTTAATATATATCACAAGTTTTCTCATCACAGACACTTATTAATGGAGCATAAAGATATATATTAAAATAAATTAATAAAATCCAGAATGGTAGAAGGGAAAAAATTTAAAAAGGGGGGGGAGATACTACTATGTTATCTTGCTAATTATTCAGCAGTTTATTCCATAAAAACAAAAGGCAATAGATTGCTAATCCTTGCTGATATCTTGGTATAAATAACCTAACCGTCTTTAATAATAGTTAAACATCATAGTACAAAATGTGAAAGTGGGCAAAGATGCACACAGGAACAGCAGGTCAACCTGGAGCTCATGGAAAACACAAGGGAAGGAACACCATCAGAATTATAACCTTAAACAAGTGTTATAATCCAAAATGGGAAAGAAGAAACACTATAAACTATTAACACATACTTAAGATGAGATCTAATACATTTTGATAACGTTTGAGAGAATAAGACAGTCACAAGGCAATTTGGGATTATCAAATAATTATTGAATGCTTCAAGGTAAGTAATTTTAGATAGAAAATTAAGATGAAATGTACAGTTTTTAAAGGACATGAAAGAACCTTAAGAAAACTCAAAACAACAGTAAAGTTCTATCCTTTCAGAATTTCATACATCGATATAATGAAACATTATCATTTCCATTCCTCATTTCTCCTGTATCGACCCCCATAACCTCTCAAGACTTTCCCCCTTAATAAGTCATAGTAGAATTTAAAAATTGAAAAGAACAAAAAATATAAAATAGGTTACTAGCAATTAAACATGAAAGTGATCATATGAACAAAGAACAATCATATTGTGATCAACAACCAGTGTGAACTGTAAAATGCAGTAGCACAGACCTAACAATAAACATAGCTAAAACACAACGAAACAATGTTCTCATGAAATGACAGGAAACCCCAGGGCTACTAGATTAATGCCCAACTCTACATTCTCAGTAAAAAAATATTACTAAAGTATCAAGGCAGCCATTATGTAATAAAAATTAAAAAAATTCATCAACAAAGTACACTTTTCCCTAAACATCTAATAGCAGAGACATAAATGTAACAAACAGGGCAAAATTTCCCATCATAATAAAACTTTTTACTGTATTCCTATCATCAATTGCCAAATGGCCAATAAAAAGGTAATGTTAATTTAACAACTCAATAATCTAATTAACAAATATTAAAGCTCTAATAAAGCTTTGTATCTAATAATTACAAGATATCCATGCCTTCCAGGCACATGAGGAAATTTTAGAAACGACCTTATGCCAAAGAACATAAGTCTCAACACCAAACACAGGAGTGACAAACCTCAGTCCTCCCTCCACACTCAATCCTGGATCTGAACTTCAGTGCCCTTGACTACAGCCTCAATAAGGACACAATAAAAATTAGAATTTGGGACTTAAGACTAATGGAAACCTGAAAATTCACTACTTATAAAACAGAATGACAAAGATAAAGTCTATATGAAGAGTCACAAGATGTAGATAATTCAATCGTAGGCAAATTCATATCTACAGATATGTTGCTTCAAACCTATGTTAAAACAAAGGGCAGGACTAATATCATGAAGGGGTTTCAAACCCTTCAGAAAGAGAGCAATGAAAAATGTAAAAGCAGAAATAGTTAAGTCAATGAAACCAATCTATAAGTAACAACAATAAAAAGGAAAACAGACAAAACTTTTAGGCATTTAATTGAATACATTTAATTAAATTCACCCATTACTTCAAGTTTTTTAATACTAAACAAAAGCAGTTTATGGAAAATTATAAGTGGCTAAAATCCTGAAAATCCTGAACTAAAAGAAGAATGTAATCTAAATATATAATTATAAGTTGACAAATTATACTGACAAACTGGTTAGTTTTAAACTCTGATGACCCTCAAACTGGTTCAAGTTGATACAATAAACAATGGACCACAAAAAACAAATGATAAATCTCTTCATTTTTACAAAAATGCACATAATATTAACATTAAATCCACAGAAAAGGCTGGGGAGCAGCTATGCTCTAATCCCAGCATATAGGAGCAGAGCCAAGTATGGTGGCACAGAGACAGGAATGGCTCTAGAACTTAGAGCTTTATATCTAGAGCTTATAGGTGCCACCTGGCAAGAGCTTTGTGACTTCAAGACCCACCTGAATGACAGTCTTCTTTCTAACAAAGTCACACATCCTAATCCTTTCAGACAGTACCACTCCTTGTAGACCAAGCATTCAGATATGATCTTCCTGGGAGAAGCATTTCTCATTCAGACCACTACATAAGAATATCACAGTACATTCTGCAGGCTCGCATATGCACTACTTCCTTCTGTCTTCCCTCCTGCTAGTCCTTTTCCTCCTGGAGATAGTCCCCTAGACTTTTTCATGTTATATATGTATTTTTGTGTGTATATGTTCATATATGTATATATATATATGTATATGTATATATATGTACATAGATAGATAGACAGATAGATAGATTCATTGTAAAATACATGTGTGCATATATCTATAACCATTTAGTGTTGCTTTTATATACAGGAGCTGAGAGATGACCATTTAGGATTGGATAACCTATCAGGACTTTAATCCCCTGTGAAAACTGAGTCTATTTCCCTCCATCTATTTCCAACGTTCCTGCCTGTAGTTCTCATTTGGGGTAGTGTCCCTCATCCCCATGGCTATATCAACTGCTATGGTCATTATGAAGGTCTTGTTTAGACAACGATGCTGTGGATATTTTATGGTCAGCATCTTTGTCTATTCTACAAGGTACTGTTTCACAGAAAACATTCAGGTCTTCTGACTCTTATAATCTATCTGCAGTCTTCTGTGATGTTCCCTGACCCTGGGTATGGGAGTTGCATAGCTAAGGTACCAATTGGAGCTAGGCACCTCAAGGTCACTTGTTCCAAACACTTTGATCAGTTGTGGTTTTCTGTAATGGTCTGTGTCTGCTATCAGAACAAACTTCTTTGTTGAGAGATAAAGGCTATAGTTACCAGTATGGAGAAGGATAAATGCTAGTAAGATACTTAGAAGTGGTTCTAGTTGAAGAAAACAGTAGACATTTTTTTTTCTGGGGACTATGACCTCACTAGCCACAAGTAGTTCACTAGGTTTATAGTACCAAGTATAAATTCCTTACAGGAAGGCTTTAAATACACTTAGAGAGGATTGTGTATTCCCAAAATGGGCCATTTTGTGGAGCTGGTCATTGATGTATTTTCCAGGCTTAAAAATATAGGAATACTATTGATTAGTTTGGTCTGGTAGTTGCTTGTACAGGTCATGATGATGCTCTGCAATCTAGATTTTAAGAAGGATTCCCAGAAGTACCAGCTCAATTCCTCTAAGTCCTACTAATTGGTTAGGAAGCAGTCTCTTTCCCATTTCTTGGACTTGAGCTGCCTTTGAATATGAATTTTAACAAATGACCCTATGTCCATCCAGAATAAAGGTATGAGTTCTTGTGCCTTTTTAAATTTTTTTCTTGTGATTTAATTATCACACGAAGATGCTTTGGCTACATTAATGAATGGTGAGAAGGCATATGAAAAGAGATGCAATAACTCTTGCCCATTCTACTCACTGTACTAAAACTCAAACCCATAAGTACAGCCTTCCTGCAGATTCTTGACTAGGATAGGTGCATCTGAATGTAGCTCTATGGTGAACTCAGCTTTTACTAAGTAAAGCAGAACTGCCCAGCAAAGCCAAGTTAGTGTTCTTTGTTGTCTTAATGTGATATAAGCTAGAATCACTTGGAAAGAAACTCAGCTGAGAAAATATCCCCCACTCGATTGGCCTACATGCAAGCTTGTGGGGTTTATACTTGAGTAAAGATTGATGTGGGTGAGTAAAGATCATTGGGAACAGTGTCACCCTTGGGCAGGTGGTCCTTAGGTGAATACGAAAGCAGGATGAGAAAGTTACAATGCAGAGACAGAGCAGAACCACCACCATCAGGACTCACAGCCTACCCGTAGGAAGAGATCTCCAAGAACTCTCAGAGTACAGACCCCTGTGCTGCCTGGGAATGGACTGTTCCCCCACTCATCTCTGCCCAGAGCCAGAGAAAGTACAATGCTACCGCAACTCACAGCCTACCCACAAAGAGCTGAACACCCAGGAGCAATGTCCCTCATAAGCCCACAGACTCACAGGAGAGACAAGCTCCAGTCAGAGAAAACAAGAACCCTAGCATCACAGAAAGCAAGATGGCACAAGGCAACAGAAACAAAGACAACCTGGCAAGATGAGAACCCAGTTCTCACATCACAGTAAGTAGTGGATATCCCAACAATCCAGTAAAACAAGATTGGGACTTAAAATTATACTTCATGATAATGATAGAAGTACTGAAAAAGCACACAAATAGCTCCCTTACAAAATTACAAGAGAACACATGTAAACAAGTAGAAGTCCTTAAAGAGGAAACACAAACAAATACACTTGAAGAGCTACAGGAAAACACAACCAAACAGGTAAAGGAATTGAAAATAGAAATAGAAACAATAAAAAAAAATCACAAAAGCAGACAACCCTGGAGATGGAGAACCTAAGAAAGTGATTACGAGTAACAGATGCAAACATATAGAATACAAGAGATGGAAGAGAGGATCTCAGGGGAAGAATATACCATAGAAAAACTGACACAAAATCATATAAAATGCAAAAATAAAAAAGCTCCTAACCCAAAACATCCAGGAAATCCAGGATACAATAAGAAGACCAAACCTAAGGATAATGGGTATAGAAGAGAGCTAAAACTCACAACTAAATGGCCCACTAAATATCTTCAAAAAAATCATAGAAGAAAACTTCCCTAACCTAAAGAAAAACATGACAATGAAAATAAAAGAAGTTTACAGAACTCCAAATAGATTGGACCAAAAAGAAACTCCTCCTGACACATAATAGTCAAAACACCAAGTATTCAAAACAAAGAAAGAATCCTAAAAGCAGTAAGGGAAAAAGGACAAGTAAAATATAAAAGCAGAACAATCAGAATTATACCAGATTTCTCAACAGAGACTATGAAAGCTAGAAGATCCTGGACTAATGTCATACAGACCCTACAAGAACACAAATGCCAGCCCAGGTTACTATATCCAGCAAAACTCCCAATCACCATGGATGGAGAAACCAATATATTCCAGGAAAAAACCAAATTTACACAATATCTATTCACAAGTCCAGCCCTACAAAGGATAATAAATAGAAAAATGCAACACAAGGAAACAACTACACCCTCGTCCCCCCCCCCCAAAAAAAAAACCAATCACACATACAAGAAAATAACAGGAAACAAAAATCACTATTCCATAATTTCTCTTAACATCAATGGACTCAATTACTCAATAAAGAGACATAGACTATCAGACTGGATATGTAATCAGGATCCAACTTTTTGCTGCATACAGGAAACTCATCTCAGAGACAAAGACAGCCACTACCTCAGAGTAAAAGGCTGGAATAAAAACCTTCCAAGCAAATGGGCCCAGGAAAAAAGATGGAGTACCTATTCTAATATCAAATAAAATAGATTTTCAACCAAAAGTCATCGAAAAAGATAAGGAAGGACACTTTTACTCATTACCAGAAAAATCTATCAAGATGAGCTCTGAATCTTGAACATCTATGCTCCAAATACAAGGGTACCCACATTTATAAAAGAAATCTTAATAAAGTTCAAAGCATATATTACATCACACACAATAATAGTGGGAGACTTCGACACACCACTCTCATCAATGGACAGATCATGTAGACAGAAACTGAAAAGAGACAGAGGGAAAAAAAAACAAAACAGGGACACTAGCAGAGGTTATGAACCAACTGGAATTAACAGGACATTTCATCCAAAAACCAAAAATATATACTTTCTTCTCAACACCTCACAGAACCTGTTGCAAAATTGACCATGTAGTCGGTCAAAAAACATGCCTCTACAGATACAAGAAGATCAAAATACTCCTACCCATCCTAACAGATCACCATAGACTAAGGCTGGTCTTTAATAAAAACAAAAACAACAAAAAGCCCACATACACATAGAAGCTGAACAATGATCTGCTCGATTATAACATGGTCAAGAAAGAAATAAAGAGGAAATCAAGGATTTTTTAGAATTTAATGAAAATGACACCAATACATACCCAAACCTATGGGATGCAATGAAAGCAGTACTGAGAAGAAACTCATAGCTCTGAGTGCCTCCAAAAAGAAATTGGAGAGAGCATACACTAGCAACTTCACAGCACAGTTGAAAGCTCTAGAACCAAAGGAAGCAGATACACCCAAGAGAAGTAAGCAGCAGAAAATAAAACTCAAAGTACAAATAAACCAAGGAGAAACAAAAAGAACCATACAAAGAATCAATAAAATCAAGAGCTGCTTTTTTGAGAAAATCAACAAGATCAATAAACCCTTAGCCAGACTAACTAGAGGGCACAGGGAGAGTATCCAAATTAACAAAATCAGAAATGAAAGGGGAGACATAACAACAGAAACAGAGGAAATCAAGAAATGATCAGATCCTACTAAAAAGCCTATACTCAAAAAAAAAAAAAAAAAAAAAAAAAAAAAAAAAAAAAAAAACTGGAAAATCTGGAGGAAATGAGTAAATTTCTAGACAGATACCAGATACCAAAGTTAAATCAGGATTAGATTAACCATCTAAACTAATCCCATAACACCTAAAGAAATAAAAGCAGTCATCAAAATCCTCCCAAACAAAGCCCAGAACCAGATGAGCTTAGTGCAGAATTCTATCAGACTTTTATAGAAGACCCAATACCTATACTCTCCAAATTATTCTACAAAATAGAAACAAAAGGACACTACCCAACTTGTTCTTCAAACCCACAATTACATTCCTACCTAAACCACAAAAGAACACTACAAAGAAAACTTCAGACCAATTTCTCTCATGAACATTCATGCAAATATACTCAATAAAATTCTTGCAAACCAAATCCAAGAACACATCAAAACAATCATCCACCATGACCAAGTAGGCTTTATCCCAGGTATGCAGAGATGGTTTAATATATGGAAATCCATCAACATAATCCACCATATAAACAAACTAAAAGAAAAAAAAACACACATGATCATATCACTAGATGCTGAGAAAGAAACTAAGAAAATTCAACACCCCGTCATGTTAAAAGTCTTGAAAAGACCAGGAATCCAAAGCCCATACCTTAACATAGTAAAAGCAATATACAGCAGACCAGTAGCCAACATGAAACTAATTGGAGAGAAACTTGAAGCAATCCCACTAAAATCGGGGACTAGACAAGGATGCCTCTGTCCTCCTGCCTATTCAATATAGTACTGGAGGTCCTGTCCAGAGCAATTAAAAAAAAAAAAAGAAATCAAAGGGAATCACATTGGAAAGGAAGAAGTCAAAATATCACTATTTGCAGATGATATGATAGTATACTTAAGTGACCCCAAAATTCCATCAGAGAACTCTTACATCTGATAAACAACTTCAGCAAAGTGGCCGGATATAACATTAACTCAAGCAAATCAACTACCTTCCACTACCCAACAGATAAACAGGCTGAAAAAGAAATTAAGGAATCTATATTCTTAACAATAGTGATAAAGACTATATAATACCTTCGGGTGACCCTAGCCATGCCAGTGAAGGATCTGTATAACAAGAACTTCAAAACTCTGAAGAAGGAAATTAAAAAAGATCTCAGAAGATGGAAAGATTTCCCATGCTCAGGGATGGGCAGGATCAACATTGTAAAAATGGCCATCTTGCCAAAAGCAATCTACAGATTCAATGCAATGACCATCAAAATTCAAACCCAATTCTTCATAGAGTTGGATAAGCAATTTGAAAATTTATCTGGAATAACAAAAAAACTAGAATCGTGAAATCTATTCTCAAGAATAAAAACGCTTTTGGGTAAATCACCATTCCTGATCTCAATCTATATTACAAAGCAATTGTGATTTAAAAAAACCTGCATGGTATTGGTACAGAGATAGGCAGGTAGATAAATGGAACAGAATTGAGGACCCAGAAATGAACCCACACATTTATGGTCACTAAAATCATTCGACAAAAATAAACAGCCTCTTCAACAAATGGTGTTGGTTTAACTGGCAGTCAGCATACTGAAGAATGCAAATTGACCCTTTCCTATCTTCTTGTACAAAGCTCAAGGCCAAGTAGATCAAAGATCTCCACATAAAACCATGTACACTGAAACTATTAGAAGAGAAAGTGGGGAATAGCTTAGAACACATAGGCACAGGGGTAAAATTCCTAAACAGAACACCAATGGCTTATGCTCTAAGATCAAGAATCAACAAATGGGACCTCATGAAATTGCAAAGTTTCTGTAAGGCTAAGGACACTGTTAAGAAGACAAAAGGGCAGCCTACTCATTGGGAAAAGATCTTTACCAACTCTACATCTAATAGAATTCTAGTATCCAATATATACAAAGAACTCAGAAAGCTAGACTATAGAAAATCAAATAATACTATTAAAAATGGGGTACAGAGCTAAACAAAGAATTGTCAGCTGAGAAACATCAAATGGCTGAGAAGCACCTAAAAGAATGTTGAATATCCCTAATCATCAGGGAAATTCAAATCAAAACAACCCTGAGATTCCACCTCATACCAGTAAGAATGGCTAAGATAAAAAGAAACTCAGGTGACAGCAAATGCTGGCAAGGATGCAGAGAAAGAGGAACACTCCTCCACTGTTGGTGGGGTTGTAAACTGATACATCCACTCTGGAAATCAGTCTGGAGGTTCTTCAGAATATTGGACATAGTACTACCTGAAAACCCAGCTATCCCACTCCTGAGCTTATACCCCAAAGATGCTCCAACATATAACAAGGACACATGTCCCACCATGTTTACAGCAGCCTTACTTATAATAGCCAGAAGCTGGAAAGAAACCATATATCCGTCAACAGAGGAATGGATACAGAAAGTGTGGTACATTTACACAATGGAAAACTACTCAGCTAATATAAACAATAACTTTATGAAATTCGTAGGCAAATGGATGGAACTAGAGACTATCATCCTGAGTGAGGTAACCCAGTCACAAAAGAACACACATGGTATGTACTCACTGATAAGCAGATATTAGACCCAGAAAGCTCTGAATACCAAATACCCAAGAAACAATTCAGACATCATGAATCTCAAAAAGAAGGATGGCCATAATAGGGATGCCTCAGTCCTTCTTAGAAAATAGAACAAATCTCTCATGGGAGGAAATGCAAGGTCAAATAGAGGAACAGGAATTGAAGAAAAGATCACTCAGAAGCTGCCTCACCTGGGGATCTGCCACATACGCAGCCACCAAATCCAAGCACTATACATGGTCCAAAAAAGTACTTACTGGCAGAAACCAGACAGAGATGCTCCCTTAGGAACGATGCTAGAATCAAATAGATACAGCTGAGCATGCTTGCAGCTAACCATCTGTGGAACTCCGGGATCCCAATAAGGTGGCTAAAGAAAGGACCTAAGGAGCTGAAAGGGGTTGAAACCTCATGGGAAGATATCAACATTATCAACCAACCAAACCCTCCAAAACTCCCATGGAGTTAAACACCAACCTTTGTGCTAATTTTGAGAGACATATTGATCCAGATGCATATGAGGCTGAAGACAGCAGTGTGTGAGAAGAAACTTTTGTTCCAGAGAGGGTAGGTTTTCGCAATGTAGGGGAATGACAAGGCAAGGGGGTGGAAAGGGGATCAGAAGGGAGTGCACCTTTGGGAAGGCAAATGGAGGGGGAGGGGAGAGGGCTGGGGTGGTGTAAAGGGATAACATCTCAAATGTAAATACAGAATATCTAAGAGAGAGAGAGAGAGAGAGACAGAGAGACAGAGAGAGAGAGACAGAGAGAGAGAGAGAGACAGACAGAGAGACAGACAGAGAGACAGAGAGAGAGAGAGAGACAGACAGAGAGACAGACAGAGAGACAGAGACAGAGACAGAGAGACAGAGAGAGAGACAGAGAGAGAGAGAGAGAGAGAGAGAGAGAGAGAGAGAGACCACCATCATCTTCAGAAGAAAGGGAAAGGATTGAATCTGGCATCTGGTCATTTCTAAGTCCTGCAATCAGTACTAGGAGTTGCTATTGAGGCAAGAATTCCTGAAACAATTCACACAATCAGCATCTACCTCTTTTCTTCCTTACTACCTTCTCAGAAACTGTATGTGAGCAAGATGAGACTTAAAAACATTGAGGCCATAATTTTAAAATGCCTAAATTTTCTCAAAGTTCACATCATCCTTCCTGCCTATAACACTACATTTTGGAAGAAAGAGGTGGGCCTCATAGGTTGTTTTTTTTTTTTTTTTTTTTTTTTTTCAATAAAATAATAAGACTGAAATCCTCCTTCAATTATTTTATATTTAAATTCTGCCACACTGAATTCACAATACACATTGCATAATAAAGTCTTTGTATTCTTAACTAAAAACATCCTTGAAAGGAAGATATTTAAGCATTTAGGTTAAATCTAAAAATATATTAAAAAGGAAGATAAAATCAGATTAGCTAGTCATCTGAAAAGCATTGAATTCTGTAAAATTTGGTAAAAAATGTATGAAGATGCACATTCTCTTGCATGTTTTATTGGCCCATGGATACCTGGGACATAACTCAGTCGGCTTCCCTTTCCCACAGCAGCCTACACTTTGTTCAGTCCCACCTTCAGCCTGGCACATAATTACTTCTTCAACTCCTATGCTATCTGGTTTTAAGCACCTCTTACCCCCAAGGCCTCATGGCTCTAAGGGCTTGTTGAATTTAAACAAGCACATTTAAATCTTTGTCTTAAAATGAGTAAAATAAAAAGTCTCAACACCCAACACAGAGCACTCGTCTATCTACCTACACTCTAAATGTGCGTGTTATAATTGTCTACCAGATCATAATGAGCATCTATCCATCCTCAAAATCAGAGAAAGGAGGACTCATTCTAGAAGTAAATTTACAATAAATGGTTTTACTCTTGATTAGCTATGTGTGTTTGGGGACACAGAGATTGGTGCTTGCATAATTTAACTACCTAATAAGAATTGGATGATCAGGGACACCTTGGAAATGAAGGAGGGAAAATAAAATGGAAGAAAAAAATTTGAATATTATTAGCAGAAAATAATACAGCATAAGAGAAGAAATGCTAAGTCTTATCTCTTACCTAACAAACTGTAAATTCATGCAGATACTCACACTAATGATGTGCACACATGCATGGGTCTGTGCCAAATATACATGAATTGTAATGTCAGCTAAGTACAAACTCTCTGCCTTATGAGGGAGGATAGGCAGGTGACATGGATTCTACTACAGTTATTGCTTAAGGTCACAGCAAATCATAAATATCATTCACTGTCATGTATTTGCTGTACAGATGTAATATTGGTGAATCTTAATACAAAAAATAAATATGAGCACACTCTATATGAAAAACAATATGGATTTTCATTATATCATAGATGTCATTTTAAAAGATCTGGGAAATGTTTGTTTAGTTAGGGAGCATGGAAACAGTCTCCTGCTTGAGAGAGTTTGGCAACAGTTGATTCTTTTCATGGTCCAATGTCAGAAATGAATAGACAATGACCTCTCTTCTAGATTCGTCTGACTTAATCATACTATAATCAGATTCTGATAGTCATTATGAGCTCAAGTGGATTTAAAACAGTAAATAAATACATTGTATTCAAGGAAAAATACCAGAACATGGGACACATGAGTTTGAAATATGCACTTCCTATCAATAATTTTAGATTAGAAGATTAAACACATGTTGTCACATCCTCTTGTGATTTGATTTTTTTACACAAGAACTAAAATACAGTGGTTCCATAAAACTTGTTAACTGTATGTTGAGAAATGACTCTAATACAAAATGCACACACTAAGAATGGAAACTCCTTCCTACAGTGATGCTACAATTCCTGTTTTGAGTACTCACTTCTTTTTTTTTTTTTTTTTTTTTTTTTTTTTTTTTTTTTTTTTTTTTTGAGTACTCACTCTAAAACATTCATTTTTACCCAAAATCCCAAAACCACAACTGAAATAAAAATATTTCTCATTCCTTTCCTGTTAGTGGTGCTGCTAAATAGTATGTCATCTAGAAATCCTTTTTAAATTACATTTTACTGTTTCCAGTGTAGACATTGAGTAGTTCATTGTAAAGGAGAGTGTACTTGCTAAAGACTAATGGGACTGGCTAATGGCTAAAGGCGTCACTGCTAGAATTCTTAAAGCATGTTCTTCACACTTTTTTCTTATGCCCTTTGATTTGTCTGACTTATTTTCTTCTCTAGATTGTTTGAAATATTTTACATTCTTTCATTTTAAATATACCACTAACCCCCTACTGAAAGGGTGAAATGTTTTACTAAAGAAACTTTGAAAAAAAATCTAAAATTCTGAAAATACAATGTCCTCATTTATATGAGATTATCTTCCAGTTGTAGAAAGGCAATTTCTTAACAAATTAATCTTAATTTCAAGAGCTGGATTATTTTACATCTTATTTTTAAAACAAATAAGCATATTTACATTTTTAAATCTCTAGTATATTCTAGTATAAAAATCTGCCACATGTACTTGACCAATTCTGTGTCTGCACTTTTTTTTTATTATATTTTTAAGACTTTGATGAGCTTCATTGTGCTCTAAATTTGTATTTTACTTTCTGCATTTAAATTATTTCATTGGGAAGAATTCCTAGATACAAAACACATGTTACTTAATTACCTAAATTATAAAAATTTCTTTGTTAGGGAAAGTAAAACCAGTTCTTTTGAAAATAGCTTAATTCTTGATAGTTTTTTTAATTTCAAAAGAACAGATTTTTCTGGGAGATGAATGTACTCATGCAGGTGGATCAATACAACAAATACAAACTTTTAAATTTCAGTAATAATTATATCTCAAAAGAGCTAAAAATTGCATGTAGATGAGATTATAAAATACATTTGGAATGAATAGCATGTCTTCCGACTTATGCTATGAAGGTATATGCCATGGTTATACCACCATTTTTAATAAGATTATTTGATTTCTATAGTCTAGCTTTCTGAGTTCTTTGTATATATTGGATACTAGAACTCTATCAGATGTAGAATTGGTAAAGATTTTTCCCAATGAATAGGCTGCCCTTTTGTCTTCTCAACAGTGTCCTTAGCCTTACAGAAACTTTGCAATTTCATGAGGTCCCATTTGTTGATTCTTGATCTTAGAGCATAAGCCATTGGTGTTCTGTTTAGTTACACCTTTGCTTAGTTATACCACCTGTGCAAGTCCAACTTACAGCCCAAGAAGCCCTCTTGATGACATAGTTCTAACTACCTCATTGTTGAGAAAAAGCTATAAACGCATAACAAAATGAAGTTTTCTTTAAGAACTATGTAAATATACCAGGGCAAAAGCAACATAATTTAAAGGTAAAAAAAATCAACATTTTATAAAGAAGGCAAAAATACTTCAGTAACTTTGTAGTATATAACTACCCAACTGGACATTGCAGACTCCTAACCAGCAGGGGGACCACAACAGACTAAGCAGCAAACAACAAACCAGAGCACCACACCTTATAGGGAAGAAAAGACAAAAATCACTTGCTTCGGAGTTGTCAGAACAGTTAAGATCTGAGAAATGGGATATGGGACAGATTGTACCGAAAAGTTCATTAAAGCAACAATATAGGGTTAAGCTAAGCATTTGATAACAGACTGCAGATATAAAGTAAATACATGAAACAGAGCAATATATGACACTTAAGAAATCCTTATGGCAACAAGTATTAGAATAGTGTCAATCCTACATGAACTCACTTTGTTTTAAATGGGAAACTCAGAAAAGTCAAACTCAAAGAAACAGGATGGTGATTTGAATAAGATTGGCCCTATAGGCTCATTTGTTTGAATACTTGGGTCTGAGTTTTTGAAACAGTTTGGGAAGGATTATGAGATATGACTTTGCTAATGAACAGTGTTATAGGGGTAACCATTAAGATTTTAAAACACTTGGACCATTTCCAATGCTTTTGTTTGTTTGTTTTTTCTGAATCCTGCTTGCTATTCAAGACATGAGGTCTTAGCCATTCCTGCCGCCATGATTTGTTCGGTCATCATAAATTTTAACCTCTGTCACTGCAAGGTTAAGTAAATAGCGCTTCTGTTAGTTGCCTCAGTCATGGTATTCCATCATAACAACAGAAATGTAACTATGTTGGTACCAGAAAATGGGTTGTTCCAATGACAGGTGACAGACCTGATCATGTGGTTCTTGGAAGAATGTGGAAGGTATTGGGATTTGGGTCTAAAAAAGTGGTTTATACCCTAATCAGAGCTTAATGGGACATTGTAGTAGGATCTGAGGAGACATAAATGCTGACAGCTATGAAGGCCCGGTCTCAAGAGATCTCAGAGAAAAACGACATTTTCAATTAGCCTGGAAAACATTATTATAATATTTTGTCTAAGAATGTGACTGTTTTCTTCCCTCTTTTTAAGAGGATGACCTTTAAGGAAAAATTAAATGCCCCTACAGATAAATTATAAAGTAATGAAAAATTTTTCAGGAGTAAAGGTTTTAAGATATCCTAATATTGACTGTGTTGTGAGTTATTAGTAATCATTCCTAGGCAAATCTACAATAAAATAGAGCAACTACAGCATAAAATGTAAAATGTTCAATTTGAAAAGAAAGATCACAAAGAGATAATGATATTGAGAAGAGATCTGATTTGCAGTGGAATAAAGAAATAAACACTCCCATGGGAAGACCTCACAAACCAAGGCTTCTGACTCCAGAGCAGAAAAGATCCAGGATATTTACTACTCCTTGAAAAATACAAGAAACAAAGCACACAGCACATGTGATTAAAAGGTCATACCCACCATCCCAAGTGGACATCCAAAGGTGTCTTCTACATGGAGTTGGCATTGCTGTCATAAAGGTTAGATGAGTAAAGGGTTATGGACAGCCACCGACACCAGGCAATATGTGGCGATATGGTCACTGCATCAAGCTCCTCAAAGAGGAAGGAAACTGTGTTCCTCAGTGGTAACCAGGTGAAAATGAAGCAAGAGTTGAGCTGAGGACCCAAAGTCATTACATATGTCAGAGCTGTGAGAAATGTGCCAAGAACTGCACACAGGGAGGTAACTAGCTTCTGAGACAACTACTGTGCAAAGTAAGAAAGGTAAAGGCATCAAAGGCTTTAGATATTACACATGGACTTATGAGATCTGAAGTTTGGCTTTTGGGCTCAGTCTTGATTTGGTCCAGTCTTTTCCCCACAAAGCCCTTATTCTCCACTGTGAAATGGTAGTATACATTCTACACTATTAGATGTTGGCAGTATATAATTTGCTTTTTATTTTTCAGGGGAGTTTTTAATTAAGAGATTGCCATGAGTCTGAGAGAATTTTGAGCTATGTAAAAAGTAAAAAATATGAGAGTCGTTGATGTTAAACTAAATAATTTTCTAGTGCAATATGGCTAAGAGCCTTTGGGTACGAGGGAGTAGCTGTGTTGGACTGAATGATAAGGCCCTCAGAGATTCATATATTTAAATACTTGGTCGCTAGTTGATGAAACTGTATGGGAAGGATTAGTACTTGTGGCCTTGTTATATGTGGTATGTCACAATGGGGCAAGGATCTTTGAGATTTCAAAACGCTTATAAAATACCAAATGTTGTCTCTCTGCTTCCTGATTATTGTTCTGCTGTTGAGCTGTTTACTGCCACTGTACCCTTTTTTAAAGCAAATTAAATTTTTCTTCTACAAGTTGCACTGCCTTGGTCTTGGTGTTTTATCATGACAAAAAGTGCACTAAGACTCAGGGTAAAATGGTAATAGGTAGAGACAAGAAACACCCCCCCCCTAGGTAGAGACAAGAAAACCCCCTCCCCCCCCCTCTCTCTCTAGCGCACACACACACACACACACACACACACACACACACACACACACACACAATCTCTTTGTTTCTGTGTGCAGTGATGGTCAATGTGATGATATTCAAACAATACAGTTTCATAAAGACTAAAGGAGCCTTCCTGGCCCACCTTGAGGGCCGGGTCTCTGTCATCAGGACTGGGGATCTGCTCTGAAAGGCTGTGCTTGCAGATCAGCTGCACAGGCTGTTTTCCACCTGGGATAGCAGAGAGCCTGGGGCGCCAGACAGGTGAGGTCACAGCAGGGAGTTTCCTGAGTGCAGAGAGTGCTGTGCTCTCTGGAAAAAAGGCCTTCAGGCCCACAGTGAGGACATGGTCTCTGTCACAGGACTCAGGATCTGCCCAGGAAAGGCAGTGCTTGCAAATTATCTGCACAGGTGTTTCACACCTGGCCGGAGGTGAGCCTCTGGAAAAGGGTCCTTTTTGACATAAAGGGTCGGGTCTCCACCAGTAGGACTCAGTACCTGTGGGCAGAGGGCTGAGATCCCAGAATAGCCTCACAAGAGCTCCTATACCTGAGCCTACACAGACAGAAATGAATCACTGCCATGAGAAATCACTGCTTACCCACGAAGACCTTAACACTCAGAAGCAATTTTCTTCCTGAGCCCACAGGCCCTCAGATCCATAGAAGAAACAGGCACCAGTCAGTGACAATAAAATCAACTATAATGGCAGAAAACAAGATGGCAAGGATGTAAAAATCAAAGGTTTTGGAGGGCTCTGAGATTTTTCCAAAACACCCCATTCTTAGAACTTGAGACCCTAAAGACACAGAAATGTTTAAAGTCAGACCAATTCTGAGAAACAAAACAAGAACCAAACCCTCAAAGCTTTGAAATATATAAACAAGGTTCTTAAAATGTAAAAACAAAGTTTTAGTGGACAGGTCAAGCTATACTGACCAAGCTGAGTTAAGACAAAACAAAATTGCTTTAGGAAGAGCTCCCTTAACCCACCCTGTAGTGAATTTCAAGGCGATTGCAACAACCTTACTGCCAAAGTTTCTCCCCAATTCCTCCCCCTTCCTCTCCTCTTTCTAAAAATTATACTATTGACCAATGGTAAAATAGTAGTTCACAACCCTCACAAAAAATATAAAAGATGTATGCTTTCTGAGTTCGGGGTTGACTCTCCCTGCGAGGATGAGCAAACCCATGTAAATGGAATAAAAACCTCTTGTTATTACAGCGGTCTATCATTTAATTGTGCTCAATGGGTTGGAATCCTGAGCTAAGACTCCTTACAGCAACAGTAAAAGGAAAGCAAAAGAACTTAAGCAATGGAAACCAAGACTACCTGGCAAATGGGCTTCTTCCCTCGGATACAGGGATGGTTGAATATATGGAAATACATCAATGTAATCTACCATATAAACAAACTCAAAGAAAAAATACCACATGAACATCTCACTAGATGCTGAGGAAAAAATTGAGAAAATTTAACACCACTTCATATTAAAAGTCTTTGAAATAGCAGGAATCCAAGCCCATACCTAAAATATGAAAGCAATATACAGCAACCAGTAGTCAACTTCAAACTAAATGGTAAGAAATTTGAGGCAATCCCACTAAAATTAGAAACTAGACAAAGCTTCCTTCTCTCCCCCTACCAAATCAACATCCCTAGTCAACAGGGAAATGGAAATCAAAACAATCCCGAGATTCCACTTTACACCAGTCAAAATGGCTAAGATAAAAAACTCAGGTGCCAACAGATGCTGGCAAGGATTCAGAGAAAGAGGAACACTCCTCCACTGTTGGTGGGGTTGTAAGGTGGTACAAACCACTCTGGAAATAAGTCTGGTGATTCCTTAGAAAATTGGACATAGTACTACCTGAAGATCCAGTTATTCCAATTCTGAGCATTTACCCAAAGATGCTCCAACATATAATGACACATGCTCCACCATGTTTATAGCAGTCTTATTTATAATAGCCAGAAGCTGGAAAGAACCTGTATGTCCATCAACAGAGGAATGGATACAGAAAATGTTGGTACATTTACACAATAAAGTACTACTCAGCTATTAGAAACAATGACTTATGAAATTCCTAGGCAAAGGGATAGAACTAGAGAATATCATCCTGAGTGAGGTAATCCAGTCACAAAAAAAAAAAAAAAAAAACCAGGCATAATATGCAGTCACTGATAGTTGAATACTAGCCCCAGAAAGCTTTGAATACCCAAAAAGCAACTCTCAGATCATATGAAGCTCAAAAAGAAGGAAGGCCAAAGTGTGAAAGCCACAGTCTTTCTTAGAAAAAAAATAATAACTGTACGGCACCCTCTCAGAGTGTGGTACACTTAGACCTTAAATCATTAATAATTCAGGAGCTAATAATGCAGACTTGTTGCAATCCTTGGTATTTAAAAATCATTGGTTAACCTTACACACCAAGAAATCTTTGACTATTTCCATGTTATGCTTTGTTTCATAAGTACTTTATGCTTATTTTAATTAGTAAGATTTCAATGCATATTATCAAACCTTTAAAAAAATCAAGTACTGACAAAAATATATTTATATAGTTATATGCAAAAGAGAAAGACTACAGGAATAAATTTTAAGTTCTATTAAATTGACTAATAATTATAATAAATAGTATTTATTAAGTTTCCAAAAATACATTTAAATATTAATCACAGAGCAAATGTTTTTAAGTATGAAAATAAAGTCAAACAAACAAACCAAAAAATATTTTCAGGGAATAAAAAATAAAAATAGCTTACCATTGTAGAATTTGAGTCATAGTGAACACTCAATAGACCTTTTAATTTGAAAATACGATTTTCTTTCTAGACCTTTTAAATTAAAAATATGATTTTCTTTCCTATAATATATTCTGATCACAGATCCTCCCCCCCCCCCCCCCCCCCCCCCCCCCCCCCCCGTCTTCTACCAAATTCTTCCGTTCTGCCCACCCATTGTTAGTAGAAGGGTAAACAAGTATTTTAACAAGACAGAAAAAAGGTAAAAATGGGGCCACAAATACAAATGGTTATTTAATGCAAAACTTATTGACATAACTTAGAAAAGAAAAACAAAACCTTATGCAACACCTGGTACTGGATTGATGTGCCAAATGTCGTTAAAATTTTGCAATTTCAAACCCTGTCATACACATGATGTAAAATGAATTTCATGCAACAACTTTAATGGACCACAGTTCCTAGATAATAAGGAAGAAAAATATCTTCATGATATTAGGGTAGGCAAAGGAGTATGTTCTGTTTTTAAATGGTATATAATATACAAATTGCAAGAGATCAATAATTTCGAGTTTGTTATAAAACATTTTGTTATCAAGAGACTTTAAGTAAATAGAAGCCTGGGAGTAAAAGAAAGTATTTGCAAAATGTAATATGCATATGTAATAGATCAAATATAAATCCAAAGTAAATAGGATCCAACACCTACAAATTGATAAGAAACGCAGCAAGGAGATTAAAACCAAGCAAGAACTGATGCACAGGGATGACAAAAGAGGGTATCTACCATGAGAAAGCAGAACTCCAAGTAACACCACAATGCCACACATATCAGAAGAGCTATGACCAAAGATAGTCAAGAAGTATTGACAAGGTCTCAATACATTGGAAGTGTCATACTGCTGCTGACAGCAGTAATCTTATACACAGGAAACTGATATTATCTACCAAAGATAAATATAAGCATATTGACAAAAATACTTTTTGTCCCTATCTAATAAAAATACTTAGAAATGAACCACACTTGTACTAGACAGTGCTAAGTCCCAAACTGAAAACCAGCTAAACATTGATGCCTTCATTAACTGTGGTACAAACCTTACATGGAGTTGCATAACTCAGGATGGGAGCTTCAAAACACCTGGCATCATTAAAAGGATTCTGACCACACAACAATACAATGTCAAATGGTTTGATCTGAGGTGTTTCTGGTTGCATTGCCCAATTCGCCTCATCTGACTTCACTGCGTATTTGGTTTTGAACATATGCCATGTACCCATTGCACTGCACACAACCACCACAACACACAGTGCCAACACTGCTTGAAGAGTTCAGGTTATAAGCTATTACAAGTTATGGCTGTCCTTGTACTAGTAGACATGTCAGGGGTTCTGTTCACTACAAAACATAATTGCTTAAATAAAATTTTTAATATGATTGCATTGTGATTCTTTAAGATGAATGGATAAAATTCAAGGTATATATGAGTTACATTTGTCTTAGAATGTTTAAATTTAAAAGTTGATATTTGAGTTGACAAGTGTTATTAAAAATATTAGATGAATTAAAAATAAGAAAAGAATTATGTCTGAACTAAAATTTTCTTGAATAGCAAAAAATGATTCTGCAATTTATATACTATATATTCATATGAAGTGCTTTTCTCAGTATTGATTATAAAAGTATCGTTCATCTCTGAATATACTTTAAAATGCTCAATGTCCTGGACCATCAAAGACTCAGCCAAAATTCTTTTATGTAAGAATAAAGAAGGATGCCATTCTCATTACCAAGGAAATATCACTTACTCTTCAATAAATGAGACAATCATATGTATACCAAAACAAGTCAATAAATAAATTATTTATTTTAATTAATGAATGATTTGACTATCTATTTGATATATCAAATAGTGTCAACTATATAATGGTGTCATGTAAATACTTCTTACATTAAGGGGGCCATGAATATAAATTATTAAAATTCCCCTATGTTGAAATAGATAAAACATGATACAAATTAGTATGCACGAACAAGAATATTGTAAGGAAATAAAACTGTGCCTCTAACCCTAATATTGCATTGTAGAGTCAGGTAGATCTTGAGACGTCATTGACAGACAGTCTAGATGAAATAACAAACGTGTGAGAGACTCTTCTTGCAAAACATGCAAAACACATACACACACATACACACGCAAATATAAATGCAAAATAATATGTAATCCATGTTTCTACATGATTCACAAACTTTAGAACTAGCATGTATATTAGAAGTTATTTTAATGACTAGAGGAACTAGGGACTAGAAAGATGCATCTGTGTGATAACACTGTATTTGGTCTGAGTGATAAATACATGGATATGCTTATTGGATATAAGTTCATATTATATCTGAATTATACATATAAAATTCATATATATAAACTATATATATGGATATTTTACATGAATATTAGTCTGTGTAGCTTGTGCATGCCTTGTGCTTATAGAGTGCAGAAGAGGGCTTCAGATCTACTGGGACTGAAATAACAGGTGGTTGTTAGCTGACATGATGGTGCTAGAAATTGAACCATGTTCTTTAGAAGTGCAGTCAGTGTTCTTAACGACTGATCACCTCTAAAGCACCCATATGTAGGTTTTCTTGTACTAAAACAGTTTATATAAAATTAACATAAAATTGGATGAACCTCACCAGCTATATTTTTCTTTATTCTTTAACCAATTGGCCTTAAACATAACAGTCATATAAATGAGGATTCATGATATAAATAAAGTCTTAGATGGTTGGAGGACCATAAAAGAGAGCTTCTGGGGGCTAAAAAACACCAGACAGATCACCAAGACAAAAGGAGTCAATAAAGTAACCTCATAAAGTTGTTATGAAATCCAGTCACATCTTCAGCTGCACAAAGTATGCATCTGATGTTAATCTACATAAAAAGAAACCGAGAAGAACATTAACCACCAGAGTTAATGTCTGAGTCTGAGACTACCAAATTCTAAGACTAATGAAGGATAAATACACTGTACAGAACTGAACAACACTGGAAGCAAAACTGACTCTGGAACCACAAAAAGAAACTTACAACATTCAATGAGATCAAGTATTCATTAGTGTGAAACTGTTGATATTCTCCAAAGAATGTAAATAAGATTTGCAATAGCACAATAGAAAATTCCAAATACCCAAGAAAGATCCACACTAACCAGGTATATAAAGTACTAGGAAAACATAAACTTTCATGGACAAAGATTATCAACAGACACAAAGATAAAGAAAATGAAATGATACAGATGTTTCAAATGATTGACAAAATGTTATATTAGCCATTACAAAATAATCAACAATACAAGCAAGAGACTTAAAATGGAAAAAAAACTGCATATCACATGAATAGTAAAATTAAGATAACAGAAAAATAAGTCAATGAAACATATGATCAATTGAAACTGGCCATTATAGATAAGAGGAAAAAAACTTTAAAACTGGAATATAAAATTCTATAAGACAATAACAAAAGGCCTTATGTTTAATTTATTAGAGTATCAATGATGAAACTGTCAATGCATATTGAATATGCAATGCTGAAAAATATATAGACTTATGACAGAGAATCCCACCAGAGTTAAAACAAAATAACTCTTGTCCAGCTATTATTAAAATTAAGTGCTAGAAGCTGAAGACAGTTAAGAACAGCTTTAAAACACTTAGAGGACATCACATATTATCTTCAAGAAAACGCAGTGCATATGAACAGATTCCTCAGCAGAAACCAGAGAAGGCAGAAGGAAAGGTTCATTTGGTTTTTTAAGTGCTAAGAGTAAAGAATTGTCAACATACAAAATTCTATACCTACTAAAATTATTGTTATATAATGAAAAAATTAAAGTCATTGTCAGGTAAAGAATTAAGGAAGTCTGCACCATAATGGTTGTTCGATTGATCAGTTTAAGGAAGTATTTTTCTACCAGAAGGAAAAATGAGACAAGAAAAAAATCTTGGTTTCAATGAAGTACTGTTTCATCAGACAATAAAAGGATGAACACACACACAAAAAAAATAAACTTAAGTGTACAGAATAAGTAATTTTTTCTAGTCTTGAGTTCTTTGAAATGTTTGAAAACTTAAAGGTCGAATTATCACTTTATCTTATGTTTTGTCAACACATGTAGACAAACACACACACACACACACACACACACACACACACACACACACACACACACGGAATGTTTACTGCAGAGCAGGAAGAAGGATGTAAATGCTGTCAATGTGCACAGTCTATAAACAGTGATAAAACGTGCATTCTCAGAGGGCTAGAATACTAGATATTTATGAAACAACTTTTAGAAAATCCCTAATAAAACCATACTAACAGATTGGTCAACAACACAATAGCTAAATATATGTAGAATACTGGAAATATTTCAAATAGAATGAACAGTGAAAAGTAAACAGAGAGGCTTCTCTTTATTACAGCAGATGAGAATCTGCTGTGGTGTGACTATCAAGGAGACATAGCTTAAGAATTGACTATACTCCATACAAAATGGAAAACATTCAGAATTCACAATTTTATGACAGAGCAGCTGAGACATCCCAAGGAAACAAGTGCTAGTGCACCACAAGAAGCCAAACTACTCATGCTTTAGCCTCCTGGCTCCAGGTCAGGAGAGGGAAGAAGCCCAGTCCAGTCCAACACATAACAAACCAAGAACACAGGCAACAAGAAAGCCAAAAGTATTTTACCTAAGCCTTCTGGCCCTCAGAAGCCTCAAATGCATTAGCAGATTTTAATGGAACAATGAGTTCTCTGGTAGAAAAGATGAAAACAAGAAGACTTCAATTTTAACATTCTACAGGACTGTGGGCAGTGGCCAATGGTCAGGAATTTCCTTGAAAGCCTACTATTATTTAGAACGGGCTACTCTATGGTCCTTACATAAAAGAACAATTACAGGCCAGATTGTCATACTCAACTTGTAAGATCTTCAACATGAGAGACACCCTTGGAAAGTAGTTGTGGACAGTAAGATAGCTGGACACTGACAAGCTAAAATTCATAGAATCTCAAGTGTCTTATATAAAATGACACAGAAGAGTCAGGAACTCTACTCATATATCCCACATATTTTGGTCTCTACATTTCTTATAACATATAATGCAACTTACAGGTTGTAAACAACTGTTATTCCCTATTATTCAAGAGATTATAATTAGAAACAAGCTTTATATGTCCTGTAAGCTGCAATGCCTTTGTTATTGTTGGCTGATCTCCAGACAGAACCAGAAGTAGAAATGCCCCAAGAAAATTCTAATCAAAAGTTATATGCTGTGTTAATTTTTGACAAAACAAATTTCAAATTGAATTATCACCAGATATACAGAAAGATATTATATAAATCATTGTATAACTAATAATGAGTTAAATGGTAAATAGAAATAAAAATTCTATATGAATAGGTCATTAACAATAGTTTTTAAACACATGAAGCACAAACAAAAATAAATCACAAAACTCCATCATTAAAGTTGATGATGTTAATGACTCTTCCACATTAATGGAAATAGTAGACAGGAAATAAGTAAGGATTCAGATAAGTAAATAAGTAGTTATGAATAGGAACACGGGTATCTGTGAAACAGCACAACACTTATTTTAATATTCTGCATTCACCAAATTTTTAGATAGTTCTGAGCATGGATCATGAATTGTTACTAGGGTAAAACACAGTTTGGCCTGAGCAAAGCTTACCTGCTTTGCATATGATCTAGAGCAGCACTGTGAAGATGAAACCCTTTAGTGCTGAGGCTTTGCTGTTCCCTATTAAAAAAGGTATGTGACTTTTATCTGAAAAAATAATCTAAAATCAGAAAGCTGAATATTAATAAGCAAATGTATTCTATAAATAATAACCAGCATTTTCTTATGAATTGGTAAGATGTCAGGTAAGACACTATATAAATTGTTTTAAGATTAATTCATTCTTTTACTTTTTCAACTCAGATAAAAGAATTTATTTTATTTTTAAAATTTTTATTATATTTAATTATTTAAAGCAATTTTCTTTTTTTTTAAATGACTATGTTTTACAAAACAAAGATAAATGTACAGATTTTAAACATTTTTTGCTTAAAATTATACATTTTGTCAGTACTGTTTTTTCAGATATTAAAATAATTTTTACATAAAACTATGTGAATATATTTTTTAGTCAGTACTTGATTTTTTTCAAGGGCTTGACAGTAAGCACTGAAAACCTAATAGTTACCATGACCGTAAAGTACATGCAAAACAAAACACAACATAGAAATAGTCAAAGTCTTCTTGTTTTGTAAACATATATATATATATATATATATATATATATATATATATATATATATTTGTTTTCTTTATTTCTTGGACTTCATACAGTCTGTGAGTTGTTTCAGGGGGAGTGCAAGCCTCTGGGGTTAGCATCCCAATATCAGTGACTGCATATTATGTCTATTCTTTTCTGACTGGGTTATCTCACTCAGGATGATCTTCTCTAGATGTAGCCATTTTCTTAAGAATTTGGTTAAGTCATTGTTTCTGGTGGCTAAGTAGTATTCCATTGTGTAAATGTACCACAATTTTTGTATCCATTCATCTTCTGAAGGACATCTGGGTTCCTTCCAGCTTCTGGCTATTATAAATAGAGCTGCTATGAACATTGTGGTGCATATACCTTGTTGTTTATTAAAGTGTCTCTGGGGTATATGCCCAGAAGTGGAATAGCTGGGTCTTCAGGTAGTACTATATCCAATTTTCTGAGGTATCGCCAGACTGATTTCCAGAGTAGTTGTATTAGTTTACAACCCCACCAACAGTGGAGAAGTGTTCCTCTTTCTCCGCAGCCTCTCCAGCATCTGCTGTCATCTGAGTTTTGGATCTTGGCCAATCTGACTGGTGTGAGGTTGAATCCCAAGGTTGTTTTGATTTGCATTTCCCTGATGGCTAAGGATGTCAAGCACACCCAAAGATGTTTCTAGGCCATTCGGTGTTCCTCAACTGGGAACGTTTTGTTTACCTCTGTACCCATTTTTTAATATGGTTATTTGATTCTCTGGTGTCTAGCTTTTTGAGTTCCTTGTACACCTTGGATATTAGGCCTCTATCTGATGTGGTGTTGGTAAAGATCTTTTCCCATTCTGTTGGTTGCCGATTTGTTTTCTTGACAATGTCCTTAGTCTTACAGAAATTTTGAAATCTCATTAAGTCCCATTTGTTAATCTTTGACCTTAGAGCTTGAGCCATTGGTGTTTTGTTCAGGAAATTTTCTCCTGTGACTATGTGTTCTAAGGTTTTCCCTACTTTCTCATCTAATAATTTCAGTGTATCTAGTTTAATGTGGAGATCTTTGATCCACTTACACTTGAGCTTTGTACAAAGAGATAAGAAAGGGTCTATTTTCATTCTTTTGCATGCTGAGTGCCAGTTGGACCAGCACCATTTGTTGAATAGGCTGTCCTTTTTCCATTGAATGTTTACTGCTCCTTTGTCAAAAATCAGGTGATCATATACATGAGGGATCATTTCTGGATCTTCTATTCTATTCCATTGATCCACATGCCTATTTCTGTACCAGTACCATGCAGTTTTCAACACAATTGCCTTGTAATATAGCTTGAGGTCAGGAATAGTGATTCCCGAAGATGTTTTTTTGTTGTTGAGGATAAATTTTGGTATTCTAGGTCTTTTGTTATTCCATATGAAATCGCACATTTATCTTTCCAATTCCTTAAAGAACGGGGTTGGAATTTTGATGGGGCTTGCATTGAATCTGTAGATTGCTTTTGGTACGATGGCCATTTTTAAGATGTTGATCATTCCAATCCATGAGCATGGGAGATCTTTCCATTTTCTGCGATCCTCCTCAATTTCTTTCTTTAGAGGTTTGAAGTTCTTGTCACACAGGTCCTTCACTTGCTTAGTTAGAGTCACGCCAAGGTATTTCATAGTTTTTGTGAAGATTGTGAAGGGTACCTTTTCCCTAATTTCTTTCTCCACATGTTTGTCCTTTGAGTACAGGAAGGCCACTGATTTGTTTGAGTTAATTTTGTATCCAGCCACTTTGCTGAACTAGTTTATCAGCTGTAGGAGTTCTCTGGTGGAATTTTTAGGGTCACTCAAGTACACTATCATGTCATCGGCAAAGAGTGATGTTTTTATCTCTTCCTTTCTGATTTGTATCCCCTTGATCTCCTTTTGCTGTTTAATTGCTCCAGTACTATGTTGAATAGGTAGGGGGAGAGTGGGCAGCCTTGTCGAGTCCCTGATTTTAGTGTGATTGCTTCAAGTTTCCCGCCATTAAGTTTGATGTTGGCTGTTGGTTTGCTGTATATTGCTTTTATTATGTTTAGGTATGGACCTTGGATTCCTGTTCTTTCCAGGACTTTTAACATGAAGGGGTGTTGGATTTTGTCAAATGCTTTCTCAGCATCTAGTGAGATGACCATGTGGTTTTGATCTTTGAGTTTGTTTATATGGTGGATTACATTGATGGATTTCCTTATATTAAACCATCCCTGCATCCCAGGGATGAAGCCTACTTGGTCATGATGAATGATCGTTTTGATGTGTTCTTGGATTCGGTTTGCAAGGATTTTGTTGAGTATTTTTGCATCAATGTTCATAAGTGAGATTGGTCTGAAGTTCTCTTTCCTTATAGGGTCTTTGTGTGCTTTAGGTACGAGGGTTATTGTAGCCTCAAAAAATGAGTTGGGTAGTATTCCATCTGATTCTATCTTTTGGAATAGTTTGGAGAGTATTGGTGTTATATCCCCAATAAATGTCTGATAAAATTCTGCAGTGAACCCGTCTGGACCTGGGCTTTTTTTGGTTGGGAGACTTTTGATGACTTCTTCTATTTCTTTAGGTGTTATAGGGTTATTTAGATGGTTCACTTGGTCCTGGTTTAACTTTGGGATCTTGTATCTGTCTAGGAATTCATCCATTTCCTCCAGATTTTCCAATTTTGAGGAGTATAAGTTTTTGTAGTAGGATCTGATGATTTCTTGAATTTCCTCAGTTTCAGTTGTTATGTCCCCACTTTCCTTGAAATATACTTTGATTATATTCCTCCCTCCCCCAAGACCTTCCAATCCCCTTCCCTACCTACCCAATGTTATTTCTCAAAAAAATCAATAAAACAAAAATATACCCAAACCAAGAAAACAAAAATAAAATCATTTTCAAAAACAGCAAAAAGACAAACAACACAACACACACACACACACACACACACACACACACACACACACGTCCAAAACATAAACCTGTGCTGGAGTTATTAATATATCCAGAATCAAAATAAGATTCCCACTCCTAGAAAGTAGAAGTTACATGTTGGTTGGCTAGATTTTCATTCATTCATTCATTCATTCATTCCTTTATTCATTTTTAAAAATATATAACAAAATCTAATATAATAAAGTATCACACTGAAGTTAGGTAAGAAAAACCAGCAGAAGAAAAAGAGTCCATGAAAAGGAACAAGAAACATGTATTTTATGTATATTTAGTTTTTCAGATTTTCTCTTTTTTTAATTGAACAACTTTATTTTAAAAAACAAAGATAAATGTACAGATTTTAAGCATTTTTGCATAAAAGCATATGAATACATTTTGTCAGTACTTGATTTTTTTAAAGATTTGATAGTGTGCATTAAAATCTTACTAATTACAATGAACATAAAGTACATGTAAAACAGGATGTAACCTGGAATTAGTCAAAGTTTTCTTGATGTGTAAAGATTAACCATAATGGTTTTTTCTTTTCTTTTTTTTTTCTTTTCTTGAACTTCATATAGTCTGTGAGTTGTTTCTGGGGTGTTCAGAGCTTTCTGGGGTTAGCATCCCACTATCAGTGACTGCATATTATGTCTGTTCTTTTGTGACTGGGTTATCTCACTCAGGATTATATTCTCTAGATGCATCCATTTTCTTAAGAATTTGGTTAAGTCATTGTTTCTAATAGCTGAGTAGTACACCATTGTGTAAATATACCACAATTTTTGTATCCATTCATCTACTGAAGGACATCTGGGTTCTTCCCAGCTTCTGGCTATTATAAATACAGCTGCTATGAACATTGTGGTACATGCATCTTTGTTGTATATTAAAGTGTCTCTGGGGTATATGCCCAGAAGTGGAATAACTGGGTCTTCAAGTAGTACTATGTCCAATTTTCTGAGGAATCACCAGACTGATTTCCAGAGTGGTTGTATCAGTTTACAACCCCACCAACAGTGGAAAAGTGTTCCCCTTTCTCCGCATCTTTGCCAGATTTTCGTATGTGAGCACTGCATTGATATAATTCCTTTGTCCCAATTATCCCTCCATCTCTTCTGCAATGTCCACATGTCCCCCTCCTTTTCTAATTTATTGTCTCTTATTCTTGGATTGTTAACAGAAGAACACTCACACACACATACACACACTAATATTTTCATTTAGTTTTCTCCCTATGCTTTAGGGTTTAGCTCTTGGGATGATATAACCTACTGGTAGGCTAATCCATAAAGAAGACTAATTCTCACAGCAACTATTAATTCCAAGTAGTTCTTCATCTAAGGGTAGAGTCATGGTAATTGGTATTGTCATTGCTCAGGAGGAAGCATGATACCTTAATATGAGTTTTAAAAGATCCTATGTAGATCAAGGTATAATTAAAGAAATCTGCTTCAGGGAGGTTTCAGTTAAGGTCAAAGAAAAAAAACAAGGTTAAGAAATACTAATGACAATGGAGTATCTCATCTGCAATAAGAAAGAATCAAAACCTGCCTTTTATTTGGAGCAAAACCAGACCAATGACAGTATATTATGTTAAGTGAAGTAAAACAAAACACAGAAAGACAAGTACCAGATATAGTCTTTCACATGAAAAATTTATGTATAAAAAAGTGAAATTCGTATTGGGAAGGTGTACTAGCTGGTTTTGTGTCAACTTGACACAAGCTGGAGTTATCACAGAGAAAGGAACCTCAGCTGAGGAAATGCCTCCAAGAGATCCAGCTGTAAGGCATTTTCTCAACTAGTGATCAAGTGGGGAGGGCCCAGCCCATTGCGGGCGGTTCCATCCCTGGGCTGGTAGACCTGGGTTCTAGAAAGCAGGCTGAGCAAGCCATGGGGAGCAAGCCAGTAAGTAACATCCCTCCATGGCCTCTGCATCAGCTCCTGCTTCTTGACTTGCTTGAGTTCCAGTCCTCACTTCCTCTGGTGATGAACAGTGATATGGAAGTGTAAGCTGAATAAACCCTTTCCTCCCCAACCTGCTTCAAGGTCATGATGTTTGTGCAAGAATACAAACCCTGACTAAGACAGAAGGGTATGAAGAAGGTAGGGTAGAAACAGCATTGTATAAAGAAAGGCATTGTATGTTTCATGAATACCAAACTGAATCATACTACCATGTTTAATTAATACATTTTAATAAAAAGTATTAATTAGACTAGTATTATCAATGTGTGTCAAAATACATAAAGAGTAGGTAAATTATCATAGGCCATTCTGAAAGTTAGAAATTTTGGACATTATAGGTACATTCATACAATAAACCCTAAAAACATCTCTCTCCTCTCCCCACTCACACAACTTTCATTAGTTTTCTTTGAGTTTTATTAGGTGTTTTGCCCGTACTCATCACACCACAACCACCAATCTACCCATACCTCCCTACCCACAAAGCTTTTAACACTTTCTTATATATTGTTTAAATCCTTCAAATCAATTTTTGCTGTCCAAATATTTCCTAGACGTGTGTATGGTCTTCCACTAGAACATGGTCAATTTAAGCAGGGACTACACTCAGAAACTTGTTTCTCCATCTTCCAGAAGCTAATCATTACCAGTTACTCACATAGGGTGTGCCTGTATGCACAGCTTCCCACTCCATGCTGAGATTTAGAGTATCATGGGCCTTCATGGGTTCTGTACATACTGTCACAATTTTATGAGATCGTACATGCAGCTTTCCTACAGTATTCAAAAGACATGGTTTCCTTGTAGCTATCCACTGTCTTTTGTGTCCCATCTTCTGTAATGATTCCTGACCTTGTGGGGAGGAGGGCTAGAGGAGTGCAGAGTGGCGTGCAAGCTCCTTAAGATAGGATGTAGGTATATAAGTTCCACTTAAGGCTGAGCATTCTTTAGTCTGTATTCTCTGAAATGTGGTGAGTTGCTTGTCTTCATGTTTCTTTCTTTGTTTTTTGAAAAAATTATTTTAAAAAACAAAGATAAATGGACAAATTTAAGCATTTTTGCATTAAAGTATATGAATACATTTTTGTCAGTGCTTGGCAATTTTTTTTCAAAGGTTTGATAGTGTAAATTAAGGTCTTACTAATTACAATGAGCATAAAGTACATGTAAAACAGGATGTAACCTGGAATTAGTCAAAGTTTTCTTGGTGTGTAAGGATTGAGCATAATGGATTCTTTCTTTCTTTCTTTTTTCTTGAACTTCACACACTCTGTGACTTGTTTCTGGGGTGTTCTGAGCTTTCTGGATCCCATTATCAGTGACTGCATATTATGTCTGTTCTTTTGTGACTGGGTTATCTCACTTAGGATTATATTCTCTAGATGCATCCATTTTCTTAAGAATTTGGTTAAGTCATTGTTTCTAATAGCTGAGTAGTACTCCATTGTGTAAATGTACCACAATTTTTGTATCCATTCATCTACTGAAAGATGTCTGGGTTCTTTCCAGCTTCTGGCTATTATAAATAGAGCTGCAATAAACATTGTGGTGCATGTGTCTTTGTTGTATGTTGGAGCTTCTCTGGGGTATATGCCCAGAAGTGGAATAGCTGGGTCTTCAGGTAGTACTATATCCAATTTTCTGAGGTATCGCCAGACTGATTTCCAGAGTGGTTGTATCAGTTTACAACCCCACCAACAGTGGAGAAGTGTTCCTCTTTCTCCACAACCTCACCAGCATCTGTTGTCATCTGAGTTTCAGATCTTGGCCAATCTGACTGGTGTGAAGTGGAATCTCAGGGTTGTTTTGACTTGCATTTTCCTGATGGCTAAGGATGTTGAGCACTTCCTTAGATGTTTCTCAGCCATTCAATAATCCTCAATTGAGAATGTTTTGTTTAACTCTGTACCCCATTTTTAAATAGGGCTGTTTGCATGTTGATCACCATTTTCTGCAAACAGAAGCTTCTGAGATGAGTGTTGTTAGGCAACATTTTTAGAATTTAGTCAACATCTACAGATAATTTTAAGACTTATAGAGAGGAATGTTCATCCAGCAACATGGTTCCTCTGGCAAGAGATCACATCTAAAGACATTCTAGGTACATATGATCTGCCCAGAATACAGACATGCTCTGGATTACAGTATGATCTGACTGGACCACAGATACCCTTAGTTCATGTTTTAAACAATAAAGCTAAGGGTAGTTTGTAGAAGGATACAGTCATGTATGAAAATGACATCCAATTGAGGGGGAAGCCAAAGTTGTGAATCAGAAAAAGATTTGACATATGAGTCATAGATAGGATATGCCCAACTATGACAAGAAAAGGACAGGAAAGAGAAGCAACTTAAAAACAGTAACAAAAAGGGAGAAGAGAGGTGAGAGGAGGTAGAGGGATATGTGTGTTATGGTGTGAAATGGTATGGTATGTTGTATATGTATGGCAGTTTTACCAGGAAAGTTTTAGAGAGAATAAGCTAGATACATGTAAATATAGAATGAACCAGGGAAGGGGAAAGAGCCATAGATTAGAATATATTGACAAAATTCATATGAAGGCAAGCATATAGGCTGATAGTTCTTCTGTTCTTATTAATGAACTTTAACAATAAATGAAAGTAGAAATGTATTTTACTGTGTTTTTCTTAAATAAGTGAAGTGCTCTATTACTATAGGTCTGTTAATCTGAATAAAAAGTAACCGGAAGAGGGGTTTTGTGAATTCTACTATGTAAAGAAATATTTCACACTGCACTGGGTGTAATAATTGGTAATGTCTATTTTAAATTCTAGCCTCAAGTGCTTCCAATTTTACACTATAGACACAATATGCACACAGTAAAGATTTAGTAACAATTGTGTCTAGTACTAGAAAGGAAGACAAATGATTATAAGCTTCCACCTAAAAGGCCACATTGCAAAAATGCACATTGATGTCAATGAATGAGGCCTAGAGATTACTGTAGTGATCTTGTCATCCAAATACAAGTTTTCAACTCAATACTCAGAGAATTCTATGACTGAGACTGGAATAACATCACAAAAGGAAGGGATGAAGTTAAATGCTGCCCTTTATTCAAACAACTGTACAAATACCCAAAACAATAATACATTAACAAATATGATGGCAGCTGAAAATCCCCAGTCTTCAACTCATCTCTTTCTGGTGGAACCTCTTCAGTGGGTTGTTTGATGACTTACAAACCAATAGAACATATTAGGTTTCTACAGAGGATGAACCTAAACCAGGAAGACATCCTGAAATTACCAGGGAAACCTTTATTCAAATGAGCTTTTTTCTCCCTGAGATGAGCCACATGGACTGGACTGGCATGGTCAGGGCAAGCACAGGCAGATGCATATCAGAAAATTACAACACACGGGAAGGCTTATCACTGGTAACCATGCTCTTTAAATCACGACACTAACCTAACATCTTCATTATCCTAACAAGCCAAGAATCTTGGTAACCTTCAGACCATTATAATTAATAGGCAACTCTAAAACATACAGATTGCTTGACTCTGCATGTCTTTTAACTGAAGGGAATCTCACTATATTAAACTGCCACCCCATTGTTCAGGAGTGACTCATTTTAACATGAATATCACATAGTGTTTCTGTGTCATCTTTGTGGGCCTTGCACATGCTGATATAATGCCTCTTGTTTCCTAATATTCAACGCAAAGGCAAATTTGCATCATTGGATCCCTAAACTACAAGGAAACTGAATGTGACTTGCTGTTTTTCTCCCTTTCTTGTCAGAGTAATAAAGGGCAAAGGGAAGTTGGCGTTTATGTCAAAACTACAAACATATGGATCGTAGTTTTTAAAAAATCCTTTTTTGAAATATGGTCCCATAAGAGCATCAGAAACTTTGCTTAGGTGTAAAGAGAACCTAATCACACTAGAGACAGATTCAGAAAGTATACCTTTTCACTTTGTTCTCTCCAGCACATTTAAAGAGCTATAAAATTGGTTTTTGTTTTTTCTTAAGATTTGTTTATGTGTATGGCTATTTTATCTCCATATATGTATCAGAATATGGCAGCAAATGCCACAGGACTATACTTACAGACAGTTGTGAGCCACCGCTGTAGGTGTTGGAAACTTCTGGAAGAATAGCCAGTACTCTAAACCCCTGAGCTATCTCTCCAGCTCTATGACAATGCTTTTAAACTCCATGTCATATTACTAACACTTTGAAGTTAAAATTGGTGGAAACTTTAAAACCAAAGAAAGAAGTTCAGTCCTTAGTACTCACCTACACAACTTAGTTCTTTCCTGTTACATAAAACTAAAGTAAAAGGTAGGCAAGACTGGGATGGAATAAGACCAAAGAAGATAAAATTCAATCAATTAAAATAGAATATGGGGTGGATCCCCTGGTGAAGCAGTCTCTGGATGATCTTTTCTCCAACCTCTGCTCCTCTATTTGCCCCTTTATTTCCTCCCTTGAAGGTTTTGTTCTCCCTTCTAAGAAGGACTGAGGCATCCACCTTCTGGCATTCCTTCTCTTTGAGCTTCATAAGTTGTGTGAATTGTTTCTTGGGTATTCAAGCTTTTTGGGTTAGTATCCACTTATAGGTGAGTACATACCATGAGTGTTCTTTTGTGATTGGGTTATCTCACTCAGGATGATAGCTTCAAATTCCTTCCATTTCCCTAAAAATTTCATGAACTCGTTGTTTTTAATAGCTGAGTAGTAGTCCATTGTGTATATGTACCACAATTTCTGTATCTATTCCTCTTGGACATATGGGTTATTTCTATCTTCTGGCTATTATAAATAAAGCTGCTATGAACATGGTAGAGCATGTGTCCTTATTAGAAGTTGGAGCTTGTTTTGGCTATGTGCCCAGGAGAGGTATAGCTAGGTCTTCAGGTAGTACTATGTCCAATTTTCTAAGGAACCACCAGACTGATTTCTAGAGAGGATGTACCAGCCTACAACCCTACCAACAGTGGAGGAGTGTCCCTTTTTCTCCACACCCTTTCCAGCATGTGCTGTCACCTCAGTTTTTGATCTTAGCCATTCTGACTGGTATGAGGTGGAATCTTAGGGTGGTTATGATTTGCATTTCCCTGATGACTAGGGATGTTGAACATTTCCTTAGGTGCTTCTGAGTCATTTCATACTCCTCAGTTGAGAATTCTTTGTTTAGCTCTATACCCCCATTTTAATAGGGTTATTTTATTCTCTAGAGTTTAGCTTCTTGAGTGCTTTGTATATATTGAACATTAGCCCTCTCTCAGATGTAGGATTGGTAGATTTTTTTCCCCAATCTGTTGGTTGCCAGTTTGTCCTTTTGACAGTGTCCTTTGCCTTACAGAAGCTTTGCTATTTCATGAGGTTCCATTTGTCAATTCTTGATCTTAGAGCATAAGCCATTAAAGTTCTGTTCAAGAAAATTTTCCCTGAGCCTATGTGTTCTAAGCTCTTTCCCAGTTCCTGTTCTATTAGTTTCAGTGTGCCTGGTTTTATGTGGAGGTCTTTAATCCAACTGGACTTGAGCTTTGTGCAAGGAGATAAGAAAGGATCTATTTTCATTCTTCTGCATGCTAACTGCCACTTGAACTGGCACCATTTGTTGGTGAGGCTGATACACTTAAAACTATAGTGTGTGTGTGTGTGTGTGTGTGTGTGTGTGTGTGTGTGTGTGTGTGTGTTCATGTGGAAGCTAGAGGGCAACCTCAATTTTGCTCCTCACATACTGTTTACCTGTTTGGTGTGCTTTGGATACAGGATCATTCCTTGTCTTGGAACTCAACAAACAGAACATTTTGCCTATTGTGTTGTCTCTGCCATCTCACGTAACAAATAACAAGGGGATACCACAACACCCTACTATTTTTTTAATGTGGGTTCTGAGATATAACTAAAATCCCCAGTTTTAATGAATGAGCTACTAAGATTAAGTACTTTAATATATGATGCCAAATCAACAGTCTAAAAATCAGTACACAGAAATAGCTCAATGTGCTGCAGCTCTAAAGATCAGATATTATGTTTCTATTCTTGAGTATGTTTAATAGTAAACTGGTGAGACAAAATGTTCATCTAAGGTCTAATCAATGAATGACAAGTAATATGATAATAAAACCAGGAAAGTAAGAAAGAGTTTAAATTTGTCTTCAAACCAAGGGTTCAATGAGAGCCAAAGGAGTGATTGTTTAGTGGCATAAGAGAGGTCCTTGATACAGGCAGAAATGAATTAATACAGAATGCAGAAAACAGAAACAGAGGGTCTCGTGAAAAAAATTAAACATAGGAAAAAAGACAGAGATAGAGGGCAGTATTTATATTTTTAATTCATATTTTAGTGTGTGAGAGAGAGAGAGAGAAAGAGAAAGGGGGGAGAGAAAGGGAGAGTGGGGAGAGAGAAAAAGATTTGGAAATCTAGCTTACTATTATTTGCTTAAATGCCAATTCCAGCAGACATTTTTGCAGGAATAAGTAACTGTTTGTTTTTACTTCACCATCAAATTCAGTGTCTGTTACCATAAAACTTAGAAAAACAACATGGGAGTAAAAACAAACCATAACAATTATAAATATCTTAATGCAATTCAATGGTTAAAAGCAGCTGAATTATCTATTGTTCAAACTGTTGGTGTGTTTTGCTATTAAACAACGTTCTTTGATGGCTGCCATGGGGAGGTTACCTGAAATCCATGGCAGTTGGTAGCTCTAATGTCTACTACCTCCACGTGAAGAATGACTGGCCAGCGCTAAGTACAGCAGATGTGTTTCAGCTGTTGTGACTCCTCTAGTTTCCTTTCAACAGTCTCACCTTTATTCTTTGGACTTAAAATCTTAACCCAGGCTACAGACAAAATAAACTTGTGGTAACGAGTCAGACTCAAAATATATTTTCAGTGGTTTTAATAGGAAATTCAATGATAAAAAGGTTGACAGCTTTTAACATAACTCACACTCAGAACTGTGAGAAGCCAAGGAAGATGGCCTCAAAGAACTGACTTTAAACTGTTCTCTTTTAGCACAATAAATGCACAAATAAACAAAACACGAATGGAAGGCTTTGTAAAACTCCTGCATTTTGTTATAATTGAATATTTCTACTAACTCTAGAAATATATTTAATCTTTGAAAATAAATAACTGAACTACTAACCACCAAGCTTTGTAACACAAAGAAAAAAACATGAGAACAAGAGATACAATGAAAGGTGAAGTTTTCACGAGCTCAAACAAGGTCAGGGTAGTCAACCTTCATGAGAAGTCTTGGATCATTCCAATTCTTTTAATTGATTAATTTTCTTCAAGGAAAAAAATGGGCTCCATTTCTGTTTTAGAATTCCAGAGTGTCTCTAATAGAGCAACTATGACAACCTTCCCGTTGTTCTCACGTAAGAGGAAACCCTATAATAAGAGCTTCCCAAAATGTCAAATAATACTCGTCTCATAACAGGGCCTCTTTGTTCATTCACCATGTCTCCTTTGATATGCACAGATAATAAAAGTTCATGTAAAACTGAAGGTAATGTAGAGCAGAAGCCAACACTAATTCTGTATAAATATGTCTGCTTAATACGAATGCATTGTTATGGTTATTTTGTACTGATACTGTCTTTACAGGAGCAAGGGATAGAGGGACTTACCACTCGGTGTTTTTGTTCTTCTGTCACCCAATCAGTTGGTGGCTTTTATTCAATGGTTGAAATGAAGGATAGATTTTTTTTTGTTCATTAATTACTTTCTTGCATCAGTTAAACACAAAACCCAGGAAACTAACTTTACATTCACTAGAATAAACTAGGAGTCTTATCCTAAATTGAACTCCTGATCCCATTTAAAAACTAAATGCTTGAAGCTCACGTCCCAAGCTCTAGTTTTCACAGTCACAACTGCTATATTACACTGGTGCTTGTCTATGAGAATTTGAAAGAAAAAAAATTAGCAAGATGCTCTGAAACTTGATTAAGAGGCTAGCAAGTTAAATGTGAACTATGGTTGGATAGTACAATAAAAGCCAAAGTATACATGGGGTTCCCTTACAGACAGAAAACCTACCCTGGCGACATAACAGGAGTGCCCATTCTCACTGCAAAGAATCAAGTGGAAAGAAAACAGAAAGCAGGTCACAGAAAGCAGTCTAAACAATCTGATGTATTCAAAGAAACATTCTAAGTCTAGTAGATGTCAGTACTGTCCACACTTTGTTTTCTTCTTAAATTCTTCTCTTTTAAATCTGTACCCCTCAAGGCTATAGCACAATATAAAACTTAACGGTGGATCTTAAATTTAGCTGACATTTTTATATTCTTCACAGCATTCTCTTTAGATTGCACCCAAGGAGGAGATTGTTAAATAGTAGCAGGAGACCAGTTGCCAGACCATTTTGACTTGTGGATGGAAAAAAATATTCTTGATGACAAACCAAACTTGTCTATAATCTTTATAATAAATTTCATAAATAAGCTGCTATTAATGACTGCAAAGGGGGAAGAAATTACATTTCTCCCCAGTCCCTCCATCCTCTCTCAAGCCCTCAGTAGCCTGAAGTAGCAGGAGGAGCACATGAAAAGGTTCATGCTGAGCTGAGCTAAGTCTCCTAGGAAGCAGGTCCTGTCAGTCAGAGGCAAAGATACACCTCTGTGATTATTTTAGTCCATTTGTTGTAGTAATTAGCTGGCATTCCCTTTTGCTGAAGCTGGCATCACTCACAGACCTCTTTTTATTTTTTAATATAGAATTTCTTTCCTTTTTATAAAATGAATTTACATATTTTCCGTCTCTCAATCCCTCCTATGTTTTATTTATGAATATAGCTCTTCTTGATGGTAACTTTAATGTGAAATGGGTAGTAATTAATGTCCCAATCTGCTAGGTTAATCCCTTTTCACTCTCTCTACAGAGAAGTTTAAGGTAAGTAACAGTTTACAGTCAATATTAGGTTTAATTATGCTTAATGAGAGTTGGTGTCTCTGTTTACTAACTGCATTTAGGTGTGTGGATCCTAGCTGAGTCTTCCCCTGGTCTCATTCTGATTCCTTAATAGTGCCTGTGTGTGCTGTACGCACTGCACTTAAAACTCAGAAGCAGCTTCTAGAGAAGAAAGCACGGAAGGCATCTGTTTCAGCCGAGACACCATTAAACGGAAGAGTGCAATCTCAAAACAACCACATCTTTCTTTTGGAAGAGAATGTCAGTTTATGCTTTCCAAACAGATTCACTCACGAGGCTAATTATTGCCTACATTCCAGCCTCTGAGCAAAGGCTCGCCATATAAAAACTGCTTCAAGCTTAGAGCAGCCATCAATGGTACATACAATAAAACCAAAGAGCACCAACTCTTTCAGAATGTCCTATCACTCACCCAATGTCACTGTAAATAATAAGATTAGGGAAACATTCTAATTCTTTGTCTTTGCCTACAGATATTTTTTTCCCTTAAAATCACATCCAGCTTCATTGCAGAGTAGGTGTTAAAACTTTGGTTTGATTACTAAAGATACAAATTGAGCAGGCAAACACTCAAACAAAAGTGACATCAAGTACAAAGTCAAAGGAAATACCATGCCTTTCAAACGTGCTGAAACCCTTCTCCTAAGTTTTTATCACGTATAGAGTTGGCAGTTTAGTTTCTCTAAGTCTGCTCACTGATTAATCAAGTCTGCAAACACATTACTGCTTTCTTTTCTGTGTCAAGAACACTGAAGGGAAAGACAATCCCTTCTCTCAACTAGGACTGAAATCCCCACCCCCTCTTCATCAGAGATAAGGCCTCCACTCATGAAAAGACATTTTGTTCTCTGGTCAGGTGAAGGCTACACCAGACACAATAAGTGATAAGGGAAAAGGTGTTAGAAAAGTCTATATTTGAAATATATCAGGCTGTAAAATGACAGAACTGTGTGCCAAGAGGAAAAAAAATAAAGAAAGAAAGAAAAAAAGAAGAAGAAGAAGAAATTTGCAAGTTAGGAATTCAAACAGTAGATTGAATCCAAATTAAAATTTCAAAGTCATACTGCATTAATTTTTAAGTAATGTGAGAAACAAAAAGGAATAAAGTGTTATCTAGAAAAATGAGAAACAAGGCATCTTAAATCTGAGAATTATACTGAATTTCCCTGTGCCCACAGTTAACAAGTATTTTCAAATTGTAAATCTTTTAACATATTGTACTAGAACCCCTCTGAGTCGGGTAAAAAGATAAATACTTTGTGCCATGGAGAAAAGAATCCTAAATAGATAACAGCATGGAAGCCATATGTAAGGAAGTTGTTGAGTCCTCCCATGTAGTTAGGTGAAACATACATATTACATGTGTTTGGTGAAACAAAAATATTGTTTAAAGTTCACTTCAGAAATTATATGCTTTTGAAAAATCTATCTGCATACATCTTGATATTACTTTTGCCTTAATCCTCTAAATTTCAACTTATTTGTTAAGAAGCTAAAATCGAATACATATGTACATATATGACATAAAAGACATACAGCACCATATCCAACAGAACCTATTACCTGAGTCCTCCTACCTACATGCTCTTTGACCACCATGCTGACTATCATGTTGAGATCTCTGGCAATCACCACTTTACTATGCTTCTGTGTGCAGCTTTGTAAGATCACACACATGAGTAAGACAGAAAAATTTTTGTGTACCTGCATTATTTCACTTAATATAGTGTAACTGAGCTTTAATGTCTAAAACATTATAAAGTTTAATAATGGTTTCCTATTTTAGACAGAAGATACATGCATACATTCACATACATACATACATCACATCACATCTAAAGCTGAACATCAGTGTTCCAATGTCACTGGTTGGTCTGTATCTTGGTTCTCATGAACAGCACTGGAGTAAACTATGGAGGCACGTGTATTCTCCACTTAGTCTGTGATGGCTCCTGAATTATACCTATTAGTGACATTTCTGTCACTAATATGATGATATGATAATTCTATTAGTAATTTTTTTAGTAACTTGCAAAATATTTTCCATAGCTACTAATCTGTATCCCTACCAACCATGTACAAAGAATTCCCTGTTCATACACCGTCAGCAGCAAATATCTTTGGCTTTTTATTTACATTCATTTTAAGGTATGAAAACGAGCTTACTATAGTCTTGATTTTAATTTGTTTTTATGATTATTATTGATGTTTGACATTTTTTCATTTATTTCTTGGTTATTTCTGTTCTCAAGAAAAAAAGCATGCAGTTCCTTTGCCAATTGTTCAAATACATTAAGTTCCTATGTTCACTGGATATTAATCCTTATAAAAATCCCCTGTTCTGTGGGTAATCTCTATACTCTTTGTCATTGTTACTCTTCTTTTAGAAACTAAGCAGAGGAAAAACCCACTAACTACTAGGTTTCAGAGGTAAATAATGTAATCTAAATTATTTACTTAATCAGGTAAGTCTACTTTCTACTGATAAGTTTTGGGTTTTTCGTAAAAAAAATAAATAAACATATGATAAAGTGTTCTCTTTTTGGATTATCAATTACTCCTTTGTTGCACTGATCTCATGTGTGTGTGGAGAATAACTCTCTTATTTCAAATGCTCTCTGTGTAAGATGAGAGCTCCATCTGTAAAGAGAAACATTGGGAAACTATAGTCCTAAGAAAAAGAAATGCATGAGATTTTAAAAAAAAAATAGCAAGAATGAAGTAAGTGTATCAGAAAATAGAAATTATTAAAAGGAAATGTCTTACTGATTGAAAAAATTAGGGAATATTTAAATCAATTTAAGTCATTATTAGTTACTGGTAACATTCTGTGTGCCAGCCACTGAATTCAATATATTTATTAATAATATCTTCATTCCTAACTGAAACAAAGATCTTGTGCTTCACTTTCCTTTGAAAAGACTAGTGCAAAGAAGTAAATCACTTACCCTGGTAACAAGAAGCAGTTGAACCAATGCTAAAACTCAATTTAAACACCAAGTATAATGCTATTTCCAGACAGGAAGTACAAAATACACATACTAAATAAACAAATGTTCCCACATAGCTGTCAACAAGTCACTCTCAAATCATGTCAGTCTGTTAATGGAAGAAGTCGCCTCAATCTCTAGAGTCAACTAAGACAGTAACATATTTTTGGAATTGAAATGAACATATTTCTATAATGTTAAGAAACAATCCATCTTGGAGTACCATGGCCAAGCACAGAGGGAAATGTCTTTCATGAGGCACACTATCCACTACATGAGAGACCAGACATTTCCCATAAGACCTCATGGTAGACAAGAACACAACAGCAGTGAATAATTTAAACAAAACCAAGCTAGCTATTTCAGATATATTTAAAATACAAACCGTTGACTATGCGGCTTTATAAAGACTAGTCAGATTTTTAAGTATTTCTCTAAAGAACATTTAATTCGAAATGAGAAAGCCTGATTTAAAACCAAACATTTTAATTAGTATTAACTAGTAACAGAAAATTATGTTATTATTTTAGGTTTATAAATGTCTTTTTAACCAAGATGTATTAACTTTGTTTAAAATATAGATACTACTGATGTTCAGAGATCTCCATGTTCTGAGCTAACCTACACTCATCTATCTCTCTGCCATGTCCTGTCCCTCTCAGCACCTCAGCACCGTCTATTTACAAAAACCCCTGAAGGCTTACCTTTGCCTGTACCACACCACTTCAAAGGGTCTTTAGAATATTCCAGGTTCCTTTAAGGACAGGACTAGATCTCACTAGTAAGTTTTTTATATCTTGATAGCCATAGTTGTTAACAGCAGGACTATATAAAATGAAGATTATCCTAGTAAAAACTAATGAAAGATAAAATAAAACTATTCATGGGAATATATCACAATGAATAGGTATAAAATGCAAGTATACTTTTACATAATATTAATGTATATTCCAGATTCACTATAATAAAATATACACACTACATATAGTTACAGATCTGTTGAAACATGCATTTATATTTGGGCAGTTATTCCTGAAAGTTAAAGGAACAACACTTAAACTGTTTTCATAACGCAAATTATAACTGAAATAAATGTCCTTTAAAAACTATAATTAATGACTGTTATGTCAAAAATGTGAATCAAAGGGTCAAACCTTATAATTCACAGTTTGAAGGGTCACAGCCCAAATTATAACTTTAAAAAACTGATTATCTATGAGCAATTTGACAAATCCATCTAGTAAACACTGGATGCATACAGAACATTTTAAGAGTATGAAGAATGTATCTCCAAGTGGATAGCTGATGAAGGAATTGCCTGCTTTTTCTTGAACAAGGCTGAATTCCAGCTTTGGAATGATTTAAATGAGAAAGCAGGCACAGGCCCAGGTGGTGTAGATGTCCAACAGCAAGCATAATGAAGAGTCTGATCCCAACAGGAAGTGGTCATAGACACCTGACCAGTGAGAGAAGACTGCAGACACATCCATCTTCTAGTCTTTCCTTACCATTACCAAAGCCCAACTCAAAGGTAAAACATATCCCACTAACAAAAGTTATTTGAAAGAAATAATATTTGGTAATATAAAAACTCTACAAATTCTTTTGCAAGCTCTAAGGTTTGAAAATACCCATGAAGGTCATGTGTATTAGTACAGGCACTTCAGAAAAATGAACTTAATTGCTTTCTTTATTCTTTCTTTATTTCTTTCTGCCTTTCTTTCTTCTTTTTTTTTTGTTTGTTTTGTTGGTAGTGATTATTTTGCTTTGTTTTTTTTATGTTGTTGTTGTTTATGATTTTTGGTTTTGGTTTTTGACACAGAGATTCTTTATGTAGCCCAGACTGTCTCTGAACACACTCTGTAGATCAAGCTGTCCTTAAACTCAGAGAATTGCCTAACTCTACCTCCTAAATGCTGAGATTAAGAGTGTGTACCACCACTATCCAACAAAACTTCTTTTTCTCCTCCTGGAGCAAAATACTGCTTCATCTGTGTTTGTGCCAAAGACACCCACACTCTCAGACAAGTTGAAAAGAATATGACTTTTCTATAATTTCAATCTAGGTGTAATCCACTCTGTAAAATGCAGGCTACTAGACATAATACACTGCACATTCAATTCTTAAAACCATGTACAGAGAAGAGCAGAATAATTTCATTAAATATGTTTGTAATTGCTATTTATGTCTTAGTATATTACCCTTTAAGATGCTAATATAATTATTGATCCTTGGTTCAATAATCTAACATCTGTAAAATGTCTAACATGGAGCTAACATTTGTTGAAAGAATGGATAGAAGGAAGAAAAGGAGGGAGGGACCTAAAGTTAGCTAAACCCCTCAGGCATTATCGGTGTGACCCTATGAAGAAAATGCTTCAAAATACATATTATATTTTATCTTAACTACTCAACAGTTCACTGATCTAAATACCTATCACAGCAACTCAGGAAGTTGAGGTGTTTTCAAAAGTACTTATAAGATGAACATGGTATAATGAAAAGAAAACCTGGTGACTCTGAGAAGAAAGCAGTCTGTACAGTGCATAGGCTCAGGACAAGCAGGGCGACACACACTGGAGAGCTCTGCTACCTGATGTTTAGTGTGCTCAGTCTGAAGAATCACCACAAACACTAAGGCCTGCTCACTAGTTCTTCAGCTAGCACCATGAGCCACGCACTGTATTATCAGGTTCTTTAGAGCATGAGTCACACAATCTGTTGGAAGAAACAAATATCCACCTAAACTGATCATAAAAAGTTATAACTGTACAAATCCTTTGTTTTTCCTGTGTGTAATTGCCAAGCATTGGGCAGGTACAGAAGGAGGGTCTAAAGATTAGAAAAGATGAAAAGGAAAGGGGGTAAACAGAAAGAGAATATAGAACGATTTTTGTAATTTTTTTAAAAAGGGCTTTTCTGAACCTACAAAAATGTCTCTAGGGTAATTACCTTACTTTGTATGCTAATATGACTCTGGGCATGGCACTTTGCTGAGATCTGTGAATCTGCTTGAATTTGATGCAAGGAGTATGTGGCTCTCATAGTAACTAGTACCAATGTGATCTGCAGATGCAAATCACAATAACATAAAAAAACACATTTGACATTCTTGATATTAGTAAAAGCTTAACTGTATTTCCACTTGGCCTGGAAAATGTTCCCGTCATTCTGTTGGACCAGCCCACACATACTGGGCTCTTGATAGGTTCTGGGCACAACCATCTGGCCCTTTATTTACTTAACTCTTTTCTAATACTGACAAGTATATTAGTAACACTCCTTTGATCACTAGTAAATATAGAGCTACTGCAGAACTAAATCTTCTCTCATTCTGAAAGTCACTAATTAGTTGTGGGTAGGAGTTGAAGACTATTACAAAGACATGTTGAGCATTACTATAGTAAGTCATCTAAATACCACCAGAAGCATGCTAATTTATTTCCCACTTCATTAGAGGGATTAAAAAACACCATGTCAACACTAAAGGAATCCAAGAAGAGACAAGCACATCTTGAAGGATGGTAGGTGGCTAAGGGAAAAGGATGAATGCAGAATTTGGGAGGTGGGAAGAAACTGCATTTGTTTCCTTGATATCTTTTCACTTCTTTACCCAACAGTATGACTCAAGGCTCTGGAGTAGCCTGTGACTGTAACCCCAGTACTCATGAGAAAAGGAAGGATGGTAACTGTAAACGAAATGACAGCACAGTCTACATAGTAAGACTGTCTCCAAAACAAAAACAAAGGACTAACATACAATCGTACTTACTGAACATATTTTATTCAGTTTATAATAGAAGTTTTCAAAGAATACAAATAATATGGGTGGCCCCAACTTCTAAAGCATCATTATTTTAACTAGTACCTATAAAAACATAACTTCATAAGCCATATTAATGTTTCCATACAAAAGTTCTAAATAAACTGATTTTATAAATTACAATATAGGCTAAGATAGAAAAATATCATTTCAAACAGTGCTAAAAAGACATTTATAGGAGAACCCAAATTCTCATATATGTTTTAAAACTGAGAATTTAAATAGTTTCAATCCATTATATCATTCATATGCTACATATTTTTATGTAGATGAGTCTAACTCCCTTGAATTTTCCATATGATTCTGGATGTTCACAATTTTCAGAAACTGTTTTATGTTAATTCGAGAATCAGGTTTACAGCATCATGACCCAACAACCTGAAACTAAGTTTATGGAGGCTCAGCAAGTCACCCTTCTCTCTAAGATCAAATGTGACACCAAGCAAAGACGTTTAGAACTTAGTTTGGATTTCACTTTTGCTCAACTGTTCACAGACATTTTGTGGAAGATAAACATTTCATATGACACAAAACTGAGAGAGTTAGGATCTCAACTAAAAAAAAAACCTTATACATTTTCAAGTATTTCTATGTCCTTATCAAATCCTATACCTAATAAAAACAGAGCTGTTGCATATCCAGAAATAAACTAAAAAAAATACCATAAAAGAAAGGAAACATGCTTAATATATAAATTAAGAACTATCAAAGAGAGACCATCCACCACCAGGAACACAGGAAAGGTACGAGGGAGAGGCGAGAACCAATCACTGACAACAAGATGGAAAGCAAAAGAGCATATCCCAGGGAAGCCAAGACAATCTAGCAATACTAGAACCCAGCTCTCCCATCACAGCAAACAGTGGAATACCAAACACTCCAGAAAAAGAAGATTCACTCCTGAAATCATACTTCAGGATGATGATAGAGATCCTTAAAGAAGAAGAGGAGAAAAAGCGGAAATAATTAGAAGCTTTTAAAGAGGAAACAAGAAAAACACTCAAAGAACTAGAGAAAAACAGAACCAAAGAGATGAAGGAATGGAAGAAGGAATTTAAAATGGAAATGGACACAATAAAGAAAACACTAAAAGAGATAACCCAGAGGTAGAACACCTAAAAAAGAAAGCAGGAGTCACGGATGCAAGAATTTCCAACAGACTACAAGAGATGGAAGAGAGAATCTTGGGGGCAGAAGACAACACTGAAAACACAGACAAAAGAGTCAGAGAACATGCAAAAACCAAAAAGCTCCTAACGCAAAATGTCCAGGAGATCCAGGACACAATGGGAAGACCAACCGTAAGAATAATAGGAATTTAAGAGGGTGAATAATATCAACTAACAGGTACAGTGAATATCTTCAACAAATATGTAGAAGAAAACTTCCCTATCCTTAAGAATGAAATGACCGTGAGCATAAAACAACAAATAGGTTGGACCAGAAAAGAAATTCCTCCCGACATATACTAGTCAAAAGGCCAACTGCCCAAAGGAAAGAAAAAAATACTAAAAACAGTAAGGGAAAAAGGTCAAGTTACATATAAAGGCACACCAATCAGAATCACAACACAGATTCTCAACAGAGACTATGAAAGCTAGAAGAGCCTGGACAGACATCATGCACACCCTAAAAGAGCACAAGTGCCAGCCCAAGCTGCTATACCCAGCTAAACTATCAATCACCATAGATGGAGAGATGAAGATATTTCAAGACAAAACTAAATTTACACAATATCTGACAACAAACCCAACACTACAACAAATTATAGGTGGAAAACAGATTACAACGAGGGGAACTACAATCTAATAAAAACAAGAAAACTCCTAAGCAAGAAAACCAAAAAAAGAAAGACATAAAGGCACAATTCAACCTCCAAAAGCAAAAATAGCAGGAAACAGCAACCACTATTGCTTGATATCAGTTAACATAAATGGTCTCAACTCCCCAATAAAAAGATATAGGCTACCAGACTGGATACATAAACAAAACCCAGCATTTTGCTACATACAGGAAACTCATCTCAGAGACAAAGACAGACAATATCTCAGTGTAAAAGGTTGGGAAAAACTTTCCAAGCAAATGGCCCCAAGAAACGAGCTTGAGTGTCCATTCTAATATCGAATAAAGTAGATTTTCAAACAAAAGTTATCAAAAAAGTTAAGGAAGTAAACTTTTAACTCATTACAGAAGAAATTTGTCAGAAGGAACTCTCAATCCTTATCATATATGCTCCAAATACAAAAGCACCGATATTCATCAAAGAAACCCTACTAAAATTCAAAAAATGCATTGCGCCCCACACAATAATAGTGGGAGACCTCAATACCCCACTCTCACCAATGGACAGATCATAGAAACAAAAATTGAACAAAAACACTGTAAAACTAGCAGAGGTTATGAACCAACTGGAATTACTAGATATCTACAGAAGATATCATCCTTAAAAAAAAGAATACACCTTCTTCTCAGCACCTCATGGCATCTCCTCGAAAACTGACCACATAATTGGACACAGAACGAGTCTCAATCGATATAAGAAGATTAAAATACTCCCATGCATCCTTTGAGATCACCATGGTCTAAGGCTGGTCTTTAATAACAACAAAGAAAACAAAAAGCCCATATACACATGGAAACTAACCAATGCTCTCTTAAAAGATAGCAGGGTCAAAGAAGAAATAAAGAAAGAAATTAAAAATTTTCTAGAATTCAATGAAAATGAAAACACGACATACCCAAACCTATGGGATGCAATGAAAGCAGTACTGAGAGGAAAACTGGAGAGATCATACACCAGCAACTTGACAGCACAATTGAAAGCTCTAGAACAAAAAGAAGCAGACACTTGCAAGAGGAGTAGACAGTACGAAATAATCAAACTTAGAGCAGAAATAGGCCAAATAGAAACAAAAAGAACCATTCAAAGAATCAACAAAACCAAGACCTGGTTCTTTGAGAAAATCAACAAGATTGATAAATCCTTAGCCAGACTAACTAGAGGACAAAGAAAGAGAGTATCCAAATTAACAAATTCAGAAAGGAAAGTGGAGAAATAACAACTGAAACTGAGGAAATTCAAGAAATCATCAGATCCTACTACAAAAGCTTATACTCAACAAAGCTGGAAATTCTTGAGGAAATGGATGAATTCCTAGACAGATACAAGATACTAAAGTTAAATCAAAAGCAGGTAAACCATCTAAATAATCCCATAACACCTAAAGAAATAAAGGCAGTCATCAAAAGCCTCCCAACCAAAAATAGCCCAGGTCCAGATGGGTTGCAGAATTTTATCAGACATTTATTGGGGATATAAGACCAATACTCTCCAAACTATTACACAAAACAGAATCAGATGGAACACTACTTAACTCATTTTGAGGCTACAGTAACCCTAGTTCATAAACCACACAAAGACCCTACAAGGAAAGAGAACTTCAGACCAATCTCACTTATGAACATTGATGCAAAAATACTCAACAAAATCCTTGCAAACCGAATCCAAGAACACATCAAAACGATCATTCATCATGACCAAGTAGGCTTCAACCCTGGGATGCAGGGATGGTTTAATATAAGGAAATCCATCAATGTAATCCACCATATAACAAAACTCAAAGATCAAAATCACATGGTCATCTCACTAGATGCTGAGAAAGCATTTGACAAAATCCAAAACCCCTTCATGTTAAAAGTCCTGGAAAGAACAGGAATCTATACCTAAACATAATAAAAGCAATATACAGCAAACCAACAGCCAACATCAAACTTAAGGGTGGGAAACGTGAAGCAATTCCTCTAAAATCAGGGATTCAAAAAGGTTGCCCACTCTCTTGCTACCTATTCAACATAGTACTGGAAGTCCTGGCCAGAGCAATTAGAAGGCAAAAGGAGATCAAGGGGATACAAATCGGAAAGGAAGAGATAAAAGCATCACTCTTTGCAGATGACACAATAGTGTACTTAAGTGACCACACAAATTCTGCCAGAGAACTCATACAGCTGATAAACAAGTTCAGCAAAGTGGATGGATATAAAATTAACTCAAACAAATCAATAACCTTTCTATACTCAAAGGACAAACATGTGGGGAAATAAATTAGGGAAAAGATACCCTTCACAATAGTTACAAAAAAACATGACATCCCTTGGTGTGACTCTAACTAAGCAAGTGAAGGACCTGTTTGACAAGAACTTCAAACCTCTAAAGAAAGAATTCAAGGAAGATCTCAGAAAATCTGAAAGATCTCCCATGCTCATGGATTGGAAGGATCAACATTGTAAAAATGGCCATCTTACCAAAAGGAATCTACAAATTCAATCTAATACCCATCAAAATACCAACCTAATTATTCATTGAGTTGGAAAGAGCAATGTGTAATTTCATCTGGAATAACAAAAACCTAAAATAGAGAAATCCATCCTCAACAACAAGAAAACATCGGCGGGAATCACTATCCCTGACCTCAAGCTATATTACAAGGCAATTGTGCTAAAAACTGCATAGTACTGGTACAAAAATAAACACGCGGATCAATGGAATAGAATAGAAGATCCAGAAATAAGCCCTCATGTATATGGTCACCTAATTTTTGACATAGGAGCTGTAAACATTCAATGAAAAAAGGACAGCACATTCAACAAATGGTGTTGGTACAACGGCCACTCAGCATGCAAAACAATGAAAATAGACCCTTTCTTATCTCCTTGTACAAAGCTCAAGTGCAAGTGGATCAAAGATCTCCACATTAAACCAGATACACTGAAACTATTAGATGAGAAAGTAGGGAAAACCTTAGAACACATAGGCACAGGAGAAAATTTCCTGAACAGAACACCAATTTCTCATGCTCTAAGGTCAAAGATTGACAAATGCAACTTAATGAAATTGCAAAGTTTCTGTACGGCTAAGGACACTGTCAAGAAAACAAAACGGCAGCCGATAGAGTGGGGAAAGATCTTTACCAACCCAACATGAGATAGAGGCCTAATATCCAAGGTATACCAAGAACTTAAGAAGCTAGACACCAGAGAATAAAACAACCCTATTAAAAAATGAGGTACAGATCTAAACAAAATTCTCAACTGAGGAATATCAAATGGCTGAGAAGCATCTAAGGAAGTGCTGGACATCATTAGCCTTTAGGAAAATGCAAATCAAAACAACCCTGAGATTCCACCTCACACCAGTCAGACTGGGCAAGATTCAAAACTCAGATGACAACAGATGCTGGTGAGGATGTGAAGAAAGAGGAACACTTCTCCACTGTTGGTGGTGTTTCAAACTGGTACAACCACTCTGGAAATCAGTCTGGCAATTCCTCAGAAAATTGAACATAGTACTACCTGAACATTCAGCTATTCCACTTCTGGACATATACCCCAGAAACACTCCAATATACAACAAAGATACATGCACCACAATGTTCATTGCAGCTCTATTTATAATAGCCAGAAGCTGGAAAGAACCCAGATGATCTTCAGTAGATGAATGGATACAAAAGTCGCGGTTCACTTACAAAATGGAGCTAATCAGCTATCAGAAACAATGCCCTTATGAAATTCTTAAGAAAATGGATGCATCTAGAGAATATCATCCTGAGTGAGAAAACCCAGTCACAAAGAACAGACATAATATGCAGTCACTGATAATTGGATACCAACCCCAGAAAGCTCTGAACACCCCAGAAACAACTCACAGACTAGATGAAGTTCAAGAAAAGAAAAATACATTATGTTTACTCCTTACACACCAAGAAAACTTTGACTAATTCTGGGTTAATCCTGGTTTACATGTACTTTATGCTCACTGTAACCTGTAAGATCTTAATGTACACTGTAAAATCTTAAAAACAAAAAAGCCAAGCAAAACAAAATCTATTCGTATATTTTTATGCAAAATGCTTAAAATTTGTACATTTATCTTTGTTTTTTTTTTTAAATAAATTTCTATCAAAGAATCGGGTCAATCTGCCACCTGGAATGGCGGCTTGTAGAGGCTGAGCAGGTGGTGGGTGGGAGACCTGGGCTGCAAGGGAGTAGAGAGAACTCTGCGAAGTGCACACGGAAAGTGCAGCCCCTGCCTTGCCCTGCCCTGCACTGTCTGATCCAGCGACCAGGAACAGAACTTTGGAACTTCTGTTCCCACCCGGAAACTCTGAGGCATAGAACAGGGCTCGGCCCATCTGCCACCTGGACCAGTGGAGATCCAGAAACACAGACCAGATACAAGGGAAAGGCAAGAACATATCATTGACAACAAAATGACAAGAGGAAAGTGAAAGAGTATATCCCAAGGAAACCAAGACAACCTGGCAACACCAGAACCCAGTTCTCCCATAACAGCAAACATCGGAATTCCAAACACTCCAGAAAAGGAAGACACAGACCTGAAATCATACCTCAAGATGCTGATAGAGATAATTAAAGAAGAACAGGAGGAAAAGCAAAGAGATTCAGAAGCTTTTAAAGAGGAACCAAAAAAACTCAAAGAACTACAGCAAAACACAACAAAAGAGATGAAGGAATGAAAGAGAGAATTTAAAACGGAAATTGACACAATAAAGAAAACACTAAAAGTGATAACCCTACAGGTAGAACACCTAAATAAGAAATCAGGAGTCACAGAAGCAAGCATTTCCAATAGATTAAAAGAGATGGAAGAGAGAATCTCGGGGGCAGAAGACAACATTGCAAACATAGACAAAACAGCCAGAGAAGATGCAAAAAAAAAAAAAGCTCCTACCCCAAAATGTCCAGGAAATCCAGGACACAATGAGAAGACCGACCTAAAGATAATAGAAATGGAAGAGGGAGAAGAGTATCAACTAAGGGGCACAGTAAATATCTTCAACAAAATCGTAGAAAAAAGCTTCCTACCCTCAAGAATGAGATGACCACGAGCATAAAAGAAGCCTTCAGAACTCCAAATAGGTTGGACCAGAAAAGAAATACCTCCCGACACATAATAGTAAAAACATCAAGTGCCCAAAGCAAAGAAAAAATACTAAAAGAAGTAAGGGAAAAAGGTCAGGTAACATATAAAGGCAGACCAATCAGACTCACACCTGATTTCTCAACAGAGACTATGAAAGCTAGAAGAGCCTAGATAGACATCATGCACACCTTTAGAGAGCACAAGTGCCAGCCCAAGCTTCTATACCCAGGAAAACTATAAATCACCATCCATGGAGAGATGAAAATATTTCAAGACAAATCAAAATTTACACAATATCTGACCACAAACCCAGCACTACAACGAATTATAGGTGGAAAACCCAATACAGTGAGGGAAAATACAGGTTAGTAAAAACAAGAAAACTCCTAAACAAGAAAACTAAAAGAAGAAAAAGACACAGACACAACTCAACCCACAAAAGCAATAATGGCAGGAAACAGAAACAACTATTCCTTGATATCAATTAACATAAATGGACTCAACTCCCCAATAAAGAGACATAGGCTATACAACTAAATACATAAAAAAAAAAAATCCAGCCTTTTGCTGCATACAGGAAATTCATCTCAGAGACAAAGACAGACACTATCTCAGAGTAAAAGGGTGGGAAAAAAAAGTTCCAAGCAAACAGCTCCAAGAAGCAAGCTGGAGTGGCTATTCTAATATCGAATAAAGTAAATTTCCAACCAAAAGTTATCAAAAAGGATAAGGAAGATCACTTTTTACTCATTACCGGGTAAATCTGTCAGGAGGAACTCTCAATCCTTAACATATATGCTCCAAATAAAAAATCACCCACATTCATAAAAGAAACCCTACTAAAGCTCAAAAAATACATTTCACCCCACACAATAATAGTGGGAGACTTTAATACCCCACTCTCACCAATGGACAGATCATGGAAACAGAAACTGAACAAGGACACTGCAAAACTAGCAGAGACTTTGAACCAACTAGAATTAATAGATATATACAGAACATATTATCCTAAAGTAAAAGAATTCACCTTCTTCTCACCACCCCATGGCACCTTCTCGAAAATTGACCATATAATTGGACACAGAACGAGCCTCAATTGATATAAGAAGATTGAAATACTCCCATGCATCCTCTCAGATCACCATGGTCTATGGCTGATCTTTAACAACAACAAAGACAACAAAAAGCCCACATACACATGGAAACTAAACAACGCTCTGTTAAATGATGGCAGGGTCAAAGAAGAAATAAAGAAAGAAATTAAGGATTTGCTAGAATTCAACGAAAACGAAACACAACATACCCAATCCTATGGGATGCAATAAAAGCAGTACTGAGAGGAAAACTCATAGCCCTAAGTGCTTCCAAAAAGAAACTGGAGAGAGATTACATCAGCAACCTGACAGCACAGCTAAAAGCCCAAGAACAAAAGGAAGCAGATATACCCAAAAGGGTAGACGGCAAGAAATAATCAAAATTAGGGCAGAAATAGACCAAATAGAAACAAAAAGAACCATTGAAAAAATCAACAAAACCAAGAGTTGGTTCTTTGAGAAAATCAACATTGATAAACCCCTAGGCAGACTAACTAGAGGGCAAAGAGAGAGTGTACAAATTAACGAAATCAGAAAGGAAAGTGAGGACATAACAACTGCAAATAAGAAAATTCAAGAAATCATCAGATTCTACTACAAAAAATTATACTCCACAAAATTGGAAAATCTGGAGGAAATGGACAAATTCCTAGACAGATACAAGATCCCAAAGTTAAACCAGGACCAAGTAAACCATCTAAATAACCCTATAACACCCAAAGAAATAGAAGAAGTCATCAAATCCTCCCAACCAAAAAAAGCACAGGTCCAGACGGGTTCACTGCAGAATTTTATCAGACATTTATTGGGGATATAAGACCAATACTCTCCAAACTATTCCAAAAGATGGAATCAGATAGTACACTACCTAACTCATTTTTTGAGGCTACAATAACCCTCGTACCTAAACCACACAAAGACCCTACAAGGAAAGAGAACTTCAGACCAATCTCACTTATGAACATTGATGCGAAAATACTCAACAAAATCCTTGCAAACCGAATCCAAGAATACATCAAAACGATCATTCATCATGACCAAGTAGGCTTCATCCCTGGGATGCAGGGATGGTTTAATATAAGGAAATTCATCAACATAATCCACCATATAAACAAACTCAAAGATCAAAATCACATGGTCATCTCACTAGATGCTGACAAAGCATTTGACAAAATCCAAAACCCCTTCATGTTAAAATTCCTGGAAAGAACAGGAATCCAAGGTCCATACTTAAACATAATAAAAGCAATATACAGCAAACCAACAGCCAACATCAAACTTAATGGTGAGAAACTTGAAGCAATCCCACTAAAATCAGGGACACGACAAGGCTGCCCACTCTCCACCTACCTATTCAACATAGTACTGGAAGTCCTGGCTGGAGCAATTAGACAGCAAAAGGAGATCAATGGGATACAAATTGGAAAGGAAGAGATAAAAACATCACTCTTTCCGATGACATGATAGTGTACTTGAGTGACCCCAAAAATTCCACCAGAGAACTCCTACAGATGATAAACAAGTTCAGCAAAGAGGCTGGATACAAAATTAACTCAAACAAATCAGTAGCCTTCCTATACTTAAAGGACAAACATGTGGAGAAAGAAATTAGGGAAAAGGTACCCTTCACAATCATCGCAAAAACTATGAAATACCTTGGTGTGACTCTAACTAAGCAAGTGAAAGACCTGTACGACAAGAACATCAAACCTCTAAAGAAAGAAATCGAGGAGGATCTCAGAAAATGGAAAGATCTCCCATGCTCATGGATTGGAAAGATCAACATCTTAAAAATGTCCATCCTACCAAAAGCAATCTACAGATTCAATGCAATCTCCATCAAAATTCCAACCCAGTTCTTCACTGAGTTGGAAAGAGCAATGTGCAATTTCATTTGGAATAACAAAAGACCTAGAATAGCGAAATCCATCCTCAACAACAAAAAAACATCTGTGGGAATCACTATCCCTGACCTCAAGCTATATTACAAGGCAACTGTGTTGAAAACTGCATGGTACTGGTACAGAAATAGGCCTGTGGATCAATGGAATAGAATAGAAGATCCAGAAATGAGCCCTCAGGTATATGGGCACCTGATTTTTGACAAAGGAGCAGTAAACATTCAATGGAAAAAGGACAGCCTATTCAACAAATGGTGCTGGTCCAACTGGCAATCAGCATGCAAAAGAATGAAAATAGACCCTTTCTTATCTCCCTGTACAAAGCTCAAGTGTAAGTGGATCAAAGATCTCCACATTAAACCAGATACACTGAAACTATTTGATGAGAAAGTAGGGAAAACCTTAGAACACATAGGCACAGGAGAAAATTTCCTGAACAAAACACCAATGGCTCAAGCTCTAAGGTCAAAGATTAACAAATGGGACTTAATGAGATTGCAAAGTTTCTGTAAGACTTAGGACATTGTCAAGAAAACAAAACGGCAGCCAACAGAATATGAAAAGATCTTTACCAACTCCACGTCAGATTGAGGCCTAATATCCAAGGTATACAAGGAACTCAAAAAGCTAGACTCCAGAGAATCAAATATCTCTATTAAAAAATGGGGTACAGAGCTAAACAAAACGTTCTCAGTTGAGGAACACCGAATGGCTGAGAAACTTCTGAGGAAGTACTGGACATCCTTAGCCATCAAGGAAATGCAAATCAAAACAACCCTGAGATTCCACCTCACACCAGTCAGATTGGCCAAGATCCAAAACTCAGATGACAGCAGATGCTGGAGAGGCTGCGGAAGAAAGAGGAACACTTCTCCACTGTTGGTGGGGTTGCAAACTAATACAACCACTCTGGAAATCAGTCTGGCGATACCTCAGAAAATTGGATATAGTACTACCTGAAGACCCAGCTATTCCAATTCTGGGCATATACCCCAGAGACACTTTAATACACAACAAAGATATATGCACCACAATGTTCATAGCAGCTCTATTTATAATAGCCAGATGCTGAAAAGAACCCAGATGTCCTTCAGAAGATGAATGGATACAAAAATTGTGGTACATATACACAATGGAATACTACTCATCCACCAGAAACAATGACTTAACCAAATTCTTAAGAAAATGGCTGCATCTAGAGAAGATCATCCTGAGTGAGATAACCCAGTCACAAAAGAACAGACATAATATGCAGTCACTGATAGTGGGATGCTAACCCCAGAGGCTTGCACTCCCCCAGAAACAACTCACAGACTGTATGAAGTTCAAGAAATAAAAAATACAAAACAAAACAAAAAAAATATTTACAAAACAAGAAGACTTTGACTATTTCTATGTTGCGTTTTGTTTTGCATGTACTTTACGCTCATTGTAACTATTAGGTTTTTGATGCATACTGTCAAGCCATTGAAAAAATCAAGTACTGACTAAAAAATATATTCATATAGTTTTATGTAAAAATTATTTTAAAATCTGAAAAAAAGTACTGACAAAAATGTATAATTTTAAGCAAAAAATGTTTAAAATCTGTACATTTATCTTTGTTTTATAAAATAAAGTTGTTTAAAAAAGAAGAATTGGGTCATCTGTTAGTTAATGGTGTGGAATAAGAATGATTTGCTTACAGATAAATGCAGGTATAGAGATGGCACATAACAGGACCATGTGCTACAGTGGAACAGAAACTTCCTCAGGAAACTAGATGCTTCTGAGAGTTACAAGGAAGTGATTAACTAGCTAACAGAAATATCAGACACAGCATGATGTAACACTAAGGGCGGCATTGTTGGTGACCTCCACCATCAAACAGCTTTGCCATTACAGTAGGGATGCCTGGAATCAGGCACTACATAAAAACAGTAGAAGCTGGAACCAGCTAGGGGAAGTTTCAAACAAAATCCATTTCCACATGCAAATATCCTGGGAAACCTGCACTGAAGAACGTTTCCCTTGGGACTGGCACACACCCTGTTTGCAAACTGCCAAGTAGCACTTACCTGTACTTACCCTGATGCAGGCAAGATGATCACAACACAGAATAAGAAGTTACAGTCTCTATTGCACATAGAAGTAAGTGATTCTAACTTTTGCTGGCAAAGATTTCTGTTGATCGGTGTGACCAGAATGTCACTCCATGAACAGATGGCCAGAGTGAGTCCATTTCCCTAACAGTGTATTTTGTGTTTCCTTGTATCCCAATCAACCAATCAATCAATCAAAGCACAACCCAGGAGCAGGGGCTGTGCCCTCCTTTATTTGGTTTGAAGGTTTCTCTGTGAAGTATCAATATAAATTACAGCACAGGCATTAAAGATGAACAATGCCAATGCTACTTCACATTTAACATGTCTAAGTGGTCACAATAAAAATCCTAAGTTTATAAAAACAAAAATACACAGAAACAGTGTGAAATCTTAATGTTTGTAGGAACATGAAGGCAAGTGGAGATGATGATATTAAGTGAAATAAGTCTGTCTCAGACACTTTCTTATTTTGTTATATGCCTTATATCATATGTGGTTCATAGGGAAACAATATTAAGGATCCTCATATGACAATGTGAAAGTAAATCTGCCTAGGGATATGAATGAAACAGGTAAGAAATGAGAAGGCAATACGGTTTGAAAGTGTAGGTAATATATTCCATACACAATATGTACTAGTATAAAATAATTGTAAAGTAAAGCAAAAACTTTCAAATGAAAATTACATGGTACATTTTAATCTTTCAATCCTATGAATAAAGGAGAATAATCATATTGATCGTTCTAGTGGTTTTAAGCTAGTAAGCAGTTTATAAGGAAAAAGAAAATCAGAGCCATTTACATTTATTAAGTTCCATTAAAAAATTCAAAAGAAATGCTTTAAAATCCAAGCCCCTGTGTTCTAGATAAATGTCTTAGCTAGAAAAATGTTTGGTATGCAATCATAAGTAACCAAGTACAGATCCCCTGCAACCATGCAAAAGGTAGACATGGAAGCAGACACTGTACCCAAGTGCTAGGTGGGCACGGAAAGATGGACCCTGGGGCTGCCTGGCCAGCCATTCTAGCTGAACTGCTGACTCTTTGGGCAAAATGGCAATAACTAAACAAATGTTAAAAATGGTAAATTTTATACCATGAGACTTCCTGAAACAGACAGAGAAAACACACACACACACACACACACACACAACCAGCTAGATTCTCAGTGTGCTAACTTCATTTCTATCACTATCCTACTATATGCATTATTTTGATTCTGTAAAATAACAGTGAATAATATAGTTATACAAGAGATAACTTAGGAATATATTTCTACTTATAATAGCTAATAATAAAAACAGCTGAAATTATATTATTAATGTGCCTATACATGTAGTAGTATAAACCTACAAAGAAAATTCTGGTTACCTACCTTCAAGAAAGAGATGATGAAATACCAGTTTCAAGAATACATCTTTAGTACCTCTGTACCTTAAAATATTGCCTAGTATTAATTTTTCATCAAGTTGTCATTTTCTCTGACATTTGGTTTTATTAATCACGGCATTTATCATTAATTTGTAGAAAATATCATAATTAAGCCAAATAAAATAAAATCCTTAAAAGGTTAAAATTAGAAAGCAGGTGAATTAGAACTCTGACATTACTATGTTGACATACAGGAGCTTTTGGAAGTACAGGAGACAAGTTTTTTCAGAGGTTGGTGCCTCAATCTTGGGGCTGGTTGGTTTTTTAAAATGTTACAAAGATTTGATGTAAAGCTGTCTGACAGTTTTGACATTCAGGTGAAAGTACTGCTGCTGCATTTGGAACAATTTGCATATCCCACTGCTAAACGGAACGTTTGAGGTGTGCACTGGTGTAAAGAAATTAAAAACAAGCTATCACACATGCTTAAGTGTATGTATTCACAAACTGATGGCTGGATCACACTACCCCAACCCCCTCCTATGTAATCTGTGATTTACTCTTCTATAATAAATTACCCTAGTATGTTATTCTCTCTGGAAGATCTAACCATGCATTTAAGAAGCAAAGTAATTACAGTCCCCTCTTGTCTAAGAGGCCTCTCTCAAGCCCTATGAGCTCTTTATACACAATGCAGCAACACAAGTCTATTGTAAACTTCTTGCCTGCAATTCTGGACTTGTGTATCTGAAGCTATTAAATGTCATCTGAACAGTCTGGATGTTTCCAATGAAAGCATTTTTATCTCTCCCCATCCTAAGTTGTAAAGCTATTCTTGAGCACAAATACATTCTTACTTTCCGATTTTGAGTCAATATGCCTACTTAGAGAAAGGGCAAGGTTTCCAATAAGAGGAATTCAAACTAATAAAATAAGAAGCATAAAACCTTTCTATGAATAAGAAAGTATAACATCAACAAAGTAGGATTAAATATTGTGAGATAGCAGGGGGGGTTGTTTTACTTATAATTACATATTATTTTGAGGCAGAGATTGTTAAAGGGCAATCAAGAAAAGTTTAAGTAGGAAATCCATGGCCTTGAAAATAATAAAGCATGCCCAAGAAAATAAAACCCATGGGAAAACATCACTGGCTATTACCTTCAGCCTTCAGAGTCGCAAAGGGCAATTCAAACACTCCATTCATTTATCTATAAAAAAAAATACTTAAAATTAGTAATCATTCAAGAAACCATTTGCATTTACATTAATGACTCCATGATTAGCTTTGAGAAGAATGTAGGTGACTTCATGAATTATAATTTTTCTAGGTTTAAAAATAATGAGAAAACAAAATCATTACAAGAACTGAAAACATCCAGTACAGATTCTCAGCAAAGCATGTCACATTCAATGCAAAGCACGATGTGTACACATCTGAAAAGGACAGGGGACAGTCTCAATAGAAACTTTCTTAAGTTACATTAACAATGGTTTTAGACTTAAATATGTTGGATGTGTGCAGGTATGTGTTCATCACACATCAGCACATTTGTCTATAGGGAAGAGAACAGCCTTTGCTAATATCCTCAGAAATGCCACCATTTCTGAGCAGAATGTTGATGGCTTTTGAAAACAACATATTAGGTTTCACAATAAAAAAAATTAGCCATAAGCAATACTCCAATTAAAATTATGTCCTTGGAAAGCGATCTTTCGAAATTTACTATAGAACCTCTATGATGACCTGATGTCATCCTCCTTTGAGACAAGATCTCTTACTGGCCTGAAACTCACCAACTAGTATAGCATGGCTGGCCAGTAAAGTACCAATGACACTGCTGTTTCAAGGATATACCACATCTGGATTTTTACATTTATGCTACAGAACAAACTCTAGTCCCTCCACTTGTACATCAAGCACTTTACCAACTGAACCATCCTCCATGACCTGTATACTAATACTTAGGCAGAATTTGTGAATATTTGTAATATATGACATATTGAAAAGTGACAGCAAGTTAACTAGTAAATAAGGAAAAGATTGAGATATCGTTAAAATGGTAAATGAGGATGAAAATGTTTGCATAATCACAGATAATTAAAAGAAAAGAAAAATTAAATGAGTGGAAAGACATAAGCAAGAAAGGTAACATGTTCAGTGGAGTTCATAGCAAGCCTGGGACCTGGGACAGAAATGAATACACAAATGGATGCCTTGTTTCTTTTAAAAATTCTATTTATTTGTTTGTTTGTTTGTTTACCTTGTGAAATTTTGTTTGTAATTTATGTGTGCTATGTACATTCATACATGTGTGCAGACATCAGAGAACATCAGCTATCCTACTCTATCACCTTCTGACTCACTTCCTTGAGGCAGTCTCATGAATTTAGAACTAGAATGATGGTCAGAAAGTTTAGTCCCATCTCTGGCCTGCACAGCACTGGGGGTTACAGTAGTGAATGGCCATAGCTAGCTTCTCATGTGGTGCCAGAGGTTTGACTGGGTCTTCATGCTTGCATATCAAGTACCCTTACCTGCTGAGCCATCCCCAAACCACCTGAAGAGGAGACCTTTAGATTCCTTTCTAACCACAAGCATACTGATAATATAGACTGAAAGCTGAGACTGGAACTAAAGCAAGCAGGATGCTGAGGGGCTTTTGAAAACAATATGCTAGGTTTCACAATAAGAAAATTTAGCCACAAGCAATTCTCCAATTAAAATTATGTCCTTGGAAAGCAATCTTTATAAATTTACTATGAAATCTCTATGATGACCTTGATGTCATATTTACTAATAATCTCCACAGAGACTCAGTCATTTCAAGTCTCAAAAGCAGTTTTGCTAATAAAAATGCATTACATAAACATAAGCTAATCCTATAAGCCAGTATAACTACAATAAAGACACCCCCCTTTCCCTTTTTAAAAAAAAGCTCAGGATTGGAATTGGCTGGATCTTTAATATGCATATGCAACATTATTAAAAACAGAAACAAAGAATAGAACAAAAATTACACTAGCAAAATAAAAGATTCCCAAGTCCAGGCTGTACTGTACATTCAAATGGAGTGAGGAAAATGAAAACAATGACATTACATTCAGGGAACATAAGCAATACCACAATTACTCTGGAGCAGCAAGCCTGCTCAGATTCGGGAGTAAGATCAAATTCATTAATAATATAAACAGAGGATGGTGGGGACAAATGGCATGTGTTGGGGGTTAGGGATTCGATTGTGATGTGATTCAGAAAAAGACTTTAGGGAAATTAATTTGGCTATTACATGATACTCTGTAAGTTTTATTTACTATTTCTCTCCCTCATTAGAAGAGGATAGGCCCACTGATTTCTTCCCTCACCATAAATGATATCTGCTGGATGTTCAATGATCAGTGCTTTACTAAATAAAAGATTAAACAAACTGAGCACTGTATGAACCACTCATGCCTACCTCTATAATACAAATAAGACAGCTAGGGCCTAAAGAATTGTATACTAGTTTAAGCTTTCCCCTTTGGCAACCCTAAACTCCTACAATTCAAAGTTTACTTTAATATTTCAATAATATTATTTGAAGCAATAAACAAGCAAGCAAAATATTAGATTTATGGCAGTCAAGCAGAACATCTCAGGTAGAAATGCTGAGAGCCATGTGAACTGCTATTTTCACAGGTTTGGGGAAAAATTTTCTTAAAAGAAGTTACAATAGACTAAAAACAAGGTGGTTAAAGAGTAAAACCATATATCTCAGAGTTGCCTGGCTGCTGCCAGATTGAGTCATGACTAACATTATCCTCCTTAATACTATGACTAGCACACAGCAAGCTGGCTGCTCATTAACTATTATTTTTATATTGCTATTTTTATCAATTGTGGATTTCTTCAGTAGATAAGCCTGTCGAATGTATTCATTTATATCTTCTCTGAAATTCTTTAAATAGAGTCTAACAAGAACTCAATAAACATTTACAGAACTGAAAAGAAGACAACTATTATCACTTAATTAATTAGAAAACATAAACAGACTATGAGCATATAAAAAAACCACATTTCATGTACCTGAGTCAATCTAACCAGTATTATAATAATTAATCTTCCCAAGATTTATAAAAATTAAAAAATTAAAAACATATAGGGTAAGTCAGGAATACAAATAGTAAGAGTTAATCTGAAAACATGAAATGAGTTTGTCAATACATCCTGTTCATTAAATAGTATATCTGTCCTTATCAGATAAAGATAATTTTCACTAGTACAAGGACTACTATACAATATCTACTTCATTTATGTATTCACAGCACCAATACCAGCTTGCTTATAGCAAGTATTTTTTCTTAAAAACATCTTTGCTGAACTAAATGTACCATTTCCATGAGCAGCCCTGTGCTGCATTGGGAAGTCAACTCAGCGTCCAACACATAAGCTACTACCAAGCTATAGCCCACCCTTTATTCTACTTTTGTTATTAGATAGTGTCACTGAATTGCCCAGGCAGGCCTTGAACTCAGGTACTTTTGCCTTACGCATAGGTATCCTAGATCCCAGTCCTGTGCTGCTAAGCTTAGAAACAGTCTTAAACGACCAGCCAAGAGACACATAGATATAAAATACACATTTCAGTGGAATAAGTATCCAGTTCCATGGCAAACATTCATAGATGAAGCAGGCTTTCACAAAGAAGGAAAGAGAGGTATGAGAAGAGCAGTGTCAGAAGCACGGGGCAAGCTCAGCGTATTGTCAGGAGGCAGTGTGTACAAAGACACCAAGGAGGAGCACATTCTCCACACTCCGTGGCACACTGACCACATAGGTTTCGGCATACAATGGTTTGAAAACAAACTGTATCAACTTTTGTACATCAAACCAAAAGAACTCTTTTTAATACTTACTATGCCTGTACATTTGGTATAGGTCTACCCTCACGTCAAAGAACCCTCTTTTTTTTTTTTTTTTTTTTTTTTTTTTTCAGTACACAGGGGCAATTACAGAGACTCACAACTGGGGAAAGTGCAGAGAACAAGTGGCTCTGGAGTGTCTTCCCTCAAATGAGATCTATGATACAACTCCTAGACCCAAGTCTTAGGAACACTGAAAGAAGGTTCGGGTGAATTACAAGAGTCAGAAAGCCAAGAAGACTGATACAAAATATAGTCTTCTGGAGCTCTTAGTAGCTATGGGTGCCTACTAAGACTGCACAGGAATAAACCAGTCAATGGCCCAGCCTAAATGAGGAAAAGGCTCACACTGCACAAGACCTACCTGGGGAGCTACAAGCATGCTAGGTACACTACGGCTACCACAGGAAGGAGAGTCCATTCTGATTAGGGACAATGCCTCTAATCAATTGTCTATGCTAAGTGGCCAGGCCCACAGTCATGTGCATGCAGTTAAGAACTAACTGAAATTAATTTGAGTAGAGGTATATGTGGGGGGAATAAGAATTACAGAAGGGAACATAAATTTGAGATGGGTATGTGGGCAAGGCTAGAGTAATTTTAAACCAGCAACATGGCTGCTCTGGCATATCCAGCTGGAATGCAGACACAGGCCTTAAATCCCACTGGCTGCAATACAGATATGCCTTAAGTACACTCCTTACATCTCAAACAATAATGTCTATATGAGGAGTGGAAATGTAACAAATCAGAGAAAGATTTGACGTAATAGACCAGAGATAGGATACAAGTAACTCTCAAGACAGGAACAAGGGACTACCTAAAGAGAGGACAGGGAGAGAGAGTTCATTTTGGTTAGGTTCAGTTGAGTTCAGAGTGGTTCATTCTGGGGAGCTTATAGGCACCCTTTTCTAGCAGAGCAATTCAATCAGAAGCCAAAAGAAGCCAAATTAAATCAGTCAGCTTAGAGAGAAGTTTGAGCCACAATACCTAAGTTGATTCAGCAAGCTAAATTTCAGAAAGAGCTGGAAAGAGTGAATTTATTCGGCAGTAGCAGATCAAACATTCTACGCCTAAGTTTGTAGACAGATGCTAGAAGCTGAAGCTTTCCAGGTCCAGGCTTGTAAAATTAGTTGTATGGAGGCTGGAGGGTAGGCCTAAGGATACTTAGAAACTCTCTTGGCTCAGCATAAGCCATGTATTTGTAAAGCATGTGTACAACTCTCATCAAATCCTTTCACCTGAGGAAATAAAAGTGACATTTACAGGCAAGAACATGGATGGAGATAAAGAGCAGAAAGCTAGATGTAATTGTGATTATTAATATGTTTTATATTAAAGTCTAAAACTGTTAGGATACTGGAAAAAATTTAAAGTCAAATGGAGAAAACTAGTTTTCCTTATTTGCGATCCCTTAGTTGGAGGAAATCATTTGGTTTTGAATATTAATGTACAACACGACAGAAATGGAATAAGCCATAGGGTTGACTTGAATTTTTCCACGGTAGTGGCCTAGCTGATCCTGTAGCAAGGGCATAAGAAATCACAACTGATCCACTGGGAAACTCTAGGACAATGCCAAAGTCACTGCTTTGACTCAACTGAACTTATTATTAGGCAACATACATTTTCTACATAGGAGGACAAAGTGCAAAGGGATTATTTATATAACACTGCTTTTAAACCCAGAAATCCAATTGGCTTTCCTTTTTATCTTCCTTGTCCTTTCAAAGCTCCCTTTTCGGTACTGTGCAGCATTACTGTTTGTTTTTATTCTCCAATAGCAGAAGTCCTTAAATAAATTCTTAAAAACCAACATACCAACAAATAAATAAATTAAATCTCAATGACTATAAAGAGTACACAGACTAACCTGATTAATAATTAACAGGTAAACAGAATACACTTCTGAATTATTTATTTAATTGCCTTCCAAGAAAATTTATGAATTTAGAATATGTGCTCTTTTCAAGAACCCAAAGAATAATTATTTAAAAATATTTGTCATTTTAAAAATATAGACTTAAATATATCAAATCTGCTTAAATACATTCCCAAGTGCATAAAAATAGAATTCAGTTTTCAGATTTCAAACATTACTAAATTTCCTTCTCCTGTGGCATTGACTAGTCTCCCATATAATTTATTTCACAAATATTGAGCAAAATGAGTGTAAGTATTTAGTGCTAAAGTTTCATTAAACGGATTGATAAGGGTTTGGCAATAATCATTTATAACTCATTTCTAGACATGCTGTAAGAAAGACACAATTATAAAATGGGAGAATGTTAAAATAACATTGAAATTGTAATAAATACAAAATAGCAATTAGTAGACAAAATCAGATAAAATCACCACTTTTCCTGGGTGTGCCAGATCATTTAACAGACTGAAGAACAGCTGCTTCTGGGCACAGGGAACGCTGATTCCCTAGGGTTGATGGTTAAGTTGTGTAGTTATACTGGAGATAAAAAGGTTTATTTAGATCCATTCTACTGAAGTCCGGGACCTTGTGCTGCTTCTCTCTGCTTTGGTAACTGGGGCTTCTATGTTTACTTTTTGCTCCAAATATTTACATTGCCTTCACAGCACATTTTACTTAATCATTTGGGGTGGGGAGTTATAAGAAAAATAAATAAATAAAAACCAAAGACAAAGACATTATTCAAGACAAAAGTGCATGTAACCATAAAATTCTGTTCCAGTACCTACATGAAAGTATCTTGCCTTTCCAATTTCTCCAAACTCTAAATACCCAGACATAGAGACTGGGCTGAATAAATACCACCCCATAATGAGCAAGAAATAGTCTAAGTTACCTTTTGCAGCTATCCTCCTAACCCTGTTCTCTGTCTTCTTCATGTTGTGTAAAAACAACTCTGCTCCATTTAGTCGTGGGTAAACAATAAATATGCTTTTAGGTCAACTGTACCACAAGTTCTTTGAGATTTAAAAGAAAACGAAAGTGTTGAATCACTACATATTTTAGATCAACAGTGTTTACCTTTTAATTTTGTAATTCTCAGAAGGACCAAGATCAGAGTAAAGGCTACTTAGCTGTCATTTTTTTAAATCTAAACTTTAAATGATGCCAGAAAATATATTAGCAGTTCCTTTCGTAGGTTCTGTCCAAGTATATACCTTTACTTCCTTCAGACTCACAAACAGTCTAGAGGGAGATAGTGTTATTGTCCCCAGTTGACGGGGGTAAACAGAGCAATCTGCAAAAAGATATTCCTCTAACCAGTTCTTACCCAGTCTGATTGGAAGTTTACTTTTATGGGCCATATATTGCACCACATGAAAAGTTTCCAATGTTTATCAGTTAATGTTCTCTGTAGAATTGCTTTTGTATTTAACACAAGTTTACCTCTTTACTAAAAATAAAAGAAGCACTCATAGCAGCTTCCCAGGTAAATTCATTAGGGGGATTGTAAATTGTTACCAAGCTGGTACCATATTTGACCACTGACAGTTATATACCATTATAAATTTGTCATAGTGCCCCAGATGGAAAAATAAGATACATCTCAATAATTGTGGAAGCACACAATAAAACTGACCACATAATATCCTTTCTGGAAATTATTCTGAAGGGACAGATCATCAAATGATGTAATCCTAAAGCCTGATCAAGGAATAAAATGAATGTACAATCTTATGATTAAAATTTATCTGCCATTATTAATTTGTTTGGAGAAATGTACAGAGTATAGGATTTTCGATTTATCCAGCCTTATATAGATCGATAAAATAAAATATTAAAGTTAAAAGCATGGTTAGTAAAAGCAGTCAAGTTGTCTCAGGGTGTCATAATCCTAATATGAGTACTTCCTTAGCATATCCTGCCCCCTGACAGATTGCTACCAGAGAACGACTGATCTTTAGAACAGGATTTGCCTCAAGTAAATCAGCCTTTATATATTGAGTAGATCCCTGAAGAGCAGAGCATGATACCAAAAATAAATAAGTCACATCCTTATGGCTTAGAGGACTTAGCTATAAAATTCAATCCACTTAACTTTCATTGCATTTCTCACTACATATAAATGCAAACAAGCAGATACTAGCAATCCACAGATATACAAGGGGAAAGATGGCACAGAGCATGCAAAACCCTAAGAAATAAGATGCATAAGAACAAAGGCTCTACAGAAAGCAAGTGGGTAAATGGACAAAAGACAACAACGTGATGAAGAACCTAGATAGAGGAAGTGGGGGTCTTCTATATCTGACACAGAGACATCAAGAGAGAAGTTAAAGAATAAGAATTTCATATTTTTAATTTAAACTGTGGCTAAGATAGAACTGTAGGTAATGTGTTGAGTTAAACCAAATTTTCAGTTATATGTTTTAAAGTTTAATAATTTTCTATACATTTGTTTAAAATCTCCTCTGAATATTTTCTGGTTCAACATCAATTTCCTTTGCATGCCCCAGATTTCAGTCTTCCACCATTTCTGTGTCTCCTTCTCTTTATACTCTTTCCCTATAGTGTTACAACAGTGACTCAACCAGATCTAGTTTGCTCTCTGTTTTTGCCTTTTTCTTTCTACTAATGTAAAGCCTCATCCTTTTACTAAAACAGTGTCAATCTAAACACACCGCTTTCCACATATCATCCTATCTTCTTACAATTTGTGTGTGTGTGTGTGTGTGTGTGTGTGTGTGTGTGTGTGTGTGTGTATGTGTGTGTTTGCTCTGTGAGGCTGACATTAGTTGAGACTGTGGGCGTTAGAATGATTTTTAGCCACCTGAGTTTGGCCCACTAAAAGTCCTAAATTTCTTGTTAAATACTGTCTTAGTCAGGGTTTCAACTGCTATAATAAAACATCATGAGTAAAACACTATTTGGGGAAGGAAAGTTTTATTTCAGCTCATACTTAGGTCAGATTCCCCACTGAGGGAAGTCAAAATAGGAATTCAAGGCAGGAACTGAGTCAGAGAACAAGTAGTAATGCTGATGGTGGGCATGTAGCCCACAGCTTGCTAACCTGTTTTCACTACACCCAAGACCACATGCCCAGGGGTAACACCTACAATGGGCTGGGTCTTCCTACGTCCACCACTAATTAAGTAAATATCCCACAGGTTTGCCCACAAGCCAATATGATGAAATTTTAAGAACTGTAGTTCTCTCTTCTCACAGAACTTGTGCCAAGTTACAAAGAAAAAAAGTAAGCAGTCAGGACAAATGCCAGTAGGAACATCTTTAAATCTGTATTCCCACTCTCACCTGCCCAGATTTACTGAATGTCCATTTTCATTCAATTTTCCTGCTCACTTGCTATTTTCTGGGTAAAAGTCTGATTCAAAAGGATGCAGGCAGTGGCTTTATAGTGATGTTCGGTCTCGAGACCAAAGAATAAGTGCTAATACTGAAAAACCTGAAGGTCTATCTCAATACATTTCTTCCTTTACTCTTCCCTTATTTTTATCTGTACTACGCAGGATTTCATTTCATTCATAAGTCATTTACATATAATTAATTTAGTAACTCATTTTGGTTCAGATATACCAACATTTCTACTTATAGACTATTGATCGATTATTTGACAACATACATAAACTAAGCTCATGCCTTGTTACCAATAACACTTTCACACAGCCCAACATTCCTAAATTTACACAAACACACAAACACACACACACAAACAACAAAAATCTTTTCCTGTAATTTGTGCATGTTATAATCTTTATGTGTGGCTTTGAAAGTGCTCTTGGGAAGAACCCTTCTTGATCACTAATAGTTTCCCCTCTCATCAACTGAAACTGCACCAGGGAACTTTACCCTGCTATATGACTTCTGTTACCCAATTCACCTGCAAGTTCCCTCTTTACTTTCTAGATTGTTACTATCATTTTAAAAAATCATAAACTTATTTATTGTCTAGCCCGCTTATTAGAGATGCCATCTGTCTTGTTCATTGCCTATTCACTGCCCCCGGATGTCAAGCCTGGCACATAGTAAGCACTCAAATACCTGAATAATGAATAAATGAATACATAAAAGTTATTAGGACATTAATATTCAAGTCATAAAAACTTATTAAGCACCTAAAATGCACAAAGTAATTTTTTAGTTAATCTTAGGCTGATGAATGTGCTGCCCCTAATATTCGAGGAAAGTCCAAGATTAATTTGAGGGGAAAAAGATAGAATGTTATAGAATCAGACCCAACATGACTTGACATTAAAAAAAGAACAAGCATTATTTCTCAAAATCATCATTCCTTCTAGATTCCCACTACACTTCTAATATGTCACCACATCCTTTTATGATGCCAAGGAGAACTGTTGAATGAAATTGAAAAAATCAGTAGCAGTGACAATCATTTCACACCTTTACTAAAACATGATAAATCAATTCTCACGAAGCATGGAAGACTTGGGGTGTTGTACCACACAAATTCAGGTTTTTCTGTGTGTAACACAAAGACAATACTTTTCCCCAGACTTTCTTATGAGCCATACGTTTCAAAAACCTAAGACTCGAGTCTCCCGTACTATACAATAGCGACCTTTTTCTCTGAGAGGACAAATGACAAAATTGGGTCATACAGTTTTCTTCTCAGCTCCTCAACCACCATGATGGTCTGTCAGTAAAACCATAGACAACTGAGTATAGCTGCACACTAATACAATTTCATGTATAAGAAACAAGACATGGGAAGATCCTCAAACCTCAGCTGAACCTATCAGTGTGTAATCCAGAATAAAAACGGGAGGTTCAAGAAAAACCAATTGTAGAAACTCAACTTATGTCTTATATACACTGCTTTCTATGAAATATATATATACATACAAATATACATATGCATGCATATATAAATGACATAGTAAACATTGTAGGGTACCTAGATCTCTTCGGGTAGGCTTTAGGGTATGTTTGTATGTGCCACCTAATACAGACATCAATTTATTAATTGGTACCACCATTTTCTGCTCTCCATTCTCCCTACAGCCACTGTAGTAAATGCCACTGCCAACCAGCTTCATGAAGATTGCAACTCAAGCATTCAGAATAACCAATAAATTGCACTCCTTATTCTGTCATCCAATGTGATTTTATCTGTGCTAGCTACATAAATCTCTCAACTACAGTGTCAAAATACGGTTTTTAGCTTCGACTGGGGTCTTGCAGAAATGCCGAAGCTCTAACATTTAAATGGAAAGTTTATCATTAAAGTTAGATTTGCATGTCATACCACAGCATCTTTTAAAATAAAATGATAAAAACATAAAAAATTCAGATAATATGAAATTCTGCTTCATTTGAATTCTGAATTCAGTGAAAGAAAACACTTGAGAATCCTAGTAAAGGTAAACCTTGAGATGTTTGAAATATCCTTCTAAATAATGGGAACATTTAGATAATTGTCTGCTCAAAACAAGGATCAAGCTTTTTGAGGTCACAAAATGCTTGACCTTCCCAGGTATGATGAATGCAAAAAGCTTACTACTAAATTACACAATAGATGACAAGATTGTTGAATCTATCTGAAAAATAACATTTCAAAAGCTCCATACACTAACTGATTCGTTAAAGAAATAATTAGACTATTTTCCCTAAAATGAAGAAGAATCAAAACTGTGATACTCGCAAAAGAGGTTGAAGTGTTCACATCTTTCTGTAGACTTGAATGGTGTTATTAGCTATGCTCTTGCTATGGACATTCATTGTGGTGAAGAAAAGCATTTCTAAAAGAACACAGATCCTGGGTTCCTGATAATATCCCATGAAAGACCAGGAGCTTTCACACAATCAGACTGACAGTCACTTACTCTTCACTCAGAAAGGCCAAAAGTAGAGTACAAGTCATAAAGTGCCAAAATTAAGGCTAAGTGAAAACCTCTCAACTTCACACCCATTTACATGCAAAAACCAAAACTGCCCTATGCAGTGAACTGCAGAGAGAACAGAATGGGGCTGAGATGATTTACCTGCCTCAGATACAGCTCCTCTGCCTCACTGAAAAGATTAAAACTAACTTGAGTTGAGTCCCCTTAGTACATCCATCTAACCACCCAAAGCTCTACATTTTTTATCTCTCTTCTCTTAAACTGCCACCCTTCCCTCCATTTCTTCTAAATATAAAATGCATAATGTTATCTGTAAACTTGAAGGATATTATTCTTCTAAAAACTGCATATGATTACTGGTATAACAACACAAACAAGTGTGCCATCCACTAAGGAAACATGAGGGAACTGGGATTCAAATGAAGTGCTAAACACAGAAATCATATACACCTCCTACAAGGCAATGACAGGCGAGAAATACAAGCAGTTCTAAAGGTGGCATAAAGATCTCAATGAAACTTAAAAAGGACAGGTTGGTTAGTACCTATTACAGCTGTGTCTCACATTTCTTTCAAACACAGAGATATTAGGCATAATTTTGTTAATAAAAGTGTAATCAGTTGGTATAAAAGATTTTTTAAAAGGGTCTTTGGAAGGAATACCAGAGTGAGTAAGACAGAAGGCATTCTAAGCCCACAAATTTCCAGATAACTAACAAAATATACAAAGACACAAAGCCTGAAACCATTGAAGGCAAGAAAGAACAAGTACACCATAGATTAGTATTTCACACTAATTTAGAAGAGTCTACAAAACATCCTGGAGATACAAGAGTTGTCTACTTAGGATAAATGTCTAACATCCAATCCCTAACATGAGGATAACATAAAGCATGAGGACAATTGGGGTGCTCGGTAAACAGAGGAAGATGCTCTATTAAAGGGGGAAAGAAAATGGCTAAGCACTCTGCAAGGCCCCAGAAACAATCATAACTATAAAAAGAGCCCTGCACAAAACATATTCTGGCATAAGCATGCTGTCCCAGTAATTGTGACGATGAACCAGCAGGACCACTAGTGACTCAAAGAAAACCTACAATACATAGTCAGTTCTAGCCTCCTTAATCTATATATAAAAACAGATTAATTATTAAAAACAAAATTAGTTTCAAACTACCTTTAAAATTTAAGTAAAAAATCATCTCTTTCTCAAAATAAAAGAAAAAATTTATGTATTAATAAAATAAATAGGCTCAGGCCTTTTGCAACCTGAAACAGCAGAGATTTGGGAACACATATCTGGTAATATGCTGTGCGTGACCGGGGCAAAGAGAGGGCTGGGCGGAGCTTGCAAAGGACTTGCCCCTGCTGCCCAGAGTAGGGCTGGACCTCTGGCATAAGGACTCCAGAACCACCAGGAAAGCCCGGGCTCACAGACTAGACACACAGGCCCACAGTAAGGCACAGGCTCTTGTCAGTGGGAGCCGGGGTTTGCTGGAGAAAGGCAGTGCTTGAAATTCAACTCTACAGGCCCTCTTACACCTGGACCAGAGGGACCATATAAGCCCAGGGAGAGCACACTGGGAGTTCTCAGAGAGCAAGAAGTACTGTGCTATCTGGAAAAGGGTCCATTTTGGCCTAGAGAAAGAGCCAGGTCCCTGCCAGTAGCACTCTTGACCTGTAGGCACAGGGCTGAGCTCCCAGAACAGCCTCACAAGAGCTCCCACACCTGAGCCCACAAAGACAGAGCTGAGTCACTGCTACCAGAACTCACTGATTGCCCACTAAAAGCCAAACACTCAGAAGCATTTTCTTCTTGAGCCTACGGGCCCTCAGGTTCACGGGAGAGACAGGAGCCAGTCACTGACAACAAGACCACGTATAATCACAGACAAGATGGCAAGAGGAAAAAGAAAGAACTTAAGCAATGGAAACCAAGACAACCTAGCAACATCAGAACCCAGCTCTCCCACCACAGTAAGCAATGGATTGCCAATCACTCCAGAAAAAAAAAGACTCAGACCTGCAATCATACCTCAAGATGATGATTATGGAAATCTTTGAGAACAGTGTGAATAACTTCCCTTAAACAAGTATGGGAAGACAACCGTAAACAAATAGATTTTAAAGAAGAAACACAAAAATCACTCAAAATGCTCAAAAAACTACAGGAAAACACAAACAGAGAGATGAAGGAATTGAAAATGGAAATAGAAACAATAAAGAAAACACAAAAAGAGACAACCCTGGAGATGAAAAATCAAAAAAGAAAACAGGAGTCACAGATGCAAGCATCTCCAACAGACTACAAGAGATAAAGAAGAGAATCTCAGGGGCTGAAGGCAACATTGAAAACATAGACAAAACATTCAGAGAAGATGCAAAAATGAAAAAGCTCCTAACCCACAATGTCCAGTAGATCCAGAACATAATGAGAAGACAAAACCTAAGAATAATAGAAATAGAAGAGGGAGAAAAATATCAACTAAGAGGAACAGTTAATATCGTCAAAACATTGTAGAAGAAAACTTCCCTACCCTTAAAAACAAGATGACCATGACCATAAAAGAAGCCTACAGAACGCTAAATAGACTGGACCAGAAAAGAAATTCCTCCCGACACATAATAATCAAAACACCAAGTGCCCAAAGCAAAGAAAGAATACTAAAAGCAGTAAGGGAAAAAGGTCATGTAACATATAAAGGCAGACCAATCAGAATTATACCCGACTTCTCAACAGGGCCTATGAAAGCTAGAAGATCCTAGACAGACATCATACAGACACTAAGAGAAAACAAATTTCAGCTTAGGCTACGATACCCAGCAAAACTCTCAATCACCATAAATGAAGAGACCAACATATTCCAGTTAAAAATAATTTACACAATATCTGACCACAGATCCATCCTATAAAGAATAATAGATGGAAAATCCAATAAAAGGAGGGAAACTGCATCCTAGAAAAATCAAAAAAAAAAAAAAATCACTAAGCACAAAAAGCAGAAGAAGAAAGACACACAGACACAATTCTACCAAGAATTAAGAAATGGGACTTATTGAGATTGCAAAGTTTCTGTAAGGCTAAGGACACTGTCAAGAACACAAAACAGAAGCCAACAGATTTCAAAAAGATCTTTACCAACCACACATCTGATAGAGGTCTAATATCCAATATATACAAAGAACTCAAGAAGTTAGATGCAAGAGAATCAAACAATTGTATTAAAATATGAGGTACAGAGCTAAACAAAAAGTTCTCAACTGAGGAATATCAAATGGCTGAGAGGCATGTAAGGAAATGTTCGACATCCCCAGTCATCAGGGAAATGCAAATCAAAACAACCCTGAGATTCCACCTCATACCAGTCAGAATGGCTAAGATCAAAAAAACAGAAGATGCTGGCAAGGATGTGGAGAAAGAGGAACACTCCTCCACTGTTGGTGGGGTTGTAAACTGGTACAACCATTCTGGAAATCAGTCTGGCAGTTCCTCAGAAAAATGGACATAGTACTACCTGAAGACCCAGTTATTCCACTTCTGGGCATATACTCCAAAGATGCTCCAACATACAATAAGGACACATGCACTACAATGTTTATAGCAGCTCTATTTATAATAGCCAGAAGCTGGAACGAACCCAGATGTCCTTCAGTAGATGAATGGATATAAAAATTGTGGTATATTTACACAGTGGAGTACTACTCAGCTATCAGAAACAATGACCTTATGAAATTCCTAAAAACATGGATGCATAGAGAATATCATCCTCAGTGAGGTAACCCAGTCACAAAAGAACAGACATAATATGTAGTCACTGATAATTGGATACTAGCCACAGAAAAGTATATCTATTTTGTGCTTCTGTTTTATTTTTGTAAGGATTAGCATCTATTCATACTCTTTTGATTAAACAACTTTAATCTTCATTAATATTTTAATCAACAGAGTAAAAAATTTAAATGTGATAAATATGTATTTGATATTATTATTTTAATTCTGTCTTTATATATTCATGTATATTTCAGAAAAAAATGACAAGCATTGTGTTTTCAAAGCTTTGCATAGATAGGCTAGTTCTTTTAACACACCCCTCCAAATTCCAGGACTTGTGGCTACTATTAGATCTGCTCCAGAATTCCATTCAGAATCATCTGCCAGCAGTAAATTAACATTAGAGAAAAAAGGTCAATGTCAGATACCCTTTCCATGACCCTCTCACAAAACCTGGAGAAATTAGGAAAAGAAGTACAAACACACATCACGGTGGCAAGAGAAGGAACACTAGACCGGAATATAAATGAGTGAGAGAATGCACCAACAAACTTCATAACCTAGGTGAGTGAGCAAATTCCTCCACACAGCCACCTTACCAAGATCTGCCATGGAGAAACAAACCCTGAACAACCAATCACAGAACAAACTTGAGTCCACAATAAGAAAAGCCTAGTCCTGGGAACTTCCCTACTGGTTTCAACCAAACATACAGGACCAATACTACTTAGACTGGATTAGTCCAAACACTGCAGAGGCAGATAACTGAGTACTGGTGACTAAAGGTCAGAGAAAGAATTTTGTTTAAAATAAAAACGTGACTGTAATCAACTCAAATACAAAAACTAAAACCATGGGAATGGCTGAGATCAATAAGAAACTAGTATATAAGATAAGAGGTTAAAGAAAGGAAATAAAGAGGTTAGAGGCTGGGGGATATATGGGTTGTTTTCAACTTTGCTGACTATAAATAAAGCTGCTATGTCATGCTGGAGCACATGTCCTGGTGATATGGTAGAGCATCTTTTAGATATATGCCCAAGAGTGATATAGCTGGGTCTTCAGGTAGAATTATTTCCAATTTTCTGAGGAAACACCAGATTAATTTCCAGAGTGGTTGTACCAGTTTGTAGTCAAAATGTGGTACATTCATACAATGGAATACTACTCAGCTATTAAAAACAAGGACATCTTCAGACACACAAACACAAATACATACACATACAGGCCATCACAAAATTTTCAGGCAAATAGATGAAACTAGAAAATATCATCATGGGTGAGGTAACTCAGACCTAATACCGATAAGTGGATACTAGCCAAAAAGTTCAGAATACCCATGATATAATTCACCGACCACATGAAGCCTAACAGGAAATGAGGTCGAAGTGTGGATATTTCGATCCAAACTAAGAAGAGGAAACAAAATAATCACAGGAGGCAGAGGGAGGAGGGTTCTAGGTAGAAAAAGGGAGGGAAGGGAACCACTAGCTAGCCACTGACACCAGGGATGCAAGAAGTGCCCAGGACCCAATGGGGATAACATTAGCTGAAATGCTCTACAACAGAGACAGAACCCCCAAGAGACCACCTCCAGTAGATAGACATGGACTCCAATTGATGGGGCCACCCACAGACCTCAACATTTTTAACTCAGAATTGTTGCTGTCTAAAGAAAATGCAGGAACAAAAAAAAATGGAGCAAAGACTGAAGGAAAGGCAGTCCAGTGACCACCCCACCGTGGAATCCATCCCAGGCACAGACAGCAACCCCAGACTCTATTGCTGATGCCACAATGTGCTTGCAGGCAGGAGCCTGGCATGGCTGTTCCCTGAAAGGTTCTGTCAGCACCTGACTTAGAAAAATGCAGATACTTACAGATCCCAGGATCCCTAGGAAAGAGTCAAGGGAAGAACTTTGCAGCCCATAAGAAGAACAATAGTATCAAATAACTGGACCTCTCAGAGCTCTTGGGGACTAAGCCATCAACCAAAGAGCATACATGGGCTGATCCATGCCCCTCTCCCCTAAAATGCGTAGTCCATAGAAGGAGAGGAGGCACTTGGTCCAGTGGAGGCTTGATGCCCCCAGAGAAAGGGGGATACTAGAGGGGTGAGTCGAGAGTGGGTAAGTGGGTGAGTGAGTTGGGGGAGCACCCTCCTAGAGGTGAGGGGAGGAAGCCTAGGGTGGGAAGCTTGTGGAGGATAGCAGGAAGGGGAGAAATGTTTGAAATATAAATAAAAAATTAGTAATATAAAATAAAATACAAAAAAAGAGATTAGAAGCAAGTAGAGAGGTAAAAGATGAAATTCTACTCATTGTATACACATATATAATTTCTAGATATTATCATTTATATTAATTTCCATGAAATATTAATGGCCATTTATCTTCTCATTCCTTAAAACTTTAATATCCTTACTGTTTTTTTTTTCTCAAAAGAGCTATATTCTCTAAGAAATATTGCTCAAATATTTATATTCTTTCCCAATAATTTCCCAAGTAGACAATTTCTCTTTATGTTCTTGACTTGGAACATGGCAACTATACTGGAGCTCAGCTGAGGAAAGAAGGTTTTTCTCATAGGGAAAGAAGATTCCATCTGAATGTCAATTTCCCCCACTACCACAAGCCCAGCTATTCCTATTAGTTCTAAATATCTCTAGTATATTCCATATAGACAAAAATAGAGGCTTTTAGGATTATTGCTACTGCTGCTATTGTTTGGTTTTACTGTTGTTCTATGCTTCAAAGAATAAAAACACACAGAACAGCAAACAAAAACCTCCAGAAATAATTGGCACTAATATGAAATTTTTTAAAATTGAATCATCTTCAACTCTAAATTAACTGCTCTTTACTAGTGTGTATTTAATCTACCTAATGTACAATCCTGAGTTTATTTAAAGACTTTGGCTATTTCACTAGACTTTAAGAAAACACGTTCTGAACAATCTCTCATCTCTTTTGCATATATCTCACAGTCCCTGACAGCTCCTATCCTGCTCTTTACTTCCATGATCACCCAGCACATATCTCACTTTAAATGTGGTCATTTCTGAATGTGTTGTTTTTCTTCCTGTGCCTGACTTATTTGGTTAATATTTTCTAGGTCTCTATATACAAATTATAGAATTCTATGCTTTTTAATGTGTGGATACTATTCCATTTAGTACTTACATTACATTTTCTTTATCAATTTGTCTACTGATTGGCTGTTGCATAAAGAGAATTTATTGATGTTGTGTGATAGAAAAACTTGGTATGCTATGGCACAGCAGGGTTAATATAATTAACAATAATGCTATTCATATCTCAAGATAAAAATATATTTGAATGTGTTCACTATAATGAAATGATAACTTTATGTGGGTATATTATAAATTATCTTGAATTGATCACTGAGATGTCATAAGACATAACATTATAGCTCATAAAGTTATAGTCATTCACCTGTCAAAATATAAAAGTGAGCATATCAAAAATGCAGTATCACAGAGAAAGTGAACATATAGTATTCATCCGGTAATTGCTATATAACCTCAAATGTATGGTTATTGAATAGTTGTTATAAAAGGGGATAACATTTGAAATGTAAATACAGAAAATATCCAAAAAAAAAACAGCTTATAAGACTAAAAACCTAGTTTTACTTCTAAATACTGTATTTCTAGAGATTTTAATGTAGCAAATTTAAACATAGACAACATAATTTAGAATGTTAATTATAGCATATTATATATTAACATTTTGAATACATAATTTTTAAAAAATATTGACATTAGCAGATCATTTTCTTTTTTACAAAACCAGGTATTTTTATAGTAATCTAGTACACCAAAAGTATTTTACAGAGCATTTAAGGCAAAATTATAATTTTAATAAATACATTCAACAATATATTAGTATAATTAACAATTCTGCTTTACAGATTTGGGTATAAAACACTGGAATATTGCCAGACTTATGCAGGAAGTTCCTTTTCTGATTGAGCCATCATTCTGGCCGCTGGCCCTTTATGTTTAAAAGGTATAAGAACCAGCCTCGCTTCCTAGGAAGGGATGGATCAAACTACAATATCATTGGAGACACATGGAATTATATGAGAATACATTCTAGAAAAGAAAACTGTTACAATTAAAACAAATTATTAACCAATAACTCTAGGAATTAGACATGTGGGAAGTAGAGAGAGTGACCTGGGAGGTAGAGAGGAGGGGGAGCGAAAGGGGGAGCCAGTTGAGAGATGGGAGATGGGGGAGACTCGGAAATTTGAAAGTAGTTGTGTAGTAGTAGGAGAGAGGGAACTGGGGATAGCCACTAGAAAGTCCCAGATGCCAAGGACCCAAGAGGTTCCCAGGACCCAATATGAAGGACTTCAGCCTAAATACCCAACAAAGGGGAGACAGAACATATGGGGACCATATCCACTGGATAACACAGCTTCCAGCTAATGGAAGAGGCAACCTACCCAACTCAAAAGTATTAACTCAGAATTCCTCCTGTGAAAAGGAAATGCAGAGATAAAGAGTGGAGTAGAAACAGAAGGAAATGCCATCCAGAAACTGCCCTACCTGGGGATCCAAAAGATAGATAGATAGATAGATAGAGAGAGAGAGAGAGAGAGAGAGAGAGAGAGAGAGAGAGAGAGAGAGAGAGAGAGAGAGAGAGAGAGAGATGAAAACAATGAACAGTTCCATGTATTAACATCCATCTCTATGGGCTTGTTATAAAAAGAAACATGGCTAGGTTCTAAAAATCACAGATTCTGAATAAAATGCAAATTTACACAGAAGAATATGAGTACTGTCCAAAGGGAGTCTCTAAATTTCATTTGCTTGACCACACCTCACAAGCCAAATGTTTTGAAATGGGAAAAAAGAAAATATTTCTCAGAGTAAGATCATTTTGCTCAAAGACTGAATCTGCTATCTACGTGGGTAGTTAGTATATATTTCTTAATCTCCATTCTTCCAAATTGCCTTTGCCCTTATTCCCTTAATACTGTTAATATAACATTTAAATGAAATAAATGTTTGCAGCTACACACACACACACACACATACACACACAAATGCACACAAGAAAGAGAAGAGGAAATAAGATACTCAAAGACTAATTCACTGTAGCTCTAATATTAGCATAAAGACATTTCAATTTCTATTCATTCTATAATTTCTTGATTATATTGTATATATAATATAAACAGACGGCTTGAAGAACCAAAACAGAGATAGTAAAATACCGCCAGAAACTCCATATTAGATAATTAATGAATCCCAGGTAAGTCTCATGCTAATTTTATTTACAATGCTGTAATTTTACTTGGGGGTAGTTCTGGTTAGTTTGTCAACTTGACAGAATACATGGTCATCTGCTAATAGTGTTGGTGAGAGCCTGTCTATATCAGGTTCCCTATGGGGATTTCTAGGCTGGGTTGATGGTTTCATGTGTTATATGCCGACCCTTCTGAAAGTGGGCAGCAACATGCCATGGTCTGAGACTGTGGGCTGTATGATCATCAAGAAAACTGAGTGAGAACTAAGCTTGCAAGCATTTGTTTCTCTCTGCTTTAGATTGTTGTACAATGTTTTCAGTTCCTGTTGCCTTTACTTCCTTGCTATGATAACCCGTGAGCTAAAATAAATCCTGTATCCCTAACTTTCTTTCTGTCACATTATTTTATCAACAAAAAAAGAAAAGTAGTGCAAATATTCTATTTTATATAAGATATAATCCTTCAATATGATTGAAAACAGTTTATCAGCAAGCTATTTAGGTCCAAAATTGATATGTCAAGAAGAGTAGATGTTACCTTCTGTCTAAATATATAGAGGCAGCAAAAGTCATTGAAGAATTAGATGATTCTTTTTTAGCATACCTAAAACTATTTAATCAAACTTGGTGATTTATATTATCAAATTACTCAAGTATGACCTAACTATGATTTGATACAAGTTACAAAGACCAAAAAAGAAAAAAGTCACACAATGTGAACTAGAAAGAAGTTATTGCTATATTAAAATTGTCAAGCAATTTCTAAAGTAGATCAATTGCTTTCAAAATAACCTCAGAACAAAATGTGCTCTGAGAACAGATCTGATAGGAAGAGCCAAAAGATTGGAAAACATTCACTACCAATTTATTGCAGTCACCCATAAACTAGTACAAGAACATTATGTATCAGGGTTCAAGCCAGCAAGTTATTAAGGCAGGCTGCCCTGGTGTCTTTTATTTTACTTTAATATACCAAACTATTAATAACTCTTAAGACACTTATGGTTACATTGAAGTCATCTTATCATGTAATCAATATTTCAAAAATTCAAGTGTTCTGAGGTGAGTTCTGTTTCTTTTTTGTTTCCTCCTGGTCAATGTCATTCCACTTTTATAAATGTCATAATTTTTATGATTTTCTTGTCCAAATCATGCTTTCATCTTGGAAAAGTATCAATATAAATAGTGTTAATTGCAATAGTTGATGAGTGCCAAGACATCTAGCACCCTTGGCCTCACTGCTACTTCATGTGTCTCTATTCATAAGGAGATCAAAGAACAAAAGATGTGAGATAAAGTCATTTAAAAAGTGAGATGCCACACACACACACACACACACACACACACACACTCACACACACACACACACACATATATAGTCTGTTTGCTCTTTATAAAGTTTGAAAACACAAAAATACTAATAAAATTATTTTCTTTTATATCTCAATTATTTTCTTTAATATCCCGGGTTATTTTGAATCCTGAAAATGATTTAACACAGTCTTTTCCTCTCACTTTATGGACTGGTATGGTATACTGATTAACCCAATAATCTATACTTTTAGCTCAGCAGTCACTATTTCCCATGTTGGCAGAAATTCTGTCTCTATAAGTGATTATATTAATAGATATAAACTTCATAAAAAATAACAAATCCCAAATATTTTTGTATATGCAAATCAATAATTGTTCAATCACTGGTTGATAACACTGGGCACCACCCAACCTTTTTAGTAATAACCAAAATTAAATGGAGTAAAATTACTGGGCTACAAATGTCATTGAACTAAATATTTCTTGTCAGTATAAAACTAAAATGAATAATTTTTAGCTCTACCTAAAAGTAAATATTCACATATTTAAAAAACTACATAGTATGTATATGCATGCATGTGGTTAATACACAGATGACATATACATGAATTCATATTCATACATGTACATATCCAATCCAACTAAGATAGATGGAGGAGAGGCAGACAGCTAAATAATAGCTTTCTAATTCAGAATGAAAATATCCATATGCTGTATTTCATTAACACTGTATTCCAATAATAATAAATCTAAAGCATGGTATTTACTCACCATATATATGTTCAAGTAATTAGAAACATAATACAAATTCAATAGTTCAAAACTTCAGAATCCTTAAAATATAGTCATGCGAAGGCACTATGAAATATGTTTTTGCACTTCCTCAATGGTTAACTGTAGTAGACATTGCATATTTCCATAATAGTACATTATGTTCTATTTATACTTCTTGATCCACTGCAATGAAAGCTTCTATGCCAAAGTATTATTTTCATTGTGTTTCTTGAAAAATGTCAATGGTCTAGTTGAAAATGACTTTATTTACCTATCATGTAGAAGAATATGGTATGTTTACTTAAACACGAACTACAACTATTTTCATAAAATAGACAAACTATAATACCCTTGTTTTATGGGCTTTTCCCCCATAACTCTCCTGTGAAACTTATCACACTGCAATATAGTTTCTATACAAATAAGAAGCAATGGATCCCCCTGCAATGGTATATTGGGCATCTGAGAGCATCACACAGCAGAAGCAGAAGGGGCACAGGAAGCCTCCCCAATTCTCCTCATGTTGTGTTCTTAAATCAGAACTACCAAACATGATGCCATTAAAAGACCCAACAGGGTTTGACTAGATGACCTTTTTCCTCCTCAGGCCCTCACTAGTTAACAACAAATTTCCAAGTTTGCAAGTGTGCAAGTGTGACTAGTGCAATAAAAACCATGTTTTGTCTTCTTTTGTCTTGTTATTCTAGAATCCATGACATGATGCTTAAGTCAATATTTTAATGAGAGAAAAAAATTTTTTAAAAGGCAGGGACCAGAAATGACACAGGAATCAGTGTTTGTCTTACATGAGCAAACTCTGACCTAGACACCAGACTGAACTCCATGGCAGCAACTTTCTCATTTGCTACTAAGTTTTCTAGACGAGAAGGACATAGAGAGCTATGTGTTCTACAGAAAATCGCAAGCACAGAGTTACAGAGTTGATGTGCACAATAATCTAATAATTAGATCTGGGACCTAAGAAAGACAAACAGTGTCAATAGTGGGAACATTCTCTGTCCCTCCATTCCTGGAGTTTTTCTAAGCAAAGTCACGAAATAGCCACAGATGTGCACAATTGGCTATTAACTTGTGTCACTACAAACTTCTTTTCAGGAGTAAGAACTTTGAAAAATAGACATGGGGAATGAAGACTTTGCTCAGGGGCAGAGTGTTCGCATAATACATAAACACCCCAGGCTCTATCGACAGCACTGAACTTGGAGCCCATATTTTGGGAGAAATTTTACTGAAAAAGTGTGACAATCTTAATGTTGTGAAAGAAATACTCAAAATATTATTAACAATACCCCCCATCTTCTTTATCAGGGAATATAAACAATCAACAGTAACAATAATTTCCCTTTATGGAAGAAACCTATAAAAATTATAATATTTTATGAATGCTTATTAACTAATAAACAAGCACTTGGAATGAAAACAAATGGGATAAAGAAGCAAATATGCTCACATGTGGCCTACACTTGAAGCTCTGGATCCAACACTGAAAGAACAAACCCCAAATATTGTAATAGGCTTTTCTTTACTGCCTAAAGACGGTGAGGATCCAAGGTAAAGAGGGACAGATAGATTAAAAATAACTAAGTTCCTATGCTACCCAGTTAGAACAACTTCAAGTTTTAAATTGGAGTAGAAAAAGTGTGAAAGATTGACACTGAAAATTTTAATCACAGATTGCCATGAATTCTACATTTCAACTGAGGTATCCATGTGAGAATATAAGGATAAAGTATAAAGCCTAAAAAATAAATATGAACAATGGTAGACTAAAGCCCAATATAAAAATGAAGATAAAAAAACAAAGTATAAACAGTATAGTTGAAAATGGTAAAGCATCATTCCCAGAAGAGGGAAAAAAAAGCATAAATGTTCAAAGCCATGAAAACCCTCAGCCTTACAGACATTCTATTTTATTAGAGTGGCAATTTTTTAAAATTTAAATATTATTTATTTAATATTAGTAAAGGTAAAAAAACAGATATAACATGTTGCTTGAAAAAAGATAATAAAACAACTCTCAAAACTTTTGGTAACAGTAAATTATACTAGTATAAATGTATGTTATAGATACATTTAGTTTGACTCTCAGTCATTTACCACTAATCAACAGAGCCCAGCCCTGTTTGCACAAGTCCCTCAGTAGGTAATGTAGCAACTGGGTGATCATCAGAGTCTTCGTACAGATTTCCCTTAAACAGATCACTTCCACTGATCTGGACATTTAACACTAGCACTCGGAATGATCTATAGGGGTCATGGATTTGAAGGCGAGGAGGGAGGGACATACAGGTGAAGGTTTAAAGGGATGGAAAGGAAAGGAAAATTATGTAATTATACTACAAGTACAAAAATAAAAGAAATTATTTTTAAAACAGACATGCTAAGTGTGGGATGTATGAAGCTGCTTCCATTACAACAAAGATACCATTCTGCATCAGTTTCATGTAAACAGAAATATACTTAAAGTAATAATAACCACAATACAGCAATTACACAAATTAGTGAAATCATTAGATTTTCTTATCAAATACCATATGTTATATGTGACAACCTGTGTTGTGCTTTTAAGACTGGCATTAGTAGGTTTGTTCCCACCAGGATCACCACAATGACAAGAAAAATACATTTGCCTTCAAAGTTATGAAAAAACAAAACTTCACTGGGTTTACAGAATGCTTTAGCTTCACATTTTTATATGTGGCCCCTTGTCTATTGACCATTTTAAATTCTCTGAGGATTTTGTAGGTTGTAAAAATATATAATAAACATATCTATCCTTTGTTCCCCCATCCAAACCCACCTCTATAAGACTCAGATCCTTGACAATGTTTCTGATTTACAATTTTTTATTATAAGACCCACTGATTCCAGTTATTGTTGCCTGTATAAACATAGGTGTTATATATACTGACACATGAACAATCTACCAACAAGTCATACCCACCCAAATATGACTGTCCCTCCCCCAAGTATCATCAATGGCAAAATTTCTCAGCTGAAATGGGGCAATGTGAAGCCCTCCTTGTATTCTAGAATGTACAGTGGATTAAACATTTTGAACACATCTTCAATATTCCCCCTGGTTCTTGGAGTCAGTGTTAATAAACTTATATCTGATCACTCCCAGTTGCTTACTTTTGTAACTTTGACTAGTTATTAGTCTCTGACAATGTAATAAAGGAGGAGAAATCACCATCCCTAACCTCAAGCTGTATTACAGATTGTGATAAAAACTATATTGGTACAGAGATAGGTAGGTAGATTAATGGGGCAGAATTGAGGACCCAGAAATGAACCCACTCACCTATGCTCACTTGATCTTTGACAAAGGAGCTAAAAACTTTCAATGAATAAAGGACAACCTCTTCAACAAATGGGGTTGGTTCAATGGCAATCAGCATGCAGAAGAATTCAAATCAATCCATTCTTAGCTCCTTGTACAAAGCTCAAGCGCAAGTAGATCAAAAGCCTCCATATAAAAACAGGTACACTGAAACTATGAGAAAGAGAATGTTGGAAATAAATTAAAACAAATAGACACAGGGGAAGTTTTCCTGAACAGAACACCAATAGCTTATGCTCTAAGATCAAAAGTCAACAAATGGGGACTCAAGAAATTACAACATTTCTGTAAGGCTAAGGACACTGTCAAGAAGACAAAACGGCAGTCAACAGAATGAGAAAAGGTCTTTACCAGCCCCACATCTGATAGAGGGCTAATATCCAATATATGCAAAGAACTCAATAAAAGTTAGATTCCAGAGAATCAAATAATCTTATTAAAAATAGGGTACAGAGCTAAACAACAAAATTTCAACTGAGAAATACCAAATGGCTGAGAAGCACCTAAAGAAATGTTCTACATCACTAGTCATCAGAGAAATGCAAATCAAAACAACCCTGAGATTCCACCTCATGCTAGTCAGAATGGCTAAGATCAAAACACTCAGGTGATAGCAGATGCTGGTGAGGGTGTGGAGAAAAAAGAACACTCCTCCATTGTTCATGGGATTGCAAGCTGGTACAACCACTCTGGAAATCAGTCTGGCGGTTCCTCAGAAAATTGGACATAGTACTACCTGAAGACCCAGCTCTTCCACTCCTGGGCATAAACCCAAAAGCTGCTCCTGCATATAACAAGGACACGTGCTCTACCATGTTCATAACAGCCTTATTTATTTATTTATTTATTTATTTATTTTTTTGCAGGCCAGTTTAAGGATTCTTTAATCAGCTGTGGAATGATACAACTGAATCTTCATTTCATCAATACCGGTTTCTGAAGTATTTTCTGTGGAGTCAGCAGCAGAAACACGGGCACCACGTAAGTGGTTAGTTCCCTAATTCAGAATGAGATCATGCTTGGATACAGGGTGGTATCAGTAAAGATTCGACAAGTCCATCTCTATGTTTCAAGGACCCTATGCCAGCTTCCATAATCAACCTTTTTTTTTTTTTTTTTTTTTTGCTTAAAATTATATATTTTTGTCAGTACTGTTTTTTCAGACATTAAAATAAATTTTACATTAAACCATGTGAATATGTTTTTTAGTCAGTACTTGATTTTTTTCAAGGGCTTGACAGTATGCATTGAAAACCTACTAGTTGCAATAAGCGTAAAGTACATGCAAAACAAAACGCAACATGGAAATAGTCAAAGTCTTCTTGTTTTGTGAATATATGTATATTTTTTGTTTTCTTTATTTCTTGGACTTCATACAGTCTGTGAGTTGTTTCTGGGGGAGTGCAAGCCTCTGGGGTTAGCATCCCACTATCAGTGACTGCATATTATGTCTGTTCTTTTCTGACTGGGTTATCTCACTCAGGATGATCTTCTCTAGATGCAGCCATTTTCTTAAGAATTTGGTTAAGTCATTGTTTCTGGTGGATGAGTAGTATTCCATTGTGTATATGTACCACAATTTTTGTATCCATTCATCTTCTGAAGGACATCTGGGTTCCTTCCAGCTTCTGGCTATTATAAATAGAGCCGCTATGAACATTGTGGTGCATATATCTTTGTTGTGTATTAAAGTGTCTCTGGGGTATATGCCCAGAAGTGGAATAGCTGGGTCTTCAGGTAGTACTATATCCAATTGTCTGAGGTATCGCCAGACAGATTTCCAGAGTGGTTGTATTAGCTTGCAACCCCACCAACAGTGGAGAAGTGTTCCTCTTTCTCCACAGCCTTGCCAGCATCTGCTGTCATCTGAGTTTTGGATCTTAACAGCCTTATTTATAATAGCCAGAAGCTGAAAAGAACCCAGATGTCCCTCAACAGCAGCAGAATGGATACAGAAGTTGTGGTACATTTACACAATGGAGTACTACTCAGCTATTAGAAACAATGACTTCATGAAATTCCTAGGGAAATGGATGGAACTAGAAGCTATCATCCTGAGTGAGGTAACCCAGTCACAATAGAACACATGGCATGCCCTCACTGATAAGTGGATACTAGCCCCAAAAAGCTCAAAATACCTAAGAAACAATTTACAGACCTTATGAAACTCAAAGAGAAACCAGAATGTGGTTGCCTCAGTCCTTCTTAGAAGAAAAAACAAAACACTCCTGGGAGGAAATACAAGGTCAAATAGGAGCAGGGATTAAAGAAAAGGTCTACAGAGATTGCTTCACCTGTGGATCCACCCCATATGCAGCCACTAAACCCAAGCACTATTGCTGATGCCAAGAAGTGTTTACTGGCAGGAACCAGATATTAATGTCTCCTCATACTGATACAGAGGAGGATGCTTGCAGCTAACTATCAAACTGAACATGAGGACCCCAATAAAGGAGCTAGAGAAAGAACTGAAGGAGCTGAAAGGTTTCTAACCTCATGGGAAGAACAACACTATCAACCAACCACACCCTCCACAACTCCCATGAACTAAATCACCAACCACTGAGCACACATGGAGAGACCCATGGTTCTAGCTGCATATGCAGCAGAGATTATCATTGCCTGGCATCAATGGGAGAAAAGGCCCTTTGCCAGTGAAGGCAAGTTTTCCTAGTGTAGCCAAGGCACCGATGTGGAGAGGGTGATTTGGAGAAGGAGCACCTTCATGGAAACAAGGGGAGGGGGAGAAGGATGGAAGCAGAGTGGAGAGGAGATAACATTTGAAATAAGAGAATATCCAATAAAATAATTTTAAAAATCAGTAAAGTCTTTCTGCCCTTCTTATCCATTGTTCCTTGAAAGTTAGACCAGGAATACGAATGTCCTATTTCAGTCTGAGCATTTAAACATCATTTGCTCTCAATGTTTTGGGCAGCAATGTGTCTACATTCCCCACAGTTTATTGCAAAGAGGAGAGTCTCTGATTAAGACTGACAATATTATTAGTCTATAAGTTTACACATAAGGATTTAGAAGGCAGATTTGTATTGTGTCTACCTAGCTAAATACAATTTTAAGATCCCCACCAGTACCTCAGACTTCCTCCAGTTTGAATTTTTTAACTGGGTTGTAGTGTCAGACATAGATACCGTCTTCTGGAACAACCCAACCATATCAGGTAGCACTTGCTTCCAAAAAATCCATGCAACAACTGCTGTCATGGATATGTCTTGTCTGGAATTTTGGGATTATAGATTGTATAGATTCTAGGTAGACAAACTCGTTTCTCTCTCAGCAGCCTGCACTGTATATTCCAGCACTATAACTGCATTGTACACATGTAATCAAAAATTTTAAAAATTATACACACATCAGGGGTAGAAAATAATTGTTTTAATAATATCAGAAATACAAAATTTCTAGAAAGGAACTTGCAGATTCATTCATTTTCTTTTACAATCAGTGTTCACTTATGCTTTCTGGAATTTATATTTCATGTGGAAGGCTATTGTGATTTTAGACAGGAAAATATCTACTTCAGTTAGAGATTTTTCCTTTAAAATAAACATTTTACCTATTTTTCACATATTGGAAAGTTATATATGTCATCTAAAATAGTTAGATATTTTCTTCTAGATTTTAAGTATATTCTCCAAACATATATGTACAAAGAAAGTGTTAGAGAAAAGATATGTTTTGGACCATTTTGGTTTATGAATAAGCCACGAGCCATATTGATCAATAATCTTTCCATTTCAGAGAGAGAAAACTGAGTAAAAAATATCCTATTTCATAAGAAATATAAAAATGTACTTTTACATATGTTAAGCTCATAGTATCTTTTGGGAACTCACCTAAATACTGAAACAAGATATTTATGCTGAAAAATGACTGGAGCTATAGATCTGGAAATTATTAAAATATAATTGGGCCAAAATGAAATTCGTGACATTACAAAAGGTAAAGTGGGGAAAGAAAGGAAGAAAGAAACAAAGAAACAAAGAAAGAAAGGAAGAAAGAAAGAAAGGAATGAAGAAAGAAAGGAAGGAAGATAGAAAGAAATAAAAAAACAAAAGATTAAAGCAAATGAGAAGGAAGAATCAATATTTTAAGGAGAGGAAATGTACAGAGGTAGAGAATGTGAGAGTTAGTAAAAACACCATGATTATCATAACCAGGAGCATTTCTACAAGAAAATGGTCATCAAAATACCATAACATTTGAGATACATAGTAAGGTCAAGGCAAAAAAAGAAGTAAGAGGAGAAACAGGAGGGGATGGATGGAATAAGAAGGGGAATGGGAGGAGGTAATGTTATGGTTTGGGAAAGTAAGTCAGTTTTCAGTGGGCCGAAAGAAGGAAAAATTGTTTCTGAAAATTTGAGAAGAAACAAGAGAACAAAGTATTATCAAGACCAATCTTCAATAATAGTTTTTAATTTTACTTTTTGCAAGATAAACTGGAAATGTGTCCATAGGATACAGGAAGGGAAGACAGATATACATATTTACTCATGTAAGTTAAAAGGACAAGCAAAGAGAGAAAAGTTTGAATATGTAGCAAAGAAAAAGAACACAGAACAAACAATGGTTTTGGAAGAACAGGTTGTAAATTAGCAAACAAAAAATAACACTAGAAATAATGATGTTTTATTGCATTCAAACACATTTGCTATATTTTGCAGAAAATTTTCCTAAGCTTTTTCTTTTGTGTCATGCTTTAGTTTTATGAAATACAATAGCCCTTATTTAAAATTAATACATATTAGCTACTGGCAAACTGAATATCCTTGGCCCAGAGAGTGGCACTATTAGGAGATGTGCCCTTCTTAGAGTAGGTGTGGCTTGTTGGAAGTGTGTTATTGTTGGCATTGGTTTTAAAACCTCCTGCTAGATGCCTAGAAGCCAGTTTTCTCCCAGCAGCCTGCAGATGAAGATATACAACTCTCATCTACTCATGCACCATGCCTTCCTGGACACTGCCATGCTCCTGCCTTGATGATAGTGGACTGAACCTCTGAACCTGTAAGCCAGCCCCAATTAAGTGTTGTCCTTGTAAGAGTTACTTTAATCATGGTGTCTGTTCACAGAAGTAAAACCCTAAAACAGCTGGAAAATCAATAATCAAATACATACAGGCAAAGTATTCCCAGGTATTTAGATAATTAGTAATACTTATCTTGATTTGAATACAAACAAATATACTAACAATTAGGAAGACTAAATACAAAACAAAGCTTTTGACACAGTGATATTTCTCTAAGTTTTTTACTTAGCAAAAACCAGGTTAAACTGTTCGGATATCAAATGTTTCAAAGAAAATAAATAATTTCAAATCAGGAGACTTAAACTTGGAATATATTACTATCCAAGCTCTAAAGAGAAGGACTAGGCTAGTAAAACACACTGCAGATTAGAGGTGTTGCTATTTGGTCCTATGTGTCTAGTGACAATTGAATGGCCACTTTGGGCAAAAAAATGTAGACACAGATGAATGACATGAAGCTATGTGTGATGCTTCAAGATACTTCTCAACATATAAAAAACCACCAATACCATTATCCAGAAGGGCTAGCAACAGCACAAAAGAAAATGCAAGTATCAGGCATACTACCCATCATGATGAGCATAGTATAAACGATTAACTTAAAAGAGAAAAACACTTGAATAAGTATTAGACCTTTTCTGAGAAATGGTTAAAATACCAAATTTATTTATACATTTATCAGTTGATAAGATACATTAATTCTTCATAAATTAATTCACAAACATAATATAGCCAAGTGAAACTGGAGGCAGAGGAGAGGAGACTAAATTATTGAGTAATAATAATATAACAGTAAGGGTGGCCAATAACATTTTAACTGAAACATAGTAAAATGAGATTATATTTAACAACTTTATATATGGTAAGGGACACAATAAATAGTATAGTAAAAAAAAAAACACAAACTGGTAAAACTATGAAAAGAAAAAAGAGAAAGGCTTGAAATTAAATTAAAAAGCTAAGAGAAATTTGTAAATTAAGTACTAGCATATGATAAATAATGCATTTCAAATCAGTGGGGAAAACAGAGTTTTCAATTGATGGTGCTGGAACAACTGGTTAAATACTTAAAACAGAGTATAGTTAGAGCCTATCTAACGCTGTATATCACAATAAAAATCCAGATGGTTTAAAGAGTTATATGTAAACAATGAATTCATAAAAAAAACCTAGAAGTAAATATAGGAAAAATTTTAGTCTTGAGTTAAGAAAGGCCTTTCTAATCATACAAACACAGCAGGTTTGTAGGTGCAAATGTAATTTGATCTTTTAAAAAAATGTATCTGAACACGTGAAAATGCAAAGTTCTCTCTTTCTCTCTCTCTCTCTCTCTCTCTCTCTCTCTCTCTCTCTCTCTCTCTCTCTGTGTGTGTGTGTGTGTGTGTGTGTGTGTATACCTAAAAATACACTGGCAAGCATAAAACTTAGAAATTCTATTTACAACATATGGCTGAAGACTATGTAAAAATAATAAAATGTAATATAGAAAAAAAACTAAGAACTTGAGGTTAATGATTTCCATCAACTCTTAAATTTAGGAAATGACAGGTAACAGCAAATTCACTATAATCCCAAGTTAAGTCAAATAGCTTCTCAATATATCAGTAAGAGATAACACTATCACTTTTGTTAATTCAGTATCTTTTTAACAATGAGTCCTCTCACATTTACTATTTGCCTTCTATTTATCATTCAATGATCATTTTAGAAATCCCTTTATGTATCAAGAAGTGTGAACCACCTTGACCAGCATAGAAAAATACGCATAGACTATAGAAATGGAACTTGCATCTTGTGGGCAACAGCTGTCTAACTCACCATTGGCCCACTTAACAGCAAGGAATTCATACCTAGTTCTAGAAACTTAACCAGGTCTGGTGGGGTCATGGATCCTGGAAGAGGACCTATATTGTTGTCTTCCTAAACCAGTATAATATCTGAGATCCTAAGGACTTGCCTTGCACACAAAAGTGTAGCTCTAACACTTCAGCAAAGAAGCTTCATTTTGCAGCAGGAGACTACACCAGAAACCCACAACTGATCAAACTACCAAGAACAAATGCTGCATTCTCCCAACCCAAATGATATGTCTACAATGCAAACCTCTATACCCAAGGCCTAGGGAAACATCTAGGACAGGGGACAGAAAGATATGAAGAGGCAGAAGACCAGGATGTCTGCTGTGAGACAGTGTCTTCTATATACAACAGGGAAGATGGATCCATGAAATATAAAAAATGAGAACTCACCACTATTTGCATAATAACACCAACAGCTGAGGTAAGGCCAACCACTAGATGAAGAGCCACGGGCAGTATTAATGGCTGCAGAGAAGGGGGGTTTACTTTCTTCCAGGGACCAGCCCCCAATAGACTGTCCAATCCAAAAAGTCATGAGCATCACTAAAGATTCAGTATGGTGTGGGGGAGGGGATGGCAACAATAATAATTAAAATAGGTCAATAATTTGAGAGGGAGCGGAAGAACACAGAGTAGTTGGAAGAGGCATAGGATGAAAAGAAATGGTGGAAATGAAGTACTAAAAAAGTTTCTCTCCAATTACCAGGATAGATAATTTGCCCTTATTTTGTCCAGAATAATAGACAAATATTACACACATTCAAATATACTATATACTAACATCATTATAGATTTACAAATAGATGTAGAGACAGATATAGATTTATGATTAGTTTCCCAAAACAAAGAGTACTTTATTTCATTTTGTATATCCAAACTCTGGTGCAATACATGTCAAATAATGTATATTTTAAAATATTATTTCAAATTATACCCCAAATCTCTTTTAAGACATTTCCAAAACGGGACTAATATTTACACAGTGCCAAACAGTTTAAATATGTTCATGTTCTATAAAAAACAAACAAACAAAAAACAAAAAAAAAACAGAGCTGAGGAGAGAAAAAATCCATCTATCTTTCTCTCAGAGATACAACAGAAGATTCCTCCAGAGCCCAACTCAAGAATGATCTCAATTATACCATTATTGTCCCACTAACTGAAAGACATACACCACTTTCTGAGTATCAGTATATCATTTACTTAACTGTTTCTCAAGCACAGATCTCTCTCACCAAAACAGGAGCATTTTATATACTGATATTATTTTGTTTAGCAATATATATCAACATTGTAACAGCTGAGTGTGCTAATAAACATTTTACATATAAAACATTATCTTTTATCTTGAATTTGGTCTGCTTTTATATTCATGGGTCATAAATCCTTAGGACAGAGACAGTCAGGAGATATGTGTCCACTATCACCCTTGCTGAACAAACCTGGTAGTCAGTCCTAAGACCTGTATCGATCTATGGTTCTATTAGTTGAGACAGTCTATGAAAATTTCCAATTTTCATTAAATAGAAAAGGCAATGTTGCACCATTTTTGTGATACCATGTAACAATTTTTAAAGTTCATTCTCTACCAAAAAATTTACATCTTCTGAAATAGTTAAAACACTGAAGCCTTTTTATTTATCAAAATATCTTCTCCCATCAGCGGGTTATATTCGATGGCCAAACTACAGAATCCTATTTAGCTCTAATGTCATTTTTTTTATTGTCTCATATGTTTTTAAGCTTTACAATAATATAGTTGATCTCCTATAGATGAAGAATAAGATCCTGGGGTTTAAATTATTTAATTCCAAAGAGGAAAGTCATCTTTTTTCTCTGTGTCTTTGTTTTAAAATTATTATTAGACATCCATGCAAACAACTAAAAACAAAAAATTATATGGTGTAGCTAATTGAAAAATGCTTTTCCTGAACAAAGAAATTGACACTAAGTGCTGTATTAGCAGGAAATCAGTGATTTTCAATTGACATTGCACAGGAAATCGCTTAGTGTCAATTGATATTAAATGGGTAAAATTGTACTGAATTAGTACAAAATGATTTGGTGGAAAAAATGTGCTTCCATTAGGTGACTTGATATTAACTGGACACAAATGTAATAAGTTTTAGAGGTCACTAGTAAACAACAGTCAGGGCATGCCATCCAACCCTGAGTACATCTACGACCTGCTCTTAACACCCTTATCAAAGGGTAAGTTAGTGTCATATTATCATGACAAAATTGTCCTCCTTTGCTCTTACAAGAGATGTGGGAAAATTAAAACTGTTTAAATGGATTAAATTAAGCACATGACTTCTTGGGTCTATTTGATGACGGTAGTCTCCAAAACCATGTTTTATAGTAATTTGATGTGAAAAAATGACAAAATAGTATCATCTAAATTTTTGTAATATAGCACAGATTGAACTCCTTCTAGAAAAATAGTCTTGCCCATGAGCACCTAAAGGAGAATGAGTGATATCATTGGCTATCACAAATAAATCACTTTATTGGCACTTTAAATCTATACTGTGAAATTTAGGATATAAAGAAAAAAGATGGACACACAAGAGAAATGGTGAGGAAAATGAAGCCTGAATAGATATGCTACATGGTCATTATAAAGACGGCCATCGTCAAAGAATACTGCTGATATCTCCAGAAAGCAGGAATAGAGATTTCCAAAGCCGTGCACATGGCTCAGTGATAAATAGCTTGTATGGCTCTTGGAGAGTACTAGAGTTCAGATCCCAGATCCCACAGTAAGGGTTTAATAAAAGCTGGGAACTCCAACTCCACAGGATACAACACCCTCTTTTGGCCTCCCCAAGCATCTCCACTTACAAACTTGTACCCACCCTCAATGAGAAAAACAAACATATACATAATCTTAACAAATAATGTATCTTTCTGTTTAAAAAGAAAATAAGGATTTGTGTGGTATATTGCTAAAATGTAAAAATGTTAAGTGATATTAAATATACATATAGACTATACTGCCTAACAAAATATGCATTATTTACAAATGATCATATGGTACATTATAAAATATAATAGGTCAAATTGAAGTTCTCATAAGTTTTCAAAGAGACATAACAAACAAGGTATCTTCCAAGGCTGGAATGGTATAAAGTTAGAAATCAGTAACAAAGGCAAATCAGAAATTCACAAAACTATAAAAAATTGACTATAAATACATGTTTAAATAACCAATGGATCAAAACAAACATCACAAGGGAATTTAGAATAACTTTGAAGCAAGTGGAAAATGTTTTATCCTATATTGAAATGTATGATGTACACAAAAACAATACTAAGGGAAATTTTATGCCTATAATATGTACATGAAAAGAAAAATTCTTTAATTAAAAAAAACCTAGCAACTTACTTTCAGAACTTGAAAATTAAAGAAATAACAAATTTCTTAGGTCCCCAACACTGACCTAGCAAAAGTAATGTGGGCTTTAAGAATTTTTATTAAATTATTTTTAATTTTTTATTGGATATTTTATGTATTTACATTTCAAATGTTATCCCCTTTCCTCCCTGTCCCATACTCCCTACCTTCTTCCCTTGCTTCTAAGAGGATGCTCCCCCTCCCACTCACTCCCACCTCACCACCCTGGCATTCCCCTACATTGAGGAAATGAGTATTCAAAGGACCCATAGCTTTTCTTCCTATTGATGTCAGATAATGCCATCCTCAGCTACATATGCAGCTAAAGCCATGGGTCCCTCCATGTATGCATTATTTGGTTGGTGGTTTAGTCACCAGGAACTCTGGTGGGTCTGGTTGGTTTATATTGTTGTTCTTCCCATGGGATTGCAAACTTTTTCAGCTCCATCAGTCCTTTCTCTAACTCCTCCATTGGGATCCCTGTGCTCAGTCCAATGGTTGGCTGTGAGCATCCTCATCTGGCAGAGCCTCTCAGGAGGCATCCAATTCAGGCTCCTGTCAACATGCACTTCTTGGCATCAACAATAGTGCCTGGGTTTGGTGTCTGCATATGGGGTGGATCCCCAGGTGGGGCAGTCTCTAGATGACCTTTCCTTCAGTCTCTGCTCCACTCTTTGTTCCTTTATTTCCTCCCATGTGTATTTTGTTCCCCCTTCTAAGAAGGACTGCATCCACATTTTGGTCTTCCTTCTTTTTGGGCTTCAGAGAGAATATACATAAATCAAAAAGAGGCTTTAAGTAATTTTTAGAAAATCTGGAGCTTAACCTTTTCATATATCTCATCTTCTTCTAGGTCTCTGTCACATTTGTCACTTTCCCTGTACCAGGCAAACCCTTTGCTCACAATTGTATTTTTTGAGGGACTATTGGTTATTGGTTAATTCTACGAGTAGAGCAGTCATTATCTCCACTTTGCACCCATGGATGACCTACCAGTCTACAATGAACAGTTCCAAGATTAGGTTCTTTAAAAATTTGACCAATTTCACAAAAATTGTATACTGGTAAATTAAGAAAAATACTGTCAAGTAACAAAAACAAAAAACTGGAAAAGTAGTGTGAGGATTCAGTTCTATAGAAATGAATATTAAGTATATACCATATGCAACTTTATGCTAACATTTTCGATAATTTAGATGAAATAAAAAAATCTTAACCAAAAAAATGTACTGGACAAATCCATAAAGAAATATAGAACTTAGTAAGGAAAATGAGTTAATAATAAAACTTCCCCCAAAAGAAAGGCCCTACTTCTGATGGATCCTTTGAAGAATTTTATCAGACTTCTAAAGACATAACAGCATCCTTCTCAGACCCCCCCTAAAAAAACACCTAAATAACAATTAAAAGAAGAATATATTCTCAGATACTTCCATAAAGTCTAGTTCTATCATGACAGCAAAATCATAAAATGTAAGTACAGATAAATAGCCCTCTGAGCACCTAAGGGGACTAGAAGTACTTAACCAATAGGAAAGTAAATTTACCGCATCATGCAAGGACAAATTATCATATGAAAACTGGTCAAAATACGATAAGCAAACAGAAAAACACAGAAAACCATCTCAATTAAGACAAGAAAAACTGGCAAAATAGAACATCTTTCATAGAAAAATTAACAACAGGTTGGAGATGCAAGCATACTGTAGCATTGCAATGCTATATAAAGGATCCATATCCAGGATCAGCCTCCAAGTCAACAGGCCAAAACTTTTCCTCTACCATCAGGAATTAAATATGGATGCATAAAATTATCATTTATATTCAGTAGTACTGGGAATGATAAAAAAAAGATGTCATTTAACTCAGGAAAGAAAAAACATCTCTTTTAATTAGATTATGTGATCTGATATGAATACATGAGCAGAAATTAAAAAAGATTGAAAACAAAGTATTAAATACATCAAAATAGTATTTTATATAATATATAAAATTAGCTATATTTACATATAAATATTTCTAATAAATAACCTTCAAGGAACATTGAGAAAATTATACTTTAATATTTCAAAAATAATATACAACTTAAGTTTACCCCAGAAAGTAAAAGAGCTGCACAATTACAAGTAAAACCTTACAGAAAGAAACCGAAGGTAGTAGTAATCAGTTGAGATCTCTTGGTTCATGGACTCATATTGCATGAAAAGTCTTAATATTGCAAATATGACAATATTTCTCAAGGAGACTACATACTTAATACAATCTATATAAATCCTATTAATATTTTTATTAAAAACTGATAATTTATACTAAAATCTCCATTGATTTCAAGACTCTAAATAGCCAAAACAATGTAGAGGATGAGTCACACCAATGAGTAACACCTCCTGATTTTAAAATTTATCATTCAGAAAATAATAATAAAAAGCAAAAAAGCCGGGTATAAAGTCAGGCAGAGGTCATTGAAATACCACAGATATAAACTCATATATATAGTCAAGTGATTTTCTTAAGGGATACCATTTTAAAAAATGGATACTCTGACTTAAACATTACTCATTACTCTGAAACTTCACTTGGTATTTATTTGCATGTATATTACATACAAATATTTATTTTTTATACCCTGTAATAACTAAATTGACAATGAATTTCAGTAGAAATTTCTTCATGGATGATAAACACTTAAAAGAATGTATTACAACTTTAGTTATTTGTTAGTGTAAATAAACCCTATAGTAAGATGTGATCTCATATCCATTAAAATGCCTGCTATCAAAGCAAAATGTCATAAAATAGTCTGTGACTTGGTGTAGAAAAACAGAAAAAATGGTTAACGTGTTACCATAATTAAACTGACTTAGCTCATAAAGAAAGCAATTTGACAGCTACTTGAAATTTATAAAGGATTTGCCATATTATCTAACAACTCTATTTCAGGTTATGTATCCAATGTATTAAAACAACATGTGAAAGAGATATTTTTATATTCATAACCATGGAATCATTATTCACAAAAGTTAATTCTTCAGAAGCAATGAAGGTATTTGTTCATTAATGAATAACATTAATTATAATTTATTAATCAAAAAATATTGTATATACATTAAACAGAATACTATTAACCTTCAAAAGAAAGAAAATACTGGCAAAAAGTAGAATATGGTGAGTTATTAGTATAACACATAAAATAAAATAAACCAAAAGCAAATATTTTATGGTGTCATTTATATATAACACTTACAGTTGTTAAAATAATCACAGAGGCAGAGAGTACAAAGGTGGGCAAGGGGTAAAGAGAAAAACACAGATTTAGTTCAACAAAGAGTTTAGTTTTTCATGATTAAAATAATTCTAAAGACAATATTGATGAGATTTACAGAATATAAAAGTTATCAATGAGTGGTACACTAAAACGTTTCACTTTTAAGTCAGTAATATAATGGTAATCTGTCATTGTTGCTTTAATATTAATAAATAATTTATTGTATAAGTATTAATTATAAACAATCCTAATTAATGTTTTCTATGTTAGTTTAAATGAATCAAAATTTTTAAATGATTAGTAAAGTTTCTCAGGTGAAATTTTTTACAGTTAAGTAAAATGGTAGGAAAGCATTATGAATTTCTATCTGTCCTCAATCCAAAATTGTTTTACTCTGTGTACTCACCATGGTAAGAATTAAATTTGAAGAAATATGTTCTTAAATATTTCCAGACACAAAAATAAAAATTCTCGGGAAGATCCTACACCTCTCTAAAGTCATCATGAACAGACACCAAGTACAGTAAGATAGTCCTCAGGAGCAACAGGAAGCATTTCAAACCAAGGCTCCACTCCATCAGCAGAGGTCCACAAACAGCTAGGGCTAAGATCAAAGAAACCTTCAAGAGGCAGATGCAAGACAAAGCACTGAACTATGATTAACAATAAAGCAGGCTGTAACTACTATTAACTGAGTTCTTACTGAAAAGAAGCAACTTCATAAAAATATCACCATCATTTCACCTACCAATCTTTATAGAAACAAGTATGAAATGAAGAACAATGAACAAAACCCTAAGCACCAGCGAGGTAGCAAAATGATGGTTGGATCTTATCTAACTCTGAAATCAAAAGTATTGTGGAAAGTTAACAGCCTAAAGTAAATGTACAAGAATAGTCTAAAGTGATCTTAAGCACCCTGATGGAGCGGTAGATAGCTAAGGGTGGATCAACCTGAGGTGAAGACTGAATAATCAATAGTGATTAGAAAAAATTAAAAACAAAAACAAAAGCACAGAACCATACTTAGATGTGACTATTCATTTAAATTTTGTTTTTAGCATTATTTTTTTCCTTTTTTTCTTCTTTCTATTGCATATTCTCTGCATTTACATTTCAGATGTTATCCCCTTCCCCCAACTCAATCCCCCCTCCCCCTCCCATTGCCTCCATGAAGGTGCTCCCTCTCCCAAACTCCCTCTCCCACCTCAGCATCTTGGCATTCCCCTACACTGGGAAAAGGAGCCTTCACTGGAGCAAAGGCCTCTTCTACCATTAATTCCAGAGAATATTATCTTCTGCTGCATAGGCACCTGAGAGCCATGGTCTCTCCATGTGAAATCATTGGTTGGTACTTTAGTCCCTGGGAGCTGTGGTAGGTTTGGTTAGTTGATCATTTTCTTCTTCCCATGTAGTTGCTGATCCTTTCAGCTCCTTCAGTCCTTTCTCTAGCTCCTTCATTGGGGTCCTCCTGTTGAATCTGATGGTTAGCTTCAAGCTCCTCCTCTGTATCAGTATGGCTCTGTCAGGGCCTCTGAGGAGGCATCCATATCAGTTTCCTGCCAGTGAGCACTACTTTGCATCAGCAATAGTGCTTGGGATTAGTGGCTGCATATGAGGTGGAACCCCTGGTGAGGCAGTCTCTAGATGATCTTTTCTCCAATCCCTGCTCCTCTATTTGTCCTTTTATTTTTAAATAAATATATCCACTTTGTGATATATGTGGTTTTAATATACAGAATTCTATCTTTAAATATAAATAGCCAAAAAGGCAAACATGTAATTAAATAATGAACTTGGTTATATGACTTGTATGAAACTATTTTAATAATGAAGTTTTACAAAGATGCTGACATTATCTACACAGCTACAAATTGCCAAACACTGTCCTATGTATGTGAATAGAACAGTTTCAGGGTTAAATATCCAATCTCAAACCAACATGTAACTATAACTATAAAAGGGTCAAGGACCTACAAGGAAAGCCTACACAAGTGCTTATGTGGTTTAAATTATTACCTAGCAATACACAATTCATTTAGTAAGAACAAAGGAAATGCTTCATACCCTTTATTCTGAAAGTGCCTGCAAACCAATTAACAACTTTCAATAAGAATATTTATAACTTGTATGAATAATGACTTGAAGCACTGAAGTCATAGATATTTTTATAAATGTATAGTTTCTGAAATAAGTAAGTCTAAGTAATTAACATACTTGTACATCACATACCTTTTATTTTTATGTATGTTGGGATAACATTTGATATCTGATTTTAGACATTTTTAAGTATACGATGCATTATGATGACTTTAGTCTATGCTGTAAGACACATAACTGTGACTTGGTTTTGTTTAACCAAAATTCACACTGTTTAACAAACATACCCACATTTCACAAGCCATTATGCTTTATAAGTCAGCAATGAAGTGTAGACACTTGAGGCTGGAGAGTGGTTCAGGAGTTAAGAGCATATACAGTCCTTGAAAAGTACCCAAGTCCAGTTCCCAACCAACTCTGGATAGCCCACAACTACCTGTAGCTCCAGCTGCAGGAGATCCCACAATCCCTTCAGGCCATTGTGAGCACCCTCACTAGCATGCACATACCCAAACACAGCCACACTGAGATGCATAATTCAAAGAATTGGACCCCACCTTAGACAACAATAAAATTTCTTATTTGTTAGAACCTCCCTTGGGTTACAATACAGCAATAATGATCTTTCTTGGGTTTTCAGAATAAAAACATCTCGTCTTGGAATTTTTTTTTTTTTTTTTTTGCTGCACAAGAAAGATTGTTTTGTTTGTGTTTTCTTTTCCCACCTTTATACAAAAAAAAAAAAAATCAGTATTTACTGGCTTTTGCTGTTTCATTGATATTTTTTTGTCAAGACAGATATAGTAGCTCAAGATCAAGCCACCGGAAAAAAAGGTAATAATCTCATACTCATAAAGAGGAGCTGGAGAAATGTCTCAGTAGTTAAGACCTCTGACTGACATTCCAAAGGATTTAAGTCTAGTTCCCAGCAATCACATAAGGTTGCCCACAACTGACTGTAACTCCAATGTCTGTCCTCTGTGTGTACTTGTATTCATATGCTGATACACACACACACACACACACACACACACACATGCACACAAGCATTTTTATTATTTTTAAATAATAATGTGATTTTAAAACAGTTAAGCATTGTATTATTCTATAGCAATAACTTTTTAATCCCTTGAAAAGCATTATAGGCATTAATTTTAGGCACACAGTTGAGGAGAGAGAAACTGAAGACACAAGTTTCTTATACCTAAGTGTCTCAAATGCTAACAACCACATCACAATACAGTGTACTATAGAAAAGGAAAAGTCAATAGAAACATTACACTAACATTTCTAAAAGGTAAGACATGTTAACATGTAAATGTTGGTATATGCAGAAACTTCCCCATGGCTTTCTCTCACAGATGGGATACCTGAATAAAGCCTTCTCATGCCACAATCAAGACCACTAAAAGCTTTGTGAGTCCCGATATGGAATTTCCTGTAAGAATTTTTAGGTATTTTACATGAGTTAGTTGATCAATATTCTTATTAATTTCTACCTCACTCCAAAAACTACAAGTATCACATAGTCTTATCTATGTGTATGTAACACACACACATAAATACATATCTTATACCATATACTAAAACCTTGGGGAAGATGACTTTTTATATTCTATTTCTATATTTTAATCAAATTTTCTATAATAAAAACATATTTATGATTAATAAAACTATATAATTCTTTACATTTTAATTAAACAAAAATATGTTATATAAATTTAAAGGTTTAAAGCTAACTTTTGCACAAAAATGTATCTATTGTTACTGTTGTTTTGTGTACTGATCTTATATTTTCTTTTAAGAAATCTAAGTGTCAAGAAACTAAAACATAATTCAATTAAATTCAAGGTTCATTAAGATTTAAAAAATAAAATGACCAGGGTAGATCTGTGTAATAGAAAAAGAAAATCTAAGAGAAGAATAAATGAATGAAATACGCAACTTCACTTTCCAAAACTAAGGGGGAAAAGAAGAGGGCGATTTCTGGACCATTTTTACAATCCTTTCCTAAATTCTAACTTAGAACAGAACTACTTGCTTTGCTTTTTTTTTTTTTTTTCTTTTGAACTTACTTTGATTCAAACTAATACCTCCTACTGCATTATCTGAAAGCTAAGAAGCAAGTGGACTGCCACCATTAATGGGCACAGCAGCCCCCAGCCCAGTGCAGTGTCATTTAGTCAAAACATCATGATTTATAATTAAAGATATTATACATGAGTTGTAAATTAAGGATTCTCTGTAACATATTTCCAGTTGTCTAAATACAGACTGAGCTGTGTAAAGCTGACTCATGTAAGACTTCAGTATGTAGCAGACGGTGAGTCAATGACTATGCCACACTCAAACCGAACACCCTGAAGGGTTTCAGTCTACCCTTTGGTAAGGTTCAGTGCTGTAAAGGCATGGGAACAAAAATATTTCTTTATTTTTACTCCAAAAAATGTTTTTAAATTGGATTAATGGTATAATGTCAATTCCTTTCCCCCAAATGAATACATCAAAATTGGAAGACAAATCAATAAACCCTTTGCATAAGAATTTCATATTCTAAACAAAATGTGCTATCTTCAACTAAATCATGATCATACTAGAAGTTAAGGCCTCTTTAATTATTATAATTTAATAGAAAAGAATGTGTACTCATTGTAAGCTTTATATAAAAACATGGTTCCATCCCTCAGTCATACTTATAGATGTCATTTATGAAATGACTTTCAATAAAGTCATTTTAAGTAGTATATGACCCTACATCCCCTTGTTACTATCATGAATAGTTTTCTATAATGTTATTAAACTTCCCTGCTCAACACAAATATCAACTGTGGCTTGGGGTTTTAGTAACAAGTGTAACAAGAGTCTTCAAAAGCACTCCTGCTTTAGACATTCACAGCATAAATGCCCAGAGCAATCTAAGCATCTCCAACTTAAAATGTAATTGTGACTCATACATACATCAGATGATACCTAAGAAGTTACTATAAAGAAAATGCCCCGGTGGTTTCTTTTGCTTTCTCCCTGAGCATATCTATGGTAACACTGAGCCTTGTTTCCTAGTCTCAAAGCAATCCTAAGCATTACTTTGCTTTAAAGAGAACAACGCTGAAGAAAGCCTTTTGTACAAGATTTGATCTTTTGCCTTTGGCAGCAGGTCATCTATTTCATACCAAAAAGCATTTTCAAATGTCCAGAAGAGCTTCAATAGCTTCCTTTAATTATTTGACAAGGTTTAAGGAAAAACAACATAGTAAGAACAAAGTGGGATAGAATTTCTGGTATTCATCCCTGGGCTTCCTGTCTGCACTTCCCAAACACTGTATAAAATCCTCACACCTGTAGTGTACTCTGGGATGGTACTGAATGTGCACTTACTGTTCCATAGTAGTATGCACAATTTATGCTGTAATATTTTGGTATTTAAAGATTTAACCAATAATTTTATATTTGAATGAATTTAATTTTCTATTGATGGATTTTGTGAATTAGACAAAATATTAACAAAAAATTATCAATGAACAATGATATGTTTAACATATATAATCTCTAAATTATATACAAGCATATTAGCCAAGACATAAATATTATGTGCTGTTAGCTCACTGTTACTAAAGATAAATCTTTTCTGTGTGCATTTCAACACTGAAAGCTTGTAAAAATACAATTTTTCACAATTTAATGTTGACAAGATAGAAAAATTACTTTATTGTCTTTTCTTCTGTAAAACTACAAAGGTCAAGTATCCAGAGTTGACAAGACCACAGGCATCAATTAGTGAGACACTGTCATAAAAGACAGAACCCACAAGTGTCAGGACAGGTGATACAATACAGGTCTTTACTACAAAGCAAACTGCCTTGACAATGAAGACAATTCGGTTACACAATGAACAACCTCTTCCTATGAGATTTAAACAATGCTCATTCCAAGCACTTCACTATGAAGCATTATTAGGAAACTAACAGCCATTTTTAAATCAATATATATCCTGGGTAACAGAGCTGAGATACATAGTCCAGTCTTACAGCAAATGGCTTCCTGGAAAAGGATTTTGTAGAACCAGTCTGAAGAAGCAAAATGGTATAACACAGAAGTCATAATTTCTGAATGTTTTCCTCTCAAATATTCACTATAGTACAGAAAATTCAAGTATGTAGGTGGCACTTTAGATTACAAATGCTTACATAAATCTCTACCTGGTAATAGCCATGAACACTGTGGTCATCCTAATACCACAACTTTCTTTGCTTTTTATTCAAACAAAGCATCAGTTTTCCCCAGGGAACTTTTGAATTAAGTTTGTTTTGCTGTTTCTCTTTCCCTCTCCTCCTTTATTCCCAGGAACTTCCTGTGCTCTTCCACCTCTAGTTGCCTCCTCTCCCATCATCTTCCTAAACATCTTTCATTTCCCAAATCTTGAAGCAGACAAAAAAAATATCCTAAAAGAATTCTGACAGTAGAATTAAGAAAAATGAAGTTTATATTTATGTAACCAACGTTCTTTCTGCTATATCAATTTTCAGTTTAATTTTTAGGATTGCATTTATATAATTTTGAAATACTTCTCAAATCATGAATGGCACATTAAAGAATGTTCTGTTTTTGAACACTGGATAATCTGCCTCTGCTATGGGTCTTCTTAAGGCTTATATGATAAACCAGTGTACAGAGAAGCTCCTTTCTCTGGTTCTACAGCATTTTCTTTCTCTATTCATGTTGTGAAACTAACTTTTAAAGTTTATAAAAAAGTACTTAGTATGATAATTCTATAATTATTAAAGTTTGAGTTTGGGAGTGGTCAAAATCTCCAAAAATTTGAAGGAAATATATAGAAGTATGAATAATCTGAAGCTTTGTCTCAATGTTGTCAAAATTTACTTAGCACAAAGATCAGTCTCATAATTTAAATGCTGAATAAGTTTTTTTCTAGTAAATTAACTTTATGCATGGTGGAACTGAATGTTAAGGTTTGTTCTTTCACTATGAGCTAAAATTGTGACAATTCCTTGATCCCACAGATATTATCATCTTAATGTAGCAAAACAAAACTAGTAATCACAAAGGGTTGATACCATCTTCTATATAAAATAACAACTCTGATTTCTCTTGAAGTAACATACACAAAGATGTAAATATATGTTCATACATATTCATATATATATATATCTCCATGTATGCACTACTCTATATAAAGAGACACACAGAGAGACATCCAATTACCTTTACAGCTTGAAATGGTTTATCCAAAATGGAAAAAGTCCTACAAAAGCCTTTGCAGCATCCTGTTTTGAGATTTTAATATTTGCTTATTTATAATGAGTTAAAACTTTCACAAAAGTCAGAATCTTGGGTTCATATAAATTATATTGATAAAATATAATGATACTCATAATAATATCCCAACAGAGGTGTCTGTCATTTCAGGTAAGATAAATAATATTGGCAGAATTAAAACAAATGTTGAGGTGATTATTACTGTGTACATTTCAAAGCAACCATAAGCTTCACAAAATGAATCAAATTCACAATTGCAGTTCTCACAAAGTTTATGTAAGGACTACTTTGAAAGGTCATCCATCTGTCGTTCTTCTCAAAAATGGGAGAAGAAAATAATAATTTGTCCTTGTTTATAAAGATGTGACTATTTTTGAATTTTTATTTATATTTAAAATGAGCATTTCTTTAACATTTGTCTTAAAACAGTGATATTTTTAGATAATGTACAAAAGAATACTTAAAAGGACTTCCATCTTACAGAAGATTTACACTAATCCATGTGTGTCCTAGCATACCCCTACAATTTCATCTTTCACAGGTCCAAAGCACATATGTTCCCCAATCACAGTGAACTGTCATGAGGCTTTCACTGGCCTTAACCAATCATCTGAGAACCCAGTCACCTATGACTTTTTAAAATTCTTTATACTTTTAGACAAGGTGTCTCTTTTCCCATAATCTCTTTAACATTTCTTCCCTCTGGCTAACCCTACAAGTGACATATTTTCTTAAGCATCAAATGTTGAACATTTAAATATGACAACATAATCATACCATCAACAAAGTTAGAACACACAATCACATTACAAATAAGTTTCAAATATTGCAAAATGTTTCATGATTTTGGAGCCACATCTGCAGAAGTCTCTGGTCCCATGAGCCTGCTAGCTGTAATGTCTATAGTCTTGAGGGCTTTGACAGCAATTACTGTGAGTACTGCAATGTCTGGTGGCATTTCTCTTCTCTACCATATATTATCTGAAAATACTGAGTATTTATTGTTGGGTATAAATTCTAAACAATAGCAGATATTAACAAGACATAGATTATTTCAAAATAGACAGCAAACTACTCAAAACTATTGACTAGTAAAGAAATCTAATACTATTTGGACACACAGTCCCAATAAAAAACAAGCAAAATGTATCATTTTAAAATGACTTATAGCAATTAGTCTTTAACAGTATTAGAAGTTATTCTGCTAAAAGTTGAAAATGAAGGTAGATATTTAGCTTTCTTCTCTGACAATTCTATTCAAAGTTTTGAGGGTTAGATGCAAAGGTAAGCAAGCCTTTCAAAGGTTCCATTAAAACAAGAAATTGTATTGTTGCAAAATGGAGATCATAAATATAACCTAAAGAAATGAGTACTGAAAATAACCCTCTATTGTCAGCAAATGAGATTGTATCATGTGACGTTTTAGTGATAGATTTCAAACCAATTATGCAGAGTGAGAGACCCTGGAACCCCTACCATAAAAGGGACTTCTCTATCAAATCCTCCTGTCAGGGCAGGATCTCTCAAACAATGAGCCTCTAACCAGGCAGCACACAGGAGCTGGTCCAAGGTTCCCAACACATACACACTGGTCTGGCCTCAGTGAGAGAAGAAGCACCTAACCCTGGAGAGACTTGAAGCCCCTGGGAGTCAGGAGGCCTGGTGAGGAGAGATGGGGAGACTTCATCTTGGAGACATGGCAGAAGGAGGAATGAGATGAGGAACTGTGGGAGGGCAGACTGGGTGGGAAATAGTGGCTGACTGTATAAAAATAAACGGAATGAAAGAAAAAGAAAAAAGAACAAGAGAGGGAGAGAGGAAGAAAGGAAGGGAGGGAGGAAGGAAGGAAGGAAGGAAGGAAGGAAGGAAGGAAGGAAGGAAGGAAGGAAGGAGGGAAGGAAGAAAGGACAAACTCATGAATTTATATTACTTGGTCCTTTAGTATAAGTTTGAAGTATACTAACATTTTTACATACAACTAAAATTTCTGAACAGAACATTTTTAAAAAGATAAGAAGCAAACATTTCCAAAGACTAAATTATTCAGAATTCCAGCAAATGACACTGTAAACATTTTGGGACTTCAATGCTATAAATAAACACTGTAGTTCAACCTGAGTGCACACATCTTTAATCCTGTGGCACAAGAGGCAGAGGCAGGTGGATCTCTGAGTTTGAGGCCAGCCTGGTCTACAAAGCAAGTTCCAGGACAGCCAGGGCTACACAAAGAAACCCTGTCTCAGAAACAAAAGGAGAAAACTATAATTTGTTAATTAACTTTCAATTATTTTTAGAAAATCTCTGCAGTCAAGAAATCCCTTGATTTATTCAATTTTCTTCCTCTACAGTCAAAATCAGTCAAAGGTAATCTGACTTCTGCAATTTCGACCTATAATTCTCATATTTGGGATAACCACTTCAATAATGTATTCAATAATGTATCCACTGAACTAAATATTTTCTGTGTAGACAGATAGGTAAGCAAGGAACAAAGCCCACAGTGTTCTACTTGAAATTCAAACAGTAAACACTGTTCTACATCACCTTTCTACCTCTTCAACAGATAGTAACATATTGTAAACTATGGTTGCCTCTACACACCTAACACAGATTTCCTATTCATCCATCATTACAAATAGCTGTTATTTGCTGATTCATTTGGCTTCATCTTAATTTCATTGATGTACCATAGAAAGGAGTTCAACTGATTGGAGGCCACAAGTTAAATTTCTTGCAATTATTATCAAATATTGCAATCATTCAGAATGACAAAATCACTCAAACTGTAAGAGGTAAACAAGGCTGGAAGCGAGTGTTCAACATTCCTTTCTATGCAGTCTCTTCTTTTCCTGCTGTTGAACAGTGACGGCATGCCCAAATAATTAGAGCTACATTTCATTTTTACTCATTGTAAATACATAAAGTTTGTGTAAATTATATTAATTTATTTATTAAACACTCTACATTTTTAATCTATCCTTCATTATTCATTCTACAGATTAAAATTTCCATATTGAAAACTAAACTGAATTTTCTCTTTGTTATCTCAATTCCCTGGTGAACCAATGTATTATCTTTAAATTCTGAATGAAATGTCTATAAAATGTAAAATACAAAAACAAAGGGAGAAAGAACTAAAACAAGTCACAAGAATGCTGGAGTATTGGTTTAGGTAAAATTTGGATCAATTTGAAGTTTAGTTTGTTCAATTCTGCACAGCACTGCATTTCCTATAAGTGATCATTGATCCCGATTTTAGTTAAATTAGGCTTTCATATTATATTGTTTAAATGAGTTCTTTACTCTGTAAGCAGAATACCCACTGCCTCTTGGTATTCAATATCTACTTGGTAAACAATATTCAGAATTATAACATGTGAGTAACTTATATAAACAGCATTTTTCAAATATACAGTACAAAAGCCCTTCAGTCAGCTTGAAGAAACCAGCATTGAAGGACAGTCTCTCTCTCAATGCAAAGCGCCATGAACACTGTAGTCTGCTCCCAATGACCTACATGGGCACAATTTCAGCTCTGGACACAGTAGTTCTTTCTCATTTGTCTTCTAAGGAAGGAATAAAATATCTATTAACCATGAATAGAATTATTGCTCAAACGTTGTTAACTCAAGTTCAAAAGCCAAAATCTTAATGTGCTTAGGAGCTTCTAAAAACACTTTCCTGATACTACAGGCAACGACATAGGTTTAGAGAGATGATATGAATCACCTCAGATATCTGCAGTTAGCCATTTATATCCAAAGACAAACCTTTTCTAAGTCAAGTACTCTGTTAACAGTACAATGATCTATTTTTATTTTACTATAAGAGTTTATAAGTTTAAATGAATTAGCAGTATATACTAATTATTTCTCAAAAGAAGAGTGATACTTAAGGTTGCCTATCATCAACAAACAATTAATTGGCTAATACAAAATTTGGCTGACTTGACACTCTGATGTATACAAATATTAAAATAAACAAACTAACAAAAGACTTTGTAACAAATACTTCCTAGAATGTCTTCTACAGAACTCATTTTTACCACTACAACTGTAGCTGAAAATACCACAATCATGTTAAATTTTTAGCACTTTATGCCCTCCATATATAATCAACCACTTATTCATATGAATTTATAGGTACTAGAAAAACAAAGTATTCATCGATCTCTACTCCTGTCATTATGAAATTCATACCAAACATCATATACTTTTGCTGTGTGCATGTGTTGCTGCCAACTACTGATTGTATATTAGGTAAATTTTCAGAGAAAAAGTATATCAAATATATTTAATATATCTCTCTTATTACAAATTAAATTATTTCATTTCATCTGGTGTCATTTTTCTTACTTCTGCCATACTTTTTTTTTCTTGAAGAACACATCTATGAGTAATTTTGTCTTCATAGAAAAAATTTGTAAAATTATAGCTTGCCCTTTTCACTTAACACTTTTTAGACACCATTGTAAATCTACTTTGTGTTGTTTCTGACAAAATGTTTTTGATAACTGTTTCTCCATGTAATGATGTTATATATTTATTATCTATATGCTCCCTTGAGATGTTATTTTTTCTGCCTCTCACTCTCCTCAGTTTGTGTGTGTGTGAGAGTGTCTGTGTGTCTGTGAAATGTTCATGTTTGTACACATGTGAGAGACACACCACAGGACTATCACAGTTTCCTCAACTGCTTTCCATCTCATTTATCTTTACAGATTTCAATTTTAGTGTGTGAATGTTCACGAGCATGTATATATGTGCATCACCATGTATGTGTGGTGCCCTCAGCGATCAGCAAAAGATGTTGGATATTGTGGAAATGAAAGTTTTAGTGTGTGCCATGTGGAAGCTGAGAAGAAACTTTTGGTCCTCTGAAAGAACAGCAATTCTCTTAATAATCTCTAAATCCTGTCCATCTTGGTTTTTGAAACAGGGTATGTCTCACCTTACCTGGCACTCACTGATTCAGCTAGACAGGCTCACTAGTGAGCTCCAGGATATCTAATCTACCTGTCGCCACTTGCTCAGTGCTTGGATGGTAGACCTATGCTTCCACACCATGATGTTTCCTCTTAGTTCTTTTCATCATTTTGCCTTAATGTGATTTGCAGTGCATTCATACTCATCATCGTTAAGGTACTGTATCTTTACAAATACAGTTGGAGTCATTAATTGTCCAAGTATTTTTCCAACTTTTCTTCTGGGTCCATTTTTGGGTGCTATAAACTGCTTCATAGTATTCCACAGATCTCTAAAGTTTTAATGTCCTTTCAGGTTTTATTTAAATCTCATTTTTCACAGAGTCCTGAGAAAGGAGAGTTTCTGCTGCTATATCTTCACAAACACTACTCTTTTTTACAGCATCCAATGTTCTACTATAACACTGAAGTGCACTGTATTTCAATTACAGTTAGTTCTATTTATACCATTCAATGTTCTTTACTATACTCATGTTTTCCTTTAAATCGTTTGGCGTATTTATAAAAGCTGTTACAAAATGTTGCCATTGCAATTCCATTATATTCTTTTCTAGGCAAACTTAATTGACTTTCTTGTTTAAAGGTCCTATTTTCCATCTTTTAAATATATTATAAACTTAAGTTTGAGGTCATGACTTGAAGCATAAACTTTCTGCTGCTGTGTTCTAAATTTGATGTTAAATTACTTTAGATACTGTCAAGATACTTTTTGGCAATCTGTTTAGTAACTTGCAGATTGGTTTGGTCTTTCTGAGTCTCTTTTTAAAGCTCTGTTAAGGCAAAGCTAGATGTACTGGCATTAGTATTTGTTGGGTGGGTCCAAATACATTGGGGTGATCCTTTTGAGGACTTATCAAGGTTCCTCAGTAGCACAGGCCTGCCTAGGAACCCTTCCCTTCATTATGTCCACATGGTTGAGGGATCCCCTCAACCATGTCTTAAAGGGGTCTGGATACTTTCTCTCTCTCTCTCTCTCTCTCTCTCTCTCTCTCTCTCTCTCTCTCTGTCTCTCTCTCTCTCTCTCTCTCTCTCATTTTGTTTATTTACATTTCAAAAGCTATCCCCCTTCCAGGTTTCCCCTCCAAAACCCCCCTATACCACCCCTCCTCCCACTTCTATGAGGGTGCTTCCCTACCCATCCACCTACTCCTGCCTAGCATTCCCCTGGGCATCAAGCCTTTAAGGACCAAGGGCCTTCCTTTCCACTGATGCCAGATAAGGCATCATATGGAGCTGGAGCCATGGGTCCCTCCATATGCTTCTCAAACTGAAGGAAAACCTTGGTTCTATCAGTATGATGTTACTTGTGCAGTCATGCACAGTAAGAGAGTAATTGATCCTTCGAGACTTCTGCCAATGTATCAGAGAAGACGATACAGGCAATATATGTCAGGTTTAATATCTGTGTTGGCAGTCGCTGAGAGGGCAGTGTGTAAGGTTGTGAAGGTATGAAGGTGTATACCTAAGCAATAATAGGAATCCCAAGTGGTAGAGATGTAAGGAACATAAACCTTATTTTAAAAGTTGCAACAAATGAAACCAGCTATGGAAAGAGGATATTTATATAAACTCAGAGCCCATAGGGGCAAGGCCACCTAAACCAGTTGGAGTTCACATTGTGCACTGTTTCAAATGCCAAACATGAAGTATAAAATTTCATGTTTGGTTTTCTGGTTTTCATGTTACTTTGCTTCTGTGTATGTTTCTATGCCCCAATCCTGTCTTTCAAAGCTTAAATGTTTACTGTCCCTCATTCCTCTGCTTCAGAATTGCAAGGTTCACTGTGTTATAATCATTGGAAGACTATGGTTTATTCTGAATTTTTATGAAGTTCACATCTAAGAGTCCATCCCAAGTCTTAAGACAGGCTTAGATATTTGAATTTCATTAGTAATGTTAAGATTTTGAGGACTATTAAGATGAACTTAATGCATTTTTTTCATTATGAGATGGCCATGAGCCTTTGAAGCTATGGGCAAAATGCTATGTTTTGATCTTAATGTCCCCCCATGGGCCTATGTGTCTTGGTCTTCACTTGGGAATATGGTAGATACATCAAAAGGTAAACTTAGTTGAAAGAAGTGATTCATAAGGGTCATTCTTGTGATTCTGGCCCCTAATCACATTATTTTTTATGGTCATGCCTGCCCACTGCTTTGTAGTTCTACCCAAATACATAGTATAAATTAATAATACATTGAAATGTCCAAAGCTGTGAGCCAAAATAGACCTTTCCTCCTTCAGATATCATCATAGGTAGTTTTGTTGTCATGATGAGAAGAGTAACAAATAGAATTTCAAGAATGTGAATACAATATACTACTTTGTGATCATTTTCTCTATTCCTTTGTAAGAAGATCTTGATTGTTAATGAAAATCAAATTAAAATGTTACTTATGCCAATCATACGCCTCCCCTAGATCCAAGCTAAGAGTGTTCTTAATAAAATATTTGCCACTTAGTAGTCTTTTTTTTTTTTTCTGGGCTTCTTTACCAACTTGTAGTCACTGAGAAAAACTCTGACGTTACACTTTTTTAAAAGAACTTTTCCAAATACATGCACTGTATTTTCACTGTTATTCTTGTGCATGTGTACTCATACACTCCTACTCTTAAATAATTGTTTGTTCAATAAGTATAATGTTACTCATTTGTGTGTTTTCAAGACTGATTATTTGGTACTGGACAACCAAATGGTGTCCTCTTCCCGGAGAGTCCTACCTCTCCCATGCCCAGCATCCTCAGCTGCCTAAACAGAGTAGGGAAGCATACATAGAAGGGTTTGTAGGGAGGAAAGGAAGAGAGAGATGTTGTGACTGTGTTATAATCTCAAAATATGATAAAAGAACTTTTCTTCTATGTATTTGGTACAATATGAATAAGATATTTGACTGAAAAAACAAAATAAAAAACCACCTACATGAATCTATCTAAATAAGCTAATTATTTGGTCATACCCTTACATGAAGATAGCACATATTTACAACATTTTCTCATCTAATAATCTAGATAACTAGATAAAAATGATCTTGGATAATTAATGATGTGTCTCGGATTCTAAATGGTATCTATTATGTATTCATTAGCTCAGCTCAGACTATTATATGAGATGAAGTTTAGTCTGCAGGTTATAGAATCCTTCATTACCTTTAATTTTTTATATATTAGTTAATATGGATTATATTACACTTTTCAATTCTCCTCCTTTTAAAAATCATAGCTTTCAGTGTAAAAAAAAAAAAGAACTTTGAAGCAATAGTTCTCAGTGCTGGATTCCATGTACTCTAGTAAAAAAAGGGCAGTATATAATTTTATCTGAAACATGTAAAAAGGGAGATAATACCATCTTAGAGATAAGATAATGATTAAATGAGAAAGTTCATCACTTCATCTACTGCTCAAAACTAATTGTTGGCTTTCTGTCTGTTTCTTCACCTATAAGATGAGAAAAACTTTATTTTCAGGATCATCAAAGATCAAGTAAAAATATAGAGAGGCAATGATTTAAAAACACATGAAGTAATAAATGTGCAGTTCTTAAAAAACTTTTATCATTATCCTTAGTACAAATGCCAGTGTGATTGTTATTTAAATTTGCACAATTAACATCCCTATCCATTCTCTCCTATTTATATGTGAATATTCTCCTCATCACAGACAGACATAAACAATATCATTTCTGCTTTCTCTATATGGCTTTCTTATGTCATGTCAAAGTCCTGGGTAACTGCTCTACCTATTAAGTAGCTAGTGAACCCTAAACTCTAATGTGAATGCTCCTGTTCATAAAAGGACAAATCAAATAATAAAATCTACCAACAATTCAGTAAGGGAAACAAAAACACTGAATAATTTTAATATAGCTTATTATGTTCTATAAGAGTATCCTTGAAAATGAGGCTATGAACAGTAGAAGCCGATGCTGTAATTTTGATTTCATGAGGAAAATATCTGAATGGTTCTAAGTATAGTCAGATTTTTTTCTTTATTCTACCTACATTGTTTCTTTCTACAGACCACTATACAATCACTAAACATACACTCAGGACAGTAAGATAGTATAAAACATATTGCTTGCACTAAAAATGGTTTCTAAACTCCAAAATAGAGTGCCCATATTATATAATCAATCATCAAGTGTTCTGCTAATACACATACTCAAAACTAGTTCAACAACTTCTATTATGCAGGTTAGCAGCACCGCCAGCCCTTTTGCCCTTCACTGCCTGGAGAATGTCCATCAGAAACAGGGAAGCAAAACGAACTGCCACAATGCACCATTGATGTTTGAGCAAGCCTGCCCAAGCAGCTGCAACAACAGGGCAACTCTTCAAAGCATCGGCATTGAAACTTCCAATCCTCCCTCCTATTCTGCATCAATGAAAACCTTTATAAGCTACAATCAATTACAAAATAAATCTTTGAGGCAAATCCTGTCCTTTCTTCTTTTTTCATCTTCCCTTTCTTCTCTCAATATCAAATGTCCTTGGTAAAAATAATAATAGTAAAGGAAAGGCATCCTCTCCCTCCTTACCTACCTTGTTCTCTGCCTTTCCCTCTCTAAATTTCTAAAAATTCTCAAGAAGGCTCCAGGCTGTCTGCTAAACACTTTTGTCTAACAAACTTGTTATGGGCTTTTTGTTTGTTTGTTGTTGAATTTTTATTGTGAAGTTCTTATTTAAAATCTTCAAAACGCACTTGATATTTTGAGTACACTCAGACTGGAATTTTGGCAAAGCATGTTTCTGATTATTGAAGGATAATCTAAATTCTTAACTGTATGCACTGGATTGAATAACTCCACATTTTTAAGCCACAACAAAGGTGCTTTATATTAACCAAAGATGAATAAACCAGTGAACAATTAAAAAGCATTTCATGATAATTCATGCACTATGCATGTGAGAGTCTGTGTGTAAAAAAGTATTATATACTTAAATATCATTCAGAAGGTGAGGAAGCTGTTCTTCATTTAATAAAGCCACTGATTTATCAAATAAGATTAAAGAGTCTGTAATTTTATATTTCACCTTGGACATTTATAAGTTAATATCTTTTCTTCAAGCACAGCCTAATATCTGAAAAAGTGTATGAACAATTCTTAGATTCTTCTAGATAACTTTTCACATAAAACATGCATAAAAGAAATGTTTAACAAATAACGTAACAGAATGCCAAAATGTCATCAACGTTGGCTCATAAATATATTGATCCAGATAAACACATCCACATATGCTTCACTGAGTGAGTCTTCTACCTGGCTGGTGATAAACAACTATTTATTTTTTGGAGTTCACAAGATCTATGTGACTAAGATCAGCACACCAGCACAGTTTAGTTGTACTGACTGGCTCTGACTGGTTTGCATACAACTACCTCCTTGCTGTGTGCTCAAGTGATAGAGAACAGTGTGTGTGTGGGGGGGGTAGCATGTATGTTTTCAGGACTGACCATCTGGCACTGACAACCAATTAGTGTGCTCTTCCCTGGGGAGGCCACCTCTTCCACTCCCAGCTATATTCATTTGCCTATAGTTCTTAGTGTATGGCTGAGGCCTTGTGGACTTTCCCCCTATGGAGTTTGGCATGTTTGTTGATGTCCGTTCAACTCAAACTTAGGCAATCATGTCTGTGACATTTTACAGGTACAGCTTTTGGTGTGCTAGGAGACACAATCTCCTAGCAAATTCCTGGACCCTCTTGCTATCTTGGTTTATAAATGTTCAACATAATATAAATATTAATGTTCTTTCCTGCAAGGTGAGTAATGATCACTCTTCTTTTTTTTCCCTTCTATACCAAACAGTTTCCTATCTGAGTATCAACTCCTCTTTCCCACAGTTAATATTATAACTTGACCCCCCCCCCTTTCCCAAGATCCTTAGCAGAATATAAACCTCTCTTAATATTCTCTTAACATCCCATACTCTTATGCATGAAGGATTTTATTCTAATTTGGAATAAGGACATCCTTTTCTGGGTTTCCCATCTTTCATCTTCATTCTTAAAGGAACTTGGAGCCATGATTCCTAGTCCTCACCATACTGTTCTTATCTCCCACCTTAAGTTCCTAACTCTTGTATTGTGATTTCTCCTCATGTACTCCTTTCTGATTATAGCATAACCTGGAGTTATTTCTTAGAAAGTAAAGGATGTGTATGTGTTAGATCATGTACCTAAAATATGTTTTAACACAGGCTTGATTAGACATTTGAGTGGGTATACAGTGACATTTTAAACATAATTCTATCAGAATTTTAAAGTCACGATTTCTACCTTTAATTGGTCTCATTCTCATTTAAGATGACATAGAGTTTTATATTTTTTCCTCTGGAATTTTCTGTTCTCTATTCATTAACAGCATTATGAAAGTTTTTACTGACTCACCTTTGTGCTTATTTACTTCATATTTTATGGGTATTCATCAGATACTTTCAAAGTACAAACTGCATATTTTAATACCAAAATTTCATCCTACAATTTTATGATAATTTGCTACCATTCAGCTTTTATCTTTTTTATTTGCTGACTTTACCTTTTTACCTCTATTTTCTATTATTAAAGTTTTCACTATTTTTAAAAAACAAGTATTCATTTAGTATATTCTTTTAGATATTATAAATACACATTCTTATATTATCTTTTCTAAAATATCCATGTTCTACTATATTAATTGCATTGTTTCAGCTACTGCTATTCATTGGACACAGCACAATTGTAATGGATAAGTTCTAGGGTGGGTACTGCTTTTAATTGATAACAACGTCCTCCAATTATTCAGCTTTCTCATGATCATTTCTCTTTCATAGTTTCAAAATCTTCTCTTTCCTATGTTGTTTCCAGTCCCTTGTGCTAATAGGTTATCTTTTATTAAACGTTTAGACCCTTGCTATGAAGGAATGAGGGGAGTAAATTGCTAAGTCACTCACTTTAACTGGAAGACTTCTGTTCAAGTTTCTAAAAAGGCTGCCTCAGCAAGTAATTAGGCTGTAATTGATAAGTGAAATTGATAAGGTGTTAAAACCATAGGGTTTGAGCTGTAGGAAATTCCAAGATTATCTAAGGTGCCTATTTTATGTTTTTAGTTGTGAATGTAGCCTTAAGAACCAAGTCATCTCTCTGGCCCAGGTGTACACATTTTAGACATGAGAAAATAAAAGTTCTTGGGATATGTAATCTGTAATATGTAAACTTAACTAGCAACCTGTGTATTTGAGTTTTACTTTGCTGCATTCTACTTAGCCTCATCTAAATAGCCCTTATAGTAACTACTTGCTCAAGGCTCCATGATAAGGTAAAAGAAATCATTTGGGTTCGCTACTTTAACTCTTGGAAAACAGAATGAGAAAAAGTAACAATTAAAAAATCTGGGCAAGAATAACATCAGAAGATATATTTGATTCTGACCCTTTATTTTTGGAAAAATTCCTAATCAATACTCTTCTAAGAAACTCTGCTCAACCTGTAAGTTTCAGTCATATAAGTCCCAGAGTCAAATGTTTTCTCACAGCAAAATAAATTTATTGTACATATTATTTTAACACACATATGCACACACCTACTCCATGACCTATGCCTTCCCTATAAATTATATTTAAAATGGTCCTTTTCTCCCTAAATTATACCACCTGGGTAACTTAAGCTACATCTCAATGAGTCATCCTAAACTCCCCTTTTCTTTTACAGCACCTCACTCCCAGTCATCCACTTAGAAGGTGCCCAATCCCATCAACTGTACCTCCTAGCAAACTCTTCAATGTCCAATGTCCAAAGATACTGCTTCAGTTCGAGCCCCCATTCTGTTTCATTCTTCCTCATAGATTCTAATCTCACCTCTTCATATCCCTTCTTTCACATTTACAATGAAATATCTGTCTCAAAAGAACTTTAAAAAAAAGATCCTTACTTAAAATCCATTAGTGGATCCCACCCATTTCTGACATCTTACTGTGGCACACATACGACACTTCATGCCAAACCCCTTTATACTCCTTCATCTGGATCTCCTATGGTTCCATACTATGTGGGGGGTTTTCATACTATACATTTCATTGAACCAGAAATCAGCCAGAAAATTTTTTAAATCTGTAGAGGAGCTGGAAAGATGGTTCATTGGTGCCTAGCACATACATAGATGTTTAAAATCTGTGCCAAGAGATCTGGAACCATCTTCTGGCCTCAGATGACACCAGGCATGTGTGCACAAAACACTTACGAACATAGGTAAATTTTTTCAAAACTCTGTTAGATTTCTACTAACCCTAGATTTTCACCATCAAATAACAACTATATTTTCTCTTCTTTTCAAACAAAAGAAATCAAGAAAAGACAATAACATAATTAAAATAGTATTAGCTTTAAAAACTAAAATTTAATCATAATACAATGAATTTATCACTATAATATTTAATATCATATTTGAAATACTAAATAAGGTCGCATTATCATGTTGGGAAAAGAAATGTCATATGCAAAAATAAAGTGTCTTGAATCTTAACTTACATAAAAATCTACACTTAACCAAAAGGTTGACTGAATAGATAGCTAGTGTGCAAATCCTGAAGACCTAAAAGACCAGGAAGACAGCTGTATATAAGATGACCATTTGTTGAAAAGGCCACCATGTCAGAGAATAAGTTTTAAAAGTTTTGTAGTTGTCTCCATATTTACTCCATGAAAATACCTAAAGAACCAAAATGTCTAAAACTTAATGATGTAAATATGAAAATAGCTTTTCTATAGTGACATCAAAAATTTTACAAATAAAGGGTACAGGTTCCTTTCTAATTTTGATTAGGAATTCTAAGAAAATTCATTAATTAAAAACTAAAATCACAAAGTCTACCTCAAACTCAAAAATGTATAAGAAAGCATATATTCAGACATATAAAATATTAATTAATGAAGCTGTATTTCAAGGGGGAAACTTTGTATCTCTCAGGGAATCCATACATTATATAAGGGGCAGGGAATCCAAATTTATATTTCAAGTTCAGTTAATTAAAACTTATTTGATGAAGAATAAGTCACTCTATCTCCGTTAACTGTCTAACTGAGAAAGAAAGTTGTCTCTGTCTCACAGAGTCATGCGTAGAAATGTATAAAATAAGTATAAACAATACAAACTACTAATGATCATATGTACACTGAAATTACTAGTGCTGGAAATTATGCTTTATATTTTACACACAGAACTTTAGAGTTGGGAGAAGTTATTTCTAAAATCACAATATTAAACTCACAAGCTTATATTTTAGGTTATGGGTAGCTCATTGATAGGACATGTGATTATCATATGTGATAGTCCCCGAGTTTAAGCACAAAGTACAAAAATAAAATGCCTAAATTACTTTCCTACTTATAGTAGCTACACCAGCAGAGCATAAATAGAGATTTCTCTTTTTTTTTTCTTTTAATGCACACCACTTTAATCACATCAGTCCAGAAAACAGGCAGATCTCTGTGAGTTCCATGCCAGCTACAGAGAAACACCTTTAAATCCAGTATTCTGGAAGCAGAAACAGGGAGATCTCTGAGTTTAGAGCTAACACAATGAGATCCTCAGTTCCCCAACAACAGTCATCAGCAGCTGTGAATGGAAGTCCAAGGATCTACCATTTGCTCAGTCCCACAATGCAAACAGGCAAGGAGAGAGAGCTAGTGATTTCTTGATAATCAAAAACAAAATCAACGTACCCAAAAGACCTTGGTCCACTAGACAGTTAAAAAAAAAAAAAAACCAAAGTGTGCAGGATGAACTAATGTACATGTGATTAAAATAGAATGAGATCTAGAGGCTCAGTTGTTTCCTATAACAGTGTCCTGACAATGACTTTGGTGACATTAGGGAAACAGTCAAGAGAACAATAAAGAATTCAAGTATACTATACCAAACAGAAATTATAATCCCATGTTATCAAATGTTGGTGCTTTTATTAATAAATAGAAATCTTAACCAAATAATTATCTTTACACTCTTCCTACCAGTCAGAAATTAAGCAGAGGTTGGGAAGCTGAGAAAACAAGAGGAGGGACATCAGTGAAGTCAGGCACTTTCTTTTTTTTTTTTTTTATTTCGGGTACATTTTTTAAGGTTATAATTACGTATTTGTGGGTACATATACATACACATATATATGTAACAATAATATAGGAAAAGAGGCTTTTTTTGAGGGGATAGGAGAGAAACTAGGAGGGGCTATAGGGAGGAAGGGGGATGTGATACAGTTCTATTTTAATTAAAATATATTCTTTTTGTTGTTGTTATTGAGCTTCACACAGTCTGTGGGTTGTTTCTGGGGTGTTCAGAGCTTTCTGGGGTTACTGTCCCATTATCAGTGACTGCATATTATGTCTGTTCTTTTGTGACTGGGTTATCTCACTCAGGATGATATTCTCTAGATGGACCCATTTTCTTAAGAATTTCATAAAGTCATTGTTTCTGATAGCTGAGTAGTAGTACTCTGTTGTGCAAATGAACCACAATTTATGTATCCATTTCTACTGAAGGACATCTGGGTTCTTTCCAGCTTCTAGCTATTATAAATAGAGCTGCAATGAACATTGTGGTGCATGTATCTTTGTTGTATATTGGAGTGTCTCTGGGGTAAATGCCCAGAAGTGCAATAGCTGGATCTTCAGGTAGTACTATGTCCATTTTTCTGAGGAACCGCCATACTGATTTCCAGAGTGGTTGTATCAGTTTACAACCCCACCAACAGTGGAGAAGTCTTCCTCTTTCTCCACATCCTCACCAGCATCTGTTGTCATCTGAGTTTTGGATCTTGGCCAATCTGACTGGTGTGAGGTGGAATCTCAGGGTTGTTTTGATTTGCATTTCCCTGATGGCTAAGGATGTTGAGCACTTCCTTAGATGTTTCTCATTCCTCAATTGAGAACTTTTTGTTAAATCTGTACCCCATTTTTTAATAAGGTTGTTTAATTCTCTGGTGTCTAGCTTTTTGAGTTCTTTGCATATATTGGATATTAGGCCTCTATCTGATGTGGAGTTGGTAAAGATCTTTTCCCACTCTGTTGGCTGCCATTTTGTTTTCTTGACAGTGTCTTCAGCTTTACAGAAACTTTGCAATCTCATTATGGCTCGAGCTCTAAGGTCAGGCACTTTCAATTGGAGTTTTTGAGGGTACTGTTTGCTCCTCCTTTTCCCTGGCCATTAATCCATCAGGGGAAAGTGATCTAAGAGCATTGTGGCAGGAAGGGACAGTTCTGAGAGGCTGTCTCTCTATGATGACTATTCTTGTTCATCCAGGACTCCTGTAGAAATTAACAATGCCTGTTGCTGATGCTGCTACTGCAGCCAAAGAGGATCATCCAAACTCGGAAAACGAAACACACCACACAAAAGGATGAAAGCGTTCTTATTCCACAGGGTTTAGCTTGCAGCTGGCCATGCATGCCAGAGGGATGTGCCATGAGGATGACAAAGAGGCTTCCAAAGAGACTGGCTGGTGCAGCCAGATGAACATTTTGAAATACTTAGGAAAGTATTCTTTTAAAGCCAAGGCATCAGCCAGTCTTCCTTATAACAAAACTTGGGAGAGATGGCCTTTTCAATCTCTACTAACACCCTGGCAGGAATATTCTGAAAACTAATCAGAAGGGATTTCTAATTGGTTATACTTTGCAGAGTTCTCCATTTATGGTAAGAAATGATACTACATAATTGGTTTATTTTACTCTTAGGTTAAGTTCAATGTTACTCTGGAGTTTAGAACAGTATGAAGGAATAGATATTTATCATTTCTGTAAGAGATAATGGGCATAATGGATGACAAATTTGCTTGTTATACAGAATAGTGCACCAGATAAAACCACCATCTTTGCTTATAGACTAAAAATGAAAGGTTCCTTTCATTATCCATAATGATGGTCATGCTAGACTTATCAGACACTGATTCAAGTGAACTCTGTGGTGACTAGATAGGATGCCTTGTAGAAATTAATCTCATTTACCCTTAGAATTCTCCCAGGTAGAGAGAAGAGGAAAGTAGTGTCAATTCTTTGGCATTGTTGCAAAGAATAAAAAGACATTATTTACTATAGTGTCTGATATAAGCACAAATGGTGACTCAAAAGATGATATTCACTGCATTGTTAGCTAAAGGAGTACTGACAAATAGTTCACACAGGAAGTAAAGTGAAACAGTACATAACAACAAAAATATTACCCCAAATGTTATTAGTGATTCAAACACTGCACTGTGTATCTGCTCAGGTCTACTTTAAGTACTCTGAGCTCTACTGTTCCTTAGAAAAGGCTGGCAAAGTAAGGAAAATTCGATGGGAATCTCCGATTCTCACTCCCCTTGACCTAGTTAGCCCATCAGAACACATCAAGTTCTCACAGCAAATAGCTACACTTTCAATAAGCTAATATTGTAGGTAAATGTTGGACTTGGAAGGTTTTTAAAACTGCCGTTCTTGCTCAGTTCTTCTACCACTTCTCTACCAAACAGTGACGACACAGAGAAAGACTGAGTCTAAGAAGCAATGTTGAAATCTGTCCAGAACAGTCCATTTCACTGTCTGCTGCCCTTCAGGGTCTGTACTACCAGTTGTACAAAATGAACTTCAAGCCCTAAATCTACTACCAACATAAAAAGTACTCTTTCTAAGAACTACTAAAACTAAAGAGTAGAAAAACTTACAAATATAATAAACAAAGGGATGTTAATGAAGAATGTGTATAGAGACAATGAAAAAGGAATTTAAAATAATCCACTTAAAACAAAACCCACAATTAAGTTTTCCTTAGATATTTAAAAAAATTTTCAACTTAAATAGATTTTTGCAAGCTCAGTAAAAACCAATAGGATTACCTGTTTTTTATTATTATCATGGCATTACTCCGATTCATCTAATAAAAGTATTATTCTGAGCTAACATTGAGAAATTACTGTATTACTTTACTATACACTATTTTGCTAAGAGCATGTAATTTGGATTCTAACCTTTAAGCAAATTTTGAGGGCATGATATGCTTAAGTGTAAAGACTACACAGGTACCCTGCTATGGAGAGTAAATCTCCAGTTCTTTTATTTTAAATTTTATTTTGCCTAATTAAACTTCATACCTATTTACTCAGTCCCCATTTCCTCCTGTCTCCTGCTTAGGAAACCACCATCCTCTCGGTCACTTCAAGTAATCTGACTATTTTAGATAGGTCACAAAGGTGGAGTCATATAGATTTGTTCAAATGTGATTGGCTAGTGTATAACATTCTAATTTTCACCCATGTTGCCTCATATTAGAGAATGTTCTAATATTTTATAGTGATAATATCCTACCATACATAGGTATTTTTCACATGTTCTTGCTCATTCATCTGTAGAATATTTAGGCTGTCTGCACTCTGTGGTGATTGGCAGCAGGGCCACAATGGACATAAGGAGTGATAATATCTAAGGCAAATTCCTGATTTCAATAATTTGGACAAACAACAAGCAAGAAAAGCATGTATCTTGAAAGAATATGTTCAACATGTGAAAATGCAAGGATCAGTTTTGATTAGTTAGAAATTATGTTTTCCAAAGATTCTCACTCTTTCTACTTTGAGTCAACAGCCAAAGCAAAAATAAATAAAATGAAATAAATAAACATCATTGAAATTGGGAAAAAATGTAGAACTGTTTGTAGACATCAATATCTTCTTTTAGAGAAAATCTTGAAGGTCTCCAGAAAGAAAGATAAAACTATTTGATCTTTACTTTTAGTAAAGCTTCAGAACACAAAATCGAGGAGCAAAATTAAGTTGCATCTCTATGTGCTAATAATAAGCTCTCTGAAAGGGACGTAAAAAAATATTCCCATTTTAAAAGCATAAGAACAGCATCATAAAATGCTTAGGAATGAACCAAAGTAAAAGACTGGATATTGAAAACTATAAAAGCATTGACTAGAAAAAGTTATAAAAACAAGTTTAATGGAAAGATACAGCTCGTTCATGGACTGGAAGTCTAAGTGTTGTTTACATTATAAATTGCAAAAGTGACCTTCAGAGTTAATTCTACAAACTTATGATTGATATGAACGTGAGCACATCATGAATAGCCAAATCAATTCCAGAAAAAAGAAACCTAAAAGCATCATTCTCCTAAATTCTAATATTATGCAGCAAAAGAAATCAAGATAGATACTGGCATTAAGGTGAATGCCATATACAACAGAATGCTCAAAAATACACACAAACACACACACACACACACACACACACACACACACACATACACAGATTCAAGTAACCTGTGATGAGGAAACTAAGAGTAAACACGGGACAAAGCACTGTTCCTTACATAAGTGATGCTGAGAAAAATGGATATCCATGTAACACAATAAAAATGAAATTAGGCCCTTCCCTTACCCTGTACACCGCAATTAGCTCAACATGAAGAGTTAAATCAGAAAATAAAATTCCTAGACAAATATAGAAGTGACCAATCATTCCATAGGTGTGACACTAAAGACAAAGGGAGAGAAACAGAAACTAAAACATTCAATTCCACATCAAAATTAAAATCTCCAAACTGCAGACAAGTGTAGTACTACATTAACATAAAATCTCTACACAGCCAAGGAGACCATCAGACAGTGAAAACGCTACTGATCTGGTGAGAGACTAATACCTAAATGCATACTGGAACAAAAACAACCAAAAAACATAAACAATGTTAGCACAATCTTTATAAGTTGGCTAACGCTATGAGATACATGCATACATACATACAGGCATATATATATGTAAATTTAATATATATATATTAGTGAATGTATTACTCACACACTAATTGTTGGAACTTACCTCCAATACAACAGTAATAAGAGGTATAACATTTTACTTGGTGGATGAGGAAGTCATGAAATCTTAGACCTTGAGAAGAGCATTGGGATATATGCGAGACTTAGCCAGAGTAAAGGAAAGGTAGGAAATTATATTTAATCTCAATTTTTTTAATTATTTAACAATACTCTGTTACCAGTCCTCAAACTGCAATGAGGTATCATCTCTCATTACTGGCTATTAACAAAGCAAAGTCAAGACTAAGTAAGGACATAGAGAAGCTGAGTTTTTTTGCACATTGTTAGCAGAAGTATGAAATGATGTCAGGACTGAAGAAAACAGTATGGAGGGTTCTCAAATTAATAAAATAAACAATATAATTATCAGATGATAGAGCATTTGCACTGCTGAACATTTATTCTGAACAACTGAGATTGGATCTTACAAAGAGATCACTATGCTGCTTTTCTGTATTGTTCACACTGATAACTGTTGGTCCTTACAACCTTATACAACACACGCTACTTTGTAAATACGGAAAATGAAACAGCTAATCTAAGTAACTTGCATAAAATCATACAACTAATAAATTTCAGAGGTGGGGTTAATATCTGGGTCCAAACTCCATGAACACATGCTATTTTCTGCCTCAATTACCTCTGAGACTTTCTAAGACAAAGGACTGTCATAAAGCATTGCATACAGGATTCATAAAGGATTATAACACGTAAAATTTCTTTGTGCCTCACAGATTCTGCATGTTTCTGACATGAGTGAATGAATAAAAGAGCAAAGAGAAGATGTAGAGAATACTTTCACTCAGTTCTAAGTAAAAACTCTCACAAAATCTAAACTACAAACAAAATATACCCATTGTTCTTTGAAGAAATTATTCTTCATCCCCACAATTTCTCAGAAATTTCATTCAAAGGCAGATAAAGATTTTCTATGCTCCACTAATATAATCATACTTCACTTTTAGCTTTTTTCAATATTGGCAAACTTTTATCTGCCACTTTTTGTCTATATTTTAGTACTAATTAAAATGTGTCCATGCTATGGAGATGCTCAGGAAGTCATATGAGTCCTGTGAAAGCACAAAGACCTGAAATCAATCCCCAAAACACATGATAAAAAATCTGTCATGAGCCTTAATCCCAGCCATGGCATAGAGGAACATAGAAACAGGAGGAACCCGCAAGTTCATGATGCAATCAGATGAAGATATGAGCTTCAGATTCAGTGAGGAAACCCTATCTCAATAAAAAAATGGAGAGTGAGTGAGGCAAGATTGAACCTGGATTTCACACTTACACACACATATAAATACACATATACATATCTGCAACATACTTGCACACACACACACACACACACACACACACACAAGGACATTTCACATTTTTATTCAAACACTATTAATAAGAATACATATGGATGGTACATATGTGTGAGCATTGCAAATTGAGAATGGATAAGTAATAGTAAAATAAGAACAACTAACAAAGCATTATCAGATTTACATCTTACCACAGCCAACATATAGAAATAATATGAACCTTGAAAGTTTCATATATTCTTTTGAAACAATAGATTATATCAAGTGAATTCAAAAGATTTATAAGACAATATCCATTTTAGTAAATTAGAGTAGAAGTTTAAAAGACACTGAACTACTAAAATATCACTGATGATTTTTTTAAAAAGTTAATCATGAAGTCTTATATAACAGCTAGGAAGTACTATTTTTTTCATGAATAGCATCATGAATTCATGTGTTCAATATTTAATCAACATAAACTCATAAGCATCACCAAAAAGTATTAGTAAAGTTTCCAGACAATCGCGTCTATTTGTAGAATTGATAACTGATAAACTGATGCACTATAGCACCCAGTTAGCAAATGTGGGGTGCATGTCAGTATTAATGAAGTAAACCGTCATGTTTTTTGCCCTCAGGAGTTCAGATGCTAAACCTCTAGACCACTGTGTGATAGCACTAGGAGCTAGAACTTTAGGACAAAATTAGGATTAGCTGAGAATATGGTGTTAGTGTCACCATGAGTTGGAACTTTCCTTTACAAAAGAAACCCCAAATAGCTAGTTTGTGTCATGAGAGCAGACAAGAGATCTCAGCAGTCTCCAAAATGGAAGAGGGCCCTTTGGAACCTGCCCATGCTAGCTTGAGTCTTAGACTTTCAGCTTCCAAAATTTTAACAAATAAATTTTTGTTGATTGTATGAGACTCAATAGATGGTAATCTGTAACAGTAACTCAAATGGACATTCAAAATAACCTGTCCATAGTTCCACAGATGTTATATACTATAATCAGTCTCATATCTACCCTGGGCCATCACAAACAAGCAAAATGATTTTGTAAAGTAGGAAGCCATAAAGTTAACATGTAAACAGGAATCTCTCTAGATAGAAGCACACAGCTAGAAGAAAATATGATGGGAGAGAAGACACTTCTTATGATATTAAGTATATTAAAAAAACTAAGTCAAAAAAAACTAAGTCAACAGGGTTGAAAGAAAAATAGAAGACTATAGAAGAAACTTAATAACAAATGTTTAAATCTGTATGAGAAAAACCATAAAATATTTATAAAGACACAAAATTTACTAAATATATGGAAGGAACACTCAGCTTCTGTATAAGAGACTGTACCCCAAAAAGATAATCATTATGGCTGTGTCAAGTCAGAGGCATCTAAAAGCACGTGCAATTTTTCACAAGATTTTTTATCTTTGCTACAAGTTTTTCTGGCTGATTATAGTGTTTATATGAAATAAGAACTGAGCAAAAAACTCAAAAACAAGGAGAGTAATGAGTGTATTGGAGACAGGAATGAATACCTTAAATATTAAAACATTATAAAGTCATAATTATCTACAATCATGAGAAAAAATCAGGACAGAAAACCTGGAAATGTACCTGATTCAATGAGAAATTTTATCATAGATACCAAGCGAGTGTTAGAAAACAAAACAAAACAACTAAAGTAAGTCTTTACATACTGAAATAAGGAAACTATTTCTAATTGTATATCTCTATGGTAAGACCCAAAAATTTAACTAATAAATATTAACAGAAAACACTTTGTTTTGTGAGATAATCACCATTCTTAGAATTCAGTAAAAAGTAAACCTTAAAACTGTTGGAAAGGCACAGAAATCTCACATTGGTTGGTAGAAGCAATTTTCACACGTTCAATTCCTACTGGTTTTTAAACCCAAGCAAAAATATAATATCTATTAAAAAAAAACACCTCAGAGCCTTCACCGTGTCTATAACCGTATTGGAATCAACTACAGTACCTAATACCTCAATTTAGATCCAAACTTTTTCTTACATTTTGAAATGTTTATAATATTTTAATAGCTCTATCTATAATTCATTGTAAAATATACGTGATTTCTAAGGACCAGAGGGCAAACCCCCTTAAATACATTTATATTAGCCTATCATTAAAAGTAATAATAATGCAGATGTATTCAAAATCTCTGTAAATACTAATTTCCATACACTGATGTGTTTAAGACATCTGGGTTTAAGCCAGTCTATTACCTGGCTGTTAGCTGTGTAGTATTGGAGTACATTTTGAGACAGCATCTTTGCTTATCTTGAAATATCACATCATACAGAAAAGACAATAAGCCTCTGAAATTTATAAAGATTATGTTTAGGACTAAAAATACTGAGCATTTAGTGTCTTTCTAAATAAACACTTTGAAAAGCATCATACATGTGACTGAAACTAATTATTCCACCACCAAGTGGCAGGAGGGCATCTGTACCTCTGGATCCTATAGGTCCTACAGATGTCATCCATAGGATCAAGAGATACAAGTTTATAAAACTAAGTACTGTCCTCACAAGTGGCTTCGGGAGAAGGTTGTGTGGTTTGATTTTGGTTTTGGTTTTAAGAGATGTTAAACTGATACAGTGGCAAAAGACAACACAGCCTTACTACACAGTGACGCCGCCTTACAAATGAAAACCTGCACTATTCCTTATGATCAGGGTTTCACCCATTTATTTGGTTAATCATTCAAATGGCTAAACAGACCTCTAATTTGAAAATAAAAACCAATTGATGCAATCACAAACAAGTTCTAAAATTGCGGTTTATAAAAATTGAAATCTTGTTCTAAGCCAAAACACACACACAGTTACCTTTTCCTAATCAGAGCATTCATTTCTCCTCATTATGATCTCACAAGCACATTAAAATCTTATTAACATTAATTACTTCTGAGCGCCTATGCATGAGCAGTGACAGTCGTGAGCTTGCGCGTGTGTGGATCACATCTACATTTATATACCTTACTGCACTTTGCTTATAAAACACGTGAAAATATTTCTGCTAACACCAATTAGCTAATCTCTCTCCCTCCCTCCCTCCCTCTCTCTCTCTCTCTCTCACGCACGTGCACACACACACAGAGAGAGAGAGAGAGAGAGAGAGAGAGAGACAGAGACAGAGACAGAGACAGAGACAGAGAGCGAGAACTGCTGTCTCACTGAACAGCCAGCCTATCAGGGATCAGCAAATATATGGACAAACGGACAGGGAAGAAACAGAAACACCTCTTGGATGGAAGAACTAAAAGTCACCCAATTTAGCCTTAATTCTTGAGGTAAAATCCAACTCAGAGGACAAAACAACCAAAGGAAATAAAGATCACATACATTGATAAAGCCAAGCACTCACTCTCTACCCAGAAATATAGAGTGGGATGGGGATGGAAAGAATGAAAAACTTAGAATAAAAAGGTGACAGACTTAGGAGCTAGAGGTAACCATTCCTCACATGTGTCCGCATAGACATGCATTTCATACATCTGCCCATGTAAACATACTTATCATTTGAACAAAACAATACATACTCTGCCTATAAGATATTAACATAAACCTTCTATACCTTAAGCTCAAAAAGGTCCATCATCACAAGCAAAAATAAACTATGTAATACAAATGATCTGTGATCCTATGTATGTGATAAACATTAACTACAAAAGCCACTCAACTCTACCTAAGAACCTCAATATAAATGCAGAAAGCTGAGCCATTACAGACATCCAACAACAAAGCATCCCGTTCATTTTGCTTTGCCCTGTCTTCTCAGCATCCAAATATGTTATCATCTACAATATACTCCATCCACAACTGCCCTCCTCATCCTCCATGCTCTGTGTCCTTTGTTAGGAAGATCCACTAGGACTACATCTCTGATTATCACAACTATATCTACCTTTCTGTCTTTTCCACAGGTGCCTATCTTCTCTATTTTCTCCTTACAGCCTATACTTCATTAGAGAACACAAAGTCCACCATTTATCTAGAGCTACGTATGCTAACCAGAGTGACAGTACCATTTTTAACTCCTTGTTGCTGCTAACAACTATTCCCAAATCCTGCAGTGCTTTTACAAATGAAATGCTTCAGAATTCCTTATATAACATGTCAAGCATCATCAAAAAGAGCTAGTTTTTAGTTTATAATAAAATTTTGAGTGAGAAAAATTGGGTCTCCTTTGGTCACAATAGCCATTATTTGTTGAAAGAAAAAAACAATAAAACTTAATTTTAAGAATTTTAACTATTGATTATATACATTAAATTGAGAACATATGACTAAGAATGAAATAGAGAAAAAGATCATAAGACAGTCTACCACCTAGCACAATTAATGCTTAAGTTGATTTCAGCAGTTATAATTTATTCTATATTCCAATTTTCTACCTATTGTCCAACAGTCGCATTGATTTAAATGAGTAAACACCCTACAGCAACACGTGTGTATTCCTACTCCAGATGTGCTATGTCAGGAAGATCTAAGTACTGTTCTTGCCCAGTATAATACAAATTAGCAAAGAAATGGAAAAGAACAGATATTTTGCTCCTTATAAAGTAGTTTCTAAAATGTATATTAGTATCAATGTAGATTATAAAGAGTAGGCAATTTTTTGTTTAAGTTGATTTATTCAACATGCTTATAACTGAAAAAAAAAAATCAGTGGCCATTCACTGAGAAACCTAAAACATACCAATAAAAAGACTGTTAACCAGTGAAGTGTTTAAGTATTCAGTATAAATTCAATATTAAAGCAAAAGCAAGTACAATAAAATAATATTGAAATGAGTAAAAGTTATTTCAAGTGAATGCTAACATCATTACAACTTAAAACTGAAATCATCACCCTTATGAAGTTTATTTGAGTTTCATATAGGCAGCAGGAACTGTCACAGTGCTACTTCCTACCTGTACATATTCAAATTTACACAGATTTATCAGGCAGCACCAAGAGTTTCCAAACAACAAAAAAACTAAACCTACAGAACCAACCATTAAAAATATTACAATATTATAATAAAATTAATAGTTGCCATTATTATATAATAGTACTTTATACTTCAAAAACATTGAACACTAGTTTATAGGTCATCAATAGCTAAGTAAAATATAAAACCAAAGAAAGTTTTAGGCAAGTGAACAAGGAATATCTTATAAGTAATATCTAAGTTTACACAATAGTAACAATGAAATTTATTTAAAAATCAATTTACATTAGCACCTTTTGGGAATACCTTGCATCACACCCTTAAACACACCCTTAAAGATCCCAGTTAGGGAAAAGAGACAGTACAGAAATTATGTTGAAATCAGCTATCAAAAGTACCATGGTCACATTTCAGTTCACTATATTACTCAGAGCGTCCCGGCAACCCACTGAAAGATGACCAAGACCCACTAGCAAAAAGTGATGAAAAAAAAAAAAGGTTGAGGCTTAGAACCCACCTTCCCTCTCATACAGGCCACATCACAAATGACAGAGATTAGGTGGCCAAATTTTAACATCAAAGGTGCACTTGGCATTTGAACCAGATCTAAGAATAAAAGCCATGGTCTTTATTGTCAAATAAAGCTAATAAGCTGAGGTTTACTTAACTCTTTCCTGGCTTTTTGGATCTTCTCAAGGATTACTGAAATTGGAGACTACATTTGAGAGGACAGTTCATCATTTCCAAACAAACGATCCTCATCCAGATTGCCCTCCAATCCGTGAAATCGGAGATGCCTCAGGATTCTTCTTTGTAAAAGCCTTACAAATATATCCAAAGATGGTGAGTCCCATATGGCTCTGATAAATGAAACCCGTTATTGTGAATTTCAGGCTCTTCTTTACAACAAAACACTATTGGGTGAATTTGGTGCTCATGAAATAAAGCACTAATTGCGTGGCCTAACAACACTGAATCCTCTGCCTAGCAGACATTTTAAGTTGTGCCAAATTGGTTTTGGGATGTGAACACATATCCTGGAGCCAGACTAGCTCACATGCACTCACTACTCCCTGGAAGGAAGTTGGGCACTCTTGGAAACAACATTAACTCTTTCAGGACACCCAGGAACCTATCATGAAGAGAAAGGCCCTTTCAAGACAAAAAACAAGTCGTTCTGCACAATGTTAAACCCCAGTAAAAGGTAGAAAGGGCAAAATCTGACTGAAGCTTAAGTATCCACATTACACACCATCTGTACCCCCATAGATGCTTTCTCAAATGTATCTTGAAAGTGCTATTCCTTTTTTCCTATGTGTACATAATTTCTAAGACATTAATAAGAGTTGTGTGCACTCTTGAGACAAGAATTCATTTCAAGCTTAATATGCTACATTTGCCTCAGGCCAAGCGATAAGAAACTTTTGTTTCTTTGGTAACCACTTTCACCTTATTATAACAAGAAACCTCTTTAGTGTTTTTAGCCACATGAAATGTAATTTCCAAACAAGAATCTTTTTCTATGGTCTTTGTATGCTGGTTCATAGAGATGCCCACAAACCTGGAGCTGCATATTTAAATAGCAATTAGTCAAATACAATGTCCCTCTCATTTGAATATAAGTTCATAATTTAAAAATATAAAAAAATTTTGAACTGTAACCTCTTTTTATGTCCTAAATTATCAATAAATAACTTTTGGGGGATCAGAATTTTTTTTCTAGAGAATTGTAACTAAACAATTAATTTGCAGTAGATAAGAGCATATTTATCTGTCCCCATAAATACCCAAATTGTATCAACTATAATTTTATAGTTTGTAGGCTAAGGCTACTAGTCTGTCACCTTCATCTTTTATTTTGAAAACTTAATAAAGATGGAGTTTGAATGAAAACTGTGGGAAAATAACTAAAATTCTTTGAAGATGTCATTTAGTTAATCCTAATTTAAGCATTCTACATTTCTTACAGAACCACATTTAATTTCCTGCCAATTGGTGTGAACTTAAATGGAAGGTGAGAAGCCTGCACTCAACTTCTAACAAAGCCTCACGCCCTAACCACCAGCTTCCCCGTGCCTGTGGCTGACTCCATTGCTGAGATATGAAACAACAAACTTTTAAACTGGCCCTACCTACAAAGGAACTAGGTGCTATCTGCAAATAAGAAATGACAGATTTGAAAATCAAATGCGTGGATTCTTTTGGCCTCAATTAGTTAATTTCAATTCTTAGAATAGAATCCAAGGCTCTGATGGCTGTAGATATGTCAATATGAGAACCATCTACTTGATCTGCATTAGGGTTTGGTAATAACTCACACTTTGATTAATCAAAGCTCAGAGGACTGGACACTCTTTTAGAGTGTGTGCAAAACCATGTCAAAATATGATGACATCCCCCCTAAGTTTTTCTATGCAGTTACTGAGTTAGCTTCTGGTGACCAAGTAAAACTCAGGTTTTTGTCTCAGTTGGCATAGAGAAACTACTAACACAGCACTATAATGAAATCTGATGCTACTGCTCACACACTGAAACATCCACAGACTGTTGTATTTACTGTAACAATGAGAAAACTATCCAATAGATACAACCTCAACAGGTAGGATGGGAACCAAGGTGAAATTTTTCCCATAAGGCTCAAGCAAAGGAGATATGTGAAGAACTTATAAATGCTTTGAAGACTAAAGTTCTAACTACTGTTTCTATTCTAGATCCACATAATGTGATTATGAATCTATTTTCAAACTTTATAGTATTTATATATTTATTTCTTCTATATTTAGAGCTCTGTCATGAGCACAATATCTACATATTCAACATGTTCTATTTCTAACTCCATGATTGTTACATATATGATCTAAATAAGAGATACACATGCTTAAAAGAATGCACACTGGCCTTACAGATCAACTTGCACTAAACATCTTTCATGCTCAAAATGTACCTGACAACCTAACTCAAAGCCTGAAACTATCATGAGAATAATTTTCAGATATTACAACAACAGCAAGAAAAGAAGAGGGAGGAAACATGGTGCAGAGATGTTAAGAAGTTTCTTCATCAACAGAGTACCAAGTCAACTAACGTTCTCAACTAAAATAAAATAGCTCCCATACAAGCCCCAACACTAAAAACTCATGTGTAACTCTAACTAGTCATTTTTCCAATTTAGATTTCTCCTTCCTAATCTGTAAAGCAGGAGTAACATTTTCAGATACCAATTGCTTCCCATGTCCCTATACTGCCTAGATTTTTTACATTTTATCCCAAGTCAAATCCTCATCTACATGATACCGGTAATACTCTACCCTCCCCATTAAGTTTTCTCACTCTGTGTTTGCAAAGAAGAAAAATTATCTGTCAAAATTAATCATACCCAGTAGGCAAGACACACTTTGGCTTAAGGGAAGGAGTGAGTTATGTTAAAGTGCTTATTTGGCCCCAAAAAGGTCATTGTTGGTATACTACCTTCCACTACTAGCTCCTGTGGAATTTTCCTCAGAAAAATGGAGAACTGTTTTAAGATAGACATGCCCTTTAAGCTGATTTCAAATAAAAATATATATTAGGATATTCAAAGAGTCTACAGAATTTTCCCTGTGGAGCTTAAATAAATTACTGACAAAATTTTCCATTTCATGCTCAGTTACTAAATTTGACTTTCTACAAAATCATGTTTAATTCCTATATTTGAAGAAAGAGTAGGTAAACTTCTTAATTTTAAGTTCTACCCTTCACTCTTCCCAAGATGACAACCTAAAAGAGTGTAACTTGAGAAAAGGTCACTCTCAGAATTTCAAATATAACCCAAATCCTCCAAATTGAAATTCTCCTAAGAATACATTCCCCTGTTACTAAGTGTGTTGATGTTTACATACATACATACATACATACATACATACATACATACATACATACATACAATGTTTAGTATATAAATTGTCATTAAATATTTCCCAAACTACATAAGTATCTTGATTTACGAGATGATAAATATTTTCAAACACAGATAATTAGACCAGAGTTTCTTTACACAGTGACTACTCTAATGCATGTAGAATATTATTGTCTATAGAAGGCATTTATACACAGATAACTGTGATATACCAGCTAATATACCACACTGTATATTCAGACTGTCACTTATACAAAGACTTTCTTTTTTAAACAAGAATATTTGAAATTCTCCATGGTAAGGTATTTTAATTGCCTAAAGTTGCTGATGCATTGGTTCTGTTTCTCATCATATTTTAAATGTAAACCAATTATTTTAAGACTGATAACATTGGCAATGATGTGAAATTTTATGTATCCTAACAGAATAGATAAAATTTAAATTTTCATTCAAACAATATCCCACTAAAGAAATTTAACACTAAAAATATAAACAAAAGATTATTAATTTGAAGTGATTTCAGTATACTGCTGTGCTTCAACTCAAATTTTACGGATTACAGAATGAAACACCTGAACTCATTAAATATAGCAAGATGGTATGTTCCCTATAAAGGAAATAAATGTATATCCTACAAAGCTTATTAGCACTTTGCGACTTCTGGTTACCAAATGTTACACTTGATTCTGGGGTATACCCTGATTGTAAGGAGTAATTTTAAAGTCATTGATGATAAATCAAGTGCACTAACTTTGCTATCAATATTAGACTGAATCCATATTTAACCTAATTTCTGCCCCTACTAGATATGCAATCATGGATGAGTCACTTGACCAAGCCTAGTTTTCTTCTCTTGTAGAAAATACCTCATAATGTTGGTATGGCGATTACAAAGCCCCATAAGTACAGCTACTTAAGAATTCTATAATTATAATTAGGAGAACTGTGTAGGCTCCTTTTGATTATTGGTACTTTATTTCTACCTCCAGCTAGAAATAATTTTCAATGGAAAAGTAAGAATTTCTTTCCATCAACATGATTTAATTAATAACCATTATAGCAAGTGGTTCACAAACATTTATGCCTCCACAAATTAGATGCTATCACTTAACATGAGAATTTAATAAAGATTCATTGGATTTGGGGGGTGATACAATGTAGTGGAAGAAACACAGACCTTGAATTTTGACTTTGATGTACACAGCTGTCAACTAAAATCACAATGGATTCTACACAGTGATTCTTCATCTGAGGCATAGGCACACTGTTACTCTACATGCAAACATGTAGGTAAAGATTAAATTACATAATTTGTATGAAAAATAAGTATTGTCCTTCTTCCTTAAGTGTTGGTTGTAAGATAAGACTAAACTTTTAATACATGGCAGTACTGACTACCGTTCCACATGTAAAATACAGTTGTATTTAGTTAAGGAATCATATGATCAATGAAGTTGAAGTTAGATGCAACAATAAACATTGTAACATTACACTTAAAAAACAAAAAACAGTGATTCTCACGGTTTGCAATAAAGACTGGTGGAGTCTTTATAAAGATACATGTGAAATCAGAATCCATGCATATGAAAACTCACCTGTTGATTGTAATACATCTGTAGTTATATATAGATGACATAAAAGTCAACTAAAATTTTCTGAAGTGATTGGACCAACTACAGTGTAGGATTCCTAAGTTCCACTGAATAATTACCGATGGATGGAACTTGGATAATTAAATTTTAAGAAACATTGTACGGTGATTATTTTGCACTCTGATGCTTAAAAACCAATGAACTAAAAAAAAGAACTAAAATAAAAAACAACCAATGAACCAATGGTATAAAATTAAAATACCTGAAGAGAAAACATTTTCCATAATAATTGCTTACTTTTTAAAAAAATAGCTTCTGTGCTTAATTATCATGATCAATAGTAACTTGTGAACAGTAAGTTTAAAAACTTGTTTTTGAAAACTATAGTAGTTTTAGTCTAATTTTACAGTTACTAGTCACTAAGACCAAATGCAGAAAATTTCGAGACCATCTCTAAAGAGTCTGCTGCCACAGAGAAGTGTTCCATCTAAGAAACATCACAAATTCTAATGTTCTTAAGTTGTGTGACTTGGTTTGACTTGGATTTTATTATCATTCCTTCTTTAGTTACACAGCAATGGCTGGGACACTTATTAGTATTTGTACAGAGCTTTTACTACTCATGAGAGCTTTACAGACATGAACTCACTTAATCCTCACAATAACTTTATGAGAGTTTGTAGGAAAGGTAACATCTACTGTTGCTTTTTTTAAAAAAAAAATTATTAAGGCAAACTTAAAAAGTTAAGTGAATTATCCAGTCCTGAATTTATTTGTATTTTCAGCGATATGTGGACTTAAAACTCAGGTGTACATTCCATACAAAACCATGAAATTTAAACCTTAACACTGACTTTTAAAACATATCAATAAAATTTAAAATAGCATAAAATAATATGTAGGTGGCCAGTGGTTGCTCTTTAAAATTATTCTACTTATTTTATAGCTTAAAAGAGAAAGAAGGAGGTAGTCCAATCAACCAAACTAAATATTTAATAAAATGCAAAATCTTACAATGCCCCTCAGTTATTATACTTTCCTTACCTATACCAAATTTAACCCCTTTAAGAAGAGCTTTCTTTTCTAAATCATAAGATAACAAATGATATGTTCAACAATGAGTAATTTAACTTTTAGCTATAGTAATAATTCAAAAATTGAGATGCCAAAGGTACAAGAATAATGTAAACACAAGACCAAGCCTTCTAGCACTCAGTTGACACTGCAGATGAACTGGATCAGTTCAATGATCTTATGCACTGATATAGTAGGGTCAAGTATCTTACTAACATTAGCACAAGAAATTTGTTGTGAAGCTAGAATTAGAAACAGTGTTGACTACACAGTCAACTATAACCACTCTAAAGTAAGTAATTTCTTATTTTCCTAATAAAAAGAACAGAAAAAGTCATTTTAATATCCAAGAGAAAGTTACAAAGAAATGTTCTAAAAGGAGGTAAGTCAAAGGTGTTCTTCCAAAAGAGAAATGCTTTTAAAAAATTTAAACTTGGAGGGAGTAAGGAAGAGAGAGAGAGAGAGAGTGTGTGTGTGTATAAAACAAATGAATCTGTCATAAACTACCCAGTATAAGTATTCATGAGGAACTCACATAACTTGAGGGAGTATTCTGTGTGCCATACAAGGTTCCAGAATGAAAATTTATATATAAGTCTCATCATACACCCCAGGGCTTATACTGCCTACATGCTTGGAAACAATGACCAGTGAATGTGAGAAGCGGCATGACAAGGGACACATGTAAAAGTTTCCATGAGGAAGAAATAGCTTGATGTCTGAGGTGCTGTGTTTCAGTTTTATAAGCAGTAAGAACTCAGTGAAAATCTCTCCTATTCGTTGTCTTCTCCATCTCTAATTTTAAGTTGAACACATCCCTCTCTGAACTCTGCATTTTAGAAGAATTTTTAATACACACTAGTATGAGAAGGGGGTAATGCACAGATCCTAACATTTTCTTGAGAATTAAGAATTCTCAAACACACTAAAACACTTCATAAGAATTTTTGTATTATCAATGCAAAATCTAGACTTAGAACAAATTGCAAATATTTTTGTGAATATCCAGTTCTTTCCTCTTCACTGGCTCATGCAATTAGTTACTCTCATAGCAACGGGGACACAAGGTGGCACTGTCGTGCTGACATTGATTTCGGGCCTTTTCTAAATGGACAAATTAGAAAGAGGCAATAGGGTGTATTGTGGCAGTGAAAACCAGAGTTGTGATACTAGCCTCCCATGTCTGCCAGCATTTATAGACATGGGGATTAAGAAAGAACAAATCTTTTTGAATTTCATGAAAATCACATCATGCTTTTATAGAAGACAGCATATTCTCTGATGGCATCGCCAAAATGCCATGTCTGTGATCATAAATACAGTTCGGCTTTGCCAGTAGAAACTCAAGTGAACTGTGTACCACAGGCAAGCTGTGGACATGGACCGCCTCTCCATCTAGTGGCCAGTGGGAAAGCATGGAGCCAGGGAAGCTATGCTGCACTCCACTTACTTTACAACTGTCTTTTATCAAACTTCCCACAGGCAATTAACTCTTTTAGCCTGTCAAAAACAAGTTTTGGTTTATTGAAATGATTAAATCATTAAATAAGACCAATAATATACTGTGACATTTACTTAGCGTGATACCCACCACCTCAAAATTCAAGTGCTATGCTCTCTCTCAGACCACATGGAATCCTTTTACTCTTCCACCACTAGGAACTCAAACTCCCTCCATCCACTTTCAGCTTATAAACGGAAACTATGAACAGAGAGAGCTATAAATATAGCTACCTAACGCAAAACCACACTGCTTAAGACTTAAAAATAAAATCAGAGATTTACTGTTTGTCAGAACAAAAAACAAAAAACAAACCTGCAAAACAGAGATTGTGACTTATTGAAAATCACAGTCAAAAGAAACAAGGCCACCAGATTTAGCCACTTTAAATCCTTTCTTGCATTAATTAATACCAACTGATTCCAGAGGAAGAGCTTTTTGTAGCAGACTGTAGGGTTTTTCTCAACATACCAGGAAAAAAACAGTTTTTAAACTTGTGTTCATATGTCTCATGGCCAATTGATAGAATGAAACTATTGTGTATAGGTCCTAGATATCTTCATATTGGTTGGTATATTAAGAATATAAGAGTACAGTTTTTTAAGAATCATTTGTATCTATTCAACATTTGCAAAGCAAACCACCAAATAGGCAGGATGCAGAAAAGAATGGGCTATTAAAAACTGGTTTCAGAAAGCATTTATGTAAAACAAAACCTCAATTCATTTTGTCTGATGGAAAGTTTAAGAGGGTGTTTTGGTTGCTGTTTTATATAAGATTATTTGGCTTTATTTTAGGAGGAAGCACACACAAACTTAGTGGATCAGACTAGCACTTTAATTCAGCTCATGGTGCTGCTCTGGGGACTGCTTGGGCAAGGCTTTGTTAGGGAGACTTCTTCCAGAACAAAATCGGCTCACAGCTCCAACCCCAAAAATTAAAGTACAGAAAGAGGCTGGTACTGAGACTACTACTAATGTGAGATGTTTTGACTTCTGCTATAACTTCTGCACCTTGTTGAGGTAGCCCATTAGAATGTGTCTTAGGGTGGATGGACTATTTAGATCTATCTGGTTTGGCAGGATAAAACAAAAGCTGTAGGAATGGGTCAAATAGCTTTCCACTAAAGTTGGGAACAAAGTATTTGTCTTTCACCAACTCCTCCCACCTTCAGTATTACTTATCTCAATTCACTTCTTAATCACATCTATTTGTCTGCCTTGTAGAGATGAAATGAGAGAATAAAGATCATTGCTGATATAAGAAAGCACAAAATGTTCCAAGTATTTTAGTTATTTTTACCCTACTTAAAACCCAGGTGATAAGAATATATGACAAAGAACATGGAAGCATGAATAAGTACATACAGAACAGGAGTGTATTTACTGAATTAAGAGGAGTTTTAGTGTGTCCGGTATTCTAAAAAGAAAACAAATCACCAAGAAATAGTTAGTGTAGAGCAACCCTCCCAACAGTACCTGCCTAACTTCTATTTAGACAACAACAAGAACAACAAGGATGTCTAGGTAAGGTGTTTTTATTTAAAATGACAGTCATACAGTTTTCACATGTACATATGAGAACCAAAGAAGTTGCAAAGCTGAAGAAGCATTCTGCTAGTTATTTTTACTAATGGCTAAGTTGGCGTGCCCATATAAATCAAAAACACTCCTATAATTTTTGTCAGTTACATTATTTGCTGAAAAGATCAAACTATGAAATGAATTCACAACAAATCACAATTACATTCTAGATCCATATGATATTTTTAAATGAAAACTAAAAACAGAAACCCATGGTAATTAAATAAAAAGAAAAAAACTTGAGGCTTCTAACTGTTAACATTTATATAACAAATCTTATGGTTTCAAAAAAGGTTTACAATGAGTTTCTTTAAGGACAAAATAATACTATATGTAATTTGTAATTATTCCCATTTCTATGGTTTTCAATTTATTGGGCATCATTTTATTCTTCTAACTGCAAAGTCTACTATACATAAATATATATTTTATTATACCTCCTTATATTAGTCATTTAATATGAGAACTTTTCAAATAGATTCTTGATACTTAACTGCTTAATGTGAAATATAAACATTAAATTTATCATATTTGAAGACACAGATGTCTTCAATGCCAAAGTTTCTTCTTATACCAAAACTGCAAACAGTATATAATAATCACAACCCTTTCAATCAACTTCGACAGGAAGCACTCAAAATTAACAAAAAATGTGCTTGGTTCCAGCTGCCAACTATGGGAGCTGATCAATTTACTGTCCTGGTTCCTTTTCTTGATATCCTTATGTAGAAGTCAGTTGCTAACTTTGGAGTAAAGTAGTTATGTAAGAGCTGCATTGCTTAACAGAATACAAAACACTGCCTAGAGTTTCAGTTGAATGTCAAAAGATTCCAAAAAGGCAAAAGTTTCATGTCCTCAAGCTGATTACTTTCAAGTAAACTGCAGAATAACCAAAGAGCTTGATCCTGGAGTACAAGAGAGGTTATGGGGCTAAAATCAGGCATAATTTTCCTCAGCTGTGTGCGGAAGCAGCAGCGTATTTGTTAGTTTGTCTATTACCACAGGAGAAACAGTCACAGGAAAAGTCCCACCTCTAAGCCCTTGAATGCTGCTTTGAACACCTGCTGTGGTGGACACACCACATGCCCCACAGTAATAACAGGTAGGTGGCACTATTCCTTCTTAGAGACTCAGAAATTTGCCTCTACTGCTTCTGAAACAGCTCAAAATTATTCTCAGTACATTAAATATAATAAGTATTGATATTGGTATAAGTAACAGAACAGGAAGTCAGACATTTTCTACAATGTGTAGAATATGCATGTAGCCTTTACACTTTGGGTCACAACTGAAAATACCTAGCTAGTTAAGGAATTGCATAATAGCAACCAAAATGTCTTATATAATGAAAAAATATTTAAAAGGTCTTGGCCTCTAAGCAAAACACAGATTGCTTCGTTAAAATGCGGTACTGGCACATGAAAACAGAGGCGGAGTGAAGGACTAGGTTCGGAACTCTGGAACTGGGTGCCATCAAGGGTAAACCAAAACTAAGTATAGACAAAAAGATATATGAAAGCCTGCTACTGTTTAAGCTACTTTATTTTTTAATGAAAAAAAAAAAAAACCTTACAGTATACCTCACACAACTGACAGTGTATACTGCCACTACCGCAGAAAAACCTGTTTCTTTGTGATATCAAATTTCTAGAATTTGCTTGTATTTTATAGATCAGAATAACTGAAAATATTCAGATTTTTCTCTTTGGTACAGCTTAGGTCCTTACTATTTAAGAAAGTTAGGATGAGCTTCTTTAGTAAATGTTAAATAAAGCATATTTTCTACTAAAAACATAATTTATATGTTTTCAGTAGGTCCAAAGTGGGGCAGCTCAAATGCCCATTATCAACAGCTACTCTCAAGAGGCTATGCCTGCAACTGAAGAGGGCTGGAACCAGCAGCATTCAAAGAATGTCAGCAGCAGCCCTCCCTTTGCCAGGAAAGATCACAGTGAGCACAGGGGCAGATGCTGCTTCTACTTCTACATACCTTGTCAGACCTCGGAGCAACACGTTGCTTAGGGCCTAAATTTGGCTTCCTGTGTGACAGCATGACTAGTCACAACTCAGGGTTGGAAAAGTCCATGGACACATCCACCAATAATTTCTATATTTATAGAAAGCCAGAACATGTGTAGATAATCACACAATTGGTTATTTATATAGTGCCAGATTTTATGAATACAGGAATTTGTTAATTAGCACAAGGACTAATCATTAAAATTCAAAAATAGATAAATAAACAGGAATGCCATTTATTTGTTAACATTTCAGGGAGAAAGTACACAGCTGCTCTCCTTTTGATGAATATAGGCTTCTGGAGAAAAAAAAATATGAAGGAAAAGTATCTGCAATTTTGAAACCCTATTGAGTAAGATCCAGGAAATCATACATAGTCTTTCTATTAAAAATAATCATACTGATTCGCCCTTCAGTTAAAAAAAAATTTTTTTTTAGAAAGTTTAAACTGGCATGTGCTTAGCATTTGAATCATACTGTTTGGCATTCCACTGTTTGGGTGCTTTTCAAAGAGCCAAAGCTGATTTTCATCGGATAGGAGTTAAAAAGCACACACACACACACGTCACTCAATACTAAATTGTTTTAGCTACAGGGCATGGCAAAGCATGAAATAACTGCTTTAGAGCACTTCCTCATGTGGGTGTGTTAGATAACTGTCTGCTGTAACATTAAAATGAAACACACTGTGACCTGAGCAAGGTTTCGGGACTTGAACAGGAAGAAGAGCCCACCATAACCAGCAAGGCTGCTTAATGAATTTTGCTGGCACTCTATGGCCCTCCTGTGACGCAAGTCTCTCAGCTTTCCAAATCCCTGTGCAGCAGAGGGCACTGGCCTTAAGTTTACTTATGCACATTTTACAATGTCCTGCAGCATTTAGATTGTGACAGTTCCTCCCAGAAAAGGGCAAGATTATTTTTCATACTAAAAATATTTTCGATTTACTGAAGGCCAACCAAAAACTATAATGCAAAAGGAAACACATTCTAAAAATTAAAACCACCACAGAAATGACTAAAATTTTCCTTGCTTTTATCCTTTCTGGGAGGTAAAAAAAAAATTCCATTCTCTTTTGGAGTTACAGCATTTGGTGTTTACTCGTGGTTAATGTAAAAACAAAATGTGAAATATTTAAATTCAATCAGCAATGCATCTATGATTCTTTGATCCATATAAATATAAATTATGTAAATAAATACACAATATTTCCACAAAATACTCATGCAAAAAATGACTGATGAAATAATCTGTGAAAGATTTCTTTCAACTAAAAGCATCTGAGATAATTTTTCAAGAAATAATACCAAAAATAACAGGTGTATGACACAGACACACTTCTGATCTCTTAATTCTGAAACAACTTTTTGGATCACAGTCTGAAATGGGAAAAAAAATCTATTCAAAACACCAACTATGCACAGTGTTAATGCACATTTCCTAAAACCTCCCTCAAACTTTGCTTGGGCCTTTAATTAAAAAAAAAAAAGAAAGAAAGAAAGAGAGAGAGAGAGAGAGAGAGAGAGGGAGGGAGGGAGGGAGGGAGGGAGGGAGGAAGGAAGGAAGGAAGGAAGGAAGGAAGAAAGAAAGAAAGAAAGAAAGAAAGAAAGAAAGAAAGAAAGAAAGAAAGAAAGAAGACAGTCTTTGAAAGGCCTGACTGGATGCATTGAGGTTTGTGTTGCTCTTGGTCAAGCCTGGCCTTTCCAGCTGAGAGGACAGTGAAGAAGAAAAAAAAAAAAAAAAACAAAACAAAACAAAACAAAAAAATTAAAAGTCTAATCATAATTTTAAAAGAAGGGGTAAAGAAGACTTTTAGTAGCAAAAGTTCACTACCTCCCATAATAATGGACTTTGAATAAGTGCTTTACGAGGTTTGAACCTTGAAAGTATGTAGAGCCGGCTTTAGTGTCCCAGGTGGGTTAAGAATATTGCTTTATGGACTTCTTTGTGTTGTCAGAGAGGCCTAATGGAATTAACAGGGGAAAGTATGCCACTTATAGTAAATAAATAATGTATTACAAAAAGGTGATTGTTATTATCAAAGATCTCTACAGATCAGCATTCATTCCCTATCACTACTCCTGTATATTCTGAAAACATTTGTGTTCCTCACTGACTTAATTTTAATCAGCTGGATAAAAGTTTCACTTTTATACACACCTAAATAAAAGTCTATCTAAAAGTATGCTTCAAATCAATCTTATTTAACTACTCCCTGAAATTTTGGAAAAGCACGATTCTAGAAAATTCCTCAACAATGGAAGCTAGTTCCAAAAATAACTTTCTTTTCACTATGAAAAGAAAAAAGAAATAAAAAAAAAAAGACCCTCACATACATCTTTGCAATAACAAATACATTATTTATGGAGTCAAATATGTTAAAGGAATACTTACAGTTGTTGCACAAAATGCCCTGATATACTCCATAGCTTCAACTTTGTTTTAAAAAAAAATTTTAAAGGCCACCCTCCACTCTTCCCTCCCCAAGCATAAACAAGCAGTAACATACTGAAAGGAAACTGTCCCAGGATAGAAACTTAAGAAAGTTTGTATTTTTACTAACCACAGTAATATCCATAGAAATGCAACAATCTATCAGGAAAATAAAAAGTTAGAAAACAGCCTCAATTTCTTTCATACTATAATCCCCTGATGCAACATTTCTACATGTGTACTAGCAAAAAAAAAAAAAAAAAAAAAAAAAACAGTTCCTTGATTCTTGCCCCCCTCAGGGGCTACCCCCTACCTTATGTCCAATGTCATTAAATAAATATGCTGGCATAAAGTGTACAACCTGCTTCAAGAATTTATACTGTAAATATGGACTTTAAACTTCAATGTAAAACAAAGAACAAGAGTCTCGTTTTGGTAGTACCCACACTGGCACTGCAGCTAAAACTCACTGGCAAATAACTAACTAAATCCAGTTAGCAATAAATAAGGACAACATGACATATAGACAGACAGATGGAATTGCATAAACAGAAGAGAAAAGCAAAGAGACAAACATACGGAGGAGTTTGTTTTAAAAGAGTGAAAGATTCTGATTTACTCATTACTTTAGTAAGAAAAATAGGTTTGTTTGTAATTATTTTTAAACTAATAAAACTAAATCACAAGGTCACACCCTTAAATAATTAAGAAAATTAGTAGAGGGTAGGCCTCCTATAGATATTCCAAATTCCAAGCTAGCATGAGCTCTGTCAAATTTAAATACAGAAATTAAAATTCAAGAAAGAAAGCCTAGAAGCACTGTGGACTAAATAAGATGATAAATACAGGAGACTGAGGAGGCAGGGTTGTTTTTATGAAAGTTGTCTGCCCCTACCTTCTTCCCCAGCGCTGAGCTTCTCTTCTCATAATCGGTGTCTCCCTGGAAGTACAGTGTGAGTGGTAATGACTGCCTGCCTCCCTAATGAGTCCATTTTCCTGCTCTTGATGTTGTGTATATACACACACTGCAACCTACCTTACAAACCACAGAGACGGGAAGAGAGAGAGAGCAAGAGAGAGGGAGGGAAAGGGGGGGCAGAGAGAGAGAGAGAAAGACAGAGACAGAGCAAGCAAGCCAGTGAGAGAGAAAGAGAAGGAGAGAGAGAAAGAAAAACAGAAACAGAGAGAGAGAAAGGCACAGACAAAGCCCTCCTACCAGACAGCAGACAGCCCTCCTTCCCCTATCCAGGAAAATGCAACTCGTCTAATGCAGCAACAGGTTCAGTATTGCCAGACTAACAGAGTGAAAAGGTATATTCTCTATAGCATTACTGCTTGCAAATAAACAGTTTAAGAGCAGCTGGCTCCACCTTCTTTATTTATGCTCCATTATGAGGAATGTATTGTTTCAGCTCTGGCACACAGTACGTGTGTAATTATCATAAATACATTTTGCATATTAGCAGGAAATAAGGAATTACATAGCTTATTTGTGCAATCTTTCAAATTTATTTTTTGAATGTGAGAAAAATGTCAACAAATCTGCTCTGACAAAAGCCTAGTAATGATTTTAAAGTCAGAGCAGTCTTAAAGGAAACTGTAAGAAACAGACTCCATACAATAGGAAAACTGATCTCAGACAAAACTGATAACTGCAAAGAAGGAATCACTGTTTAGTAAATAAACCAAGACCATAAGCAAAACTGTAAGACAAAATCAAAATTAAGTTTAATTAACTTGCTAATAGGATGGTACCAGTGAAGAAAGCAGACCGGTTTCTTGTTTGAAGCAGCTACACAAACAATGCAATGCAGTCTGTATGAACAGGTGCAATGCATTTAATGTATAGTATACCAGAGAAATAAACCCATTAGGAGTTACCATTCAAGCAAGACAAAGTTCCATAAATATGGATATGAAACTACAGTAAATAACCTTTCATCTTTTGTTAGAACAAAAACTAAAACTGGTGTTTTTAAATAAACCTTCCTTGAGAGAAAAAAAAAAATGAAGCTCTTTATACATACCTTTAATCAAATTTCACACACACTAGCTCCAGGAAAATAGTGCTAATTATATTACTGGCCCCACCCCATGGTCCTCACAGGCTTGCCTTTTCTAAAGTGCTGAGATCTTTTCAGCTGGAGGATGGCAAACATGAACAAACAGGACTGGTTGAAGGTCCCTCTTTTTTTTTTTTTCAAAACAATTACTGATGCACCAAACTATTTCTGAGTTTGAATCTGGTAGACACCCATCTTCATTAATATTGTTCTATAGAGTTTGACTATATCATTTGTATACATTTAAAAATATTAAAATAGAGTAAAGATTTCTAAAGGAATTCACACATAAAATGAAAGAGGGTGCATCTGACTTATCCTAATGCTATATTTTGACCAATGACCTTAACTATATTATCTGAAAAACCACCCATTTAACTCTGACCCATAATTGTTCCTGTCTAAAAGAACTGCAGGGAAAAAAAATGGAGAGAAGCCTGAGGAAAAAAGGTCCAGTGACAGACCCAAAGTGCAATCCAGAACAAGGGGAGGCCCCAAGGCCTGATACTATTACTGAGGCTATGGAAAACTCACAAAATGGGAGCTATCTTGACTGCCCTCAACAAGGGCAAGACCCAAGAGCAGCTGAAGGAGTCAGATGCAGATATTTGCACCCAAACAATGGGCAGAAGCTGCTGACCCCTATGGTTAAATTAGGGAAAAGCTGGAAGAAGCTGAGGAGAAGGGCAACCTGTAAGACCATCAGTCTCAATTAAGCTGTACCCCTGAGATCTCTCAGACACTGGATCACCAACCAGGCAGCACACACCAGATGATATGAGACCCCCAACACATATACAGCAGAGGACTGCAGGGTCTGGGTTCAGTCAGAGAAGATGCATCTAACCCTCAAGAGACTGAAGGCCCCAGGGAGTTTAGAGGTCTGGTGGGGTTGGGGGTGGGGAGAGGGGATGAGGACATCCTCATGAAGACATGGGGTGGGGAGAAGATATGGAATATGGAACAATCGGATGGTGGACCAGGAGGGGAATACAAATATGGAGTGTAAAAAAAAGATTAAATAAATTTTTAAAAACATCCTTTTATATGGCTTAGCATATTACTGTACTACAACATTCAGAATGTATTCCTTTACGTAACCAAATTAACTTTCCTATACTGGGTGAGGGGATATATAGTTCGGTTAGCAGAGTGCTTGCTTAGTATGCATACAGGCCTGGATTGAGTCCCCAGCATTTCCTAAAACAGGACATCCTGTTTTATGCTTATAATCATACAAGTGGAGGCAAATGAAGCAGAAGTTATGGTCATCCTTAGCAATATACTAAATTCAAGGTCAGCCCCTTGCTGCTCTATCTGGTAATTCCATGTTTATTGTAAAGCTATAATATGATCAGCACAGTGTAGCTCTCAAAAAGGTAAATAAATAAATAAAAATATCAATGGTGTAAAAGAGTAGAGAAGCTGGAAACAGATCCACATAAACTTAGTCACAAAATCATTAATAAAGTAAAACTGCAACACAATGGAATAGAGACGGACCTTCCAGCACACAGCTCAGGAACAACACAGCATGAAAAGCCCTAGACGATGACCCCAATTGCTGAGAAAAAGACCTGTACAATGCAAAACTCTAGGACTCCATAACTGCAGCAATAAATCTTTAAGTAAAATACTAAAGGTGTGATCCAAGAACAAATCTGTAAACTAAACTTTATTAAAAATCACCATTTTTTCATATGTGAAGAATACTGAAAAAATAAGGGTAAGACAAGCCATAGAAACCCAGGAAATACTTTCAGAAGACAAATCTTATAATATACACTTATCTAAAATATTAAATGGTGTCTTAAACAAGCAAAATAATTTAAAAAGTGGGCAGAGTTTAATAGTTACCTCATTGAAAAGGAAAGCCAAAGGCAAATAAGCAAATGGAAATATGTCATATATCTTCAAAGCAGTGCAAAGCAAAACTATAAGATATCACTCACATTATTAGAGCAGCCAAAGCCAAGACACTGACGATACCAAATGATGGCGAGTGGGAATGTGGAGCAACAGGAATGCTCCTTCACTGACGGCAACAGCAGAAAATAATACAACTACTTGACAGGTTCTTGGAAATCTATTATTTTAAATCCTCCACAGAGCGTTCTACAGGATCTACAGTTATAATTCCCCAAACTTGCAAATAATCAAAATGATCTTAATTAGATAAACAGACAAACAGTGGTACATCAAGACAACAGGATGTTTTTCAATACTAGAAATAAAGAAGCCATGAGATGATATGGAGGAAGTTGTTACATGATTCCACTATATGGCATCCTTGAAAACACAATTGTAAATGGGAGTGAAAAAAAAACAACCATTCCAGGGTTATGGTGAAAATGAGATGAATAAATAAAGAACAAGGAATGGTGCAGGGCTTATAATTACCCTCAGCATAATCTAAAAGGAACCAGATAGATGTGATGATACTTCTGTTCAAACGCATAGAATGCACAACAGTAAGGGGGAACCTGTAATGTAGAGACAAATGTACAGACTCAATTTTGAGTGGTAATAATTTGACAAGATAAATCAATGATTCCATTATTGATAAGGCGACGGAGGGTACAAATGAAGTCATGAGAGTAAAGAGCACATGTAAAATCTGATAGCCTCTTTTCAATCCCCCACAAGCATAGGAGTCCTTTAAAAAATAGGGAAAACTATTAGGACTAGAGAGATGGCTCAGCAGTTAAGAATGTGTACTGCTCTTGCAGGAACCAGCACTCAGTCATCCCAGCCCCCATCCGTAACAGACAGCTCACAACTGCTTGTTAACTCCGCTCTAGATAGAACTGTGCCTCTGACCTTTCCACAGCCACGACTGCTCATATGCATATGCCCTACACACGTATATACACAGTTAGGACTACAAACCAAGTCTATTACTAATCAGATCTAAACAGCAGTACTTCTGGAGCAGGCACAATGATTCAATGAATAAAGGCAAAAGTGCCAGCTTGGGGATCTGAATCCAACTATTAGAAACCCATAGTAGGAGAGAATCAATTCCCAAGGATGTTCTTTTTCATTTCCAAAGTTGTGTCAGCATAACACAATAACAACATACACACGCACACACACATACACACACACACAGACACAAATAACAATTAAAATTAAAATACTGTCTCCTGTACCCAGAACTGCCACTAATTTTTGCATATTCTGAAAAGGCATGCAACTATCCACAGTTTAAGTTTCTTCATATAATAAAAGTTAAACTTAAAGGAAATAATTAGATTTGAACTAACAATTATTGTGACAGCCAGTGTTTAATTGTTCACTATGTATAGGAAACTTCTGAGTCGTTTTCATTTATTAACTCATTAAATCTTAATAATGACCCTATGAGGTAAGAACTGTTTTTAAGTTATATTTTCAAGATGAAGAAACAAGAAGATTAAGTAATTGTCTGAGATCACATAATTTAGCAGTAATGGGATTTGAATCTAGCCTGTCTGGTTTAGATTTCATGGCTTGACTATTATACTTCAATGCTTCCAAATATCTTGATTGTTAAAGCTTCACCCAGCCATAAGATTCTTGTAGGTTAAAATCAATACAATACACCAGACCCTACATATCAATACAGCATATTTTTTGGGGGTTTTTTTGTTTTGTTTTGGTTTTCTTTTTTTTTTTTTTTTTTTTTTGACAGTGTAAGAAAAATTTTATTGAGGACTGTCCCAATAGATATAAAGACCTTGACAGTAGATTTTTTTTCTTCTTAAGTTACATTAGCTTATTTATTTTGCATGAAGGGGGATGGGCACTGTGGAAGTCAAAAGACAACCCACAGGAGTCAGCCCTCTCCTTGATGGACTGTCACCAGGGACTAAACTCAGGTCAACATGCTGAGAGATGGCTCAGTGGTTAAGAGCACTGACTGTTTTCTAGAGGTCCTGAGTTCAAATCCCAGCAACCACATGGTGGCTCACAACCATCTGTAAAAAGAAAGGTTGTTAATACAGCATAATTAAAATTTCAACACCTGGAATTCTGAGTACATGGGTATAGCAAGTCTAAAATATCTTCTGTCAGGTATTCTTAACTAACGTGTAATGAAGAATCCATGGTAAAGTACTTGCAAAATTGTGAGAACTTGAGCTCAAATCCTCAGAACTCAAACCGATTTTGTAACCCCAGTATTCCTAAGGTGAGATGTACAGATAGGAGAATCTCTAGAAGCTCACAAGCCAGCTAGCATCCTATAAACAGCAGTCAACATCTAGAAATTGCCTCAGACAAGATGGGAGACTGAAAGATGAAGCCCAAGAACCAAGATTATCCTGTGGGTGGCACACTTTGCAATGAGCCTAAACACACACACACACACACACACACACACACACACAAATCATACATATATATATACACATACATCATACACTGAAGTTTTTAAAGTTGTATAGTCTAAAGACCATATACTTATAATAATAATAATAATAATAATAATAATAATAATAATAATAATAATAATAATACAACTAAGTACTTATAGAATTAAATAGATATGTTAAATACAATAGAGTATCTCCAACTTTCTGTAATGTGAGAATGAAACAGAAATGCAAGATTCAGTTGTAAGTATTATAAGAACAATAAATAGATAAAAGTATGTGGTTTTATACTATCTAACTGTGAATTATTTGGATAGATTAAAAAAATCCATAGTTTTAACTTACTCTTAAATAAAGGATTTATCCTAGAATGGATCATTATGTATAAACTAAACATATTGTCTCTTTACTATGCAGTGGAGATGAAATAATTTTAAAATATGATACACAGTTCTTGCCCTTGAGGACCTTGTAGAACAGAAGGAGATGAGCAAACAGTCCAGTAAACACAATCAAATAGCACTGGCTAAACTGGTATTTTATAATAGTGCCTTAAACTCCTCAATAAGCTAAACACAAGTCTATAAATGTCTAAATTTAAAATAGGAAAGTATGTGTGCATATAGTTGTAGGGAAAGGGTAGGTTCTGAGATTAAAATTAAGAGTTTGTTTGCATACAATGAGCTCTATAAACACTGCATATATCTTATTTCCAAAAATATCTAGTGGATTCTTTAAGTACATAATATACATACATAAATCAGTGTGAAAATCAGTGGTAAATAGCCTCCTATTGTATTGAATTCCATTGCATTCAATTACATGCATCTTGGGCAGAGCTATCTTAATAATTACTTCAAAGAATGTGCAGATTTTTTTAATTCTTCCAAAGCCAAGAAAGTTTAATTCCAAAGGCATTCACCAATATCTCAAGTCATACTTTTCCTGAGCTCCAGCATCATTAATATTTTAAGATTATTCCCCAGATTCTTAAAGATACCTCTATTGTGAAGAAGAAGAGAAAATTAGAGCCATGTTGCAGCAATGAAAAGTTTCAGAAGCCTGAGGAAAAGGATAGAAAAGCCATGTTTAGGATCAGTCAGACAAAATGGTTAATTGCTATACTAAATAGAAGACTTTGTCATTGAAGCCGCCATCATCAAGCTAATTCTATGTGTCCTAATTAGATAATAATTCTTAATTTTGGTCATCTGACTAAAATTGTATCCCACTACTCCCAAGAAAAATGAAAAGAGACTGTAGATAGATCAGAGTTTTCTAATACTGCCAAACAATACAATCTTTATAAGGGAAGAAAAATATTTAATTTCAATTATAATCAACAAATATTGAAGTCTAAAACTAAAGGCACAGAGTGCAATGTGTATAACTGGGAATGGCTCTGTTATGGCTAGTTGTAGCACTGGAGAACTTCTATGCCCCTGCCCTCCATCAGACTGAAGCCTGTACCCACAGCAGGTCACCCATTCAATTCTCTGGTCTGGGACCTGCAGTACAGCTGACACACTCAGAAATACTCAGTGTCTTGAATAAGAGTATATGTACATAAATGCTTAAACAAAACAATGGTATACAGGTTTCACAAATAGTTGTTAATTAAAGACATGAACAAACCTAAGGATGATGTAAACAACCTGTAAGTGCTGTTTAAAATTTACCAATTCACAAATATAATTTATTGTTATTTTAAGATCTTTAATCAGACAATAAAATATTAAATATAAAATAAAAAAGACATTCTCCTCTAAAAGATTTTAAACATTTGTTTACAATTGTGTGTGTGTGTGTGTGTGTGTGTGTCAGTCTGTCTGTCTGTCAGTCTGTCATACATGTGCTTCAGTGTGTTCATGGTAAGGTTAAAAGACAATTTGAGGAAGTAGGCTCTTTTCTACCATGAACACTCAGTGATTGGACAGGATTTTTCATTGGAAGCAAGGGTCCTAACCTACATTACTCAGCTATCTCAGGGATGTCTGAAAGACTAGAAATCACATCCTGAGTAAGACTCAGCCCGCATTCACACTTCCTTTAGCTACTATTTCTTGTCTTCATAGATGGAAAACATTCAAGTAAAGTCTGCAGTTGGTCTTTATATAGGATTCAAACTACCCTACCTGAGGAAAACACCTTGAAATCCAGAAGGTTAGGGGTACACCTAATATAACCTTTTTGTGGGATTAAACCACACTAAGAAAAAAAAGCAACAATCTGAAGTTAGGAAACATGAGAAGGAGGAGAAGAGTGGAGATGGCAGAAGAAGCAAGCAATGAGAAATCCCACTCTGAAGGTGATTTCTTTTCTCAAGTGAAGCCTAGTCTAGATTTTGCAATGCAAATGTCTTTCTCCTCTGTAACCTTCTGGCAAAGTCTGGATGGTCCACAATCTTAAAAGGTGGTATAATGAAGTCCAAAAGAATCAAAAGAGAAGTCAATCCCACACTCACGCACGCACATACGAAAGCTTTGCAATATGGATGTTTCCCTCCAGACTTCCAGGAGTAACCACAGGAGTGAACAATGGCTAGGAAATGGTAAATCTTGAGTAAAAAGAATCAAAAGTGCCTTTAATGTAGAATGACTCATATATGGGAATGAGTCAATCTCCCGTTTGCAATATAAGACAGAGCAGACCATGGAGGAAATAACTAGAGAAATCTGTGCTAAATTACAGCATTTTAAGTTTATTTTAAATGATAGGACTATCTTCATAAAATGAAGGGAATAAAGTACTTTCATTACAAAAACCAATGGAAATGCTGATCTAATGCAATAAAATACTAAGTTCATTTGCACTAATATCTACATGAGTCTAGAAAATTCTTTTAGACATACAAACTGAATGAACTCTTCTTGCTCCCTGCTCAGTCCACCCTGCACAACAATCTAGGACAGAACCAGCAGCTAGATGATCTGTACAGTTTTAACACATACATAATTTATTCATATATACAGCATATATTAAATATACCAGAAAAGTACAGTGGTCACTTACTAGAACATGCCTCTTACAATGTCATATGTAAAGGTATAAAATAGTGATAAACAGTTAAGCAGGTTAACATCTTAATGAGACTCACATGACGTTTGCCTAACAAACTCAAAATTCCGATCCAAGTATCCCTCCACCAATAAATGTCACTGTCTCAGCATCTCACTCAACAACTGGTTTGTGCCTTAGCAGCTTTAGCAGAAACTTACAATAAGATGCCTAATGTGATGTAAGTCTTTTTTCCACTTGCTGCATTTTAACTACTGCTACTGTTACCTTTTAAGATAGATTATTTGTGTGTGTGTGCATGCACATTCATACTTATATACCACAGTGTACACGTAGAAATAAAAAGACACCTTGTGAGAATCAATTTTCTTTCCACCATATTGGCCAGAAAATGGACTCAGATGGTCAGACTCAGCAGCAAGCAATTTACCTACTGAGTCATCTTGCCAGATTTTAAAGTTATCAGAATAAATATATCAAAATAATATATCAGTTTTCAGCAGTTTGAGTGACAGTCAAAATGCTTACAGCTGATAAGTTATGAGCAGTATGTACAGCTGGCAAGTCAAACCAGTAATAAATGTTACTGTGACTAAGACCAATCAAACTGTTACTGGCTGGAAGTAAATAAGGGATATAATACCATTATGTAGTTCCTGATCAACTCTAGCTTTCAGTAACAAACCAAAATCCATTGTAAACACAAAGTGGCAAAAACTGAATTAGTGTGTAATTTCACCAGTAAGTTACCTCTCCTATACTCTAGAGCAATCATTTCTCCAATTTTAAAAACAGTAACCCTCCTGTAACATTATTTTTGAACTTTTGGGTCTTACCTACAATTAGATTCTGCTAAGATTTTTTTCATACTTTGTTATATACTTTTTACTAGTTTTAAAATTAAGTTTTAGCTCCATGACACTTTAGACATAGTGTGAATGTTAAAGACTTAAATTTTTGCTAAAATTATTTGCCTACTAATAGATGGGTCCTTTACATGACCTTTAAAACTACATTTCCCAATGTGCTTTGCAAGAATGAGCTTTCCCTGGCATACTATTAAAGAGAAATAGAGGTTTTTGTTGTACTTGTTGTTGTTTTGTTTTTCTTATTTGCTTTTTTGGCACTGGTAGTCTTAACACTGGTACTTGATCTGCCTCTACTACACGGAACTCTTAGGAGGTAGTTTGAAGGGCACTCTTGGTGGCAGCAATGGGAGTAGCATGGTAGAACAGCAATACCCACTCATGACTGCAAAGTCCAGCCCACTTGGCACAGAACAGAACTCTAGGTTCCTAGGCTCTTTAGACTCACTAGGGGTGCAGCTGCTGCTCAAAAGCCCAACTGGTAAACTCTGGGTGGCTACATTCTTGTCTTGTTTTAGCTGAAAACGTTCATGCTAAGTAAAATTACTACCTTTTTGGTGAGTGTCCTTGATTTTGCTGTTCGCTTGCTTGTATGTTTGTTTTCCCATTGAACCTAAAGGTCACTGACTCTCTGTGGCTTGCTGTCCTCAAGGTTGACAGATCCACCTGTTCATGCCCCCAGCTGTCCTACCCAGCTTTTTTACATGAGCGCTGAGGCTGCAAACTCAAGTCAGCAACCCAGCAGCATTCTACCTTTTCAGCCATCTCTTCACTGCTCCAACAGACTAACAACTGATTTCAATACTCTTAAGTTCCTCCATTCTGAGTTATTTATATTGGTCTAGTAGCACTGATTAATAGAAGCTCACAGTCCTGTAAACTCAGTTATATTTTATAAACTTATACTACTATATTCTATATATTATAGGCTAGCAATAGGTAGTACGTACTAAGCATTTAAATGAAAAATAATGAAGAACAATTCATATTTCTAAATATATCAATATATTAAAAACATTTTCCTTACAATAAAACAGAAATTCGATTAGATAAAATAGGTCATTATTACATGTTGCCTTAGTTCTACATTTTGTGAAATCATCGTTAGAAAAGATATCATGTCATATTAAAGGTAGTCGTTAGCATGGGGGAGGATGCCTCACAAGTCAGCAGACCAAACTGAGGAAGAGTGGCTTCAGCTGTACTCACTAATTCACAATGCTCAGTTTCCAAGCATAGCCACCAATTACATGAAATACCTTGTTGAAATGAGCTGGTAGTTATATCTTTCTTGATGTCAGTGAGTTTTATGCTGTAAAATGTAGTTCACAAAAACTTTAAACAAAATTCTAAAATGTATTAAAGACTGCATTTACAAGATTATATAGCAACTTATAAATTTATGTCCCAACTTTATAAAACTACACAGATGCATTTTTTACAGTTTTTTTTTTAAACCCAGAAATTAGTTTCACAAGTATGGTAGCTTTGTCAACAAAATCTCATCATAATAAAAGCAATTATTATTATTCAATATGAAATACTATTTCTATACCATGGGTCTTTCAAATATCAATTACTTTCTTGCTCATCATTAGTGCTAATTCTTTTTTAAAAAATTGATCAAGTATATTTCTTCCTAAAATGTATGACAGAAAGGTCAGTACAGACATTACAAATAGTAGTCATCACAGAACATGGTTAATACTGTGAAAGAAAAATGCATGATAGCCTTAAGTTTAATAGTTTCTCCATTTTTTTTTTTTTTGCTACTGAATAACTGGAGCATCTGAAAATGGGCAAATAAAACTCATCGGCAGCCTCCAGCCTCCCTACAGCCTCCTACAAGGGTTCACAGTGACTCCATTAAAGTATTAGTTTGTTTCCATTACTGTTGATGCATTTTCTTCTATATGTAAAGCTTTAATTATAAGAACAAATTAACTATAGTAATGGTATTCTATAACACTTAAATAAACTTTTAACTACAGTATCTTTGAAAAAGTAGTTTGTCTACAAATAAATCAATTCCAATGTCATGGTGAAACACAAAAACACTTTTTCTACTTGTCAAACAAACCTCTCCAATATATTAATTATATGAATATACTCATGAATTTTTCAGAATGCATTTTTTACTAATACTTTTATGCTTCCCAGTTACCCATAGCAGTTAGCATTAGTCACTTGTAAAATACAGTTCTCATTCTTACTAAGACTGAACCCAGCAAATACCATGAGTTCAAGGGTTACAACTTTCCTTTAACTCTATAGTAACCCTTCCACACCATACAGTTCATATAAATTCCTCAATGTGTTAAGAAAGATTTTCGGTGGATCATCTCTGTGCACACTTCCTGACAAATGTGATGCAGCTTGCTGTCATGCTGTTTTGTACATATTATTTCTGCCACACTTGTTCTTAAGAACAATAGTTCAAGAGAAAGGTTCTCACAATTCAATTTTAAATGCCTAATGAACACACAAGTTCATCAGCTGTGATGGCCTGCAATATTCCTGCACAAGATCAAGACAAATGCATTTTCAGCCCAGAAAGGGAGGGACTCCCCAGACCTCACCATACCTGACAAGTTATTGGCAGTTGGCACTTGCTGAGGAATAGTTAAACGATTTTCTTTAAAGTAGGTGTGACTACTAGTAGGTTAACCTTAGCACAGTAAATGATCCCACACTCACATACATGTGGTCAGTGTTAATGGAACTGAGGTGGCTACTAATAACATAACTAATCAAACAGAAAAATGAGGTTGGGAGGGAGGCAGGTTGGTAACTCTGAAAGGAAGTGCAGGTTGGTATCAGGGGTGGGGAAAATAAAATAATCCTACATGCTTGTGAAATGTCCAATTACTAAATAAAAACTATTATTTTAAAATCTTAAATGGCTCAATGTAATGTGTACTTTTATGATTTGGATACTCATATTTCATTATTTACATATGTGTATGCACACACATGTATGTGCGTGCACACATGTGTGCCATGCAGTGTGTGGCTGATCAAAGAACAGTTTTAAGGAGTCAGGGTTCTTCCCATTTAGATGGTTCTGGGGATCAAATTCAGATCATCAGGCTCACATGGCAAATGTTTGAGCCCACTGAGCCATCCAGTCTGCCTTAGATATCAATGCCTTACCAATGAAACAGTATTCTATCATCAGTAAAGAATGCCTCGGGGTAAACTATATACTTAAAATATATTTGTAGTGACGTATCAATTTTTCAATAAAATAAATTCCCATGCCCCAATCAGGATAATTTGTATAATTTACTATGCATGTGACAGATACTGACAGCAACTACTGTATATTAAGTATTAGAGTAGATTTTAATCTTTTAAATATTTACAAATGAAAACACACATAAAAATCTTGATACATTTTCAAAGTTATCTACATACACCACCTTACATAGTTCCTAAATTACATGAACTCCAGTTTGTAAAGCACTATTCTAAAACATCTTTAGCTCCAATTTGAAAACTACATAAAGGCGAGCCAGAAACAAGTTACTTAACCATGACTCTCACAGCATGAATATATACAATGAGGAAAAGAATGACTATGTTATACGGTTGTACTGAAGACTACATTCAGTTTATACTGAGTGAACATTTGTTATGAATACAAAAAATGCGAAGTATTTTAAAAAACACAAAGTTTACTAATTCCTCGGGATAGTGTTGAGAAATAAAGCATTTGTTGAGAATTATTTTAAAAAAGAGAGAGAGAATGAAGTAGATAAAGAGCACTTGAATTTTATAAGGAAATGAGAGGTTAAATTTATGAAATTTAAAAATTGGAGCTGTTACTTCCATAACAATCTCATTCACAAAACTGCATGTGACCGGCGTGGTTTAACAAAGCACAATGTTTGACCAGCACTGTGTTTTCTATGATTGTTAGCGTCAGTGCAGCTGTATGGCTGCTACTGTACCTTGCTGGTTAATCTACAAACCTTACCAGAGAGAGATTATTGACAGGAGTCAGCAATTAACTACACACATATCACAAAAGAAAGCACTGTTTTTCTCTGCAATCTAGGAAATCTTTGCAGGAAGAAGTAACACTCTCCAGACCTTTTGAAAATGCAGCATCCCGTGGCTATTTATAAGACATGTGATGTGTCTTTACTCAGGCCTCAGACTTATCTGAACATTTCTTAAATATTTCCACACTGGCTTTTACTGAGATATTTTCTGTGTAGAGAACTCATCAAATGACCTGAAACCAACTGTCTATTCTAAAATAATCAAATAAAATATGCTATAAAGCCCACCATCTGTTTTATTAAAATTATGAATTTTAATTTTATGAAGAATTATTTTACTTTTGAAATGCATGATAAGCCAGTAATACTTCTCACAGCACTTTCTTCCAGATAAGAAACCAGAGTTGGAGAAAAATCTAGCTTGTGATTAGCTTGTGATGTGTAATACTTTGTTATGTGTTCATATCTGCTGGTTCATGTTTTCCATCTGACTCATAGCATTCTCATAAGGAAAAGATAGGCAGATCAACATGGAATGTGTAGAAAGAAAAGGGAAGGATAGTAAGTGCACAATGTGATGGTGTCTGACTGAGGACCTGAAAGATTAGCTTCCATCACTGTCATGATTACTCAGGCATAAACACTATATCCACAGATACATGGGCAACAGAGTAAATCTGCAAGAACAAAATGGTCATTAAAGTCAAACCAGCCTGGATCTGACTCAAGCATCCACAGTTGCTAGTTGTGAATAAAACAAGCTACCATTTTCTTTGCATTTCGTTTCTTTATAACACTAAATAAGAATACACAAAGTGTTTAATCCATGACAAATTCATTAAATAATAATCCTTATTTTTCCTGATGCAGAAATTCCAACATTTTATTACATTATGGACTTCTTCTAACTAGTAATAACTTACATCAATACTGTACAATTGTCTAGCACATAACAGCTTTGAAAGTTCTTCACAAAACTACTGCAGTTATATGCAACATGGGCATGAAGCCACAGGCATATCTTCCCAGTGTTTGGGAGGTGGAGACAGAAGAACCCAGGACTAGCCTGAGCCACGTTTACATTCAAGATGAAAACAAAACTAAACCAAAAATTTTAAAACAACCTTTGAACCTAATTCTTACTAACAATTGTGATGTTATTTGCCAATATTTAATTTTATTTTTACTATATTTTATGCATGTGGTTACTTGTTTGAAAATGTCTATGTATCACTTGCCTGGTGACTATGGAATTCTCAAGAAGGCATCAGATCATCCTGGAAACAGAGCTATGCATGGCTGTGAGCTGCATCTGAATCTAACCTTGGTCCTCTGCAAGGCTGCCATAAATCTTAACAACTCATCTCTCTAATCTGCCATTTTTAAGAAAAAAGATTAACTTAAGAGAAAATAATTTCTATAACATATATATGATCTTCCAAATAAAAAAAATATGAAATCAAAAGCTGGTAAGTTATCTAGAATACTAATCATTCCATCAACATGTTTCTTAACTATTGTGCTCAGAGGGTAAAGGTACTGTCTACCACAGCTGTCCACTAGTCCACTAGCTTAACCTCTACACATGCATTGCAGCATACACACTACACACAGACCACTAACACACACACACACACACACACACACACACACACTAATAAATATATAATAAAAATTTAAATCTGAGCCAGAACAATATCTGAATACAACAAATATGACTAAAGTATTTGCACAGTGTTCAAGTTCACTTTCTGCTGCTGTGACTAGAGAGAAGTTAAGTCTAACAGTGGAGAAAAAGCCAAGGCAGGAACTCAAGGGAGGCCAGAGTTGAATCAGAAGCCATGAAAAGTTGCTGCTTACTGAAATGTTCCCCATGGATTGCTCAGCCTGCTTTCTTACTCAGCTCATGGCCACTACTCCATTGGTCACCATCCACAGTGAGCTTCATATGGACATTTCAATCACAAATCTTAACAAAATGTTCCACAGACATGCCCACAGGTCAATCTGATGAAGACAATTCTGCAATGGAAATTTCTCTTTCCACGTGCCTCTAGATTGTATCAAGTTGACAAAAACTAACCAATACAACTAGGCTTAAAGTAACATAAGAAAAGATATGGAAGAAGTAGTTCCAGGCTCTAAAATTTTACTTGGTGCAAAATAGTATAATTGTCTCCAAAATGAGCAAAAATATGAACTTCCTTTACAAACTTGAAAAGATTAATTTCTCAAGTTTAAAAAGAAATCACTTGTCTGCCAAATTTCAATAAGTACCTATATGAAGAACAATTTATACTATGTATATTAAACATCAGTATAACCAAATCTAAGTTTATTTTTATGGCCATGTACTCCATATTTTATGTCCTTAAGAAAGCTTTCCCCTTTTTAGGTACTAGAATTTTAAATTAGAATATAAAGTAAATAATATCAAATTCTTTTTAAAAATATTTATAAAGCTGCATTTTTCCAGACCTTGGAGAATTCTTCTAAGCTTTTAGAATCTCATTTCAGTTTCTATTCTAAATGGTGAAGACAGAGACTATTGCATTGGTTACACAGCAAATAAAAATTTACCTAAAAAAATCTAGATTGAAAAGAAAACATAAAAACAAACTATTGTAAACCATCTCAAGTGTCATGATGAAAGGAAAGGTAAAAGCTGGTAGACAGAGATTAAAGGGACAAATTTAGAAGAAGGCAGAGGACTTAAAAACAAGATAACTAGTGAATCCCAGTTGAAACTTTAAGGCATACAATTTAGTATAAACACAAACTTCTCAGTTTTGGGCCCAAACTTCTGCTTGCAAATATGATGGGTAGACATTAAATATTTTCTCTGTATTCCCAAAAAGATGTTAGCAAGTCTCTTGCTCGAAAGTCTCGTATCATCACCCTTCCATTCCTTTAGCCTTCCTAAATCCACACTCCGTTCATCCAATGAGTAGTATCCATTAACATTTCCTCTGTGTTGATCTATCTATGCTGACCACATTCCTAAAATAGCTACAACCTGGTCAATATGTCTATACAATATGTATCAGTGCACTTGTATTAAATATATCTTTATTGCATTTATTAAGTACCTGAGTATCCACTGACCCCTACTCCCTCCTCTTCCTAACCTCACAACAGGCCTTTGTTCACAAAGCTAGATCACTTACAAAATACTGCTTACTCCTCCAGGTTCTGCCTCCTCTGATTTCCAATTTCAAATGCCTACCTACTCTAATTAATCAAAGGGTAAAAACTTAGTAATGTATCTTCATACTGCAATCATTGAAAGCAGGCACTCCCCCAAGTCCCAGCATTGTTCCATTCACAATGGCCTGCATTATATGGTCGTTCTGGACATCACAGCATCCTACTCTGTGGCACCGGGTCCAGGTTAGTGAAGGCTTTCCCTCTACTTCCTCACATTTCCATCCCCTAGGACTCCTCACAAGCAAAAAGGAAAAATCCTTAAATGTGCATTATAGATCAACAACACAACAGTGTTTACCTATCTGGTCATACAATTTATTTTAACGTCAAAATAGGCACATAGAATAGAAAACAAAAGAGGTAAGCATTCTAGAAACACAAAAGAACTAAGAACAGAGGCAGATTAAATTGTCAGAAACTGTTTCATTATAAGAAACAGTAAATATAATAATACTTGTCAATTCTCTAACAAATATACTGTTAAACAAGCTCTGGACACCTGAAAAGAAAAGGGGCAAATGAGTAAGAGAAGTTCGGCTGGCTAAAGCTAATTCTCAGCAAAGATCTGACATATGCATTCCACCCAGTAACAATCTAGTAAAACCACAATTTCTAAGACAATCTCAGATTTTTCTCAATGTTATAAGTTTTTTTTCCTTTTCTATTCTTTTTCAAAATTGACTTTGCTATTAATGTTCATTTTGATTCCCTAGAATAAATTTGGTACTGAGACTGGATGGATGAAAAATTGGGATAAAGATTGGATTTGGTTTTCCAGGTTAATTAACTTGAGTATTATAAAACTTGTATTACATTTTTGTTATTACTTTTAGCTTTTAATTCTAACAGACTGTCATCATCAAGACTTAAACCAAAATAAGCAGTTGCTTTGAACAAAGTTTCAGATATTAAGATATATTCATTAACAACTAAGTTTTATGTATATATATGTATATGCACATGTGTATATATGTGTGTGTGTGTTTTTAAAAAACATAGTTTAGCTAACACAGTGGAGAAAACACTGACATTCAAGAAAAAGAAAATTTAAAACATAAATTCTGGGCCATTTGCCCTTATATACATACATAAGTACAAATGTTTACTTACTTAAGAAAATATCTTGCCTGTATAGGAAAAGTCAAATCAACCAAGAATACAGACAAATCAGACACTCATTATATAAATGGCAGTACAGCAAATCACTAAGACAAGAAAATACATCAAATAGAGCCAGAAATGTGTTCCCCCTTAAAAATATATATTTTAATTTTATTTCTATATAATATACAAAACTCTACTTTGGGGATTAATTTATTAAAAGGCAGAAAGAAATTAAGTATGATTATATATTTTTATTAATTATCATACATTAAAGGACATAAAAAGACAAGATAAAAATCAAAATAGAAGGAGTATCTTGAATATATAAAGAACTCAGGCTAATCAATAGGAAAGTACCATACATAAAAAACAGGTGAAAGTATGAACAATCACCTCCTGAGGGGGTGGGAGAGGAAAAGCAAAATCAAAACTGTGTTCACAGCCACATTGGCAAGTAAAAAAACTCATGTGAAGACCCAAATTGGATGTGTTTTGTTCATGTAAGTGGTAAAATTTAAAAATCCAACAGTACTGTAAGATAACAAGAATGAAGTTGAACAGCAATGTTGTGAGTAACACTAATGCAAGGAAAATCGGTGACATGACTTCAGCCACGCAATGTGACAACTATTGTTCTAATGGAACATTAACCACCTAGGAGAACAGCAACTCCAGACTTCTTGCCTAACAAAGCCTTACTGGAAAATATCAGTAAGAAACAGCACAAATACTCAACAGCAAGATAGATGATTAATACGCTGTGACTCAGTCACCCATTTTATGTACAAGTTTCAGTGAACTCTGACTTACAATTATGCATGAGGTAGATAAATCTTGATAATTAAATGTTGACCAAAATAATGATGAGACAAATACAGAATGATATCAAGGTTTTATCTGGTCACACATCTGTCAGTGGTAATTATAAATTCTCACTGTTAAAAGTTGACAGATAAAGACAAATTTTAGGATGTTGGTCATTAAACCAAGTATGGCGCTGCACTTGAGGGCTCGGGTAGAACAACTGTCATGAGTTCAAGGCCTGGCTGGGTTACATAGTTCTACAGCAGCTTAGGCTACAGAGTAAGAACACAACCACAGCAAAAATAAATAGATCAAAAACACATTAAAAATATTTTTCTATATCCATATGCTGTCATTTTCATATCTATAAATCCAAATAAGAAATTAATATTATCCTAAAATTTGTACTTATTTTAGAAAATATTTTTTCTGATAATAGAATATTATAATTAAAATTTCAGTTTCGAAATGGCTAAAACCTGAGCTATGTGTTTTAAATATACCCCCAGATAAAACGTAACCTAGTAATCAAGGAAGTGAAGAAATTATTTATACAATATAGCTAAAGTGGCTACCAGAGGACAACTAAAAGCTCCATAGGCATTGTCAAAGAAAGATGAGAAGTGATAATGTTGTCCTATAATATTACACCTGTCAGTGTAACTAAGTAGCATCATATGTTTCCCTCTCTTTGGTCATATTTTCATTTCTACCTAAGTGAATCTTCTAAGACCTACTCTAAGACTGTCTTGATCTGATGCTGGTCTTCTTTGTTATTCAGAATGTTTGCATTAATTTCTGTAAGAAACTTGAACTGTAATTCATCTATAATTTTTATACATTCTTTATCAAAATAGAGTATTACATGAAGTTAAAAGATTCCAATACTTTCCACAGTCTCAAAAATTTTTAAAAGTACTACTCTTTCCCTATAATTGAACTTACCATGTTTCTTTCTCCTTTTCCATGCCCACTGGTATCTGCATCACTGATATAGTAATGTTCTTAGTTAATAGTAAACTAAAGCAACTCAAGTTTCCAAATAATGCTGATCCTCCAAATCAGCTTTGGTATTTGGTTTCTACTGTTTTCACCCCCCCCCCTTTGGTTTCATGCTTAGATAATGGTTTCTTACTATTACCTGCATCGTGCTTATTTTACCTAAGACATTCTCAGTCTTACCGCTCCCTGTGACTGTAGTCTGGAAATTCCATTGCAGCACCTTCAGATTCCTACACAGGTCAAGCTGCTCTGGAGTCTTATGAACTCCATTTTGTAGAATCTGCCATTTCTATTTCGATGCTTATCTTGTGCATTTCAGAATGGAAAACTTTTCTCATATTGTCCTTAAAGGTGTTGTCATCATCCTTTCAGTCAAGGGCACAAATCAGCCAACCTTTCAAGCCACACATTGATTCTTACAGTTCTCGGACTGCTATTTTAGTACTTTAGTATTTAACTATACACATCTGCTCTAATTCTTCTCTTTGTATTCTCAGCACTCACAAGTTGGATTTCAATAACCTCCAAATTCAACCATCTTTATTCAACATTTTCATGTTTTATCTTTGTACTCTAAGAGCTTTGATGTATTTCTTGGTCTTCTAGTTCACTGATTCATATTTCAACAAGGACAGTGTTCTTTGACTCATCCATTGATTTATTCAACTGAGATTTTTTAATACCTAAAATTCGTTACTTGACTTTCTTGTTGGTGGTCCCCTCCCCCCACTTTCTGTTCCAAACTCCAGTTTCATTTACTTTTGCCAACAGTAAGCAGTAACTTGAGGAGTGTATCTGACTTTCCTTTGTGACCTCCCTCTTGCCCTGGTTACCATGTCCTGCAATCTGATAGTTTCTGTTGCTAAGTCACTGGCTCTTAGCATTGGTTGCTGAAGCACCCTAAATGGCTGAAACACTGCAAGGGTAAAAAGCAGATGTTCTGTCGATTCCCTGCCAAGATACACAGAGGACAATGCCTGTCCTCTATCTCTGCTTGTTCAGCCTAGAGACAGAAAAGGTGCTGTTTAGCTACTGTAGTGTGGAGTTTTGGGATACTTAACATGAATGAAAACTAACCACAGATGTCCAGAGGCTGCTGGGGCCCAAATTTTCCTTCCGATGACTGCTGCTTTTTGATATGTACCCTGAGCACTTTTCTCTTAATTGCTTGCCCCACTAAAGGAGGAAATTTTTCAGAATACTGTTACCTGCCCAAGGTGCCATAACCTTTGTTCCCATATCTCAACAGTCATTTCATTCACAAAGAGAAGCATCTCATAATTGGAAATAAAAAGGGAAAAATCCTCATACAGGTCAGCTTCTTTTTAGAATTCTCAAATGATCAGACCTTGGAAGTGGAATGGAGATCTAAAGTTCTGACGTGTATTTGAATATTGATGTAAGTGTTCCCTCAAATCAGCAGCTTTCTCAGTAAGCTGAATACAGTATAGAAAAACAATGATGTGCTTTCCATATGTTCTCAAAAAGATCTTAAAATATACTACAGCTTCTAATCATCCTATGTAAACATTAATGCAATACCACTCTTAGTTATTCCAGGACAAGATTATCTTTTAACACAACTTAAAACCTACTTTCAAGGATTTCAGTTAGAAAAAAAGCAAATTATAACTTTGGGCAATCAGCTAAATTTCTCAAATGTACTTGCAAGTCATGCATATGTTAAAAGCATGACAGCTACTATACAGAAGTTCAAACAGCACCAATGTGGCTTACACAGTATAGCCTTCCATCAATATTGGTTTTGATTACCTGTATTTTTGCTCTCTGAATATCAAAAATGGTGAGGTGTTTGACTAGGCATGGTTTCTAAATAACTCAGACTATAATGTGAAATTAGTGAAAAACTTTTTTAATTATATAGAAGTTTGCGGCCATTCCTCGTTCAAAAATGTAAAAATTCATATAAAATGTCCAAAATCTCAATTGCAATCTCTAAAGTGCACAAAGTACTGTGGTTTATTGTCCCACTATCTAGACAGAAATCATGTAGGATATGAAATTTGGGTTCATCCTTGAATCCGTAGGTAATGTAATTCTGTGTACTCTATTCCACACAATATCCTGAATTGATCGAAGTAGATTTGCTTCACCATTGATAGTGCTATCTGATATAGCTGATATATTTCTTTTCTGAATCACAGTAAATAAAATTTTTATTGGAACTTCTGCCATAATGGAATTTCATTAAGTAGCTAAAAGGATGAGGGATCATAAGCATGAGTAAAGATGTCTAGCTCGGGTAAAGTTATAATAGGTAATGCCACTTTTTATGATGTTAAATTTAAACAAGAATTAGTGAAAATAAGAAAATGGATAGCTACTAAGCAAGACTTCCATCACATATATATAAAATATCATGACCAACAGTAAGTCCATTCTGTAAGACAAGTACCAAACCAGCATGAAGGCTATCAAGATAAACAAAGAGCCACATCTACCCTTAACAGTGTGACATGATTCTAAACATTACCTTTCTCAAATGCTGAAGTCGAAATAATTGAAGTTAGTGGGAGCCAAACTATACATAAAACACCAAAAATTAACTTTACACCAGAGCTGGCCATTTTTGGACAGCAAAATGAGAGAAGGGGGGGAGAAGGGGAGGCAGGGACTACCCACAAATACAGAAAAATAATCTCCATTTATGTAGAATGAGGACTGGTCACAAACTTCTACATAGAAACAGAAATACAGAATATCAAAATGAGAAGGGCCTATAATCCTGTTCATTTTTATACCTATTTTTAGCTCAAAAGACCTACCTCCCCAACATAGTAATGCTTTGCTCTAAAATCCTTTCCAGAGCAAGTTTTACTATGAGCCCAAGCTTTCAAAGGTGCTTCTCTGAGAGTTTGTTCTATAAAGAAGGATAAAATGCAAACACATAGCCATTAAGAAAGCCAGGTACCACAGGCTGTCAAAGAACAAACACAAGAGTGCCATTTACAATGAACCTGAAGAGAAAAGCTGCTATGCATGAATTGAATGTTAATAATTTTTAACCACACAGTTAAAAGTCTTTTCGGTGATATAACTATTTGAACCATGAAAAATTATTACTGCACTTTAATTCATTATGTGCTAAATCATAGTATGAATAAACATCTGAAATACTGTCATAAGGAAAAGTAAAATTGCAGAAGTGATGCTTCATCAATTCCTTACCCCTCAGCATTCAGACTATTGAACCTAACATGTGTAGACTTAGCAGAATAAGGACAGCATCTCTGAAAAGCATGTGGCACCTACCTGCTGTATCTTACAGACACAGGGCACATAAGTGGCTGGGTTAGCTTACTATTTGAAACAGTTAACTTTCAATGTTACTACTGCCAAGCATGAGAGCATAGTTCTTAATCCCAACACTCAGGAGCCAGAAGCAGGCAATACTCTGTGAGTTAAAGGATAACTTGTTCTACATAGCAAGTTTTAAGCCAGCCAGTGATTACATAGTGAAACTCTGTCTTAAACACTTTACTCTTTATTCACAGGCATTGACTACTCAAAATAATACAAATTTATGACACTGATGCGATCTGAGCTAGTAATTTGAAATGTGTTTGGCATATATATTATACTATCAAATAAAACTGAGCCTCCCTTTGGTTGATGGTATCAAGGAAAAATTAAAGTTTCATACAAAACTTTTAGACTGTATCCCATGATAAGTTTAGTAGAGCCTGGTTTAAAACTCTGAATTTAAGATGAAAGATAACAAAAGCTAAATTTTATAATGAACTAAATAAAATTAACATATCAACTTTTTTACTTCTCACATCCATCAAAACCTTATGGAAGCTAACAAGTATTTGGAAACTGGATTCTAAACAGGGTTTTAGAAATTCCTTCAGAAAAAGTTCAAAATTGGGTGACATAGAATAGACAGACAATAAATGGTTTACCAGACAACTCATTGCCGTAACTTTCTACAATGCAATTAAACTTATTGCCTAACTGCAGGCTAAAATTATTATGATTTCAAAAAAGGGGGGGAAAAGTCTTTGTAATCTCTGTATTGCAAACTCTTAGTGGTCCAAAATAATGCCAAATAGTGATTTCTGAAGCAACTTTAAGGATAAAGATACACAAAAACGTTTAGAAATCAGTAGGATCTTCTGGTTTAAATGTATATTTCTGCCCTGCCTTGGCCTTATATATGTACTATTTTCCTGCTTCTGGAGATGGCTCTTAGTTACTCAAACTTTATGTATATTAGAGTAGGGGGTATTAAACCCAAACTCAACTTTCTCCCTTGAAGATATATAAAGATAATATATATTTATGTACACATATGTTGTATGGAATTAGGAAATGACTGTTCGCTAACTCATTCTACTATTACCAGCTCTTGTCAATTCAACAACTTTATGCTAGGTATAAATAATCAATCATATATCCTATTACTCTAGCTTCCTGAATCATAGTGAGTTGGTAGAAAAAATGTATTGAAACTAATAAATTTGTTCTTTCTAATTATGAAAGATAACAAGTAGCTGATACTGTGTCTACATTTAGAGTTAGTATGTTGAAAAGCAATATCATTTGAGACATATCACTGACAATAGGACATGCCCAAGATCATACAACTAGTCAATAGCAGTCTCTACTAACTCTGCTTCCAGATTTTTGATCCTATACAATAAAGTAAAAAAATTAAGTTTAAGCTAGAAGGGATTGAAAAGGTAGAGAATAACATATGTTTTTAAAACTTCTGAATTTAATGACTTTTACTTAATTATCTAACATTAAGAAAGTATGTTTATAAAACCAAAACTAACTAAAAGTAATTAATATATATACACTTTTCCTTACATATAAAATACAGAAAAAGACATCTCTAATGTCTAAAAAAAGCCAGAGATATACTGAGCATGAGAAAGAGAGGGCTGGGCAAAAAAGAAAGTAAAGGAGAGGGAAAAGGAGAGACAGGAAGATGGGGGAAGACTGAAAAAAGAGAGGTACCATAAGAAAACAGAAGGAAAGAAGGAGGGAGGGAGGGAGGGAGCGAGGAAGGGAGGGAAGGAAGGAGAGAAGGATATAAAGATAACAGCTGGTTTTTTTCTTTTGTTTTGTCATGCATTAGAGGTTCTTATAGCTCCTTTTGCAATGTTAGTCTGCATTCCAAAATGTACAGAGAAAATTAATTTCTGATCATTTACAAAAAGCTGTTTAATAGAAATTAGTAAATCTCAACAAACTTACTAATAACAGAAAGATAATGGACACCAAGAACATTAAAACTAAAAATTCCAATCTTTTTTGTCTTTTGCTAAATCAAAACTTTTTCCTTTGAAAATAAAAGCCAAAAGCAATTGAAGAGATTAAGTCAGTATACTCAGCCCTAAACTGTGTGTACATTTTCCTGATGTACATATTCATGAGCTGACAATAAAGACAAGCTGCCTGCTTTGTTTGACTATAGTTCTGTTTACTTCATACTGTCAAGAATGGATTTTGACACTCAGTATTAATATTGCTATTTTTATTGATATAATTAGCATTGCTATAAATAATCTCTTGCCCTGCCATATTTATGTATATTATTATAATCAGCAATATTAAGACATAACTTCCTTACATGGTCTATGGGAAATGGACTGCTGACCCAAACAACCAAGGTGACCTCTAGATGTAGGAATTACTGAAAAATAAAATAATAATGTTGTTCTGTCAATAGAGACTGTTTTGTGTATGACTTCACTAAACAAACTAGTTTATATTTGTTTGAAACTCAAGTTTCTCACCAATCTGCTGTTTCAATTTCACATCACACCATATTGTACCTAAAACAGGCAATCTGGATTCCTATTGCTACTTTTTTTCCCTTCCAAACAGCTCAGGGATGGGCTAAAATATAAAGCTTGAATCTATAAAGCTAAATAAATAAATAAGAAACCCAAAATTGAGACTGGGTGGGTGAAAATAAGCATGTTTGAAACCATTTGAATAATTGCTAGTGGGTGGCCAACCCACTTGTGAGTTTTTGATCATTGCATGAATGCAAAATCAAAACATATTTTATCTTGCCTCTAGATCTTATCAGCTGTGACAATAACCTTATCTGGCCTTGAGTGGTTTGTTCATAAAACAAAATGGGGTGACTGACCCAGTACATATTCAACACAGAGTATAAAGGCCAAAACAAAATGACAATACAACTCAAAACAAGTTTGTAGAGATTTTTACACTAGTATATTAAAACCTTTCTTTGTCTCTATTGCTTGACAGATGGTTAGCCCTCACACAGCCTAGTATCTCTGGCAAAGAAATTACTAGGTCTAGCCAATAACACCCCAAATTTTGACTTAAAATGCACTGTACACACGCTTAGACATACCTTACAAATATGAAATCTAATACAATTAGTCATACTTCATTTATTACCATAAAAAACTGACACATGTCAAGATTTTATCTTTTGTACTAAGGCCATCTCACTTTGACACTCAGACATCTTATGCAGACTCCAGTCCATGGGCTTCCCACTTCAGTCTCCATTTATTTTATTCACTGCTTGGGAATCCTACTTTTAAAACTTCCAAAATGTCATCTTAGCTCAAAGTATTACACAATTTACAAAGATTTAATTAGCTTGTGTTTTTATGTTGCTCACAAGAAAGTTCTGGTAACTAACAAATTGTGTCAAACAAAATCACTTAGTAACATTGAAAACATTCCATGTCAAGGACCACAGGGCAAGACTGGGTTTATCTAGCACTAAAAATGTATTTACCCTAAAGTGTTCATCTGTAAATACATACTAACATATACATTGATCAACCACTCTTACTAGAAACAGAAAAACTTAGCTTTAAACATTGTTCTAACAAGAAAAATCAGCTGAAATTATTCTAATAGATTAAAAGTCTCCATTTTTCTCTGTTTTGATTAGAGTCTTCCTATGCAGCGGTCTCTGTATGTGAACCACGAGGTGCTCTAAATGCAGTATTATTAAGGTAGGCCTGAAAAGCCAAAACCTCAACAGCAGAGAATGGGGTGGGCTCTGTATAATAAAAGTTTTCTCCTATAAAGAGTAAGTTTATATATTGATAAAAAAAATCAGACTCATAACTGACAAAGAAAAATAATGAAAATCAGAACTTGTCATTTGTGGCTATCAACCAATGTCTAGCAAAGTAAGATTCTCACTACTTGAAGCCTAACATTTAAATTCAATCACATATGCAACTGAACCAGACACCAAGTTTCTGTTACAACCTAGGGTTTTTTCTACTTATAGACAAAAATGGCTAAAACTTCTTCTATAGTATTCTTTAATCATATAGGTTTATTAAACAGAGAAGTGTCAATCAAGTGATTTTGGAGTTCGAAAAGAATGAGATAAAAACAAAGCTTATTTATTTATTTAATTAATGTCCAGGCTTTTCTCTCCCTCTTTAAGGTCACCTGGAAGTTAGTTACAATCGCCATCTTCCCTTCTGAAACTAAAACTTGGAAAAGTTGAGATACTTGATTTTTCAGGTACATTCCTAAAACTTAAAATGCATGTTAGTGAGTTAGTGTTTTCTTTATCATTTTTTTCTGAGACCATGCTACAAAAAAAATTTACAGTTAATGTAAAGACACAAGATTTTACTAGAAGGCAACATTTTATTTATTCCAAATATATGATAAAAATAAGAATTTAAAGCCCTATGTGTCAAAGATTTTTCTGAAATTTTATGAAAACATTTCACAAAATCAAGGAGTACATATAATTTAAATAAACCAAGTTCTTTCAGACTGTTTGGTAATCATAAACACTCTATACCTTCAAACTTGGTAAGTTTAAAACTTGATTTGGAAAACACAAAAGCTGATGCATTTTTTAAGTTTAATTTTTTTTAAAAAATCTCTTAGTAATGTGGAGTAGAGAAAAGTATATGATGTAAGCCCCACAGAGACCAACAATTTCCCCTTTGATTCACTGTTTCATCCAAGAATCCAGAACTGCCTTCCACAAGCTCATGATGTCACCATCCATGTAAGAAAACCATGATTATTTCAGAAAATCCAACTTTCCTTCCAGAGCTGAAATCTTTTAACAATCAATTATGTTGTAAATAATTTACAAGAATTTAGTTGTAGCTTTTATTGCTCTTTTAAATGACCTAGTTATTCAGTCTAGGCCTTTATCTAGGAGTCTAATTCATCTGGAAAGTCTTCTGAATATCTGCACAAATGACACAAAAACAATCCACTTGAAAAGGCACTACTTTTCTATCTTCTTCCTTTATCAGGGAGTCAAATTCCTATAGGCCAACGAGAGTAGGCTATGTGTCCCAATGCTGTCCCACCTATCTAGGAAAGCATGGGGCACCATATCTAACCCATCTAAACACCCACTCCCATCTTCAGCAATAAACTCAGGATCTGGATCTGTGTTTTCTTGGTAGAGTGATAGTCCCAAAATGCTGGCCTACCTAGACAGATAAATATGAAAACAGGTTCGATGAAGTGGATAAAATGTACTAATTTTTAAGCTTCTTTATCTAACCTTATAACATTAGAAGGTCAACAGGAAAGGGTGTTATTGTTGCAGGGTGTGGTGGGAATGGAGTGCAGTGAAAATCTGAAGTCCAATCTTGGGCTTTTACATTAGAGCAACTGAAGAGAACATCTATGGTTCTTCAACAACTTTAAAACCAAGTTTCTTGGGAGTATTCAAGAGATGATGACCCTGGAGTACCACCATCTACTACCTGTGTATGCACTCTGATTTATTAGGAATCCTACTGAGTAAGGGTCTGAGAATAAGTGCCCTGTTTGTTGATTTATCCACTTTTCTTAGAAGTCAAACCTAATTGTAAAGCAGAACTACAAAATGTAGTCAGATTTTGACATACTCATTTGGGACCGAGGGTTGGGATCTATTCCCACAATATAGAAAAAAAAAAAAAAAAAAAAAAAAAAAGTCCTTGAGACAAGAAGCTAAACTAGGAATACAAGTAAATACTGTGAGAATTTTAAGTAGCCATTGAGTCCTTGAATTGAGAGTTCACACTATTTTCCACAAATTGGCATCTGGATATTTTAAGTTTGTCAATGGCAACAAGTTCCAGCAGAAACTTGGAACACTGTTCACTTGAAATCACTGTATACTCTGAAATTTTTATCCATCAGCAGAAAATACCAAAGTTAAAAATTCCACTTTAGCAACATTTTGGTGTGTGTGTGTGTGTGTGTGTGTGTGTGTGTGTGTGTGTGTGTTAAAAAATAGTAAAGGCAGATTTCACTGTGTACAAAGGTAACATGTTCAACTTAAAAGCTTGGCCAATAATTCTGAGGACTGTATGTACTTCCAAATGTCTTCCCATGCCATTCAGATTTCTGCTGGAGAACTGTCTTGCTTCTTCAGACCTCATTTGACCCGGTTCTGAGTAAGAGATCATCGGATTACTGAGCTAGGTAGCGTAGCTGTTCGCCATATTGTGTTTTTCGCTAATGTTTATAGTCTGTGTGTGTGCCTAGCATATGCTTGTGCAAGTGTGTTTATCAATACAACTTTTACGAAATCCCTGCCTCCTGCCTCTTCTGCATCCTTAAGAAGGGGAGGGACTGAAGGGGACCCTGAGAGCCACACACTGAGAAACCCATTAAAACAATTAAGAGTATCAAGTTTGAACTTCAAAACCATCCTTCACTATTTGGGAATGGGGTGGGTTTTTGTTATTTTGTTTAGTTTTATGTCTCAAGGTATGAAAGAGCTTTAACATTTTTTTTTTCTAAATATTTCAGAAGTGGCTCAAAGGCTAAAGAGAGAAGGGCACAGCTCATTCCTTGCCAAGCCCCCCCTGTCTAAGGGTGCGAGCACGGCAGGCGGGGCTACACGTCCCAGCCCGGGTTCTCGGCAGCCAGTCGTCCGCGCGGGAGGAAAGCGAAGGGGAGGGCCGAGGGAGGGAGAGGAGAGGGGCGGGAGCCGGCGCTGCCAGCAGCTCCGGAGCCCCGGCCGGTGCCCCTCAGCTCCTCTTCTGGGAAGCCGAGAATCCAGGAGCGGGGAGGAGAGACAAGACGCGGTGGCAGCGACCGGACGCCCCGCCCGGGCTGGCCGCGGACCCTCCCCACAGGGTCGCCTGAGGCCGCCGGGCGGGCGCGAGGGGGGGGGCGGGAGGGCGCGCGGGGCGGGGCACAAGCCCCAGGCTGCGGCTCGGAACTCGCGCCACGGCCCCACCCCGCCCCCTCCTCGGCGGCCCGCCACCCCTGACTCCCCGCGACTCGCAGACGCCCGGCCTCGCTCCGCACGCACACACCCCTCCCTCCCGCCGGCCCCACAACAAATTAGAGTTTTTGGCGTTACCTCCTCGCGCTCTTTAATCTTCTTTCCTCAACTCCTAAACTTCCCCCCGCCCCTACTTCTTCGGCAGAAGGCCCACATTGGGCGCCTGAAGCCGCGAACCTCTAACTTGCACAACTATTGGGTGGATCGCACGCCACTCGGTGTTTCAGCTGACCAATAACGATTGGACAGCCCTCGTGAGGTTGCCGCCCATAAACAAAATGCACTCTTCCTCCTCCCCTCAACGGCCCCGCCCCTAAATGTCCCTTCCCTCATCTCTGTCATCTTTGATTGGTCTAAGAGACATCCAATCCGCTATCTCAAGCACCGATTGGTAAGTGGAAACTTCACTCAGAACACTTTTAACACCCTATTGGTCAACGTTCTTAACACTTGCCGCCCACCAGCGCCCTGTGTAGAGAGGCCAGACGTCTCTCGTTGTTCAGTGATCCAAGAGCTGGAAAACTATTGGTCGACAGAGGCCGTCAGACCGGACCGTAGTGATCGGTGATTGGTCAGGCTAGGCACGATCAAGTTTGGTTGTTTACTCCTCCACTTCCCCACCCTCCTTTTCAACCAAGTCCCCGCCCCCTCCGACTGCTTTTACTTTCTACGCATTTCTATTTCCTCCTTTATTTATTTATTTGTGATAAACTTAAATGACCCGAGGATAGAGGCGGGCCTCCAAGAGGGGCTAGAGGATGACGGGCGGCGGCCTGGGGCCAATTGTCGCCGGGACTGCGGGGTGAGGGGCAGCGGCGGCGGCCAGTGAGAAGCAGGTGTCTGCCGCGCGCCGCCCCTGGAGCCGGGATGCCCCAGCGGAGGCGGCGGTTACCCGCTGTCTGGCTCGCCAGGAGGGGGAGGGGCGGGAGGGGGTTCAGTGCAGGGAGGGGGGTGTCGCGGTCACGGGCAGCGGCTGTCCAGGCGAGCAGGGCGGGAGGCGACCTGCGGCCCAGGGAGACCGAGAGGCGGGAGCAGTGTGAGGACTCCCAGGGAATGTGTTCCTACAGAAACACACCGTGTAAAACCGTCTGCAGAGAGCCGCCCTTAATATCAATGAGGATTTATTATCCGACCGGAAAAAGCAGATTATGTTTCTTATTACTAAACGCCTGAAGTACTGACGACCCAACTGGAGCCCACAAAATTCAATATCCTGGGAGCTAGAAGGAATAAAGCAACACGGAAAATTAAATGCAGTTCAGATGCTTCAATAAAACCTTCATCTTCATCCATTTGTCACTCAGCATAGTTACTCCCCAGAGCCAAATTCTAACAAATACTGGTCAGGCAAGGGCGGGGCGGAGGAGGAAGGGGGTGAGGCCTGAGACCAGCAGGAAGCCAAGGATAGATTCCTGAAAAGAATTCCTTAAAAGGACTAAGATGGAAAAAAGAATGGCTTTTCACTCTACAAAGAAAAAGAATTCCTGCCAAAATAGAACTAATACTTTTTAAGGAGCTTAATTTGTCACGAAAGGGATTTGTCAGAAACACCAAGCATACAAAGAAACTGTATTTGTAATATTAGTTTTTAATACAGAAAATAATCTTAGAGATTGTAGACTGGGAAAATAGCTTCTAGTAAACTGGAAGTAAGTTTAAGTCTGGATTTTACTTAGGCTTCCTTGCCACATACTGAATACTTTGAACACCAAATGTTTGCTTTGATTAAGTAGAAGTCTGGCATACCATAAGCAAAACAAAATTAGCCCTGATTTAAAAGAAAAAAAAAAAGTACAATGCCTTAACTTCATTAATACATTAGGGCCGTCCTGAAGATTATGGATGTGAATATCAGAATCCAGAAATTGCTTAAAATATAAGAGAAATGAAGGATGTTCACTGTAAAAAGTGCTACTGGGCGTGGATTTAAATTTGTGCATAAACACAAACCCTAAGTAAAAGTTTTACAAGAAATAGTCAATGCAGCACAATCAGTTTCACATAAAAAAATTTAACAGAAAAGTTTAACAGAAGTGTGCAGGTAGTTAACCCCATAACTTTAAGAAGAAATGACTACTTCAAATATTTAACGTTTCTCATACATTTTTGAAGATACTTAGCGGTGTTTTGTAAATGTGAGGATTATAATGTGGAATCATGAGGACAGCTGTGTAAAATAAATAAGTGATAAGGTGAGGCCTTAGGTTTTTACTATTTGTACTTTTTAATACCCCATTCTGGTGTTAAATTTCTTTTGACTCTAAGGAATACTTCTGTGTTCCTGTTTACATATCATGGCTACCCTCACTACAGTGCTTTTTGCTTCTCAGCTGGAGACATCCCAAACATGAATCAAGACCCCCCTCCCCAATAGTGGGGCATGAGATATTTTCTTCTTTAATACTTAAAACAACTGGAGAGTGCTTTTCTGTAGGCTGGCTTGGTGGTTCAGTCTGTGAAGGGATTTCTGCCAAGACTGATGATGTGAATTTGATTCCCTGTAGCCCACTTGGTAGAAGGGGAGAGCCAACTGTCCCAAGTTGTCCTCTGACCTCTAAACTTGCATCATGTACCTACACAAATACACAAACACAAATGAATAAATAATTTTAAATTGTGTGTCCATGAAGGTTAAGAAAAAAAAATTTAAGGCTGATCAAAAATGAAATACACGGAAATTATCACTATGTTGAATTAAAAACTAAAATAGTACTGCTCTCAAGGGGTTTAGATTCTAATGAGGACACTACATATATGCAGCATATAATATATAAGGTCCTCTATATCATAATTATATATACTGTGTAGCATAATTAATGGCACTACTTGGTGAAGTAGAAAAAGTGTCAGTGATGGAACAAGTAAAATCTTACAGAATATGAGAAGATATAAAATATTTACATTTGAGAGACAATTGAAAAAATATCAATGGCCAGTAAGCAGTTAAAGGAAGCGCAAGAGAAAGCAGTCAGTGCCCAGCTTAACGAAAGGTTTAGGAACCTCACAAACCATACGAATCTACAAACCCAGTTTTGCCTCAAAACGATTATTCTCTAGGAGGGCCATACTCTATTGTCAACTTAATACGGTATTTAGAAAATCCATTAGGGAAGTTACCACCCTGCATATCACACATCACTTAATATTTTTATCCTTTTGAGAACAGGCACTGCCTTTCTGTACCTGAGCTCACTAATAACAAAACCACATTAACAGCATTAGAAAATATGAAAATAAAAATCTTCCGTTCCTAGAGGCATAAAATTGAACTAGACAGAAAAATGTGTCAGGACAATATGCAAAACATTAAGGTTAGATGAGTCATTCGAAGCAACTTAAGGAGGATACTTGTAAACACACACGCACCCCAGATGTGAAGCAAAGTTCTCCTGCCCCTGCAAATGTTATATACAATTGCTTGAACCACGAAACCCACAATGTGGTAAAAGTCTGAAGCCCTTTATAATATTTCTTCATGGGAGTTGCAGGCCCTTAGCCTGTTTTGCTCTGTGCCCAGATTCTCCATCCAATGCCTACTCTTTGTTCTGTTCAAAGCTTTGTTTTAAATGGAAGAATCATCACAAAACCATAAGCAGTTTCCAATAAAACTTCACATAATTAGGATTTAATCTACTTAACTCCAGAATGTGATCCCAGGAGAAGAGGAATAAAGGATATGAATTTAGGTATGTATGTATGTACGTATGTATATTGTGTGGTATACAGATTACATTTATTGGGATAAGGGAAAGCCTAGAAATACAGTTGTGCATAAATACAATTTGTTAAAATTCCAGATTAGCAACAGAGATCATGAGGGAAGAGGCTGTTTGAGTGAGTAATATTAGATAAATCAGAACTGATCTCTAAATAATATACGAAAATTAACTTTGGGTAATTTATGGATAGCAGGTGGAGAATATAATTGATAGATCTATTTGAAACGCACAAGCAGATGTAGGGAGACATCAGTGTTCACTGGAAAAAGCAGAAACAGATCTCCAGCATAATGAAAGGTCCAGGAACTTGCTGAGATCCACAGATCCACTTGGCATAAAAACCCAATAAATCTGTGTGATGTCAAGATAACAGGTTCAAAATCGTGTAAGAGATCCATAAAGGCAAACCAGCAAGGGCATTGTAAGAGATGGAAGAGGAAGACCAGTGGTATAGGTGGGACCATCCCACTGACGAGGGTCCAAAACACAATAAAATGTACCATAGGACAGGTGACAGAGAGCCTGCAATCTGTCTCTTCCTGTTTCGTGGTCAGCCACGACTTAGACCACTCTTCCTTTCCATGTCTTGCAACTGACATGACATTTGACATTTGTCCTGTGTCTATTGTCCTAAGTGATCAAGAACTCAAACATCTAAAACAGTGAACCCAAATAAAATTTCCCTCCTGGAGGTTGTTCTGTTGGATATTTGGTCACAGTTGGCACAAACGTAACTGGTTCAGTTGCTGTGAATCCAAGAGCTCATGAACTCCATGAGCTCTTGTAATTTCTTGTAATTGATAGAGGTATTTTTAATTAGATTCATACAATTCAATAGTTATCTTAGTTGATGTTCACAGACCATTTTACTGTTTCATTAAGATAGACTGTTTCATTATTATCACGAGAAATATTTTACAGTCTGGCTAGCCTTGAATTCACTTTATATTCTTGACTAGACTCCAACTGAGCCTGTACTCTCTAAAGATGGGTTTGTAGACATGTATCCCCTGCCTTGATAGACAGTTTTTTTTTTAATTTTGCATATAGAGTTTGTATCTATTTGTCTAGGCAAACTCTGTTAGGACTTGCAATTTATTAGTGCTCTATGTTTTCTTGAGATTAATAGCATATGGGGTTTGTTCCTATAATTCATTTGTAAGTTGTTCCTATAGGTTTATGTGATTCATGATGTAATAACACCAGCAATGTCCTTTTTACTATGCAACACATACACTAGAATGTGACCAGACATTAAATATGGACATCTCCATCTGATAGCAACAATCTTTCAGCCCATAACAGAGGACCACACTTATTATAGTCTCAGATACACTACAGAATATAGGATCCACATGTTTTTAAATTAACTTTAATTTTCTAGGAGAATTTTATAAATTGAGGACAGAATTGCTGCATGTCTATGGCTGAATGTCTGGATTGTTTCCTAATATATAGACACTGGCAGAATATAAAGTAAACAATATTTGTTTATCAATATGTTTTAAAGAAAATGGGCCAACATTTTAAAACAAAAACAAAAAAAAAAAACCCTTAAACTGGCTTCAGTTTGAAAAAATATCTCAGTGAATAAAAGGCTAATTACATATCTTCTGCACATGAAAACATAATGGTTTCAGGTCATGTCAAGAATATGAGTGGAGAAGAAATGAACTCTGTCACATCCATCCTTTCTCTCTCTCAATAAATGCTACAAGCCTATTCTCTGAGAATGTTTTGTTTTCTGCTCACTAATTGCTCAGAAGAAGCAGAGTACCCTTGTTATTTGTCTGTCTTGAAGTTTCACTTTACCTGAAACTTTACCTGATGGCAGGGCGCACTAACTCTGTACCCGGTGCTGAAAACAGATCGCGCCTCTCCGTAAACACCATCACTTAGGAAAGCGACGCACAAAGGAAACTTGAGATTAGCTGTTTCTTCAAATGGTGCAGCCCAAACTTTACAAACAAAATGTGGTCTGATCTTCAGTTCAGTCACCAGAGAAGATTTGTGAAAACCCTCTTCAGTAACTGAAGTGTTCAATACCTTAGTTAGAAGTTTAATGTTTCCAGGCTTATGAAATGCACCTCTATTGTAAATGATTTATATTTCAGATAGCAAGTTATTTTAAAGCTTATAAACAAGATGCCTACTTGAGGTACAAGTTGTAAATATACAAATATTTAACTTTCCTTTTCCTGGGGAATTGAGAAGTCATGCCCATATTCTCTGGTTATACTCGAAAAAATTAGGATTTTTGGTTTTTTTTTTTTTTTTTTTTTTTTTTTTTGTCTTTTAAACTTACCATGTTCTGTAATCGCTCATAAACTGCAAGCTTACACATAATCTTGAAAATTCTGCAACTGCAATACTGTAATTGGAATAAAAATATCATTGAACACATATACACACATGGGTATGTGTCATTATGATTGATACTAATAAACTGATTTGGGGACAGGAGACTGATTCTGAAGCTAAGCGTTAAAAATGTCCAAGGATTAAAAGAGCAAACAAACAACTAATGCTGTTTAAAGCACATCGGAACTATTTGCTTGAATTAGGTAATTATATTCTTGGGAACCTGGGATGGTCTAAATTTTGAAAACAAGCAAAGGATTGTACCTAGCCTACAAATATTTGTAAAAACTAATTGTATATGCAGCCACTAGACATTTAATAATCATGGAATGGAATTATTACACTTTTTTACAGTAAGGTTGCATGTTCTACAAGGCCAGACAATCTACTTTGCAAGTAGGTGTATGTAACCCGTCTTTGCAGGAGCCCCCAGTATTTTTCAAGCCTAAACCATTTTAGGGCTTCCCACATTAGTAGTGAAAGAGGACAAATTCAAGTTATTCCATGTAGAAACAGGAACTCAAAGGACAGGCCTAAGACCTACTTCCTATGATTTTCCTCTGATTAATTGTGAACAGCCTTGTTTACTTAATTTTTTACATACTAAACAAATGTTTGATGTTGTTGTTGTTGCTGGTTATGTTTAGCACAAACTCACAGACCATATAAAATTTTGATTTACTGAAATGCCAAAAACATTTTTACTGCATTACATTGCTATTATTTATAAATATACATGGTGATTTAACTGTGACTTGGATAAATTGTAATAAATAAATAAATAAATAAATAAATAAATAAATAAATAAATAGATAAATAAATAAATAGAAATGTGCTTTTTCTGTTGTGCCCCAGGGACAGTGTATTTATAGTCTTCTTGACTGGTTCCCTCCTGTTCTGCTTGTTTGTCAGGGTGTCGGAGTTGCAGTGACAAAGTATGGAGGGACAGGAAAAACTCTTAGAAGACAGTTATGATCTGAATCTCAAACATCCAACATAGGCTCATTCTTTTTACCGCTTGCTCTCCAATGTATATGGGGCCTTACACATAAGGATGAGTTCCATCCAACGTGATGGAACTAGGTAATGCAGGGCAAGCTTCAGGAGGTTATGCCGGCTGCTCGTCCCAGTCCAAACATCTCTGCTTCTTGATCAGCCATAATGTGAAGAGCCCCAGCCTCACACCTCCACTGCCCCAGGCAACTCTCACCTGACGACTGAAATCTCTCTAAAACCATAAGCTAAACTCAACCCTTTCTTCCTGCGGTCATTCCTGTCGGGAATTTCTGCCACAGCACACAAAAGTAGCCAGCTCAAAGAAAACAAAGCTCTAGCAGCGATAAGTTTATGGAAGGCAAATCAGGAGTAGTATCTTCCTATAAAAAGAGAGAACTTCTCTATAGAAGCAGGGCTGGTGACAAGGTTCAGTAGATAAAGGCATACACCACCAAGACCTGACAGTCTGAGTTTAGTCACTACAGCTCACATAGGAGAAGTAAAGTGCAGATTCCTATAAGTTATCTTTTGGAGTCCACAGGCACCATGGCAAGTACACACATACACACACACACACACACACACACACACACACACACACACACTAAATAAGTAAATAAATGTAAACAAGTAATTTTTTTTTTTTAGTTTTCAAAAACTTCCAGAGAGATTTAAGAAAAAAAAAATGAGTAAGAAAAAAATGAAGCCTCATAGGTACCAAACATATTAGAAGATTTAGCTCTTAGCCTGAAGCCTAGCAGAGCTCTTAACATTAATACAGATAGTCTTTCCCTGTCTTGATGGTGCTTACATCTTGTTTCACATGTACTTTATGCTCATTGTAACTAGCAAGATTTTAATGCATACTATCAAACCTTTGAAAAAAATCAAGTACTGACAAAAATGTATTCATATACTTTTATGCAAAAATGTTTTTAAAATCTGTATATTTATCTCTGTTTTTTAAAATAAAGTTTGGTTAAAACAGAAAGAAAGAAAGAAAGAAAGAAAGAAAGAAAGAAAGAAAAGAAAGAAAGAAAGAAAGAAAGAAAGAAAGAAAGAAAGAAAGAAAGAAAGAAAGAAAGAGGAAGCCCTAAGCCTTTGGAGCCTGGGGTCTAGAGCAGCCTGTAATTCCCTGGTGGGAACAGACAGAAGGAGAGTTAAGCAGATACTAAGAAGGCCGTAGAATTTAAGCCAGTTTTTAACTCTGCACAGAAATTTTGGTCAGTACTAGAAGTTAAACTGGAGTAGCTATTTTATATTCAATTCTGAAAGAATATGGTGTTTGTTTCATTTCTTTGTTCTGTTTTCAAACTTATTTTTCATGATAGGCCTTTCAGTAAAAGAATCATGAATAATTTCTCAGGGTCCCAGTATCATACAAGTTAGAAAACACTACTGAATTAGGAAGGACTGCATTTTGCAAGTGGAATAAACCCAAATAGTAAAAGACACTGTGTTAATTTTCACTAAAGAAGGTACCTCAAGTGATGTCACCAGGAATCAAGTGCTCTTGGCATCCTTCACAATGGCTTTGTTTAGTTTCACTTTGATATGAATATCATACAACAACAAAAATGGTGAAAAAGAAAAGAAGAAAAAAAAAAGCTTTTGTAGGTTCTGTAGCTTCCATCTAAGGTAGCTACAGATCTTCAGAACAAATCGTAATTAATGGCAAATAGCAAGTTTACTGGTTCATGCAACAGAAATCCAGAAGTGATGGCAATTTGGATATGATTTGATCAAAATTCTGGGACATATTTAGCCTCTCTCCGTGTGTCACTGGAAGCAATTTTGATGGTTCACATCCTTGTAGACACATGACACCAGAGCAAGATGACAAATCTTTGACTAGTTGGATAGGAGTCCTATATTCCATAAATACCAATGTCACCCATTACCTATCCTGAATTTAGCGTTGAATTCTGCTGACTCGTTTCTAGTAAGCTGGATAACCCTTTAGACACGGAGTTTTGTTAGTGCTACCCAAGCCCCGTGGCACTGTATGATAGAAAAAAGGTAAGACTGAAAAAGACAAGGTAAGGGCCTGAGGTCCCAAAATGATAAATTATATGCTTGCTGTTTTATTAAAAGACCTGGGGCTGGAAGTTAGCACAGGAATAGCTCTCAGATAAGACTTTCTCAAACCTCAAGGTCTTCTAGGTTCCTCTGGACTGAGAGTGGACGCTGAAAGGATCTCTGTAAGAAGGAAGGTGAGTGGAAGGGAATCCAAACAATAGCTGCATTCTGCTAAGGTACTCCACAGACCCTTGAGCTTTAGTTCCAGACTGCCAGAGTAAAGTACATTTCTCAATAAATCAAGTCACAGAATGTTCTGGTTTCCTGCACCAGTGCACATAAAAATTATTTATTAAGCACTGTGTCTACAGAAGCAATGTACATAAAGACTTGGTTGCTGAAGTTCCAATGGCCATCTGAGCTTTTAGTGAGTCAGTAATTTTGCTATTATAATGTTGTGGCTCATTGTTGATGGGGACACATTGAGAACAACAATGATTTTTGTAGGGTTTTGCCTGTGGTGTTTTTAAAAAATGAAACAGCAATGAAGGTTGCTTTATCAATTGACCATTTCCCGAAGGATTTCTGAGTAACACAATGAAATTAGATAGCATTTTGTACCCAATCAAACTTCTTTTGAAAATTGAAGACAGTCTGTGCAAATCCTACTGCTACTATGTCAGCTAGATTGATACAATGACATAAATTGTCATGTTAATGTCTGTCACAGCATATTCACAAGGAGATTCTACCTCAAAAACAATAACAATTCTTTACCTATCTGTAAATAGCTACTCAATACCCTAAAGTTTCATTATAAAAATGTAGCAATTTAGTCAAATCTACTTTTAATTCTATTTCTACCTCATCTTCAATTAATTCTCCCACTGCAGACTTGGATCCCTGAGTCATTCATAAAGACCAGCACCACCTTCTTCCAAATGTCTATCCGAGTTTCTATTTTGACCCCTATAAGTAATCTCAGTGGATCTAGGAAGGTGAGTCTTTCTAAATCTGAAGCAGTGGGGAAAAATCTAGTTTCTGCATGTGTGTGTAGTGTATGTATATGTGTTCTGTGTGTGTGTGTGTGTGTGTGTGTGTGTGTGTGTGTGTGTGTGTCAGAGGCTAATATCAGCTCTTGTATTTCCTACTTGTTTTAGTTATGTTTTGTCTTGCTTTGTTTTTTGAAACAGTGTCTCTCGTTGAATCTGGATATCAACACAGAGACAAGACCAGACGCCTAGTGAGTCCCAGGAATCCAGGTGCTGCAGTACTCCAGCACCAGGATGCTGAATTCACAGGGTCCGTGTGGCATTTCATTTGTGTGCTAGGGAATCTGAATTCAGGTCCTCGTACTTGTGAGGCAAGCACTTTTAGCTGAGCTAGCTCCTTAAACCCTTCTAGCTATAGTCTTAGGAAATGTAATTTGGTGAGGGATGGGGGTACATGCCAGAAATCCCTGTAGTTAGAAAGTAGAGGCAGGACTATTGGTTTAAGTTAGAGTACAAAGTGAGGTTTTGTTGAAGAGTACGGTTAAAAAAGTAAAAAGAAAAAAGATAAAAAATATAAAAGAGAAAGAAAGAGAGAAAGGAAAACGAAAAGGGCAATATAATTAAAGTTCAAAGTGAACCCTTTATCTATGGAGTGCAGATTAGATGTTTCATTAGCAGAAATGAAGAAACAAAATACTTCTCCATCAAAGCTCTTGGGTGACCAAAGCCTAATCTTCCTGAGCAGTAATACTATGAAAGAAATCTGCTTGGTTGTTTTTTGTTTGTTTGGTTGGTTTGGTGGTTTTTTTGTTTTTTTGTTTTTTTTTTTTTTTTTTTTTTTTTGTTTTTTGTTTTTATTTTCTGCGAAGTAGGTCTCAACAGTGGGCTTATAATATTTAGCAAACCATATTGTAAACAGATGTGTTGCCATCCAGGCTCTGTCGTTCCATTTATAGAACGCAGGCAGAGTAGTCTTAGTATAATTCTTAAAAGGCTGCAGGCCTCTCAACAGTAACTGAGCACTGGCTTCTCCTCTGGGGGAGAAAGTAGTCTTACATGACACCTTCCTCTGTGTGGGCTTCCTGCTCACACTGAGCTCTACTTAGTGAACCTACTGCAGCTTCTGCATCAGCACGTGCTGTCCCATCTTACAGAACCCTTACACCCAAGAACCTGACCTCTGCCTGCTACCTTCTACCTTTTCTCTCCCACTTTCCTTAACTCTCCACCTTCATAAATTCAGAGGTACTAAGGACTTCTCTGCTTTGGCTTTGATCCAAGGTAGTTCTGGAGCTGGATGCTCTCTCCAGACAACGAAAACGTCTTCCACATCAGCAATGGCAGATAACAATGTTTTTATAAACTGTGCATGCTCTCTGAAGCAGAACCTCTCATTTCTTCCAGAGATGTTCTCTTCTCAGACATAGCTTGACAAATCATATGGTGCCAGACAGCAACTCTTAGCTTTTGATATATTTCCCTCAGCTTCCTAGTATTATTCATCTCTAGGGTTTTTTTCCACGCGTGCATGTGCATGCATGCAGGATTTGAACCTAGAATCTCACATATCCTAGGCAAGCCTTCTAACCACTGAGCGGTCCCCAACCCTTGTTTGTAGTCTCCATTAGAAGTGCATGATTCTTCCTTTCACTTGAACACACGGAGCTTTTAATTGGCAAAAAGTCACCATATCAGATATTATAATAGTAGTGAAAATATTTAAAATATTGCAACATTTACCAAAATCTGACACAAATATAAGTCAGCACTACTGCCCAAACTGTAGCAGATGTAAGTGATGACCAGACTTATTTGTAGCAAGGTTCAAATAAACTTCAGTTTGTTGGGCAGGGAGGGTGGTTGTTTTGTTTTTAATCAGTATCTGCAAAGTGCATTAAAGCAAGAGTAAATGATGTAAAAGCCTATATAGGCTTTTAGATCACATCTCTAATTGTCCTATTTTATGTCCTTGATGAAAATTACTCTTGTCTACTGACATAGACTGCTGACTAAAATAATTACATTTTAGAATTTTTGAACTGTAAAAGCTGAATTTTTATTTGTAACGTGGAAGAATTAACTAATATTTTCCAATGGGAAGTAATATTTGAGATATGTAATAATATTGCTATGCAAAAAGAAGTATCTGTTTTTTTTCTGGAAATGAAAAGTGTAAGAAAAAAATACAATGTAGGAGAGACTAAGTGAATAAGAAAGACTTTTCCAATCATTTGTTGCTGTGTAAATCTTAGCCCTAGATTTCAGAAGCCTAGGCACCATGATGCCTAGGACATGGGCTTAAGTAAATAAAAAAGGACACATGGCTGGTTTCTGGAGTTAAGAGAAATAATTAAATCAATTTTAATTAGAAAATATTAATAATAATTTGGTCATACATGCAATTTTTAATCCCAATACTTAGGAGTCAGAGGCAAGTGGATCTCTGTGAATTTGAGGCCAGCCTGGTCTACAAAGAGAGTTCCAGAGCAGTCAAGACTATAGCATGGAGAAACCCTGTCTTGAAAAATCTCAAACAAACAAACAGACAAAAATCTACAAAACAACAAAAAGAATTTTTTGTGATTGTTATTATAGGAGCTTTTCTGAACAAAAATTTTTAAGTTGAAGTTGATGCTTAAAATACTTTAAAAGCTTGAAGATTCAAGGATCTTCCAGGAAAGAATCAAAGTTAAAAACTATAACTTAAAAATATTGCCAGATACTTCCAAAACACCCTGCCTTTGCTATACCTGTTCTACTAACAAGTAACGATTGAAAATGTCAAAACAGCCCAGAGTTTGGAAAATTGTAAAAGTTGCAGAGTTATTCTGTATGCTTACACACAATCCAGTGCTGTGTTCTCCTTTTGTAGGTGGGGTTGAAGGTTCATGGATAAACACCCTCCTTTCTTCCTGCAGTCCTGAGAATGAGTGTGGCTGATGTGTAGGGGTCTATACAGCTAATGACAAAGTCACTCAGTATTTTCTATGTCACCCAAATTTCTCACTACAATGCTATATAGCTTGGTGGCTGGTTGTTTCTTTTCTTTCTTTTCTCTGTTTTTTTAAACACCTCAAGGTATGATTTTTATTCCTCAGAGAACCGAGGAGTTTAAAGTTTTTCCAACAGACATTTGTTTCTATGAATACATAGTTGTTGCTTAAGGAAGTTACTGACTGATTTCTCTCTCCAGTGAAAGTAAATCAAATGTGGAGAAGGAAATAACAGATAACCTGTTCTGTTCATTTTTAGTCTTAGAAGACATCTTGGAGGACTTCTCACATACGAAAGAAAAATTCAGCTGTCACTTTTTTTCTTATAATAGATAGCAAATACATTTTGGTATAATTAAAAAATTGAATTTAGAAAGCACATTGGGACTGCTGTCAGTTCAATTTATTATGTTGTTTCTGAGGAGCTCAGTGTTGGAAGACTGAGCTAACTCCTTGGGGAGGATGCATAATATTCCTGCCCTTAACAAAGAAGAAGAGCCCATAATGGTACAAAATAAAAATGCATGCGTGCTGTGCACTACTGAGCACAGGTATGCTTGTAAGAAAGGCTGTCTTAGTAAGGCATTCCCATGATTCTGTTTAATTTAGTTAATTGCTCAAACCTCGCTTAGGCTTCTCTCCTCCACCCAGACATGGACCGATGGGTAGGAGGACTTGTTAGCTTTGAGAGAAGTAAGGCATAATCTGTGATGAGATGCGCTATTTTCCTGGGCTGATTCACTGAGTTAGTGTGCAGTATGGGGCACTGGACCAGCGTGAGTATACCAGTAAGCACATAGCCAGTAAGTGCTTTGTAAAACCAAGTGTGATAAGTAGTCTTGACTGTCAACTTAATGGGTGTTAAATCAACATGGAGACAATGAGAAACCTCAGTGAGGGACTTTCTTTGCTCAGTTCATTGAGGTGGGAAACCTGTCCCTATATGTGAGCAACACCATTCTGTGGGCATAGGTTTGGGAGAAGATAAAAATGACAAAGAGCTGAACACTAATACCCATTGCGTTCTACTTCCTGGCTGTCACTCTGAGCCCCTTTCTATCATAGAAGTCTGTACCCTCAGACTGTGAGCCAAATTAAAACCCTTTTGTCTTATTTTTACTTTCCACTGTTGTGATTAGAAACACTGACCAGAAGCAACAAGGGGGAAGAAAAGGTTTCACTAAAGACCATCAGGGCAGAAACTCACACACACAGGGGAGAACACTCTTTACTAGTGTGATCCTTCTGGCATGCTCAGCTATCTTCCTTATAAACCCAGGCCCATTTGCCCAGGAGTAGAACTGTCCACAGTGTGCTGAGTCATCCTACATCAATCAGATAAGACTCACAGACATCACCAATCCTACTGAGGCAACTCTTCAGTTAAGGGTCCTTCTTCCCCGGAACCTCTAGATTTATGTGTTGACAGCTGAAGCTATGGTACCAAGTATTTTGTCACATCAAAAAAAAAGTAACAAAGCTGGAAAAATACATATATGATATATATCATATGTGTATATGTGTAAAGGACCACAACGTTACCCCAGAAGAAAATTGATGGCATCTAGAAGATGGGTGTATATATATGTGTGTGTGTGTGTGTGTGTGTGTGTGTATGTGTGTGTGTGTGTGTGTGTGTGTGCATGCACAGGTACATGTACATGTACAGGTATATATAATGGGTGTAAACACATAAATAAAACTATTTTAACAGGAAAATGAACTAGCATACCAAGTATGACCTTATGGTAGGGAGGATCTAGACTGTGAGATGAGTGGTAAGCAATGAATGCAGTTCTAAGAAACATGTAGAGCAGCTCTACTGGCTGGTTGTGTGTCAACTTGACACAGACTGGAGTTATCACAGAGAAGGAGCCTCCACTGAGAAAATGCCTCCATGAGCAGCTGTCAGTTGTTTTCACAATTAGTGATCAAGGGGGGAGGTTCACTACGTTGTGGGCAGTACCATCCCTGCAGTAGTCTTCAGTTCTATAAAAAAGCAAGCTGAGCAAGCCAGTAAGTAACATCCCTCCATGGCCTCTGCATCAGCTCCTGCTTCCTGCCCTGCTTGAGGTCCAGTCTTTTGGTGGTGAATGGCAATGTGGGAATTGTACGTTGAATAAACCCTTTCCTCTCCAAGTTACTTCTTGGTTACGATGATTTGTGCAGGAATAGAAACCCTAAGACAGCAGCATTCTAACATAAGAACATTGGGCCAAATAATAACTACAAAACAGCCTTTATTGTTCCTCATTGTAACTGAGACAAATTTTAATGTAACTTTTAAAGAACTTGACTACAAGCCCAAAACCATGTATACGAATTAATTACACCAATTAAAGGCTAATTTTCTGCTTGTGGAGGTAAAGCTAGAGGTAGGTTTTCTTTTTGCCACAGTACCTTAATAGAGACACATGGTCTCAAAGTGGACATATGCATGAACTGATTGTAGTGCTGCTTCACATCCTAACACAAATTAGAGGACGGCCTGGAGGATCCCCATGGAGACAACAAAGTAGGACCACAACTTTACCCCAGAAGCAAATTGATGGCATCTAGAATATGGGTTGTATTTTAAAACAAGACTTCTCTCCCTGCAGATTACTGGCTGGCCAAAACAAGAAGAGGAATGCTTGGAGAAGGTGTACTGAGCAAACAGAGAGTAAAAGAAAGTATTAGTGATGTATTTCACATCAATGAAGTATCCAGTTTTTCTCCTATTTGGGGGTTTAGTTTTGACTGTGCATTATTTGAAATCTGAGCGCCACTGTGATTAGCTCAAAGTTCTCTAGGACTTTAAGACTTCACATTGAAGAAAATGGGTAAAGACAGCTAGATTATCCTTTTTCATGGTTCTGTGGAGTACCAAAACTGTAGAAATATAATCAAGGGTACCATTTTTTTTTTAATTAGCAAGATTCTGATCTCCCTTGTCAATTCTTTAAGAGAGATGTGACTTTTAATGTAAGGGACTTATCACCTGTGTAAATTGCCTAGTCCCATGTGGTCATCTTTTGGGAGATATTCCCTCACCAACTTTTTCAGGGAATGTTCTCCCCACCAAGGTTAATGACTCCATTATAATTAGAAGCAGTGCAAGTCTGGGAGGTAAGGATATGTCTAGGGTCTAAGCAAAACGGTACAGGCTGAGACCTTCAGGACCCCAACTTTAGGCTGTGAGAAAGAACTCTGAATCCATTAGTTCAAGAATATATAATTTCCCAACTATGTAAAATATAAGGATGTAATATAAATTATATAAGGAGCTTCACAGACCTAAAAGAACAAAGGCAGCTGCACTATGAGCCAGCTTGTTAGAAAGATACTAAGGAAGGAGATAAAGATATTTAGGGAATGGTGATTTCAGATTGGGATCCTACCCAGATAAGTTTATTATTTGTGCTTACAAAGGCAGGCAGATTCCTGAGTTGTTGATGGTCAGCCTGGGACAAAGGGAGTTTAGTTCCATGCCAAGGCATACTGAGCATGGTCATCTCAGGGTGGGATCTCACCCAGCTAAACATATTATCTGTGCTTACAAAGACAGGCAGATCTCTGAAATCATTCGAACTGTTAAAAAAAAAAAGAAAGAAAGAAAATGTCATTGTCCTTTTCTAAAACCAGGGTGATGAGTTATGAATTGCTGATTTATGGGATAATCAGTAGGAAACCTGGAGTAATAATTGAATTTATATAAAAGTAAAAGACGGGGTTTTTGGTCTGCAAGAGATAAAAGATCTGTTTTTAGATTTATTTATTTATTTACTTTACTTTACTTACTTTAGAAAGAGAGTTCTCTCAAGCAGAGAGCTGTCAGAATGCTGTCTCAAGAAGAACACAGGCAGTCAGTGCCCAAGATTTAACTTTGAGTCATATTTTGTCCCTTCCAACATCCCTTACTTAGATCTTCTTTCCAACCTAAGACTGGTACCTGGCACTAAAATCCAAGTTTTGTCTTTGACTTTTATAGATGGCCATTGAAATCCTTCATCTCTTACCATTTATAGAAGAAAAACACTAAAACTACATAGTGTTTAAAAACTCAAACACTTCAGTTGAGAGTTCATCCTGGTGTAGAAACAGGTAAAAGTGTTCAATGCTTAAATGAGTATATACTATGTGTTAGGCATGTTGCAAACCATGGGTCAACACAATATATTTGGGTCAAATGTAGCTAGCTATATGTTTTGTTAAATACCATTTGTTGAAAAATAATAACTTTATTTTGTTTCCATATTGAATAGGAATGCTGTTGTAATGACACAACAGAACTGAGAAGTCAAAGATTTTTTGGACCACAAACATTAAAATATTTACTATCTTAGTCTTCACAGAAAACGTTTCTGATACCTGTTCTGAGCTCATTGTATGTATGTGTGCGCACATGTGCACACAAGCATGCACATATGTAAACATACATGTACATTTGTGTATATGTGTCCACCCACATGCATGTAACAATTTAGTGGAATAGGTAATGTTCTCTTTTGCTTTCTTTTAATAGTTATATTTGGACAAATAGAATTTAAAATGTTCTTAAACCCACAAAGCTAGTGTCATCTCTCTCAAAATTTTGAATATGGGTCAGAGCAATGTAATAAAGATCTTAATGCTAATAATTACCATTGATAAAGAGCACAAACGAAGGCTGAGATGAATAAGTTTGACATTTTGAGTCCAGAAAGTTCCATAAAGGTCCATGTGATAAAGGCTTAATTCTGCGGAGGATGTTATGAACTATTAACAATAGGCTGATATAAGAGAACTTCGTGTCACTGTGGGTAAACTCTTACAGGAGAAAGTAGAATCCTAACACTTTCCTCTTCATTGTCTTCACTTCTTGGTCACAAAACTGACTTTTCTCTGTTATGTCCCACCTGTCACATTTGCCCACCTTCTTACGTGCACAAAAGCAATAGAACTGATTAGTTATGGTCTTCACTCTGAAACTGTAAACCCAACCAACTTTCCTTTGTTAGAACCTCATTACCTAATTGTTTGCTATAATAACAGGAACCTAACTAGTACAAGAAGATCCAATAGTTCTTGACCAGGCATGAGTTTGACAGCCAGGATACATTGAGCAATGTCTGGAGATATATATATATTATTTCATAGCTAGGGTTTCTAAAGAGGAGGTTTCCACTGGATAGGAGCCAAGGATGGTGGTAAGAATCTGACAGTGCTTGGAAAATACCCTAGAATGAAGAATTAAATAGTGGAATGTTGGTGTTAATGTAACTGATATTAAATCCTCATCTGACCTAGTTAACTTACTATAGGCTAGCCTCTTCTAGGTTTTAATAATCACTATCTTGTTCATCTTGCTACAGGTGATTGGTTTTCAAATATGCATATAGGTCAGATAAAGAAAAATTAATATTAGTAGCAGACACTAAAGGCCCTTTAAGAAATGGAAGACCCTTTAGACTGTAGAGTACTTAGAATAGAGGCAAAAACCATTGCGCCTGGTGGAGACTCAACTCCCTCTCTCACCTACTGGTATTTCTGTAGACTACTGGTGCCAGCTAATGTGTTCTCTTCATCTTCACTTCCTTTCTCTGACAGAGGCTTTAGAGCTTCTGTGTCTCATGCTTCTGATTTCTTGATTATATAACCATAAAGAATTATTACTAGGAATGAAATAGCACAGATTTATTCTCTTACATTATCTGTTGCATTCTTTCTAACTAGCTTTGGTGTTCCTCTCCTAAGGACCACTATGGAAACATTATCCTTTCATAGATAATTCACAGTTCTCTTTCCATCTCAAAGTCCTTAATTTCAATGCATCTGCAAAATCCTTTTATTATTGTAAGTGGTGTTCACGGGTTCTAGTTAATTAGAATGTAGACATCTTTGGGACCTTTACCCTCTGTGCCTGAATCTCTCTGCCCATTTTCTTTACATTCTGTTGATCAGCTTATGCTGGCATTGATTGTTCAGTTCTGTGTCTACTTAAATTTCCCCACCTCTCAAAAATATCAAATTGTATCAGTAGGTTATCATACAACTCAAATGTTTTCCTTTATACCAAATCTTTACTTTTCATTACCTCATAAGCTGATAGCCATAACAGATGACTGCTAACAAATCAGACATTGATTCTTACCCCGGGATGTATTACAAAAGAAGTGAACATGTGGTACACAGCAATTGACAAGCAAAGAAAAGCTTATGGTGGTACAGAAAATCATCCTGCCTTCCAGAATCAATGCCATTTGATTCATTATCCTCCTGTTTTAAGATGCAGATTTCTTTCTTTCTTTTTTTCCTATTTTGAGCCTGCCCATATAACCTTTTGTTATTGTTGTTGTTGTTGAAAGAATGAGTACACATGTCCGTACATCACTGTGTGGCCTCCATTAGGGCTAAAGGGACTCCTGTTCCTTCTTTTATGTACTTTACCAGGAAAATAATGTAAGACACTTCTAAGGTATAAGTGTCTTAGCTGAATTATCTCCCTGGGCTCATCCTAGATCAGCTTACTTTCAATCTACCCACTGATAGATGAGCTCGATTAGTACAATATCACTAAGAAGTAAAGGTATAGTTTGATTTTAAGGTTTTTGTCACACAGTGAAAGCCAATAGAAATGGGCAGCTGTCTTCAGAGTGAGTCTTTAGATGTTCTCACTTTTACCAGTATGGGGCTGTGGAAATGTCAGGCATTCAATGCCATGAGCTTCCCTACAACAAAGAGGTGGTTCCCTTAAAGTCACAAACTTCACTCAACCTAGAAAAGTATACACCTGTAAGAAGAAATGCTTTTGTCTATGTTAAGTTCATGTTTAACAATTTCAATTCTTGTCTATCTAGGCTCCAAGTATTGCTGCTACATCAAATATGATATCTGGGATAAAAGACTTTCAAGTACCTTTTGAAAGAGAAAAATCTATTGGTATCTGAGATTGTCCTTGTTCCTTTCTATTATATTAAGCAACACTCAGAGACACCATGGAAAATGCAGGGTAGCATAGATACTTGAACACAATGGGGGTGGCACATGTGGATTGTAGAGCGATACAGGTTAAAACCAAGATCTGAGATCAAGAGTCCAGCTGGGGAAGAATCTTGTCTTTATGGGGTTGATAAGAAATGTCAGCATAACTATTACAGCATGCTGGAGAAGGTGCAGGCTGCACCAAGGCTCCTTCCATATCTACAGCATTCATATTCTCATGGCATAAAGAATGACCACCACCGTTTAGGGTGTTGGTAAGCATGGCAGCCACTCTTCAATGTGGTTATTATAAGTTATTTAGCAGTTTTGGCTTGATTAATCTTTAGTTAACATGTTTCTGTGGTAAACTATAGTTTACATGTTTCAAGGAAACGAGAGAACATTCCTGTAAATATTCTCAAGATAATAATGAAAAATTTCCAGGTACATGCTATGGCTCAAACCTATGAAAATATGTGGCAATAGAAAGGAAATTATAAGGTGTTTTCTATACTAAAATATGTCATAGGAGAATAATTATACAACTATAAAAATGAATCCAGGAAATTTTTATTCTTTAGGATAATAATCTCCAGCATAATAGAAATAAGATACCACAGCAGAATGTACATGTGTTTCTTCCTGTACTGGTGAGTATATCAAAGAAGGTAAATGAGGTGATGTCATAGGATACACTGTTTTATTCAGTTTTAAAGTCATTTAATTTACAAGACGGTGATGGAAAGCTAGTCAAATAAATTAAGACTCATGGGTATAAGTCAAATAATCAAATATTATTTTAATCCAACTATTCTTTGTTTGTAAATATAATTTTATTTTAAAATATTAAATATATCATAGCATAGAAAAAAGTTCTTTCCTGAGATATTGTGCTGGAAAACCTTAGGCCTTAAAACAAATCCTTAAAATTTTGAAATGGATAATATTTTCTTTTAATTTGATGTTTCATATGTGTACTATAAAACCACAACAGAAATGTCTCTTCTTCAGACACATAAATAACAATAAATACTTCTATAATCACCACCTTGAGATGAGTTTTTAATTGCTGTGATAGTAGCAATTCCAAAAATATGCTAGCTCTATTTACTTTGAATTTTATTCAGCATATGGGCATAGGAAAGTGTTAGCATTTTCCAATTCTGAGGATGAATGTGTTTAAATGTTAAAATAACTCTGAACAGTTTCATGTTTTTCGTCATGAAGTTTGAGAAGAAATGTAAATACAGAAACTGTGTCTGCCACTGTTGTTCTTTCTACAGATTTGATCAAGTTAGCAAAGACATGACCATAGTAGATGAATAATTTTGGCTTCCTACATCTACAACCTCAGTTAAACTCATGATGCAAAAGAATTTCTACCATCTATTCAAAACCGTTACACAATGTAGATATGTTTACCTAAACTTTGCTCATCAGTTTTGAATGTCCATTTAATGGAAGGTGAAGAAGTTATACCTGGTAGTGGAATATTAGAAATGAAGAAGCTCTGGTACTGGGTCTCAGTCTATACACTCATAAGAAATACAGATGTCATTTGTTTTATAATTATATTTAGTGTGTGGTGAGACTATTCTGATGAGGTGCAGAAGCCCAATCAAATCACTGGGGATTACTTCCCTGTTCTCCCAATGTTCATCATTTGCACAGTGTTGCATGTGTTAACCCCAGCATCATCAGAGGCAGCTGCTTTACCCTCTACCGTTTAGCAGTCAGTCTATCAAGAATAATACTTGGGGCTCTTACTTTTCCTGACAATAAAATATATCTAAGTCATGCCACAGATGTACTGAGGTACCTCACTTAGAGACTCTGACTTGCTCTGTTGCTTCAGCTTTATACCCCCTTAAGAACCTTGCTCAACGAGTTTGGAGTTCAGCAATTTTTAGTTCTCTTACGCACGATAGTATTACCCTACCCTTCTTTATCATGTTGGAGAAGTATTTTGAAAGGGCATCAAGTCAATCTCTCCCCGGACTTCTCTGGACTATGACACCATACCAACCTAGTGTTCTATTTGCATTCTGGGGCTGTACAAATGTATTCAACATTGAACTAACACTTCATAGCTTGGAATTCAGTTTTGTCTTAGGCACAATCCCCCAAGAACCTTAAGAAAAGTCAGTTCTTTTAGTCTCTGAAACTTATGCTGGATATTAAAGGAGTTAGATTTTATGAGGAAGTGTTAAAACGAGTGACTCTAGGAGTCAGAAAGCACAGAAAAAGTAGAGGCTAGTGCTATGAGACAGGGACATAGCTATTGATTCAAGAACAATACGGAGACTGGCTTGATTATAGAGTTAGCTTCTACAGGGAAATAATGGAAAGCAAGATTTAACACATTGGATGAGACACTCTTGGTTGAATTTTTCTGGGGTCTGGGCTAGTTTTTTTTTTTGTTTGTTTGTTTGTTTTTCTTTTGTCGTAATGAGTTTTTCCTCAGACTTTTGGTGGAAAACAATTTGTGGGAAGTATAAAGCAAAGAAGAACAGTTCTAAAATTTGTGATTATGGACACTAATTTTGATTTTAGTATAGTCAATAATGCTTCTTTCCTATCATCCCTCTATTAAATTTTTAATGAAGAGAGGTGGATTTCCAGTTCTCTGATAGACTTGAGAGTCTGTGAGATGATCTTCTATGGACCTCAGGGAGAAAAACTCAGCAAGAAGAGAGCCACAGACTTGTCCATAAAGAAAATCCAGCCCAAACCGAGACAGGTGAAAGAGAACCAGTCACCAAAAACTGTTCAAAGCCAATTGGAGCAGAGGTTCATAATGCTTCTGTGTTCGCCATGGTCCTATGGGAAACTTTCCTGACGCAAGGATTATTAGAGTGACAGCCACACATCTGTGGTTTCTTTCTTTCTTTTTATAATTGAACATCTTCTTTATTTACATTTCAAATGTTATCCCCTTTCCTGGTCAGCCCATCACATTCTCCCTCCCATGCTTTTATGAGGGTTCTCCCCCACCCACCCACTCCCTCCCACCTCCCTGCCCTGGCATTCCACTACACTGGGGCCTCTCCTCCCATTGATGCTCAATAAGGCCATCCTCTGCTACAAATGAAGCTGTAACCATGGGTCCCTCCGTGTGTACTCTTTGGTTGTTGGTTTAGTCCCTGGGAGGTCAGGAGGGGGCGGTGTCTGGTTGGTTGATATTATTGTTTTTCCTATGGGGTTGCAAACCCCTTCAGCTCCTTCAGTACTTTAACTCCTCCATTGGGGACCACATTCTCAGTCCAATGGTTGGCTGTGAGCATCCACCTCTGTATTTGTCAGGCTCTCGAAAAGCCTCTCAAGAGACAGCTATATCAGGCTCCTGTCAGCATGCTCTTGGCATCCACAATATTGTATTGTCTGGGTTTGATGTCTGTATGTGGGATAAATCCCCAGGTGGGGGGCAGTCTCTGGATGGCCTTTCCTTTAGTCTCCGCTCCATACTTTGTCTCTGTATTTACTTCTGTGAGTATTTTGCTCCCCCTTCAAAGAAGGAATGAAGTAGTCACACTTTGATTTCTTACAGAAGTGAAATCATCCTTTCTTTCATACTGTTTTGCCTCAGCCCAGCACACACAACTCGACTCAAGCCGTGCTGTATGCTGAGACAGAAGTTGCTGGAGACCTCTGTGCCTTAACCATTCTCAAATTTAACTTTGCCCTTGGAATGTCTTCTGCTCTTCACCTTTGTAGATATGCACAGGAGTATTTCTACCACTTTCCAAACCACCTCAAAGAATGCTATGCTTGCCATTTTAATAGTGCTATCTTGAAAGTACATGTGTGTGTGTGTGTGTGTGTGTGTGTGTGTGTGTTTGTGTGTATGTGTATGTGTGTGTGTGTGTGTGTGTGTGTGTGTGTACTGAAGAGCATAAGGGAGAGTGAGTGAATGTAGTGATATGAATTTTTGTATCCTACCAATATTCATAGGTTGAAACCTAATTCTTTGTGCAATGGTATTATGGATGGAATAAGTCATCATGGCATTGAATTAGACAGGGTGCTAGGAAACAGACTGATAGGATGAATGCGTGTGTGTATGTGTGTGTTTATACACCGTATATATAAAGAATTTATCATCAAATTATCTTACTCTGAAATAGTAACAACAGTTGTCTTACACTTGAGTGGCTGAGAACCAGTTGTTGCTTCTGTCCTTAAGGCTGGATGCCTCAGACATCAGAGTAATTCCACAATGGCTGTCTCACACCAGAATGGCCATGAACCCTGTAGTTGCCCAGTCCCTGAGGATGTGTACCTTAGCAGTTCAAATCTGGCCCTGGGAACCTGGAGGGTTTCAAGTAGCTGATGATCTTCAGTCCACAGCGGAACCCCGGAGATGCTATCAGTGGAGAAATCAACTACAGCAACCGGGGAAATCAACTCAAAAGCAAGAGGAAAGACCATGGGAGCAAAAGATAAGTCATCTTCCTTCTGCTTTGCCCTTTAAGCTGGGCTGTTTCTAGAAGGTGCCCCCCAAACACCATTTTGTGTGTGTCTTCTCACATCAGTTGAGGCAATCAGGACAGTCCGTCATTTGAGGCTCTCTACTCAAGTGATTATGACTTGTAGCAAGTTGACATGCTCTCAACAAACCATTAGACTGAGCGTGGAGACCCCAACGGAGAAATTAGATAAAGAACTGAGGGAGCTGAAGGGGTTTGCAACCCCACAAGAAGAACAACAATATCAACCAACCAGAGCTCCCAGAGACTGAACGACCAACCAAAGAGTTCACATGGAGGGACCCATGGCTATAGCCACATATGTAGCAGAGGACGGCCTTATCAGACATCAAGGAGAGGAGAGGCCCTTGGCCCTGTGAAGGCTCAATAGCCCAGTGTAGAGGAATGCCAGGGTGGGGAGATGAGAGGGAGCAGATGGGTGAGTGAGGGGAACATTCTCAAAGAGGCAGGGGGAGGGGAATGGAATAGGGGGGTTCCAGAGGGGAAACTGGGAAAAGGGGATAACATTTGAAATGTAAGTAAAGAAAATATCCAATAAAATAAAAGAAAAAAATCATCACAGGCCTCTTGAATGGTATTTGAAACTTTATAAAAGGGATCCAGGCCATCATCTAAAAACAAAAACATAACCCCCTACCCCTGAATTCACAACATGTCAGTACCTCAATTTTAAATCTCAGCCTCCAGAACCGTGAGGAATTTCTTTTGTTTGTAAGCTATCCAGTTTATGACATTTTGCTATGGTAGCCCTAATGGACACACAATGAAAGAGGGTTTGGGGGCAGGACACATAGAGGAAAATGGGATTCCCCTTCAAATCATTGAGAAATTAAGCCAGCAACAAGTGTGTGTGGCAAAGAAAAGTAATGTAATGACTAGTACCGAGTGGAGTATAGGGGCTATTTCTCTGCTGCACTGAGGATAAGATTATAATCAAGACACCTTAAATATGCATCATGAACTAAAAATACCAGTAATGACATTTCTATGAGTTTTGAAAGAAATCTCACATAAAGACAAATTTATGCACCAAAATGTTCATTGGAAGATTATTTCTAATAAACACTGAGACAAAAATATCCAAGAATTATGAATGGGGTAGGAACCGTTGTTAAAATATACTTACAGGTAATGGAAATTACATATCTATTAAAAATGATGTTTACAAATAGTGTTTAATTACACGGGTAGCAATTCTGATCACTACACTTAGAAAACTGTATTTCAAAGTTAAATGTGCAATAAGATTTTAGATATGTAAAATCATGCATTAAAATATAGGGATTATGTCAGAATGAAAGCAGTGGTGGGTGATTCTTTTCTCACCTTCTCATACTAATGTCAACACACTTTTAGCCTGTGAGTCTCTGCAAGATTTTTATAACATCATTCTTAATAAAATCTACTACACTCCCCTAATAGATGGTGATAATTGAACCACATATGTCACAATATAACGTCTTACTTTTCATTGACCCAATCCATTACTTTGTAAATTGTCTCTTTAGGAAATATTGCAAGTTCATGTTTTGATGTCTGTTTTACCTGTTTAAAAAATATTCGAAAACTAAAGTTTCAGGGTCCTGAAGAGATGACTCAGTCATTTTAAGTACCTGTTGGTCTTCCTGAGGTCTCGGCTTTCATTCTCAGTACCCACATCAGGCAGTTCAAAACCACCTGTAACTCCAGTTTCAGAGAAGTCAGTGCCCTCTTCTGAGTACCAACACTCATGTGGTACATATCCACACACACACACATTATACACGCAGAGATAATAAATAGACAAATAGCAGGAGAAATGCTGATATGGCCTAGAGAATGGTTTCCACGGTAAAGTCTGTTTCTGGAACCAACAACATCAGCACCACTTAGAAACTTATTAGTGATACATATCTTCAAGTATTTCCAGACATCTGCCTAATCATATGCTCAGGAGAACTGACCTTGCAATCTAAAATTTAAAATACCTGGTTGATTCAGATTCATAAGTGAATTCAGGATGTTCTGGCCAAGAGCAGGGGTAAGATAAATACCATGGTACTAAGACCAAATCTGCCCACATATTATCTGTGGATGTTTTTGAACCACTGTAGTGAGGGATAGTTTTGATAAACACATCAAGTCTGAAAGAACATAAACATTTAATGGAGGCTCCGTTAGGCTATGTGTTTCCTTAACATTAAAGGTACAAAAATATCTTGAGAGTTTATAGTTTGACCAGTGTAATTTGATCCAGTGTCTGTAAAGTTGTAAGTTCAACTGAGTATATTAATATAAATTCTACCAATGGTGAAATTTTGTGGCGAATATATGTTGACCATTCTTACATACTCATTCTGTTTCAGAAACAAACATTAGATAAACTATTTCTAAAAATGAAAATGGATCACAGAGGGTTGGTTTATCTAGCACTGAGACAAAATAAATCTAAAGGGTTCCACCTGCTGGTAGAAATAAAAAATTACTCCAAAATAAAATCTGCATTTAAGACATTGTTTGGTTTAACAGAAATGGTAATTTTGAAACTTTAATTAAAAAGGCAAGTGTATGGTTCATTTATTTTAAAGGAAAACAACAATTTTAAAGAAAAGAATAATCCATTTCATGGATATGAAAAGAAAATCATAGGTATAGTTCATAAAGGCAAACATTGATTTGTTAGACTAAAGTTTAAGAATATATAGGCCACATATTTCGTAAGAACTAAAATAATTCATCAACTAATTAATATATGGTAAAACTATATATAAATAATTCTGTAATACAATTCAGGATTATATGGCATTCTAAATTGCTAAACATTTCTGTCTTTAATTTAAAAAGCCATGAAACTATGTTATGAAATTATAAGAAACACATTTAGTGGTAATTTTACTTCTTAAATAGGCAGAATAGAAAGTCTGGCCAGAAGAATTTTAATTCGGTATGTAAAGGTGTGTTTATTTCTCAGAAATAAAAATAATCCTAATTTGTATGTAACTGGTCATTTGAACACGGAGAAGCAAGATCAAGCAAACCAGATATAAATGTTTCCCTCTCTAAAAGCCTTAGTGAAATAGAATTCTTGTGACTTAAATACACTCATCCAAAGGAGACTATTCAGTGACCTTTATGAAACTTAGACAGTTGTACAACTAACAGCTACTGCCCATTTGAGAACACATGAGCTCTCTCTCCTGTACCTTTGCAGTACTGGAATCCATACTTCTGGCCATAGAAAAATAATTAATATTCTATCTAAAATTTACCTTTATGGATATTCAATAGGAATAAAAATATATAATATAAATAGCTTTTAAGGTGTGATTCCTTCTACTTAGCATATACTTCGACCTTATCTTAACTGTAGCAAGTACTAATTTTCTCTCTGGTTGCTGAGTAATTTTTCTTTTGCATATTTTATTTAATTTTAACTTCAATGGATAAATAGCAATTACACATACTTAAAATATGCAACTTGATGTTTTGTTACATGTTTACATTGTGAAATAATCAAATTAGGGAATTTAAAACACCCATCACTTCAAACGTTATAATTTTTATGATAGAGACATTTAGTATCCTCTCCAATAGCTATTTAAAATTTTACAATGCATTGTTAGTTATAAGCCTCATGGCAATACAACACCAGACTTATTCATTTTTAAAATTTACTCGTATTCACTTTATCTTACGTGGGAATGCTTTGCCTGCAAATATGTCATGTGCACCATGTGTGTTCTTGATACCTATATAGGTGAAAACAGGGTATTGAATCTTCTAGAAATAATAGGGTTATATATATTTGTGAACCAGTATGTGGGTGCTGGAAATAAAAACTGAGTCTTCTGCAAGATGCCCTCAATTGCTAAGCTATCTATCTCTCCAGCCCCTTACCCCAACTTATTCTTTATACCCTTGGCTAATGCCTCATTCTCCTGGCCTCTCTAATTCTTTTGGTAATCACTATTCTAATATCTACACGTTTGGCCACTTTTATTTACCACAGATTAGAACAAATGTGACATTTCTCTGTGACTGGCTTCTTTGACTTAACGTTCTTCAGATTCATTCACTTCATATTGGCAAATGATGAAATTTCCTTTTCTCAGGCTGAACACTGTTTCATTGTGTGTCTATGTCCCATATTTTAACATCTGTTCATCCACTGATAGACATTCGGTCTGTTTTTGTGCTTTGACTATTGTGAATCATTCTGCAAGGAACATGTAAATGCAGACATCTTCCAGCATACGGATTTACTGATGTTAGTTCCTTTCATACACAGGTAGTAGCAAGACTGCTAGATCATAACATAATGATTATTAGTTTTTTGAGGATGTTCTATGGTTTGCACCAATTTATAATACCACTGACAATGTATAAGGATTTCATCTTTTTACATGTCATTGTTAAGATGATGAAAATCTTTTTGATACACAGTCTAACAGATATGAGTTGATGGTACACTGTGGTTTTAATTGGTATCCTATTGATAGAATATTGAATGTGTGTGTGTGTGTGTGTGTGTGTGTGTGTGTGTGTGTGTGTGTGTGTTGGCCACTATAATTTTAAATGGGGCTGTTTGTTTTCTTGTTACTAGTTAGAGTTTCTTATACCATTGTTCTATGTAGGATTTGCAAATATTTTCTCAAACTACGTTGGCCCTTGTTCAACTTAAATGCTGTAGTGTAGTCTTTATGTGGGTTGTTTTACTATAGTTTATTCTTTGTAGTATGTTGTATGTAGTGGTATAGTTGAACAGCCTGACTGTCTCTACATGTTTAGTAGATATAGAAACACTCCTGTGGCCCAGGAAGCAATTATTCATACAGAAGTAGTGCTGAAGTGTTTGCTGTGCATTTATTCTACTGACCCCAGTAAGTGTAGTATCATGCTTGGTATTGTAGAAAGGATTTATGGGAGTGTGGTGGCATGTGTCTTAGTTTAGCACCAGGGAAGTAGAGGCCGGCCACAGGCTGCTCTACATAGTGAGGCCCTGTCTCAATAAACAAAGAACTTATATGTCCGTTTACATGTCAGTCTATGGGTGATACCACTGCTTTATGCCTAGGAAGACGTGTTATGGAACACAAAACTGTTGAAACACAGTGTTAGCCTTCATAGGCCACAAAAAGGTAGGACTACTACAGTTAGCTCAGGATAGATATAGTACAACTGTGTGGCATTTCTGCTGTGTAGTATATACCTGTGACTTGAGGAATTGGTGCCAAGTTGGAGTATCTCCATCATGCCTGGAGAACATGCAAATCAAAAGAACCCTGAGATTCCACCTTACACCAGTCAGGATGGCTGACATAAAAAACTCAAGTGACAGCAGACCCTGTTGATTATGTGGAGAAAGGGGAACACTCCTCTATTGCTGGTGGGATTACAAGCTGGTACAACCACTCTGGAAATCAGTCTGGCAGTTCCTCAGCAAATTGGACATAGTCCTACCCAAGTACTCAGCTATACCACTCCTGGGCATATAACCAAAAGATGCTCCAATATATAACAAGGACACATGCTCCCCCATGTTCACAGCAGCATTATTTATAATAGCTGGAAGCTGGAAAGAACAGGTGTCCTTCAAAGGAGGAATGGATACATAAAATATGGTACATTTATACAGTGGTATACTACTCAACATTTAAAATCAAAAACTTCATGAAATTATTAGGCAAATGTATAGAACTAGAAAATATCATCCTGAGTGAGGTAACCCAATCACAAAAGAACACACATAGTATGCACTCACTGATGAGTGGATATTAGCTTAAAAGCTTGGAATACCCAAGATACAATTCACAGACCACATGAAGCTCAAGAAGAAGGAAGAACAAAGTGTGGTTGCTTCAGTTCGTCTTAGAAAGGGAAACAAAATATGCAAGGGAAGGAATATGGAGACAAAGTGTGGAGCAGAATCTGAAGAAAAGGCCATCCAGAGACTGTCTCACCTGGGGATCCATCCCATATATAGACACCAAATCCACACACCATTGCAGATGCGAAGAAGTGCTTGCTTATAGGAGCCCAATACAGCTGTCTCCTGAGAGGCTCTGTCAGAGCCTGACAAATACAGAGGCAGATGCTCATAGCCAACCATTAAACTCAGAATTCTGTGTAGTATATGCCTGTGACTTGAGGAATTGGTGGAGGAGTTAGAGAAAGAACTGAAGGAGCTGAATGGGTTTGCAACCTCATAGGAAGAACAAAATTATTAACTAACCAGACCCCCTAGAGCTCCCAGAGACTAAATCACCAACCAAAGAGTTCACATAGAAGAAGCCATGGCTCCAGCCACATATGTAGCAGAGGATGGCCTTGTTGGACATTACTGGGAGGAGAGGCCCTTGGTCCTGGCAAGGCTCTATGCTCCAGTGTAGGGAAATGCCCAGGGTGGGGAGGTGGGAGTGGGTGGGTGGGGAAACATTCTCATAGAAGCAGGGGGAGGGAGGATGAGATGGGGGGGTTCCAGAGGGGAAACTGGAAAGGGGACATTTGAAATGTAATAAAATAAAGTATCCAGTAAAAATAGTGGATTCAATTCATGTTAAAATCTGGGAGCTATGAGAAATGCAGTCACTAGTAGGTTCAAGTAATCTGTACCTCTGGTGACCGAATAAGAGTTCAGAGTTGGAGCCTTGTCAGCATTAGAGGAGAGCTTGATATATAGGGCAGCAGAGGTAGGACATAGCTGTTTCTGATCTTAAGAACAATGGTGCTGTCAGCAGCAGTGTGGATAGGATCAGGCACTACCTGAACTGGGTTTCTCGTCTGCACTAGTGTAATGGCACACACTCCCCGACAACTTCTCATACTGTGCTTGTAGCCCCTGGCGGGTTCGAGATTCTCTAAGCAGCAATAATTTTAGGGGACCCAATATGTTGGGAGTCTTCCACTATATTTCTCCCCATTTTAAGAGGGTTTTTCTTTACTGTTCCAGCCTTGGGATAACTTGGCAGGCAGTACAAGATGGTCCAAAAGTTCTCTATTTGATTTTTCACTGCACCCCGGCATTCCTCCCCCAGCGCTCTACATGGACAGGAACTGTCCATCCTCCATTAAAATAGATCCTTTTTCTGATCGAAGGCATACATTGTTCAGTGCCCCATCCATCTTGCTGGATTCTCCAGTTTAAGGTTGCTTGCAATAGGACATGACTAACTCATACCATTTCATAGTTGTTTTCTTTTTGGTTTGGAACTCATTCCATTCTCTTCATTCTCCTCCTCTTTTATTCCCTCACACAATGTCTCCCTGCCTAGCCTGGAACTATTTAAACCACACTGACCTGGAACTCAAAGCAATCTGCCTGATTCTACCTTTGACTGTGGGGTTAAAGGAGCTGCAGCACCATGCCCTGCTGTTTGTTCTCATCTGCTTTTGTGTTTTGGTGTCTCTCTGTAGTAGTGTACTTAGTTCCATTTTAAACCAGTGTTTAAATCTATGGTGTTTTGAATGAAAATGGCCCCCATATACCCATAAAGAGTAGCATGGTCGGAAGTGTGGTATTGTTAGAGCAGGTGTGGCCTTGCCGCAGGAAGTGTGTCACTAGGAGCGGGCTTTGAGGTTTCAAAAGCTTAAGGCAGGCCTATGTACCATACTGTATCTCTAGTATCACATCTGTCCACCCATCACCATGGTTACTGCCATGTTGATAATGGACCAAATCTCTGAACTATAAGCCAGCCCCAATTAAAGAATTTTTCTTTTATGAGAGTTGCCTTGGTCATAATGTCTCTTCACAGCAATAAGATGCATCGGTTTCTAAAATCTATTATAGGTTTTCTGTTTGTTGGTTGGTTGGTTTTCTGGTTTCCCTGTGGTCCTCAGAAAACATATTAATGAAACAACTTTAAAAAAAGATGACAGAGTTCTTTTTCTCCTCCCCATATGCCAACCCCACACTCTCACCGCCCCTCCTTTCACAGACCTTCATGCTGTCACATTTTACATCTGTCCATCACATGTATTTTTAAACAAGTCATTGTCGTTTGGTTGTTTTGTGCAACTCTTCCTTTTGACCATTATACTAGAGACATAATTGGGTTGCTTGCTGCCCTTAATGTTACAGATGTTGGAATTCGACAATGATTTTTACCATTACCAGTGGTTTTGTTATGACCATATTGCAAAAACTCCAAATAGATCGCCAAGAACCACAACTCCGATGCAAGCACATGAAAATATTTATTCAAGCTCTCAAGCTTGGGCTACAAACCTTCCTGATTTAACAGGATAGGAGAGCAACCTGAGGTATAGGGGAAAGGGATTTATAAAGGGGAAAGACCCTCAAGCAGGGGTTTCCAAGTCTTGACATTACAATAAAGAATGTTAGTCTTTAAGCTAATTGGTTTATAGCACCTGGTTATACTTTCTAATCCTTTCTAAACAGTTCATAAACTGGGGACTAAGTGTGAAAATATATGAACCTATGGGGGTCATTTTTATTTAAAACACCACAGATGGCTATTTACCACCCTGTGCTGGTACTCAAACCTTTGCAAGAGCAATAAATACTCCAAACTACTGAGTTATATCTCCATTCCCACTATCAGATAAATTTAAAGTTGCCAATTGCCATCCTTAAAGCTGAAGTTCTTCCTTCTCTGTTTCTTATAAACCTAGTCATGCAGTAATAATAACCCCCCTTCAGAAAATAATTATCACATCTCCACTTCTGAACATCAGAATCGATGGATATAGTAATCTTGCTTAGCGGTTGTTTTTTTCTTTCTTTTCTTTTTTTTAAAAATCTTTATTGGTTATTTTATTTATTTAAATTTCAAATGTTATGCCCTTTCCCAGTTTCCCCTTTGCAACCCCCCTATCTCACCCCTTCTCCCTCCTACTTCTATGAGGCTGTTCCCTGACCACCCACTCCTGCCTCGCTGCCCTAGTATTCTCCTATGCTGAGGCATCAAGCCTTCACAAGACCAAGATTCTCCCCTCTCGTTGATCCAGACAGTGACATACCCTGCTACATGTGCAGCTGGAGCCATGGGTCCTCCATGTGTACTCTTTATTTGGTAGTTTAGTCTCTGAGAGCTCGGGGTGGGGGGTGTCTGGTTGGTCAATATTGTTGTTCTTCTTGCTTAGCAGCCTTTTGCACTGTTATGATTTCGAGTATCTCAGCATACTGTCTTCTGACTTTCAATGCTTCTGCTGAGAAAGCCACTGATAGTTTATTGGGGATTCCTCTATCTGTAACAATTTGCTTTCTCTTGCTTCTCTTTATGTTGTCTCTTTGCCTTTAACTTTTAACAGTTTGACTCTAAGGTATCTTGGTGTGGTCCTGTTTGAAACTGTACTGTTTGATATTTAATGGGATGCTCATGTTTGCATTCAGACATTGTTTATTTAAATATATTTTCCATTCTCACTCTCTTCTCCTTGTGGCACATCAATATTGCATAAGCTATTCTGCGAGCTGACGTTCTATAAATCTCCTAAACTACAATCATTCTTTTCCTTTGCTTTCCTTTTTTTCCCCCTCCTCGAATTGGAAACTTTTCAGTGACCCCTCTGAGTTTATGTATCTATCCTTCTTTCTGCATTGTCTAATATGTTGTTGGGCACTCGACTTAAATTTCCAGTTCAGTTACAGAGAACATTATCTTACATAGACTCGGGGAGATGTAGGGTTACTGCTTAGTTGGTAGATTGCTTGCCTTGCAAACACTTCGTTCCATCCCAGCACCTCATACATTGGGAATGAGGGATAACACTTAGGAGGGAGAAGTAAGAGAATTGGAAATTCTGCATCATCCTCTAATACAGCCTGGGATTGAAGAGCTTGTTTCAAACGAGCAATAACAACAGCAACAAAGAGCAGAGTGCTCTCCAAAGGAGAGTGCAAAGGTAACGCTATCCTAGATAACCAGTCTCTTAAACTAGGTGATCAAGAATGAAATTATGAGTGATGTGTCTAGGCAGCAAAGATAACTTTAATGTAATAGGACAAGAATAATACTTCATTGCTGCAGTTTTTCTCCCTGAAACACACTGCCCTAGCTTAATAAAGAGAGGTCAGATACAACCCAATCATCCTCTGAAAGAATATGATTAAATATTTTTCCTTACTTAGTTTAAGGAAATTAGTTTTATTTTATTTATTTGGTTTTTTTCCCCCAGAAGGGTCATATCATCCAAGGCAGGATGCAGTTTTCATAGCGACATTAAAAGACAGTTTCCTACAAAGCTAGTGGCATTTTTACTATATGATCCAGGAATTAATTTCTAGGAATATGTAAAAAGAAATTGAAAGTTTATATTCACAAAAAGCCCTGCTCATAGATGTTTATAGTAGGTGTTTCCTAATAACCCAAGTTGATAACAACCAAGATGCTCTTTAGTAGATGAGAGGGATGAGTGTGATATCCCCAGATGTAATACTATATGTATGAATACTTAATCTCCAGTTGGTGGAACTTTTTGGGACAGATTAGGAGTCATGGACTTGTTGGAGGCAATATGGTACTGGGAACTGGCTATGTGGTTTCAAACCACTTGTGCCATTCCTCGTTCTCTCTCTCTCTCTCTCTCTCTCTCTCTCTCTCTCTCTCTCTCTCTCTCTCTCTCTCTCTCTCTCTATTTCTCTCTCTGTTAAGATCAAGATGTGAGCTTGTAGCTGTTTCTCCTACCATGTGTTTGCGTTATCATCATAAACTCTTACCCTCTAAAACTGTAAGCCAAATTAAACACTTGGCTTGCTGTGCCCTTCATCTGAACATCTGAACTCTAGACCTAGTTAGATCAGGGAGCTAAAAAACAAACTGGGAACACAGGGCTGTATCTTACAATATAATATAATGTTAACAATGAAATAGGATAAAAATAGTGAATGGCTAACAAATGCCTTAAAAAGTGTCATTAGGGAGTGGGAGGCTGAGTTATGCCCGGAAGAGAGCTGCAGAAATGAGTTTCACTTGTAGTCTATGATCTACCTGCCTTATCCCTTTCAGTAGCTTGGGTTATTCTACAACACCTGACTATTAATATTTCTAAGCTGAAAAATCACAATTACTGGTTTTGAAAAAGGTGGTTAAGGAAAGGTGTCAGAAAAGGTTCTTTCAAGATACTCTTGAGACATTAAGAAGAGAATGAAAGAAAAAAGGAATAAAAACTTGGCAGAGATTGGCAAATGCAAGGCCCTTATTGTTGCACCATGCCAAGTATCCACTAACACTTCTACACTGCTGAAATACTCTGAAGGTAATGACAGGTTGTTAGTCATTGGCTTTGGAAAATGAAAAATCCAAAGTGAGGGAAGCAGAGGGTATCATCCTACAGCCAGGAAGAGGTGCAACATGTCAGCTACAGACATTGAAAGAGAAGTGAGCTTCCCAACAAAGAAACCGCACAGAACTGGAAAGGACCTCCTTCAGAAGTGGTCTTCAGTGGTGAATATATGACCAGGGACTTGTCTGTGAAGACTTTACAGCAAATTGCTCTTGAAGAAACTGACAATTCCTACCAAACCACCGAACCAAGTCCTACTGTTATACCAGAGACACTGGGTTGCGATTTTGATTCAGGTAAAGTCGATTCTACTAATGAAGTCTTATCTAGAACTGTATCTTTCCATTGCCACTTAAGGAAAGATTTTATTAATATAAGTAGCTCCACTGCCTTGGAGGATTGTAAAGCCAGTTCAAGAGTGGGGCAGTCCTTGGAACTTAAAACAAGTAGATGTACACCTAACCATAACCCTACATCGACTTGAAAATGTAGAACAAAATGTTTGTGTGTGGAACAAAGACCAAATTAACTTCTGCTTTAGACTGATTAACCCAGCAAAAGATTACTAAAACACAGTAAGTCATTTTATCATCTAAACCTGAACAAATAGAAAGGAAGTATAAATGTGCACAAAAAAGAACAGAGCAAAGAAGAACCAACCAGAGATGCAACTCAAAATCCTTGTTGAGAAGTACGGACAACGAAGGCAAAGGTAAGCAGATTTTACCCCATTACACTGGATGGGTGTATTGGCTCCAGTGATGCTTATGATTTTAATCTAAAAGAGAGTTACAGTCTGTCCTACATGTACTTTATGCTTATGGTAACTAGTGGGATTTCAATGCATGCTATCAAACCTCTAAAAAAATTAAGTACTGACAAAAATATATTCATATAGTGTTATGCCAAAATGCCTGTATAAATCTGTATATGTATTCCTCTTTTTTAAAAAAGCAAAGTTGTAAGATAGAGAGAAAAAGAGAGTGTTCAGCATACCCCTTTCTGACAAAAATGAACAATGGCTCCAGTAGGGAAGCCAAGAGCATCAACTCAGAAGTGAGTGCCCTTGAATGCAGTACCTCCGAGGATGAGTCTGATGACTTCTACCTGCCTCCTTGCAAATGCTTGCAAGACTACACAGTGTCACACCGGCCAGTTACCAGGCCTCAGTCTAAAAGAAGACTTAAGTACCCCAATGAAAAAAGAGATGGAGGAGGTGCTACCATCTACAGCTCCTACTGGTACCCCACCTGAGACTCAAGGGTTGTCTCATTGTAGCCCAAGGGATGTCATCAATAAACTGTGGCATCCTGTAGTGAAAATCAGGAAGCTTTCCCTGCCTCCAAAATGGCTTGAAGGCAGCCCAGCAGTCTCTGTCTAAACACAGGTGTACCACCATCACAAGCTATATAGAACCAACACTCACTTCAAAGGTAAGAAGAGGGACCCTTTGACAGACTGATGTTTCTTGATTTCTCCTGCTTTCAAGCAGAGAAAGGATATGAGACACCCTAAAAGAAGAACAAAGCAAGCACAATAACTCCTTTGATTGGATACTGTTGTGACACTTCTCTTTTTGCCTAATTGAGTGTTATGAGACAGTGTGCAATGGGCAGAACCATTCCTCATCAGGCTCTGGGTCAAGAGTGTCCTTTGACCTATACTTTGTATTGATTACTACCAACATCTAAAACTTCTCAGGCATCATTTTTCCCCTTAAGTAGGATACTTGCAGAGTAGAAAACTTACATAGGATGTAGATCTTTCATAAATCCTTAACACCACAGTAAGACATACCATAAGTGGGTGAGGATTCCTTCTGTCATAGTGATTCTTCCTGTAAAGTGCATAAAGAATCATGAGAAGAGAATTAGTGAATTGGGTTCTGGAACAAAGTAACTGCTGTGAACTGTGAGTACAATGCTACTCCTCAGCAGAATAATATCATGTCATGGACCTCTGGCTAGCCCGTCGTGTGGTCAGTCTACAGTGTAGAAGTATAAGTAAAGGGGGCTTCTGGTTTTGATCTAACAAAATATAAGTATCCAGCTCAGAAAAGTGAAAAAAACCTGTCATTAAAGAAATTCATCCACTGAGTGTAGTTGTCCAAGCTTTTAAGCCAAGCACTCTAGAGGGAGAGGTGGGCAGATTTCTGTGTGTCCTAGGCCAGCACAATCTACATAAAAGTCAGACAGTAAACATCTATCTAAAAATAAGTTCAAAACAAAATAAACCATCAATAAACTTTATATATTTCCCCACATTTCCTGGCTTTGCTCCTGTATTACATAAGACATCTTCTTAGTATTCGCCATTGGCTAATTCTATATTTATTCTAAGGAAATAAAAGAATATGTTTTCTTTTCAAAGTCTATTTTATAATGTCAGGAGGCACATGTACTGTAAGGTACTAAAAACACTTAACTAGTATATTCAGCCTATACAATAGTTATAATGGTGTTTGCCATCAGATTAGGGGATCTAATCAAAAGAATAGTAATGGTGTCTAGGGCTGAGAAGGGGAAGTAGATACAAGTTCCCATTCCTAACTGAGAAGCTAGCTTTAATTGAAAACTGCTTGCAAAAGAAAAGCATTTCTGTAATGGAGTCTCACTGGGTATACAAACAGCAGACCTTACAAACAGTGGTAGTCACAAAATGGTGTTTTGGAAATTTTGGATCTTTGGATATTTTGTTTGTGTTTGTTTTGTTTTGTTCTGTCTCAAATTTGCTGTTTGGACACTTAACCTCACTTGTCTTCTGTATGTATATTCTGATTCTGATTTCTGACTTTGTGTTTTTATGGTATGTGTGTTTTATCTTTTTTCTTTTGTTTCATTCTATTTTTTATTTTATTTTGCCTGTCTATTTTTGTGAGAGATATAGAAAGAGAAAGACACACAGAGAGAGACAGAGAGAAAGAGAGAGAAAGAAGAGAGAGAAAAAGAGAGAATGAGAGAGGGAGTGAAGGAGGGAGAGAAAGAGAGGGAGAGAGAGAGGGGTGAGGGGGAGTGGGAAGATGTAGGGGTAAAGGAAAGGGGAACCGTGATCAGAATTTATTGTATGAAAAAATTATTTTCAATAAAAAAATAAAAGAATTATGTAGCAGTATATCAATAGAAAATCTCCTCTGATGTATAATTTATGTTTAAGAATATTTTTGTGCTTCTGATCTTATGCTGGTGAAATTTTTATTACTTTAAATAAACCATTAAAAATCTATTTTTTGCCGTATGTTCAGTAAGCAAATGTTCTCATCCTTTTTACACTTGTAAATGTACAGTAACTTTACTTTTAGTAAAACAGTTGAATTTCTTTTCCTTTTGCCCTGGAAAGTATGCACACACACACACACACACACACACACACACAATGTATCGGCAAACAAACATTTTTTTGTTGGTTATGTATCACCATCGAAATGCTTGCTTTGGGGAAGAATTATTTGTTCAAAACATCTGTGAAACATGCATTCGTTTTTAGACCATCCTGATGTCTCAAATATTTCTGTCTACATTTTCATAGGTAACCTTCTCTTCAACACTAAGCTTTTTAAAGAGTTCTCCTGTTGGCCAAAATTCTCCCCGTGAGGCTTCAGGATATGTCTGGTTGGAATGCTTATAAAAACATTTGTGGGTAGCCCAAACATTTTTTAAATAGCATTTGCTTGGAAAATTCTTACTAGTAGTTTGGACACATTATTTAAACATATTTCAAAATATTTATGTGTCCCTGCAATCCTTTGGTGGTGCCTGTAGTGTGAGGCTGAATTGATGGTTCTGTAGTTCAGTCTTGTTTGCTTCGATCGTTGATGGTGGCTGATTAATGAATCCTTGACAGAGCTTCCTCAGAGCACACGTGATTAGCTTAAATAGTAAGGTGGCTCCATCCACAGAGGGGCTTAAAAGTTTCTTGTCAGAGAAGTGACTTTAATAAACAAATTAATTTTACAATAATCTTGCCAGATGATGAATTTTTGTTGTTCCTTCTCAACTGTAATTCATAAAGTGATGAATTTGGGTCTGATATTTTGTGTTGCTATTTAGTAATAGATAAAGGTCTAGTGTGACCTGTGGGTCTTTCTATGGGGTTTACATGACTTTTGAAAGATTTAAAATTTTCCATCACCATATCTAAAAAAAGAAATGGATAACTTATCTGTACATTTATGAGGATTATAAATAAAACTTTGGGGGAATTGTGTGTGTGCTTTCTTAACAAGGCTTTTTTAAGCGTTTCCAAAATAGAGACAGAAACTTAATTCTATAATTATATCTGGGTCTTAATTTTAATTTATCTCATCTGCAAAAAATTAGAAAGAAGTATTTACTTTAACTCTGGCTCCTAAATGTGACAATGTCACATACTTTTAAGTCATAAGTATATCTTATTATGACAAAATATTAGCCATATTATTAGTCTGTGATTTGTGAAATGCTCTTCTCTGAGTTTGCTTATCATGCGTTGCCAAGTCTGTTGCTGTGTGACCGGTTTTTATCTTTTTTTTTTTTTTTTTTTTGGTTATGTGTGTGTGTGTGCTTTATGTGTCTATTATATGTCTATGAATATGTCTATTACTTATGTAATTATATATAAATTGATAGATGGATGACAGACAGACAGATAGATAGATAACATATCTTATGTGGATTGCAGAGAAGGTTGGATAGATGAAGCACTTGCACTTGACTTGCAAACATGAATACCTGAGTTTGGACTCCCAAAGCCCTTTATGTAAAACTGAATGCTGCACTAGAATTTACCTCTATAATTCAGTGCACGTATAGTAAGACTGAAGACAGAGACAAGACAATCCCGGGAAGCTTGTAGATCTGGTATCCCTGGTACACAAATGGTGAAAGGCAAAGAGATTGCTTTAAACATGGTCGAATATGAGACTGACACTTGTGGGTAACTTCTGATTTCTTTTTACACACTGACACATGCACCTCACTCACAAACATGCTTACATTCAAACAGACAACATTTCCATAGTACACAAATATACATACAAAACAAAAATAATAATTACATTTAACAATGTGCTATACCTTACTTATATTTACCTTACAATATTTATTATAATTTTTATTACTTGAGAATTTCATATGTTGTATTTGATCATATTCCAGTTTCCTATCTCCATCTAGATTCTACTCATCCAAATTTGTGTTCTATTCATTCATTATAAAAAGACTGTGGCATGTATAGCCATCTACTAGAACATATTAGATCTACCAGGTGCTCCAACCTAAAAACAAACAGACAGACAGATAGACAGACAGACAAACTCTCTCCCAGTAGCTATCAATTACCAGTAACTTCTTGGCTAAATCTGGGCCATCAGGTGCACATCCAGATTCCATGCTTGGATTTTGTCTAATGTGAGCTTGTTCAGGTCTTGTTCATCAAACTGCTATGACTTCATATGTTCATTTGTGCTAATGTGTCTGGAAAATACTGTTTCCCAGTAGTCATAAAGTCATACAGTCTGGCATTTGCAATATTTCTGATCCTTCTTTTGAAATAATTCCTGAGCTTTGGGAGGTGAGGGTTGTAGTTGACAAGTTCCTTTGAGGGCTGAGCAATCCACAGACATTACCATGACTAATTGTGGGTCTTTCGAATAAATATATTATAAAATTAAAACATATATATATATATATATATATATATATATAAAATGAGAAATGGCTAGGAGTCTTTTTAATATTAAATCCCATCAGCAGAGCAACAGAATAATAGTATTAGTTTCTCCTCTAAGCTCAATGTCTTCTTCATTCATGAATTCTTGGCCCAAATATTGTGTCAGCTATTGGATAGAACCAGCTTTATTTCTCCATGTTCTATGCACAATTATGTTTTATCTTAAGCAATACAACTTTACTATCCAATTCTAGAGAGTAAAGTAACCAAGAGCAATGGTAATAGTGATGTCACTGTTTAACAATTCTAATAGTTGAAACCCATTATGAATTTTCGGTGGGGAGACAAATAGAGGCATTGTTGCTTCATTATAGGATAACTCCATTTAAACTTTATATATATACATGTGTGTGTGTGTTTATATTTTATGCAATTTCTGTAGTTGTAGTCTACATATTTTTCTGAAAGTGTTAAATATTAGTTTTCCCTCCCCATATTCTCTCCTCCACTCTGTTTTTCCATAACCATCAATCTAACCCTTTCTGTTTTACTATTTTCCCATTTCCCCTTTCTCCTTTTCCATTAACGTATTGTATCTTATCCTCCTTTGTTAAGTCCCCTGGTGTAAAAGTAACTTTTATTTGCCAGGTGTAATTGTTGTCTTGAAGGTTTACTGCTGAACAAGTTTACCCTTTATACTTCTTTCAAACTCTGGCTGGCTGGTTCAGCTCAGCTGTTCTGGCTCCAGATCTTCTCCAAGTTCACTGATTCAGTCTGACTTCTCTCAACTTCTCACTCACTTGCTTTGCTTGGCTTCAAACTAACTCTGGAAATTTGTTCTAATCTTCTAGCTCGTTCTTATTTTCTGGTTCCATCTGCCTCTGCTGGTGTGGTCTGCACCAAACTGCAGAAACTGAAGAATGAACTCAACTCTTCTGCACTACACTGACTCCCAACAGATTAAGCTCCCAATTTACTGACAATTGAACTGACTGAACTCAACTCAGCTGCACTCATTGGAACTGGTTCTGCACCTACTGACTCTCCCTGCATTGCTCTTTCTTTTCTTTTCTTTTTTTCAATTTTATATGATATTCTCTGTATTTACATTTCAAACGTTATACCCCGCACTGCTCTTAAATAGCATCTCTTTCCTTTGCTGTTCTCTTAAGATGGCATAACCTATCTCTGACTTATTATACTAAGATAGATTTCCTTCCAATTCTGTCCATTTATCTGCAGATTTCGTAATTTCAATTTTATTAACAAATGAACAGCACTCCAAGTGTAAATGTATCGCTTTTTATTAGCCACTCATTCATTACTGAACATCTAGGCTGTTTCACTTTCCTGGATATTGTGGATTTAGTGAATAAACTGGATGGGCAGGTGTCTTTGTAGTAGGATGTAGAGTCCTTAGAGTATATGACCAAGAACAGTGTACTTGGATCACATGGTAGATATAGTTCTAGTCTTTTGAGGAACTTCCCTACTGACTCCCATAATGGCTGTACCAGTTTGCATTCCCAATAGCATTGAGTGATTCCTTTTCCTCATAATCACACCAGGACTTGTTACGATTTGCTTTGTTTGTGTTTTTGTTTTTTTGTTGTTTTTTGTTTTGTTTTGTTTGTTTGATTTTAGTCATTCTGACTCAGTAGATGATATATCAACATAGTTTTCATCTCCATTTTCTTGATGGCTTAAAAAGTTAACAAAAAAAAAAATAAAACAAACAAAAACACTTCTCAGCCATTTGTATTTCATCTCTTTGTGTACTCTCTGTTTAGTTCCATGCCTCATTTTAAAATTTGGCTGCTTGTTTCCCAAGTCAGTAAAAACTTTTGTATATTCTAGATACAGTCCTCTATTGGATATATAATTTGTAAAGATTTTTTCTATTCTGTAGGCACCTATCCATGTGGGTCATTTTATCTGTTGCCATGTTTCTTTAGTTTCTTTTGATCTCTGTCCTGTGCGATTATCAATGCATATCTCAGCATGTCATTGTGACTACATGCTTCTTTTCTTGCTTGGGTTTATATTGGGTATTCTTTATTGTGTGTTCATTTTAACATATCCTTCTGTTTTGAGTTTATTCTTTACTTCTATAATTTGCTTTATATTTGTCTTTATTTTATTTTAGTTCTCTAATCTTTCTTTAATCTTTTTAAATCTTCTTTATTTTGTGGCTTTTATGTGGCAACATATCTACTAACTGGAATTTGTGATTTGCTGTTGTGCATATATCAAAACATCATTTTGTATATCATAAATATATACAATTTCTATTTGTCAATATAAAAATATAAAAGAAATCAATAAATTCTGAGCAAAAGTTAAAAACATAAAATTATCCTATTTTATTTTACTAGAAAAATTAAAGACAAAAGGAAACTCACAAGAGAAAATACAAAATTGCTAATAAAAGTATAAAATAAATATGTTTTCACTGTTAATTAAACACATCTAAATAAAAATAATGAAATTTATATAAGATATGTTACTAGAAGTATCAATTATGAAAAAATAGTTCTAAAAGAACTTATTATGTAGTAGTAATTCAAAGTAATTCAGGCCATGAATTAAAAAGTATGCTATTTTTAAGTATATACAATATTTTACTCAACAATTTTACTTTATGATTGTACCTCAAGAAATAACCAGAAGAAAATGCACCACTGGCTATTTCACATTATCTGTACTATAAAACTGAAAGTAGATGTTCTTTAGTGGGACACTGAATAAGTTAATTATATAATATCAAATCTAGTATTTATGAATATATTGTAGATACAATGGACTATTGTTCCCAGAAGAAATTTAGTTCCATAGTATGTTGGTAACAAAAAGGATGTGAAGTTTACATACTGTGCAAAAATATATTTATTTATTTTTTATTTCACTAACTGAGCCAAATATTATGGAAGCATTATGCATAGATATCCACATTCTTTTATATTGCATATAAAGGAAAGCAATTGTCTTTTCTGTATTTTGGATTTAAAAAGAAAGAATTAGGACCAGAGGCCCACCCACAGGTCACTGGTTGCTTGGAAGAGCTGCAAGAGTGCTCTCCATCCTAAGCAGAAGAGTGAGTCCACTTCTTCTGCCCACTGTCTACCCCAGGAGAGGCTGCTCAGAACTCTCACGGTGCAGGAGGCAGGGATACCTGTGAGCACACACTTCTGGCCCAAGACCAGACCCAGCCCAGCTGCATCAGGTCTGGGCTCTGCCATCAGAACTCACAGCCTACCCAGAGAGACAAATACTCAGGAACAATCTCCATTTGGAGACCACAGACCCACAGACCTACAAGAGAGACAAGCTCTAGTAAGAGACAACAAGATCACCTAGCATCATCTATAACGAGATGACAAGAGACAAGCACAAGACTCTAAGAAACGGAAACCAAGAAAACCTGGCAACATCAGAACCCAGTTCTCCCACCACTGCAAATAGTGGATATCCCAACTCACCAGAAAAACAAGATTTTGACTTAAAATCATACTTCATGATGGCGATAGAGATCTTTGAGAAGCATATAAATAACACATTTAAAGAAGTACAGGAAATCCAGGAGAACACACGCAAACAACTTGAAGCCTTTAAAGAGGAAACACACACACACACACACACATACGCACACACACACAAACGCACAAAGATCACTTAAAGAGTTACAGGAAAGTACAAACAATCAGGTGAAGGAACTGAAAACAGAAATAGAAACAATGAAGAAATAACAAAAGAAGACATCCCTGAAGTTTGGAAAACCTAAGAAAGACATTGGAAGTCATAGATGCAGCATCACCAACAGAATACAATAGATGGAGGAGAAAATCTTAGGAGGAGAAAATACCATAGTATCATTGAAACAACAGTCAGAGAAAATGAAAAAATCAAAGAGATTCCAACCCAAAACATCCAGAAAATCCGGGACACAATGAGAAGACCAAATCTAAGAATAATAGGTGTAGAAAAGAGCGAAGACTCCCAACTGAAAGGCTCAGACAATATCTTCAACAAAATTATAGAAGAAAACTTTCCTAACCTATGAGATGACTACAAACATACAAGAAGACTACAGAACCCCAAAGAGACTGGACCAGAAAAGAAATTTTTCCTGACACATAACAATAAATGCTCAAAACAAAGAAAGAATAGTAAAAGCAGTAAGAGAAAAAGGACAGGTAACATATGAAGGCAGATGGATCAGAATTACACCAGACTTTTCAAGAGACTATGAAAGCTAGAAGGTCCTGGAATGTTATCATACAGACCCTAAGGGAACACAAGCTCCAGTCCAGGTTACTATATCCAGCAAAACTCTCAATCACCATAGATTGATAAACCAAGAGATTCCAGGACAAAACCAAATTTACACAATATCTGTCCACAAATCCAGCCCAACAAATGATAAGAGATGAAAAACACCACTACAAAGAGGGAACCTTCACCCTGGGAAAATCGAGAAACTAATCCTCTTGCAACAAACGCCTAAGAAGAAAAGCACATAAACATAACTCTACCTCTAACAACAAAAATAGCAGAAAACAAAAATCACTATTCCTTAATATCCCTTACCATCAATGGACTCAATTCCCCAATAAAAAGACATAGACTATCAGACTGGAAATGCAAACAAAACCCAGCATTTTGCTGCATACAGGAAACTCATTTTGGTAACAAAGACAGGAACTAACTCAGAGTAAAAGGTTGGGAAAAAACTTTCCAAGCAAATGGTCCCAAGAAACAAGTTAGAGTAGCTATCCTAATATTGAATAAAATACATTTTCAACCAAAACTCATAAAATGACACTTTTTACTCATCAAAGGAAAATTATATCAAGATGAACTCTCAATCCTGAATATCTATGTTCCAAATACAAGGGCACCCACATTCATAAAAAAAACTCTACTAAAGCTCAGAGCATATATTACACAACACACAGTAATAGTGGGAGACTTCAACATCCCACTCTCATATATGGACAGATCATGGATGCAGAAACTGAACAGAGACACAATGAACCTAACAGAAGCTATGAACCCAATGGTTTTAGCAGAAATCTATAGAATATTTTATACTAAAACAAAAGAGTATACCTTCTTTTCAGAACTTCATAGAACCTTTCCCAAAATTGCATAAGGAAATCTACAAATTCAAAGCAATCCCATCAAAATTCCAACTCAATTTTTTATAGAGTTAGAAAGAACAATTTGCAAATTTATTTGGAATAATAGAAAACCCGGGATATCAAAAACCATATTCAACAATAAAAAAATTTCTGTGAGAATCACTATCCCTGACCTCAAACTGTACTACAGATTAATTGTAATAAAAACTCCTGGTATTAGTACAGAGACAGGCATGCAGACCAGTGGAATAGAATCATGACCCATAAATGAACCCACATACCTATGGTCACTTGATCTTTGACAAAAAAAAGCTAAAAACATTCAGTAAAAAAAGGACAGCCTCTTCAACAAATGGTGCTGGTTCAACTGGTAGATAGCACACAGAAGAATGCAAATATATCTCTCTTTATCTCATTGTACAGAACTCAAGTCTAAATGGATCAAAGAACTCCACATAAAACTAAGTACACTGAAACTAATAAAACAGAAAGTGGGGAAGAGCTTAGAACACATTGGTCCAGGAGAAAATTTCCTGAACAGAATACCAGTGGCTTATGCTCTAAGATCAGGAATGAACAAATGGGACCTCATGAAATGGCAAAGCTTCCATAAGGCCAACTACACTGTCAAAAGGACAAAGCAGCAATCAACAGATTGGGAAAAAAAATCATTACCAATCATAAATTTTATAGAGGGCTAGTATCCAATAAATACTAAGAACTCAAGAAGTTAGACTCTAGACAATCAAATAATCCTACTGAAATTGTGGTACAGAGCTACACAGAGACTTCTCAATGGAGGAATATCACATGGCTGAGAAGAACCTAAAGAAATGCTCGGACATCCACCACCAGGAAGAGCAGAGACCCAGACACACAGGACTGCAGAGAACCGGGTGAGAACGGATTCCGACCAGCCAGGGGGCAGAGAGATCTCAGTGGAGAACTCGGAAAGTGTGCATCTGCCCGGCTTGATCCGGGGATTCAGGAACCTGGCAGCAGCATTGGGCCCTCTGTTCCCAGCCAGATGCTTCTGGGGTGCACAATAGGCACTCGGAACATCCGCCACCAGGAACAGCAGAGATCCAGGGACACAGGCCAGGTACAAGGGAAAGGCTAGAACCAAACACTGATAACAAGATGGCAAGAGGAAAGCGAAAGAACGTACCCCAGGGAAACCAAGACAACATGGCAACACTAGAACCCAACACTCCCATCACAACAAACAGCAGAATGCCAAACACTCCAGAAAAAGAAGACTCAGACACAAAATCCTACCTCAAGATGATGATAGAGATCCTTAAACAAGAACAGGAGGAAAAGCATAAAGAATTAGAAGCTTTTAAAGAAGAAACAAGAAAAACACTCAAAGAATTCAAAGAACTAGAAGAAAACAGAACCAAAGAGATGAAGGAATGGAAGAAGGAATTTAAAACAGAAATAAACACAATAAAGAAAACACTAAAAGAGACAACCCTAGAGGTAGAAATCCTAAAAAAGAAACCAGGAGTCACAGATGCAAGCATTTCCAACAGAATACAAGAGATGGAAGAGAGAATCTCGGGGGCCAAAGACAACATTGTAAACATAGACAAAACAGTTAGAGAAGATGCAAAAACCAAAAAGCTCCTAACCCAAAATGTCCAGGAGATCCAGGACACAATGAGAAGATCAAACCTAAATATAATAGGAATAGAAGAGGGCGAAGAATATCAGCTAAGAGGTACAGTAAATATCTTCAACAAAGTCCTGGAAGAAAACTTCCCTACCCTTAAGAATGAGATGACCACGAGCATAAAAGAAGCCTACAGAACTTCAAATAGGTTGGACCAGAAAAGAAATTCCTCCTGACACATAATAGTCAAAACACCAAGTGCCCAAGGAAAAGAAAGAATACTAAAAGCAGTAAGGGAAAAAGGTCAGGTAACATATAAAGGCAACCAATCAGAATCACACCGAATTTCTCAACAGAGACTATGAAAGCTAGAAGAGCCTGGACAGACATCATGCACACCCTAAGAGAGCTCAAGTGCCAGCCCAAGCTGCTCTACCCAGCAAAACTATCAATCACCATAGATGGCGAGACGAAGATATTCCAAGACAAAACTAAATTCACACAATATATGACCACAAACCCAGCACTACAATGAATTATAGGTGGAAAACCCAATACAATAAGGGGAACCACCTCTTAGTAAAAACAAGAAACCTAAGCAAGAAAACCAAAAGAAGAAGGACACACACAGGCACAATTCAACCTACCAAAGCAACAATAGCAGGAAACAGCAACCACTATTCCTTGATATCTATTAACATAAATGGACTCAAGTCCCCAATAAAAAGAAATAGGCTATCAGACTGGATACATAAACAAAACCCAGCGTTTTGCTGCATACAGGAAACTCATGTCAACTTGCTTCTATGAAAGTGTTCTCTCTCTCCCAATCACCCTCTCCACCTCAGTGCCTTGGCCGGTTGATGATGTTCTTTTTCTCATGAGGATGCAAACCTTTTAGCTCTTTCAGTCCTTTTTCTAGCTTTTTCGGTGGGGTCCCCAAGTTCAGGCTGATGGTTAGCTGCAAGATCCTCATTTGTATCTATAAAACTCTGGGAGAGCCTCTGAGGAGACATCCATATCTGGTTCCTGCCAGTAAACAATTCTTGGTATCAGGAACAGTGCATAGGTTTGGTGGCTGCATATGGGGTGGTTCTCCAGGTGGGGCAAGTTGAGGGGGAGGAGAGAGGGGATTGGGGGGAGGGCTTAAGGGTATAACATTTGAAATGTAAATAAAGAGAATATCCAATAAAATTGGAAAAAAGAAAAAAAAGCTTGTAGAAAAATAAGAAACTCACACCAGTTTGAGAAGCATTTTGTTATAGTTTTATTTTATGCATACAGGTGCTTTGTCTGCATGTATGTCTGTATGCCATGTATGTACTATGCATATGCTACACCCATGGAAGCCAAAAGATGTTGGATACCCAGGAACAACAATTACAGCCAGTTGTGAGTCACCGTGTGAACCTTGGTCCTCTGGAAGAGCAGCCAGTGCTCTTAACTACTGAGCCATCTCTACGGTGCCAAGTTGAACTGTAAGTCAGATGAGTGATTTTTTTTCAATTTTGAAATATTAAATATTGATAACTTTTCCTATTTTTGTTTTTATTTGCTACAGTGTGAGTCAGTGTTGCTTTTCAAATGCCAATTCCCAATCCTAGATGAGGAATTCAGATATAGATACAGAAGAGGATGCTTGCAGATAACCATCAGACTGAATATGGGGACCCCAATGAAAGAAGGACTGAAAGAGCTGAAAGGTTTGCAACCTCATGGGAACATCATCAACCAGCCAAGTCACTGACGTGGAGAGGGTGATTGGGAGAGAGAGCCCCTTCATGGAAGCAAGTTGACCATCTTAGAGGATTCTACATAAGATTAAGCCCTATACTTGACAGACTGTCATTGCAATGGTACGTTCAGAGAGTCTAAACCCATATAATATGAACTAATAAACATTAATTTTAGCTTATTCATTGGAAAATGGTATTGATATCAATAAAAATGAAAATTCAAATTAAAATTGTCAGTACAATCATATTGCAACTTAATATCCAAAGATTTACCTAAGGAACTATTTTCCAGTATAGACTCCTGGTCTTGGGGTTCTCATTTGGCAAGTCTTCAGTAGGATATAAAGCCTGCATTTTATTACCTTCAGAGGTAATTCTAACACAGAAACTTAAGGACCACACTATTGATTGCAGTGGCTACATTTTTCTTAAATTATACCTCCTAGATTCATTTCTAGGAGAATTTATTCTTAAAAAGACAAGCTTATTGAGGGGGGTCATGGAAGTTATTTAGGAGGAGGTAAAAATTCAGAAGCAGATCTACATTTCATCTCAAGACCCTTTGGCTTTCTGGACCACAACTCTGAGCCTACATTTTAATGAGCAGCTGATGTTTACTTCCGTGAAATAAAAGTTGGCATGCCTTTCCCCCAAAGAATGGCATTAATATTTATAAACTTCCCCTCTCTTGTTATTGTATAATCATAGGTGGATAGTGCGAATGCCCAGGAACATTGTAATAAAAGTGTGACCATGGAATAAAAGATGTGAATTCTGCTGAAGCAGAATCCTCATCAATGAAAGCAGCTACAGAGTCAAATTACCACTACGGAGCCCTCACGTATCAAATCTTCATGTCTTAAAGAGATGAAAGAAATAATAAAGCAAGCCTATCAGCCACTATGTACGACTTCGAATATTAACTCTGAACTTCTTAGAAAGAAGGGTCATGCCATGTGCAGTGAGATGTTTATGATGATTTCACAGTAGTACGTCACCTTCTCCCCATACCCACCCTTTTTGTCATCGTAAGTGTTGATGAACATTAATAGACTCTGAAGCTGTTTTCATGGAGACTGGAGGGAGAATGGTCAATGGTTGGTCCCAACACTGTCCTTCATCTGCATGAAGGACCGATAGACTGGTGTGGACACTTTTGCCATATCCCCCTTCTGTCTGGACACCTTTCTGTGCTGTCCCCTGGTGCTACAACACCAGGCCCTGGTTAAAGATGTTTTGCGTTGTCTTTTCTTGTTTGCATTTGATTTTTCTCATTAGTATCCTTGGATGGGACCTTGTATCATAAGCAGAAGTCGGCAGATGTGACGTCAGAGCTGTAGTAGCACACTCCAAATGTGGCAGCATTAGCAGAGGCACAGCAGAGAGAGCCACTGTAGTGACCAGAGTACAACTGAGGAAGTCCAGAGAGTGGAGGGGAAGAGATGGTGTGGGGAGTAGAGGTCATGAAGACAAGGACTATGAGGAATAAAAGATGAGAAACAGTGGTCCTGGGGCACCTAGAGAGTTCTAGAGAGCTGCCAAAGTTTAATGGCCAATGATCTCAGAGAGCCTGGGCCAGAACGCTATTATCCCTGTTTGACTGAGGATTCTAGTGCTTGAGATGCATATTGAGAGCAGTCCCACTAGACAGAATTGCAGGCTGCTTATGCCTGACTATGGCTGGGAGCTAAGAATATTAGCTGGGAAATGCTGGGACCACTGGTGGTTAACGTCCAGAGAGAGATAAACCTCACCTGGAATGCCGAGAGCTGAAACTCTGGCTTCTAAAGCCTGAAGCTTTCCAGGTGTCAGTTATCAGCCTCTAGCTCTGCCCTCCAGACTCCAGGTCTTAGTCCCAGCCTATGGATTATCAACAAGCATCTCCTAGGCTACCCCCAATCTTATCCAGGTAGAAAAAAAAGGGTCAATAGACAACTGAGTGGTATGTTTCACACTTCTACAGCCACACTGCCTCCCTGAAATGTTGGCAAGCAGGACAACATTGCAGGGAAGGGAATGCTACTTTACTAGTGTTTAGGTTTCTGATATCTTCATTTAGTGCCTGGCACAAAATAGGTATCAATCATTAGTTTTGCCCATTTTAATTTGAGACATTGTCTCACATTGCTCAAGGGGACCTCAAACGCACTGAAAGGACCATACTAGTGAAGCAGGACCTGAAATGTCTGATCTTTCTGCTACCACCTTCTGAGTTCTGGGGTCATAGGTGTGTGCCACCATACTCAGTCTTGTTGGTACTGGAGATTAAATGCTGTACACACTAGGCTAGTACACTACTGAACTACCTTTCCAGTCCTGTTAATAGTTCTTAAATGTATGAATGGAAAAGTATATAATCAATCACTAGCACCAAAAAAAAAGTGAAAAGGAAGAACTAAAATAGAAGAAATATGAAAATCAAATAGATACAACATGGTAAGTCCAGCTATTGGAACCATAGTCAGAGGTAGGATTGGTTATCAATTAGAGACAGAATTTCAGTTCTTACTGGTCATCCATACTCCTATTCATATTGCTAATTATTTATATATACAATTAAGAGAAAATTTAAGTTAGAAGCCCTTCTCATAAAGTTGCAAGTGGGAAGAATCAAGGCAAAGTAAATTAGGTATTGCTTGGGCTGCTTGGTTATTCTCAAACCTAAAGGTTATAGAATGTGGGTGACCTTGGGGTGATCCGCACTGGAATATTGAAGGTGCTAAGGCAAGCAGCCAAACAGATGATGTATTGCTGTTTCTGTAGAGCTGCTATAGATTTGTGTAGAGTTAGAAAGGAAACACACTGTATATCCCACAGTATACCAATTAACCAAATGAATTGCCTATCGTTTTAAAACTGTTCCCTGGAGACAGAGGCACAAAATATTCTTAAAAGCTTTATAGAAGTACATGGAGGAATCTTAGGATTAAAATACATAAATGGATTCACAAAAACAGAGGACTGTACTTTTCCTAGTGTGTGTGTTTTCACATGTATGTCTGAGTACAGATACCTATGTGTGGTCTTGTGAGAAGGAATCAGAGAACAACCCCAGGTGTCTCAGAAATACACTGCTTTTCCTGTCCTTTGAGACAGAGTCTATCTTTGGCCTGGAGCTCAGCAATTATTCTAGACTTCCTGGCTACAGAATTTCAGGGATCCTTTTGCCTTCATGTGGATTAACAAATGTGGATTACTACACCCAGCATTTTTTATATAGATTCTAAGGAATTAAACTGAGATACATATACTCTACCAGCCTAGCTATACTACCCAGCTGTGCACGCACGCACACGCACATGTGTGTGTGTATGTGTGTGTGTATGTGTGTGTGTGTGTGTGTGTGTGTGTGTGTGTGTGTGTGAGTGTGCATGTGTGTGTCATACAGAGTTTCAGTTTTGTGGAATAGCAGCTATAGTTAGTACTGTTGCAAAGGCATCAAATATCCTAGGTATTTGGTTTTATTTTTCTCAGGACTATCTAATACTTGTTTTTTTTTTTTTTCTTTTTTCTTATCTTACCCAGACCCCAGCACCAACAACCTTCTGCTTACAGATTTAATTCTATAACACTATGATATGAACCACTAGCCATACTTGTTATTATTTTAATTGCTCAAATTTCCAGGCAGCGAGGGTCTGGAAATAGTCTATGGTTCCTAGTCTGTCATTTGGTATCCCAGGCAGAACCCTCTGCACCTGCTTCTGCAGTAAGGAGCAATATGCCCAGTAATGCCCAACATATGTAGCCTGCTCCTGTGCCAAACTCTGTTTCCTTTCTGGCTTGCCATCCAGCTTCCTGCTGAGGCAATAGCTTTGGCATAATCTCCAAACCATTTACCTGGTACTTGATCTTCTCCCCACCTCACCCACCCACTTAGCTTGTGCTCCCTGGGAGCTGGGCCTTAGTTTGAGGCTCATTTCAACTTAGATTAGCCTAACTGTCTTTAGATTACTAATACAATGTCACCATAGTAATACTATCCAAAGATTCTTCCTGTAGCATCCTGCCCTTTCAGATGCCACAACTGAGTTCAATTTTCCATCCCCTTTAACGAGTATCACTACCGCTTAGTTACTTCCTCTAGCCTCAGCCGCAGCTCTGTCTCTTTTTTCTTTCACAGGACGGCAGGATAGGACGCCTAAGTTCAGAGTCCACTTGTTTTAGGACACATCCAAATGTCTGGAAACAGATGAGATCATGAAAACAATCGTGTGTTACTGAGTCATGGGACCAAAACTGTTAGAAAACTGTGTGAGAAAGTGGGTAGAGTTTCAATGAAAATGGCAATTAGGTATTGCTGTGCTCAGAATTCCTAAAAATCCTAAGTACACTGAGCTATCTGCTGGTTTTACTACAAGTGGACAAGTGTTCTGTCCTTGGGACTTTTCTCAGTTGGACAAGTTAGCAGTGTGACTCAAGTATGGCAAAGCTAGCTTCGTCAATTTATTACAAGCAAAAGCAACAATGGGACAGGGCAAGGGAGGACATTTTTGACAAGAACCGACTGCCAGCTAGGTCTAGTGCCAGTCATGACTGCCCATGATTCCAGTGTAGGTATAAGACACACACAGACTAAAGCATTAACAAAGAGCAAGGTAAATAATACTAATAAAAATAATTGGCTGAAGAAATAAGCCAATATAATATTCTATAGTGGACCTAGTCAAAAAATATGTGCTTTCCAACTTCAATGGAACTGTAAGTTGTTAAAAAGTTTATTTTCCCTAGAGGAAATATATGTTAATACTGGATTTCAGGAAATCACTATCAGCAAAAACTGTCTGCCACTGATCATATGACAATGACCAACATTGTAGATACATAAATCTGACTACTAATTATGGAGTTTCCAACTGTGTGTATACCTATGGTTGCATACACATGCTTATGCAAATGTATATGTATGTATATGTAAGTAAATATATATGATGAATTTTATGTGATTTACTTAAGCAGGTACACTCTTCTATTGGTTGGTCCATTATCAGAAAGCAAAATTAGCAATTCTTTGCACAAAAACAGTACCACAGCAAGGTTTATGAACCTCTTTAAGAAATTTTAAAAACCAAATAGAGATATGAATATATATTTGTTATTTAGCAAGGAAAATACTCACTCAATACTAGGAACTGTGGAAGGCATTCCATATAAGAGAAAGCAAAATCACATGGTTCCCGACAGGTTACTAGTTATAATCTAGTGATACATTTAATGCACATTAAAGATTAGTAATTATGATAATTAACATGGTGAATAGTGGTACAGCATCAGAACTACAGAGTCTAATAGCAAAGCAATGTGATACTGGTTATTTGATTTTGCTCGGAGGGGTAAAGGAGTCATTCTTTGAAGAAGCATCATTTGAGCTAAGGATGTGAAGTTAACAATTTAATAGGAGGAATCTAGACATAAATATGGGCATAGGCAAAAGCTCTAAGGTGGAGAGAGATGTGTTTTGGCAACTGAGGGATCTGTTGGCGTGACAAGTGGCAATGGCTCTCCATATGATTTTAGGGTAGGCAGAGTTAATCTTTGCAGAGTATCTTGAGTGTGGTAAATAGTTTAGATTGTTAGCACCACTAGAATTTAATAAAAGAATGACCATAGACAGTTCCAAAAGAAATGCGTGGGATGGGTTTGTTGAATTCTAAAGTAAAAAGTCACAAAGCTCAAGGGGACAGTCTTCCTTTACTTGGGCTTCCTTCGAGAGAACTTATTCGGTTTTTTGTTTGTTTATTTGTTTTTAGCAACTAGTAAAAAGTATATAGTAGGTGGGTTCACTTCGCCTCTGCTAGTTGGGTTTTGGTTCTCAGCCTCTTTAGACACTAAGCAATCTTGTTTGGAGCTAGTCTTTGAGGCTTTTCTGCCTCCCGCCATGGAGGAGCCGTCAGAAAAAGTCGACCCATTTGTGGACCCAGAAACTCCTCACCCGAAAGATGAAGAGGACTCATCAGGGATTCAGTTTCAGAAATCCTAGGACCAGAAGCACTAGTAAAGGTCATGAAAATGCTAGAGCCTGAACCCCAGCGCCAAGCGGTCAGCTTCCGCCGCCGGACTGAGAGCAGACCTGTGGAGAACAGAAGTGAGAAAATCTTGAGGGATGTTCAAAGCGCCTTTTCCAAGAGAAAGGTCCGCACATTGCTGTCGGTGCCGAAGGATCTCATAGCTAGGATGAGAAGACTTGTTCGGATTGAGCAGAGACAAAAAAGGCTTGAAGGAAATGAGTTTGAAGGGAACAGTGAACCATTCAGATGTCTCTGGACTTCCTGCCATTATCAAAGATGGGATCCTTCCGAGAATGCTAAACTCGGCAAGAATTAGGACTGTCATTCTGTTAGTGATGCCACACAGCAGATGTGAAAGCTGCTTCTTGTTTAAGATTAAACCTTTTCTGGTGTTGGGGAATCTTCTAACTTGTTAATTGGCCTTTAAATTATATAGGATGTGTAATGTTTGGATTCATGTAAATAACATAAATTTACCCCCAAAATGAAGAAGGAGTCAAAGCATTCTGTGGACTTTAGAAGCCTCAAGCCTGAGGCTGAAAAATAATGTAAACAGAATTTGGAGTAGTTTGTAAAAGGTAATTGGAATAGATCTTTAGATTTTGTAGTTTGCAGAAATTTGTAATAAAGGCAATTTTGTTTAAAAAATATACAATAGGCATTGGGGCTCTCTTTTTTTTAGTCCAAAACCATGTATTTCCAGATATTTTCAAGTAACATTTATCCTAGCTGAGAGCCCTGTACAAAGTTAAAGTTGTATAAAATATGTTAATTAAGAAGTATAATTTGACAATTGAGTAATCCATACATTAGCTGGCAAATTTGTTTGAACTTGAAGCCAGTACAGATTATCTATGTTGAATTATCCTAGTCTATAATTATAATGGGCAAAGCCACATACTCAGTATTAAAGAAAGACTACTTCTTGAAAGTCAACTGCAGCAAGGAAAGAGAACGTTCGCAGCCAAAGTCTGGAGACTGTTAAACACAGTCCTTTAAAATGTCATGGTGATGGTGCACATGTTCTTTTATACTAAACTTTTATACTAAACATTATACAACAAGTCCTTGAGACATTTTTTTTTTTTTTTTTTTGTTCTCTGAGGAAAAGTCTTGTGAATGATATTCGTATAGGAGATAGGAAATCAAGTCAAATGCCGCAGAGAAGAAAATCTTGGCTAATTTCAAATGTTACTTTGAAAAGATTGCTGACTTGTACACTCAAAAGTGTTCATACAGCAGTATGAATATTTGGGCTCTCTAAAAGAATTAGCTATGTTCCAGGAAGATGAATGCTATAGAGAACACTTTTGCACTATGAGTTAAATGCTTAGAGCATGTGTTGGGAAGATCTGATAACTGTTATGGATTCACTTCCTGGTTGCAGACACTTGAGATACTGAATCAGATATGACAGCAAGTCCTGCCAGGGATAAAGAAGTGGACTGGAGACCAAGTAATGTGGAAGGGATGATTGAAAGTTTGCCAAGAAACTATCCAAGAAGAAAAATGAACAATGATTTACCATTTGGACTAGGATTTGAATCAGTGAGTAGTAAAAATATAAGGCTTTGTAAAGATTAGATATTAGCCCTCTATCAGGTATAAGATTGATAAAGATATTTTCCCAATCTGTTAGTTGCCATTTTGTCCCATTGACAGCGTCCTTTGCCTTTCAGAAGCTTTGCAATTTTATGAGGTCCCTTTAGTTCATTGTTGATCTTAGAGCATAAGCCATTGGTGTTCTGTTCAGGAAAATTTCCTGTGTCCATGCGATTGGAGCTCTTCCCCACTTTCTTTTCTATTAGATTCAGTGTATTTGGTTTTATGTGGAAGTTCTTGATCCATTTGGGCTTGAGCTTTGTATAAAGAGATAAGAATGGATCAATTTGCATTCTTCTACATGCTGACTGCCAGTTGAACCAACACAGAATATTTCTTGAAAATGCTGTCATTTTCCAATGGATGGTTTTAACTTTCTTGTCAAAGATCAAGTGACCATAGATATGTGCATTTATTTCTGGGACTTTAGTTTTATTCCATTGATCTATTTGTCTATCTCTGTACCAATACTATGCAGCTTTTTATCACTATTGATCTGTAGTACAGCTTGAGGTCAGGGATGATGATTCCCCCAGAAGTTCTTTTATTTTTGAGAACAGTTTTTGCTATTCTACATCCGATAGAGGACTAATATTCAATATATGCAAAGAACTCAAGAAGTTAGACTCCAGAGAATCAAATAACCTAATTAAAAATGGGGTACAGAGATAAACAAAGAATTAACAACTGAGGAATCTTGACTGCCTGAGAAGCACCTAAGAAATTTTCGACATCCTTAGTCATCAAGGACATGCAAATCCAAAACTACCTTGAGATTCCACCTCACATCAGTCAGAATTGCTAAGATTAAAAACTCAGGTGACAGCAGTTGTTGGCAAGGATGTGGAGAAGGAGGAACACTCCTTCATTGTTGGTGGGATTGTAAGCTGGTACAACCACTCAGTCTTCTGGTTCCTCAGAAAATTGAAAACTGTTCTACCTGAAGACTCAGCTATACCTCTACTGGGTATATACCCAAAAGATGTTTCAATAGATAAAAAGAACACATGCTCCACTATGTTTATAACAGCCTTATTTATAAAATTCAGAAGCTGGAAACAACCCAGATGTAGCTCAAAAGAGGAATGGTTACAGAAAATATGGCACATTTACACAATGGAGTACTAAGCAGCTATTTAAACAGTGATTTCATGAAATTCGCAGGCAAATTAATGGATCTATAAAATAACATTCTGAGTGAGGTAACTCAGTCATAAAAGAACACACATGGTATATACTCACTGCCCATGATACAACTCACAGAAGCTCAAGAAAAAGGAAGACCAAAGTGTGGTTGCTTCAGTTCTACTTAGAAGGGAACAAAGTAATCACTGGAGGTAGAAGGTGGGAGCTACTTGGGAGGAAGAGAGGAGAGAGAAGGGGAAATAAGTGGGGCAGGGTTAGGTACCTGAAGAGACAGGTAGATGTAGAGAGGGTCAGGAAATTGAACAGAGGTGTGTAACAATGGAGGATAGGGAACTGGGGTAGCCACATACAAGTCCCAGATGCCAGGAAAGCAAGAGGCTTTAAGGACTTAAAGGGGATGACATTAGCTGACATACCCAACAAAGGAGGAGGAAGAACCTTAGGAACCATATCCAGTGGTTAAGCATGGCCTCCGGGTATGGTATGGGGCCACTTACTCATCTCCAAAATTTTTACCCAGAATTGCTCCTGTCTAAAGGAAATACAGGGACAAAGAGTAGAGCAGAGACTGAAGGAAAGGCCATCCAGAGATTCCCCCACTTGGGGATCCATCCCATATGCAGGCACAAAACCCAGACACTTTTGCTGATGCCAAGAAGTACATGCAGACAGGAGCCTGATATAGCTGTCTCTTGAGAGGCTCTGCCAGAGCCTGACCAATACAAATGTGGATGGTCTTAGCTAGCTACCAGACTGATCACTGGGACCTCAATGAAGGAGTTATGAGAAGGACTAAAGAAGCTGAAGGGGTTTGCAACTTCATAGGAAGAACAACAATGTCAACCAACCCTCAGATCTCCTAGGAACTAAACTACCAGCCAAAGAGTGCACATGAAAGGAACTCATGGCTTCAACCTTATATGTAGCAGAGGGTGGACTTATCTGGCATAAGTGGGAGGGGAGGCCCTTAGTCCTGTGAATGCTTGAAACTCCAGTGTAGGGGAATGCTAGGGAGGTAAGGCAAGAGTGGGTGGGTGTGTGGGTGGGTGGGTGGAAGAGCACCCTCACAGAAGCAGGGGGAGGGGGAGGAGATAAGGGGGTTGCAGAGGTGAACCCAAGAGAGGGGATAACATTTGAAATATAAATAAATAGTTAATAAAAATTATAAGACTTATCATGCAAGAATGAGGACCTGTGGTGGACCCACAGAAATCATGTGAGAAATTAATGTGTGGTTTCATGTGCTTGGGATTCCAGTGTTTGGCAGACAGAGACAGGTAACCAATTATAATGTAAAACACTATATAAATAGGTGGTCAGTTAATCTAGCCTAATTGGGGAAGTTCAGGCCAGTGAGAAATTCTGCTGCAAAACACAAGATGAGTATTTCCTGAAAAGCAATTTTTGAGCTTGATTGTTGCCTTTATATACATACATGTCTACCTGCACACACATAGATAGGTGTCCCCTGAACTCACCACAAAAATGGAGACAGCCCTAAATCTTGGATATTCAATTTTAGATGGCCTTGTTTGAAGCATTAGGCATTAATAGCTAATGTTCTCCATAATTCTCAGAATTCTTAATTAATGTTGAAACCCTTAATAGAGAAGAATAAACAATGTCCAACATGGATATTCACTGTGTTGGGCAGAAGTTTTGTTCTCATGATCTTCACTTCCTGGAGTTATTCTAATGAATATATTATATTACGTGGCAAGCAGACTTTGATAATAGTAGTTAAGGTTGATAGTCATTAGACCTTGGAATACGGAACTTAGTACATTATCCAGGTACAACTAATTCAATCATTCAAGCCCCGGAAAGCAGAGGGAAGTCTCTGATAGTAGACATTTGAAGTCTCCTGGAGCGAGAGATGATTGATTCAAAGATAAAGGGGGTCATGTGTCAAACGACCATGTGTCTTACAAGCACAGGGGAATGAATTTTGCCAAAGACTCCTCTGAGTTTGAAGAGATAGACTTTTCCTCAGGTGAGATCTCAGCCAACATGCCAACACTTGGATTTCTGGTTTATGAGGTGGTGATAGAAATAGCTAAGTAAAATGTGAAAGTGAGGATAGTCAAAAGAGATTGAGAGCAAAAGTACTGTGGCAGGGAAGAGTGTGTCCAGGCTGTATCAGGTCAGGGGTGGGGACTGGCACACTTGCTACCACCTTGTGGCTGGGAGGGGTGGGGTCTGAGGTTTCAGAGTGGTTAAAGGGAACAGCAGTGCCTAATACTGGAAACAGAAATGGCTCCTGGGAGAGTAACTAGGATGCCAATGGAGGGATAAATATTCAGAGCTGGTATTGTGGTAATGCTTGGGAGGGGAGGAGGGGGATGTGGGCGTAGATATTAACTGAAAGGAGATAACCATAAAAGAGAGGCCAGGGCCATGTCTACAAATGGTGAGTCAGTGGTAGTGTTCGGGAAATAGTACTGAGCACCCCATTATCAAAAAATTGGGATATGCTTCTCACAGATTATATGAAATGAGGTTTTAATATAGAAAGTAGTTTGGGAGGTAGGTAGATCTCTGAATTTGAGGCCAGCCCAGGTGACACAGTGAGATAATGTCTCAAGAAAAAAATAGAAAGAAAAGGAAAGGAAGAAAAGAAAAGAAAAACAGAAAAGAAAGAAGTTTGGGTTGCTATTATGACCTATATACCTCAGTCAAAAAATGAAACAAAATAATGCCAACACACACACACACACACACACACACACACACGCTCTAAATCTCTTCTGAAACTGTTTATTGATTGATGAGTAGCTCAATCTTTAGCTATAATTAATAGTGACCTAGCATAGGTATTCTATCCTTAATGCTTTTTCCCTCCTTTTAAAATCTGCATGTTTGGGCTGCATGTTTCAAGAGATTGCTCAGCGGTTAAGAGCACTGACTGCTCTTCCAGAGATCCTGAGTAGAATTCCCAGCAACCACATGGTGGCTCACAACTGTCTATAATGTGACCCAATACCCTCTTCTGGTGTGTCTGAAGACAGCTACAGTGTTCTTATGTATAATAAATAAATAATTCTTAAAACAAAACAAAAAATCTGCATGTTTGTTTGGATATAAATAGTGTATCATCATTGCAATATGGATGTTACCTGTGTAGAGACATCTTCAAGGGATTTGGAATTCAGAAGTTCAGGCTGTAGATCAAGGGAGATTGAATCCTAATGGGATTCCTGGTGATTGTTGTCTGTAATACAGATGAAAAGGTTTTGGTCTAAAAGGTTCGCCATCCAATAGATGCATTTAAGATCCTCAAAAACTCATCATCACCCTGTCTCGTTTGTACTGTACGTACCTTCTTCATACATACTTCAATGAAGCCTATAGCTTCAAGAGTCTGTAAGATTTCTCCACAGCCAGAAGAATCCCACTTTATGTAAAAAAATAAAAAGTCAATGGTATTCACCTTTGCCAGAGAAATGTGTTTTTCTAAATGTATGTAATGTAGACAAAAAAGCTTCTTTAAGAAAAGGTTAAAGCAACCACCCTGAGAATGTAAATCAGCCTCATTAATCAGAGCCCTGCCCTTCTCCAGAGAATAGTCCTGGCATGTGTGTTGGTCTTACAGATGAAGATTCTCACTTTTCTGCTTTCAGTTCTTTCTCCACTAATGCTTAGCTTGTGTTCTAGTTAGGGTTATACTGCTGTGGAAAGACACCATGACCAAGACCAAAACTCTTATAAAGACAAACATTTAGTTGGGTCTGGTTTACAGTTTCAGAAGTTTAGTCCATTATCATCATGGTGGGAAGCATGACAGTGTCCAGGCTGAGATGGTGATAGAAAAGAAGCTAAAAGTTCTACATCTAGCTGGAAAGAGCTGTGTGCCACATTGGGTGTACCTTGACCCCAAAGCTTGTCTCCACAGTAACACACTTCCTCCAATAAGGCCACAGCTACTCCAACAAGGCCACAGCTGATCATGCCACTTCCTATGGGCCAAATATTCAAACACATGAGTCTATGGGGACCATACCTATTCAAACCACCACATTTGGGTTGCTTCTTTCTGTTAATCTTACCATCTTTGAGGACAACTCTAATCTTTCACATTTTTCCTTTCTCTTGTTACTTTGTTATAATTATATTCATCTAATCCTCTGTTCTAACAGAATCTCATCTTCATTTTATTCAGATATTGTCTCAGGAATATTTTAATAAAATAAATAAGAAAGGTTGCTATTTCTTCATCATGTTCTTTGCTGGTTCTATTCAGTTGTCACAGGGTCCTTAGTTGTGTACAGAATCCTAACATATTTTCCAACCTTTTTTAGGTTTTGCTTTTCTATACCCAGTTCTATTAACTGTCGAAGATTTGACAACCATATAGTTTCTGCAGTTATACCGAATTCTAACAATGTCTCTTCTTGTTTTAAGAAGTGTTCTGTTTTTCTAGCTTATGATTCATCTGTTTAAAATGTGCCACAGAATTTTCTTGTCTAGAATAGCTTTTAATAGCAGTTGGTTTGCATTTTTCTAACTTGCTTCTGCAAAGTTAATAACGAACATCCTCCTTTTAAATATCCTCTCTCTGTTGTGCCTTTGAACAAAAGCCAATCTCCTCCTCCCCCCTTATTACCAAAAATTTCATCCACCATGCCAGGGGACTCATCTAGAGTTGACAAAGAACTCTGTAGAATCTTTTCCTTAAAACCACGTCATGGTCCAGCAACACAATGTGGTAAGGCAGAGTAAAAGGAAGGCAAGAGAAAAACAGGAAATTATACTCTCACAGGAAATTGTAGTAATAAAGAGAAAAGCCAAGGAAGTAACTGGCCTGCAAGTCATAAAATCCTAATCATGTGGCAGGGACAAATTGAAGCTCACTTGCCCGCAGAGTTTTGCATTGTTCTTTCAGTCATTAGTCACATCTAAATAGGAGCCTTTGTGACTTCAAAGTCATCGGACATTTCACAGATGAAGTAACTAAGGCAAAAAGACATTAGATAGCATTTCTTCAAGTTTCACCTTAAAGACTGGCAGGACCATGCCTAGGACACGGGTCTTCTGACTTAGATCAGGAAAGACATCTCTCCAGTAATTGAAATTTATTGTCAACAGCTTACCAGGTCTTGTTTGCTTCACATTTTAATGTAATAAATTCTCCTCACAAACCTTGTGAGACTACCTTTTAAAAACAGCATGTCTTTTATTTATGGAGATTATAAGATAAATACATAATTTTCCCCTTTCCCTCTTCACCATCCAAACTCTCCCATATACCTTCTGTTCATGGACATGTGGCCATTTTGCAGAAGAAGATCTACACATGGAATTTTACCCCACAAAGCAGGTCCATATTCATGAAAGGACCTTATTGTTTGAGTGTTAATATCTCAGCGGCCTGAGAGGGGCAGGAAGAAGAACACGTTCCTTTTCTAGGAGAGTAGTCGCCTGGTAGTTGTCATAGAAACTGGAAACCAATGTACAGACATCTCGGTGTCCGATCAATAGCTAAGAGAGTTTGATTAGCTTCATTAATTAAAGCAGAGGTATCTAACAATGAAGAAAATGTGCCCTAGCTAATACACAAATATGTTGCTTGAAGTTTGAGAAAAATATCGCTTAAGTGTTTTTAGCATAATGTACATGAGTGGGCATATCGTAAGCATATAGCTTAATAAGACTCCTCATAGTGAATGTGGCTGTGCCTCCAGATTCATTAATAATAATTAAAAAATACTAACATTCTAGAAGTCATGTGTGATCTCTCTTCTAATCAATGCTCTTCCAAAGATACTCTTAGCAGTGTATATTACGTCACTGTTTGGAGGCTTTGGAGCAAGGAATTTTGCAGTTTGCAGCTTTTATGGTGTCAGGTTTCTTTTTCTGTCTTGTCAGATTTCTTATATTCAGCAGTGTACCTGTGGGTAACATGACTGAGGTCTTTTTCTGCATTTTTATTTTTAAAAATATTTTTACGTATATAACATGCCTTTTAATGCTTGGTGCCTGTAAGCAAACCGAGTATGTGTGCTTCCAAGTTTAAATGAGTCTCACACTAACCAATGACAACACTTATTTGAATTTTTTAACTTTAAACCCAAGCCAAATTTATTAGTTCAGAGAGGACCGATTGTTCAGAGCTATAAACTATGATGATGTCAGCTAGGCATTGGTTATTTATTGTTGAATACCCACTCTGCAGGAATCTTTGTAGGTACTATGATAATTATGAAGAGGAGGAGCAGGAGGAAGATAAAGTGGTGGTCATGGCTCATATTCTCAGGGATTCTGTCAGTCTGTCACTTACGACAGACAGAGAGCAGTAAACTCAAATGATTATTCCAGACAGAATTAATGATCTGCAAAACAGACAGAGCTGAGATGTAAGTGTAAAGGATGACTATCTCCCTGAAACCTACAAAAGTCCCATTGAGATACATTTTGAGCTCCCTTTAACCTTTCCAGCTTCCAGGATTTAATCAGATTTCTCTGTACAAAAGTAGGATCTTTATTCCCACTGGCTGGCCTTCGGAGTTTATGGCTGTACGGCGTATCCAGCACTTAGTCAAAAGGGGGCAGCATTCATCCTTTTTCTGAAATTCGTAGAACCCTCTGGCTGCCTGTCTTTCTAGGAAAAGAATACTTTAATCAGATCGAATTTCAGAACATGCAAGTATTTTAAGTCCCTGTTTTAATTGTTTGTTTATAGAGATGGTAACTGATATGTACAGTTATGTTAGGGAGACCAACAAATGAGTCCTCTTTAAGTAAGTGGAGTTGTGTCAGTGCCCAGAGATTCCCCCCTTTCTGCCTTTGTCCCTTTACTGGGCGTGGCAGTCTTGCTCAGACTCAGATTGCAAAAGGGCGGTGGCTGAAATGAACAAAAGAATACAGACTTTTACTTTTCCCCAAAGAAAAGCTGGCCTGGGGAAGCCTGGGAAAACAAGGAACGTGTCTCCACCATTGTTCTAATTATCTGATGCTTTCTTTCCTTTTTCTTTTTTCTTTTTTCTTTTTCTCTTCTGAATGTTTGTTTACCTTAAACCTGTATTTGTAAGCAATGAGATTATAATAAAGGTGACCAAAGGCTCCTCTGTGGGGATTAGGGATCACATTCTGTTTTAGGGGTGGTCTCTGGATCATCCAAGTAACCTTTAGAGTTTAAGCAATGAATGCACCATGGTTTAGAGTTCTTTTCCTGCAGATGCATTGACAGGGGTGTGGTAGTGAAAACTGAGAGAGGCTTAAAGCTGAAGCTATCAGACCACGTGTCTCTATGACCTCCAGCTGCCAGACATCTAGATAACAGATTCCCTTTTGTTAGTGAACCACTTAGATTTTAATGAGAGACTTGTAACCCCTCCCAGGTTTTATTTGATTGACTTTGAGAAAATCAATGTTGATGGCCAAAATGCCAAATTAACTATTAGAGTAGATTTCCCCATACTGTATACAGCCTTAAATGGCACTCTGAATGCCTTTTTGTTTTTTATTTAAGGAGTAGACCTTAACCAAACGTCCTTGAATGATAACAGAGACTTGGCCCTCCCCGTAATTAGCTTTTGTAAATATCAAGTCAAGGGTCAGAGCAAAGGCCATCTGATTTCTTTCTTTTGTGTAGAACAAGGGCTTTTAGTCACCAGGACTGATTTTAGATCTAGCAAAGAATGAGGTCATTGCTTTTTACACAGAAAAGATTGAATGGGATGAATCACAGAAACCATGGCATTAATATGAATACCAAATAATAACTGATAATTTGTGTAACAGTTACAAATATGCCTAATCTTAGATCTAGTAAAATGCTTTACTCTGTCAAGGAAATGAGGCTGAGGGATCAGCTCCTGAGAGAATTGCCAATGACATCATGCAGCTGTGATGTGAGGCAACAAAGCACTTGTCACATGCCACAGCTGAGGTCAGAACAAGTAGATTCTATCCAGGGACTTCGAAGAGGGCAATTAAAAAGCCTTCAACTTTTAACTCTTTCAGCATTAGTCATGTAAACACTGCAATATATAAAAATCCAAGCCTGTTTGAGAAATACGACAAAAATATTTTCCTTTCCGTTGAAATTAAGCATCAGGGTTTGAAAGCCACAGCAACGTAAACAGGAATTTCAAATATGTTTATTGACTGATGCTACAGACTGAGTGATAAAAAGAAATAAAAAGGAAAAGACAGGACAGCTCCTTGTTATGGTGGAGGAGGAATTATATTGTGGGTGGAAGGGAGAGCTTAGACATCAGAGACATCTGGGAAGATCCAGAGTGGACATGACCCTGAGCCGTGTAAGTAGGGGCGTGAGGGGAAGGGAGAGGAGAGAGAAGAAACCAGGTGCAGAAACCCAATAGGGCAAAGATACAAAAAGGGTGGGTAACCAAAATGTTGGATAATATAGAGATGGGCAACTCAGTCCCCTGGGCCAGAGAGTTCAGGGTAGGGGGCAGGTATGCAAACCAGGAGGTCTTGTAAGAGGCAGGGGCTGATGCATGCTGGGAGAATATGGAGGCCAGGTTTGCTTTGATATGTTAAATATGCACCTTAGTCATTGGTTCCAGAATTTGAAACTTAACACAGACCATCCTTTCATGGTCTGAAAAAAAATCTCTTCAGGATGTGAATGTTTTGATTGCAAAATAAGGACAATACCAGGCATGTATTTACAATACCAGGTACATGTGGGCAAGCCTCCCTTGAAGAAATCTTTGAGGTCACTTAGACTCATTGTCTTATTTCACAATGTGAAAAACTGTGGCCTATGCATATTATAAGATTTATGTGGAATTAATTTTCTACCTGATTATTACCAATGTATTTTTTTAGGTTCTCAGAAAACATATTAAACTTATACCAGTAGATCACTGTAATATGGATAAAAATGGGAGATGTCAAGGAGTGGGACCCTGAATACCATATTTGTCCTTAGGCAGAAGCTAAATATGTTCTCTTGTCCTGGCTAGAAGGCCAAAGGGAATTTCTGATTTCTTTTTATCTCTCTCTTCTCCTAGATGAATTGCTCCTGCCTGGAAGCTTTGTTGAGTTAGGCCTCACCCTAGTATTGGCACAGTAATCCCTTCTGGTGAGTAATTTTCAAGTTGGATCTCTAGATTTCAATGATGGAAATAGATAAGTCAATTCCCCAATTTAACCCATCTTTTTTTTTTTCTTTTTTTTTTTTAACTTTATTTTAAAAAACAAAGATAAATGTACAGATTTTTAATCATTTTTGCATAAAAGTATACAAATACATTTTTATAAGGTTGTAATTAAGTATTTATGGGTACATATACATACACATATGTATATATATAACAATAATATAGGAAAAAAGGTTATTAATTTGAGGAGATAGGAGAGAAATTGGGAGGGGCTGTAGGAAGGAAAGGGGGATGTGATACAGTTCTATTTTAATTAAAATATATTCTTCTTTTTTCTTTTTTTCTTGATCTTCACACAGTCTGTGGGTTGTTTCTGGGGTGTTCAGAGCTTTCTGGGGTTAGTATCCCATTATCAGTGACTGCATATTGTGTCTGTTCTTTTGTGACTGGGTTATCGCACTCAGGATGATATTCTCTAGATGCATCCATTTTCTTGAGAATTTCGTTAGACCATTGTTTCTGATAGCTGAGTAGTACTCCATTGTGTAAATATACCACAATTTTTGTATCCATTCATCTACTAAAGGACATCTGGGTTCTTTCCAGCTTCTGGCTATTATAAATAGGGCTGCTATGAACATTGTGGTGCATGTATCTTTGTTGTATATTGGAGTGTCTCTGGTGTAAATGCCCAGAAGTGGAATAACTGGGTATTCAGGTAGTACTATGTCCATTTTTCTGAGGAACAGCCAGACTGATTTCCAGAGTGGTTGTATCAGTTTACAACCCCACCAGCAGTAGAGAAGTGTTCCTCTTTCTCCACATCCTGGCCAGCATCTATTGTCATCTGAGTTTTGGACCTTGGGCAATCTGACTGGTGTGAGGTGGAATCTCAGGGTTGTTTTGATTTGCATTTCCCTGATGGCTAAGGATGTTGAGCACTTCCTTAGATGTTTCTCAGCCATTCGATATTCCTCAATTGAGAACTTTTTGTTTAAGTCTGTAGCCCATTTTCTTATCTCCTTGTACAAAGTTCAAGTGCAAGTGGATCAAAGATCTCCACATTAAACCAGGTACACTGAAACTATTAGATGAGAAAGTAGAGAAAACCTTAGAACTCATAGGCACAGGAGAAAATTTCCTAAACAGAGCACCAATAGCTCGAGCTCTAAGGTCAAAGATTGACAAATGGGACTTAATGAGATTGCAAAGTTTCTGTAAGGCTAAAGACACTATCATGAAAACAAAACAGCAGCCAACAGAGTGGGAAAAGATATTTACAAACCCCACATCAGATAGTGGCCTAATATCCAAGGTATACAAAGAACTCAAAAAGCGAGATACCAGAGAATCAAACAACTCTATTAACCCATCTTTTAAATGATTCCAGGGCCTTAACTTTTGAAAGGGTAGTTTTAGATAGCTAGGCAAGAATTACTGGAAGCCATTGAGGGTAGATGCTCCTCTTGTAGTTATTTTTGAACCCATCCCTTATTTCTCCTCCAATTACACTAGAAGCAGAAACAGCACAATTGTCCCTCACCCGAAGCATCTTGATCAAAAGCATGGAATCACCTTTGACCCTGGGTGGAGACACAGTGATCTGGTCCAAACTATTGGACCTGGTATCAACTATTGACTGCTCTTTTAAGAGTTAATCTGGTTGGGTCTACCCATTGCATGGCCAGGCAGGAGACTATGTTTCAGATAAATGGATTATCTGGAGACAGGCTAAGGGGGAGAAAGAAACCTCTCACAGAAATAATGTGCATATGCTCCCCAGAAACTTCTTCTTTAGTACAGCCATTTAAAACACTTCTTCATGGCAGCACTATTTAGTCTGTCTGCTCGACATTCTACCTCAGAAAATAGCAAAGCTTTTCCTTTTCCTCCTATCTAGCTAATTTCCTTTTGGATGCTGGATAAATGCTGAGGCTTGCTTTCCGTGGCACTCTGGGCTCCCTCATTCTTTGATGCCTCTTGCCTTTCACCATACAGCTGTTTGGTGACCTCCATTGGTGAACATATTGGCTCTCTTGGACTCTAACTCAAAAGGCATGACTTTCTCTATTTTATTTCCCACTACGCAGCAGCTGGTTGGAGTTACATCTTGCCTGTCTGTTCTTTTTATCTCAAATTCTAATCAAATTGTCCTCAAGCTTCTCAAAGCACATGATATAATCTCTAGGATAGGGCAATGCTCTTATAGAAAATGATCTTTTGTCACAGTTGACTATTCCAAAATTTATGAAAAAAAATTCTTAAGACAAGTGCTTTAGGTACTTTGCTGTCGGTGTGATAAAATACCACAGCCACAGCCAATGGCAACTTATAAGGTGTTTACAGTGAATTGAAGATGATGATCTCAGAGATTCAGAGTCCATCACGGGTAAGAAGGTCTAGCAGCCAGTTGCAGACATGGTGGCAGAATCAGAAAGCTGAAGGCTCACTTCTTGAAAACATGAAGCAGGAAGAGCAAACTGGAGGTGGTCCAAGCCATTAAATCTCAAAATCTGGCTCCAAAACACAGCTCCCTGGCAAGGTTATATCACTTAATCTTTTTAAACAGTGCCACATACTGGGAACCAAGCCTTTGGATATCTATGGGGGACATTTCTCATTTAAGCCATCACCACTGTGCTAATTTGAGGAAGTATTAAAGTTTCCTTGAGAAGGACAACCAATATATAGTGACAAAAATCAAAAGCTACCAGGCATTATTCTTAATTGTATGTGAAAAGAAATGAAGGCTACTAAAACCTTCTTATAGATATCATGTAATTATAATGAATAGTGAAGTAGACATAATAATCTTAAACATATATATGTGTAACAATAAGCCTAGATTACAAGATGCAAAAGTAGACAGAGATAAATGAAAAGGTATAAATCTGCAAACGTAAGTGAAGAATCCAATACTTACCAACTTTAAAAAAAATAGAAAGAAAAAAAATGAGGCTATGTGATGGCTTGTATATGTTCGGCCAAGGGAGTGGCACTGTTAGATGGTGTGACCTTATTGGAATAGGTATGGCCCTTTTAGAATAGGTGTGTCACTGTGGGTATGCTCTATGAGACCCTTACCCTAGTTGCCTAGGAGTAAGTATTTTGCTAGCAGCCTTCAGATGAAGATGTAGAACTCTCAGCTCAGCCTGTGCCATGACTGCCTGGATGCTGTCATGCTTCTGCCTTGATGATACTGTACTGAACCTCTGAGTTTGTAAGCCAGCCTCAATTAAATGTTGTCCTTATAAGACTTGCTTTGGTCATGGTGACTGTTCACGGCATTGAAACTCTAAGACAGGATATAAGGGATATAACATAATCAAAAGGGATATAACAAACATCATCCAATTTGAACTACTTGACATTATAGAAGACTGCCACCAACAGAATACATGTTATATACATATATGTGATCTTTCAATACAGGTTGACTATATTCTGAGTTATAGAGTAATCCTATAGAAAGGAGAATGGAATCATGTAGTATATGCTCTTGACTAAAATGGAACTTAGTCAGAAATTTGTAATAGAAAGATATTTGGAAAATCCACGTATATCCTACAAGGTAAACAACACAATTCTGCATAATCCATAAATGAACGAAGTAGAAAAGATAAAGTTAGGAAATATTTGGAGTGCAATAAAAGGAAGAGCAAGATACATCAAAATGTGGAGTGTAGCTAAGGCGATAGTAAGTAATTACATTCTTGTTGCTGAAGAAGAGCTTGTTTTGTAGCTGTTTACTTTGGGTTGGAACATTCACTGATAGAGGACATGGGAAAGCTCAAGAGGTTCATGAAACCCTGAGGTCCCATGAGGCCTCTCTCTGACATTATATAAAATGCAAATAGGGCTGGAAAGATGATTCAGCACTTAAGAGCACTTATCATGGTTGCAGAAGACCAAGGTTCAGTTCCTAGCACCCCATTAGGTGGTTCGTGACATCTAATTCCTGTTTTAAAGTGTCTGATGCCCTTTTCTGGCCTCTGAGGGCACCTGAATGCATGCGTTGCAGGCATGTACAAACACTCACAGACATACATGCACAATCTATTCAGGCAGAGACACACATACAATAAATAAATAAATCTTTAGAAGAAATTAATAAATCATTGTTGGGAGTAGAGAGAGGCTGTCCAATTTGTATAGCTGCCTCCAAGTTGCCAAAGGTATTTAATTTAATTTGCTTGAAGGAATTATAACCCATGCTAGGGCTGAAAGTTTTAGTGTTATAGCTGCATTTGAGTTACCCGTGGTCTTGTAAATGTCCATAATTAACTAATTGATTTACCAATCTCTGGACTTGAATGAAATACTTTATTTACCTTGTTGGCTCTCCACTTGGGGTGAATAGACTTTTAATAATATTTCACAAAGTGAGTTGATACAACAAACTGGTGCCTGAACTGGGACGATCAAAGCCACAGGTGAGTGGAGAGATATTACATGACTTTTGTTAGAGAAGATAAGACACTTAACTGAGGCTGAGGTATCAGGGGGTGGAGTATCCACTGAATAAGTCTTCATATGGTTATCCTTCCTCATAAGGAATAAAATGGAATGCCTTCTGCTACGGTGGTAGTTACTTGAATCCTCTATAGGTCATAAGACAAGTAATGGAGGCTGAACTCTGAGGGTAGGGCATGCTTGGGAGAGCCCCAAAGTATACATTTTCTTTAGGCTTGGGGTGGCACATTTTCTTGGTAAGTGGGGTCTGTTTCCTGTCTATAGTGGATGCTCTGAAAGTAGTGGGTAGATGGGAGATTATTTTGAAAACCTTGAAAGTAGCACAAATAGGACAGGTTGATAAGAAGACTACAATGGAATTAGCATGGCCTTTGGTAGAGGCAATGAGCTTTGCAACTGAGGCCAAGCTGTCTAACAAGAATTATAAGCTAACGTTCTAGGAACATGTGGGAGGAATTACAATGGGAGCAGGGAGACCTGTATTATAGTATATTATTATAATATAATAATGTATACACATTATTATACTATACTCTTCTTTTCACTGGCCTCTAATTCAGCAGGAAAATTGGGAAAAAGGGAGAGATGGCATGTTGGCTGTCACTTCATAGAGCTGCAGATACAAAGCAACTTGGAACCCTTGAGAATTTGACAGTGAGAATTGGGTAGGAAGGAAAGAAGCTATACCTCAGGTTCAACCTTTAGTACAGAGCAAAGGAAAACCCACAATTCAGCATGTAGAGGGGTGACTTAATGATGCCCTAATATAGGAAACTATGACAATCATGGAATACACCCCTTCTAGGCTACTTCAATTGGGAAAGATTTTTAAATAAGAAATAACTCATACAATTTCGAGAAATGGATGTCATCTTGTGTGCCTTGGGACTGAGTAGCATAATTACTCATTCCTCCTTGGTAGGGTTACTGTATAAATTTCTTCTGGATTCACGTGTGTCCACTATTATGGACACTTGGTTATATACACTTAACTAGCCTTGTACACATGAAAACTGGAGACAGGAAACAGTAGGTACAGACCAGTTTGTTACTGAGGGAACTGTTCATGGAAAGAAAATATGCTTGATGTCACTGGGCCACTTGGATTATATTAATCAGAGAATTAAGAAATAAGTTAATTTGGGCTGGTTAAGAGCACTGACTATTCTTCCAGAGATCCTAAGGTCAATTCCCAGCACTCACATGGTGGCTCACAGCCATATATAATGGGATCTGATGCCTTCTCCTGTTGTATATGAAGACAGTGACAGTGTACTCACAAACACAAAATAAATATTTTAAAAAGAAAGAAAGAAGTTAATTCAACAGGGACCTTAGGACTGGTATGAAGTCACAGCAGTTTTCCTGAACTGCATGGTGGAATATTGTCTTAATGAGGTAGGTAAGGCTGTGGTGGCTGTGATGGTTTGTATATGTTTGGCCCAGGGAGTGGCATTATTAGGAGGTATTGCCTTGTTGAAGTAGGTGTGTCACTGTGGGTGTTTAGTTTAAGACCCTCACCCTAGCTACCTGAAAGTCAGTCTTCCACTAGCAGCCTTCAGATGTAGACATAGAACTCTCAGCTCTGCCTGTACCATGCCTGCCTAGATGCTGCTATGTTCCCTCCTTAATGTTAATGGACTGAATCCCTTGTAAGCCAGCCCCAATTAAATGTTGCCCTTTATAAGCTTGCCTTGGTCATGGTGTCTGTTCACAGCAGTAAAACTCTAACTAAGATGGTAGGTCTGAATGATTTAATAAACAGCATAAAAAAGTATGTTTATATATTTGGGAGATTTATGATAAGATTTGTATCCGGCTGGAGTTCCCAGAGTAGAGAAAAAGATGAGAAGCCAAGATTCTTTGGTGCATCTGGAAGTCTTTGAAGCCTAAGAAACAATTCATAAAAGTGTGAATGATAGAATTCTGTATGTGAAAAAGATTAAAACTGTTTCAGGGCTTAGCACTTGGTAATAAGCCTTCACCTAGAGTATATTGTGTACATTTCTAAGAAAATATACTGAGAGAGTATGCGATCTTCACAACCTATGGTCCATTCAGACGTTGGTGGTGAAAAACACCGAAGCTGGTCATGGCACTGGCTTGGAACCTGTTAGATCAAGCAGCAGTACAATGCATGAAAACATGGCCCTCTGCCTCATTGACAGTACAGGACAAGCAGTGTGAGCTGACCTACCAAGCCTATGTAAGAGGTGTAGTAGAGTGGTCTCATGACATCACCATGGATGGGTAGCCCAGATGGTTATGGAGACTTACATGAATCATGGAGAGCTAGAAGAGGCAGTGTCTACCATCTATGCTTCTGTATACAACGTAGCTCTTGTTTTGATGGAGAAATTAGCAGAGTCTTTTCTTGTTTTGATTTGAAGCCAGACCTCACTGTGCAGACCTCATGGTCCTAGAACTCATTATGTATCCAAGGCTGGCCTGGAGCACACAGAGATCCACCTGCCTCTGCCTTCTAATTGCTTGTATTAATGTATACCATGATACCTGACTAACAGTTAACATAAGTGATGAGATTTCATTGTGTTGTATTTGGCCTTGGTAACTTTTTTTTAGTTTCTCCTATTTAATAACAAGATTATTGTTCTTTGCTTAGAAGAAATAGCAGTGGATCTTGAGAGAACTTACATAATATCTGTAAGAAGGTTTCCTTATATGATAGTGAAGTCACTATTTCAACAGTTAAGGAATGTAAGCAAGTGCACCCACATGTATAGAAAAAAGTCCCTCTCCTGGGTCATATGCTTATTAGAAAAAATCCCAGAGTCACCTGTAAGCTACTTGGCTATGAATTATTGATTAGAAAATCTACAGTAGTCCTCAACGTAGTCCTCAAGGGAGCTATTGCCACCACTGCTGGTTGAGTACCAGAACTAGATGTAAAACCTCTATTGCTGGAGATATCCCAAGTCCTGGTTTCAGGACATGAATACACATCTATTCTTGGTGGTTAGGTGTTCATGGTGCTGAAGGATATTTTACAAGATGCTAGGAAAGAATTACCACTAACTTTCCTTCTGAGTTTTGTCCCTTGTGTGTTAACACAATCAGTATGTGACAAGATTGGCCATCTAGTGTGAGAGTGTCACAACTACTATGGGGACAATAATTTCTCCATTAGATTTTAGGTCTTGTACATGGGTGGGAACTCACGTTTGGTATGGTAAGGGCAGGCAACAACCAAAAGAAACCAAACTCAACCAAAACCAAAACCTGTGGCTAAAGGTTTAGAAGACAGCTCAGTCAGTAAAGTGTTTATGATACAAACAGCCTGACATGAATTCCGTGGTCTTAATTCCCAATCTTAGTCCTGGGGAGGAGGAGATTGGTAGATTCCTAGGGATTTCTGGTCAGCTGACCTAACTTACTGGTTAAGTTTCTGACCAGTAAGCTATTCTGTCTCAAAAAAAAAGTAGATAGTTCTTGGAAACTATCACTTGAGGTTGTTCTTCAACCTCCACAAACTTTCTTCCCTAATATATACACAAATGTGTGACACACACACACACACACACACACACACACACACACACACACAGACACACACACACACACACACACACACACACACACACACACACACACACAGCAAGCAAAATAACAACAAACAACAGACAAAATCCTATGTCTGGAGAAGTTACATGCCCAAGCTGGCAGATTGCTGTGATTGTCTATCTAAACAGATATAATGTGCCTGTCAAATGTCTTCTCAACCTTTCTGTTGATTCCCATAGATTGGTGCTACAGTTGTCAAGGGCAACTTCTTTGTGCAGATGTGGAAGTTATTGTAGAGACTCATAACTAATCAAATGTCGAAGAAAAAGTGACTGTTGCTATGACATAACAGCCCAGGGAGTCAGTTATAAATGGAAGAAAACAATTATACAAATATATCATCTCCTCAGTATTTGAAGAACATTGCAGAAAAGAGGGCAGAGATTTATAAAACAGTCCCGGGGCTGAAGTGTTGTATAGTTGTCTTTTGTGTGTTGAAACATTCCTTCCTGGAGAGATGGAAGAGGTTCATAAAACTCACAAAACTCACACAGTCCCCCTTAAGGTTATATAAGCTGTTAATTATTATCATTGACTCCTCACTGACATTGCACACAGGGACTCTAGTAATGATGTTTCCTGAGCTGTTGGAGGTGTTGGTTTGGAACCTGTAAGTGATTCAGCTGCTTTTGAGTCACTCATAGTCTGCAAGCAACCCTTTCCTATTTATCTATAACTAACCCCTGTAAGCTCATTGCTTTGCCATGTTGGGTTTGGATGTGTCATTTCTTTGGCTTCTCGCTGGTTCATTTGGACTCCATGGAGTTTTCTTTTTATATCATCAGTTTCCTGGAGCTAAAGATATTTACTAAGCCTTAAGAATTGAGGGGAAAAAAGCAGAACAAGTTAAATCTTGGAGAAGACAAAATGAAAGGAAAATTAAAGACAAGAGTAGAAATCAAGAAATACCAGAAAAATAAAAACAATAACAAAAAATAAGGAAAAAAGAAAAAAACCAAAAACTAGTTGTTTGCAAAGACTGATATCATCAATAAGTATTTTACATAAATGAGACAGAAAGCAAAATAAAAGATGTAAAATTACTAATATTGTATATGAAAGAGTAATATCATTACTGGTTCTATAGACAGGAAAAGGATAGGGATTATTTCCAACCATTTTCTATATGCCTACATATTTGATAACTGCAGTAATGAATACATTTCTCAAAAGACAGAAGTTATTATAGCTTATAAACAGAAAATACACAATATAGATGATCTTGTTGTCTATGAAAGAAATTGAGTTAATAGTTAAGTTTTGTTTATAAAACTTTTAAGAAAAAAATTGCCAAGCTTATGTGAACTATTCCAGAAAATAAAGGGAACATTTAATACATTCTGCCTTGATGTGAAGAGCAAGAAAAACACCACAAATAAAGAAACCTGCCAATCAATATATATTATAAGTGAGGAGCTAAAGTCATTAATAAAATATTAGAAAAAAAAACAAAATAATATTTCATGACTTAAATGGGTTTTATTCTGGAAATGTAAAAATGGCTTAGGATTTGAAGTCAATTGGCACAATTCATCATCTCAGAAAATTAGTGAGGAAAAAAAATCTTATAATCTTTATCATAGTTGCCCAGACTTCTCATTTGACAAAATTCAGTGTCTATTCATGGCTTAAAATAACAACAGAAACAGCAAAATTCATAGCAAATTAAGAAATTGGTAGTGCTTCATCTACCTGATACCAGACACATGACATCTACAGAGCCCGTGTCAATCTGGATCTTCTCTGTGCTAAAAAGGAAACAAAAGCAACATCCGCTCATCACTCTCAACATTACACCAGGGCTTCTGGCTCCTGCAGCAAGGCAGAAACGGGGGCTGTGTATGAATGGGGCAATGTAGTTAGGCATCAAATGCTCCATGATCAGTGAAAGAAACCATTCAAATGGCTACACACTGTGTAATTGGTATGATATTCTGGGAAAGCCAAATTTATAAGGCCAGAAAACAGACTACATCATTGGCTGGACCTCCAGGGAGAGTCAGGCCACAAAGTAACAGAGTTTTGTAGGACAATAAAATTGTTCTCTGTCCTATTTTTGACAGATATTATACAACTGTGTGCATTTGCTACCACCAATAGAATAGTTTGTGAGAGGGGATTTATTTTCCCTCTGTTTTACAAGAACAGAAAACCCCACAAATAGAAACTGTTTGAAATGAAGAGTATTTTTTTTGTCTCTTATTCTGTAACTACATATTCTTTTCAGACTTCAACATGTACTTCTATTACTTCTATTCTTTGTAGTTCTGTTATTTTCAAAGGTGACTCACTTCAAATGCTTTTTAGAAGAGATGGGTGAAAAATACCCTGAATACCCTTCATGTATTAGCAGAGTGACCCAAGACTATTCAAATTTGATCTTCATTTTTTTTTTCAAAGTTCAAAGGATCTTATTTCTTGAAGGATGATCTTGAGTGGTGCATGAAAACAAACAGTTCCCTAACTACACCTGAGAAAATCGACTTATTATCTGACAGACATTTTTATATACTTGCTGAGCACTATCTCCCATATTTTGAGAAATACAGTTGTAGGCACTTGTCTGCTTAATTGTAGTTAAATCATTCAAGACTTTAATCAAGATAAATAGCTCTGCTCATCTTCTCTCCTGCTTTGAGATTGGTTTCCAACTTTTCCCCTCTAATACTTATAAAGATGAAGATTATGACTTGAATATTCATTATACAGTGTCAAGAGTCAGTCATGTGTTTTGTTCCACTTGAATTTTTGCATTCCTGCAGAATAACACTCAGTGGCACCAAAATGATCCCAGAGAACATAGTATCATGTTTGCCTTATCTTTGTGCCTCAGACCCCTAAAGGGCACCCAACGAATGACTTAAGAAGAAGGGCTGTGAGTGGTGGAACGGGATGTGGAAACAGGAGGACCCCATATTCAAAGCCAGTCAGGACTGAAATAAACAAAATGAGACCTTTTCTCAAAACACCAAAAAGGGGGGGGGGTAAAAAAAGATAAGAACTATGTGATATAACATGGAACAGAGGCAGAATTCATTTCTGTTTTACACTTTTAAGTCCTAGAACCTGGAATGGGAAATAGGATTTAGGAGTAACAGAGGGAATGGCAGAATGCTTGGCTTGATGCTGCACTTAGGAAACGCAATGAAAATCCAACCATTGTTTCTCTTCTCTCCACAGAGCATTCCTGTTGTAACTTGAGATGAGGAAGCCTCATGCTGAGTTATAATTTACTGCAAATCTCCTTCCTTATGACATTTGGTTAAATGACCAAAAAATATGTGAGTAACAAAACAAAGGTGCTAAAACAAAGAGGAAGATTGTTTCTAAAAGTGTAATGTGTTTTGCAGGATCGAAATAAAAGCAGACTCAAAGGGGAGACCATCAATGGCAGCCCCGAGATTAACGCAGCACCTAAAATTGTACCAGTGATAATTAAAACCATTTCTTCTGGAGACACTTCCAATGTAGGGAGCTCCTCTCTCCTCAGGAACCTTAACAGTGTTTCACTGATGACAAACGGGTGTAATAAAAATAAAGACATTAAAATGGATTATTTTTACAATTGTGATTCTTAAACACTTAGCATTGCTTTGCAAGAGATATAACCAACTTATATATACATACTATCCTATTTTAGCATTGTTGTGCAAACAAACAAGAACAGACAACCATCACCTATGTCAGAAAGATCTCAACAAACTCTAAATGAATCATGTTGTAAATACTCATGAAATCTATGGCGATTTTGGAGTCATTGTTTACTCTTGGTTTCTTCTTGTTTTTGTTTGTGTGTTTTGTTTCTTTGAGACAGGGTTTCTCTGTGTAGCTCTGGCTGCCTTAGAACTTGCTCTGTACCTCACGTTAGCCTCAAACTCAGAGATCCACCTGCCTCTGCTCCCAAGGGATTAAAGGTGTACCATTTTTCATTATTGTTCCTTATTACCTTATTTTTTAATTTACAAAAGCATTAGAAATTATAATGAAACTTCAAAAAGAAGAAACTGATACAGTTTGCTATAAGGATGATCACTTTGAAGCTGAAAAAATAAGAAAAGAATGTACAAGAGGCATGTTTCAGCATCATTTATTAGCTATAGTGAGCATCTGCAAATTACTGGGAAAAACAGACTTGCACACAACTAGACAGAAGGACATCGCTGAATTAAAGCATGAGCTATTCATGATGCCTGCATCTCTTTTACCATCCACTGTTATCATCATGATAGCATTTCTACTAGAGCATGCTGTAGTCCTGGAAGATAAAAGCTACAAAGAACATTACAGTGCATTCTAGAAGCTTCCAGAAAGACCTACCAACTATTTAATAGAAACTGTCAGAGGCAGTTTAATCCTCTAAAATTACAGACCACTCTGCTTCAAAGTATCTGCCTTTCTATGTCTATTGATAAGAGAAAATTTCTGAAATATCCTAAGTTGAATTATAAGAGACACAGGATGAAGGAAGAATAAGAGTAATTAATTAGTTTAGTCAGTTAACTAATTTGGTATAAAAGCTATTCAACACTTCTGACCCTCTACTTAAACCTCAGGTGACTAACCACCAGATGCTGTTACATCCCACTCACAACTCCAACTGTCTAGAAGTTACAGTTACTTCTTCTAGACTGCCTAATCTGGAACTTGCCATAAGGAGCTGTGAAGCTCCTGACCCTGGAGGTTGAAATTTTCTGGGAGATCCCATGCAGAGAGATTTTACACAGCCTACATCCCCTGCAACCCCCAGGGTTAGAAAATAAAGTGTGAGTGTTCAGAAAGAGATTTCACAGCATCTCTTATTCTTAGCAGAAATCTACATATTTCCTGGGGTTTGTTTCATGTTTCCTGTAAGTTGTAAACTTCCTACACTACAGGATAAAGAGGAATTAGGGGGCTATTTATCTATCTATTTATCTATCATCTACCTACCTACCTACCTACCTATCTATCTATCTATCTATCTATCTATCTATCTATCTATCTATCTATCTATTTTGTATATTTTCTTCCTTTCCAGTTCTGGCCAGAACAGTAAAACGAAATCTTATTTCTTTTTTTAATTACTTCTGGCTCCTGGGTATTCTTTTGAAATAAAGACATGAAAATGAATGTGTGGGTACCAGCACTGACACAGTTACGATTCTTTCCTGTTTGTTAATACCATTTTCATGTTGTTCTGACCCTCTTGTCTACAAGGTAGAGCCATGTAAACAAGCTATGGGCTTGTGCTAGTATCTTGTCTCATTGTTGTGACAAAATAACTTAGGGAAGGGAGAGGTCTGTTGTGGCTTCCAGTTTCAGCAGATGGAGTCATTATGGGTAGGAAGACATGGCAGCATAGGTGGCTGTCACGGTGTGGTCACAGTCTGGAAGCAGTGAGGAGCTGCATGTATTTATCTCACCTTCTCTTTTTTGTTCAGTCTTGAACCTCTGTTGCTGTGATAAAAATATCATGACCAAAATTAGCTTGGGAGGAAAGATTTAGCTTACAATTACATAGTACATTCTCTTGCGGAGGAAAGTCAAAGCAGAGTAGGTACCTGTAGCAGTCGACGCAGTGGCCATGAAACAGAGCTGTTTCCTGGCTTCTTGAGGGTGTACTTAGCCTCCTTTCTTATAACACCTAGGACAACCAGTTCAGGGATGCACTACCCACACTGACCTTCTCCCTTATCAATCACCAATCAAGAAAATGTACCACAGGTCACTAAAGGCCTTTTCTCAATTGAGGATTCCTCTCCTCAGATAATTATAGTTTTGTGTCAGGTTGACATAAAATGACTTAGCACAATTGACCCCTCATGAAGTTGACACACAAACACATTGCTGATAATTCATAACTGTTTCCGAGATCTCGTATTAACATTAATATCACAATACAAAACATTCTCACTTTTAAAAGTACCACAGGCTTTATGAAATCAAATGCTTTAAAGAAAATTCAGTCTTTAAAGAGAAAAAAATCCAAAGTCTCTTTCAAAGTTCAAGCCTCTCTAAAATATGCAGTGGCTTAAAATATCCAGAGTCTTTCTAAAACTCCAAAGTCTCTCAACTGTGGTCTCCTGAAAAAAAAAAAAAAGTTAAGTACTCCAAGCGGGAAGAACCAGGGCACAGTTACAGTCAGATCAGAGCAGAACTGAGGTCCTGTAACAGTTTGCTGCTCAGTGTGAGACTTCAAGGACTCAGGACTGTTGAAGCTCTGAACGTCTTGTACAAACAAATGCATTGCACCATATAGAACATGCACCATATAGAACATGCACCATATAGAACATGCACCATATAGAACATGCACCATATAGAACATGCACCATATAGAACACATGGGCTCAGGCTGCTTCCTCTTCACAGCTGCTGCTGTTCTTAATAGTTGTTCCATGACACTGGCATCTCCCAAATGCTGGGGTTTTCTGCTGCAACTGGATTGTCCTTTCATCAATAGCCTCTCTGACCCTTCAGGGACTCTGGCCTTGCCACATAGTGCCAAGCCTTTAATATTGTTGGAGGTCTAGGAAACTCCATTGGCCAATAACTAAAGATGGTGTAAGCCATTACTCCTAGGGTTTATTTGGTATTGTATGATATCCAGTTGGGATAGTATTGCCACTATTGCATAGCAACTCCATTTAAACTAGTTTATGTACTCATATGTATATATTTTAAGAAGCTTCTCTAGTCATAGGTTTTCATATGGTGTTTTTTAACTAATAAAAAATATGCATTTACTTAGAAGCATTCAGAATGTCAACAAAACAGCTGGATTTTTTTTTTTTTTTTTTTTTTTTTTTGCAATTACAGAGTGGTATTCAGTTAACAGAACAACAATTATCTTCATATAAGCTGCATCAGAGATGACTGAAGATGGAAAAAACAAACAAACAAGCAAAAAAAAAAAAAACCACCAAAAAATAAAAAACAAAACCAAAACCCAAAATAAAACCAAAAGGGGGAAAACCGGAAAAAATAAACAAAAACAAAACAAAACTAAACTAAACTAAAACTAACCAAACTACTGTCCCTATATGTAACTAATTTATGCTGTGCACCAACAAGAACCTGCTTTACATTTCCATGTCAATTTACAATCCCAGACTGTACCAGGCAAGGTTAGTGGCTATTGAAAATACCACCAGGACAAGGCCATCTAAAGACACATTCGGTAGTGTGTTAACTATACAAAAAAAGACACTGTACAGTTTAAAAACAAATCTTACATAGCCTTACATTTCAATTTTTTTCTTTAAAAGGAGTGAGTTGTCTGCAGGGGGATTAAATGCTTTATAGACAAGGAAAAATCTGTGCTAGAACCAACCTATTCATCAGCATCATCTTCATCTTTGTCTTCCTCTTCTTCCTCCTCTTCCTCATCCTCTTCATCCTCCTCCTCATTTTTCTCTTCCTTATTTTTCTTGTCCTTTTCAGCCTTAACCACACCCTTTTCCACTGCATTGGATTCCCTTTAGCTCTGTAAGCAGTAATATCCTTCTTGTACTTCTTCAGCTTGGCGGCCTTCTTCTCATAGGGCTGCTTGTCATCTGCTGTAATGTTGTTCCACATCTTTTCTAGTTCCTTTGTGACATCACCAATGGATAAGTCAGGATGCTCGCCTTTGATTTTTGGGCGGTACTTAGAACAGAACAAGAAGGCCGAAGGAGGCCTCTTGGGTGTATTGGGGTCTTTGAACTTCTTTTTGGTCTCTTTGGGGAGGGGGTGTGTGTAGGTTTTCATTTCTCTTTCATAACGAGCCTTGTCAGCCTTTGCCATATCTTCAAATTTCCCCTTTTCTTTAGCAGATATGGTCTCCCACCTCTCTGAGCACTTCTTGGAGAACTCTGAGAAGTTGACAGAAACATCCGGGTGCTTCTTCCTGTGCTCCTCCTGGCAGGTTTGCACAGAGAATGCGTATGAGGACATTTTACCTCTCAGTTTTTTCGGATCTCCTTTGCCCATGTTTAGTTGATTTTCCTCCGTGAGGCACAGAGTCGCCCAGTGCCTGTCCGGCTCTCGCTTGCCCTGGCACTGTCTCTGTGGAGCCCAATGGACTGCAATGGCTGTGAGAGCGGGAGCCAGACGCAGCCTCCCATATGGCTTTTCAAAAAGACCTTTCATGTCAATGATCTCTCCCATACTAAATAAGTCTTTCTGAACACGGAGACTGACGGACAGGCACTATCTTGTGATGAAGTTTGTCTGAGTATTGTAACATTCCGTCTTTGTTTTGTTATGTGAACGCCGAGCTCCTCTTCGGTGGATTTGGTCTTTGGGCAAGCAGGACTGTCAAGAGGAAAGCTGTTCCCCGCACCTGCTGCTTCTCTAGAGCCTTCGATTAGAACTCACCAGTGTCTGAGGGTATCGTGGTTCGGGATGACATTCCCTGGATCTTTTTTCCATTTATATCTTTAAATATTGTTTGTGGTTCCCTCTCTCACTTATTGGAATACAGAACTCCTTTCAGCAATTGTTTTGATTATATGGTTATATCTGGAAAAAAAAGGTATCTTTAATGGAAACTCACCTTATTAATAACAGTATAATTTGACTGTCTTCATGGTTTAAATTATGCCTTTTCCTCTACCCTAAACTATGTAGGGATAATTGTTACCATCTCTCACTGGAGAGGAGACCAGACTGCCAGTGGCTGTGTCCCCTGAAAAAAATATGGTGAGTCAAAGGACTGCTGAAAGAAAGAGCTTATGAAAATAGAATCCAAAAGGCCAGCTTCATCTCCGCCTTCTTTCTTATTGCTCCTTGGGGAGACTCTTTCTTTCCCACGTTATCCTAGAAATAGGAATGGAAAATTCTAAAATCCTTTCCTAAGGGCTTGACAATGAATGGCAAAGGACAAATGCTGAGCATGGTCCTGGGGCATAGCTACAGTCAATGCGGGTGCCAGGACAAATGCCATAGACCTGTGACCCAAGCAATAGTCAGGAATCTGACATTGAGGTGGCAGTCCAAGTTCTGGAAACTGTGTTTTTGAATGCCTTAATCAAACCTTCCAGTGTTGAGGGCAGGTAGAGGGGAGTGCTCTGATTATCCTAAGTCTAGGCACAAGGACCATGCCCTCAAAATTTTATCTAAATGGGCTATTGTCAGAGTTATGGTTACATACTCTGTCTAGACAAGAGATTAAGACATAAGACTTACACACGTTTCAAAGACTGTAAGCTATTGGGAAATATAGCATTTTAGAACAGCGATTCTCAACCATGGGTTATGATCTCTTGGACAGGTCTCATATCAGATATCCTGCATATCAGATTTTTACATTATAATTCATTGCAATAGCAAAATTACAGTTATCAAGTAGCAACAAAATAGTTTTATGGTGTGGATGGGGGGAAGGGTCTCGACAACATGGAGAACTGTATTAAAGGTTCACAGCATTAACTTGAGAACCATTGCTTTAGCATATGAGGTGTATTTGCTTAATATTTTACTTAAGTTCTCAGGAATTTATTAGGAAAATATTTATTTATTTTTCTTTTAATTATATATTTTATGTATTTACGTTTCAAATGTTATCCCCTTTTCTAGTTCCTCCATCGTCTATCCCTGCTTCCCTTGCTTCTGTGAGCATGCTCCCTCTCCCACCCACTCCCACCTCACCGCTCTGGCATTCCCTTAACATTGGGGAAACAAGCCTTCACAGGAACAAGGGCTTCTCCTCCTATTTATGCCCAACAATGCCATCTTCTGCTACATATGCAGCTGGAGCCATGGGCTCTTCAATGCGTTCTCTTTGCTTGGTGTTTAGTCCCTAGCACCTCTGGGGGGGGGGCAGTCTAGTTAGTTGTTATTGCTGTTTTCTTATGGGGTTGCAAATCCCTGCATCTCCTTCAGTGCTTCCTCTAACTATTCCATTAGGGTTCCCGTGCTCAGTCTGTTCTTTGGCTATGAGCATCTGCAGCTGTATTGGTCAGGCTCTGGAAGAGCCTCTAAGGAGACAGCTATATCAGGCTCCTGTCAGCCAGCATTTTTGGCATCAGGAATAGTGGCTGGTTTTGGTGGCTGCATATGGAATAAATCCCAGGTGGGGTAGTCTCTGGATGATCTTTCTTCTAATCTCTGCTCCACTCTTTGTCTCTGTATTTCCTCCGTTGAGTATTTTGTTCCCCAAAGAAGGACTGAAGCATCCACATTTTGGTCTTCCTTCTTCTTAAGCTTTGATGCTCTAAGATAAAAAAATAGACAAATGGGACCTTGTAAAATTGCAAAGCTTCTGAAAGGCAAAGGACACTGTTAATAGGACAAAACAGCAACCAACAGATTGGGAAAAGATGTTTACCAATCTGATATCTGATAGAGGGCTAATATCCGATATATTCAAAGAACTCAAGAAGTTAGACTCTAGAGAATAAAATAACTCTACTAAAGATTGGGGACAGAGCTAAACAAAGAAATTTCAGCTGAAGAATCTCAAATGGCTGAGAAGCACCTAAAGAAATGGTCAACATCTTTAGTCATCAGGGAAATGCAAATCAAAACAACCCTGAAATTCTACCTCACAGCAGTCAGAATGGATAAGATCAAAAACTCTGGTGACAGCAGATGCTGGTGAAGATGTGGAGAAAAAGGAACACTCCTCCGTTGTTGGTGAGATTGTAAGCTGATACAACCACTCTGGAAATTAGCCTGGCACTTCCTCAGAAAACTGGAAATAGTTCTGTCTAATGACCCAGCTATACCACTCCTGGTTATATACCCAAAAGATGCTCCAACACATAACAAGGCCACATGCTCCATTATGTTCATATTATTTATAACCTTATTTATAATGGTCAGAAACTGGAGAGAACCCAGATATCCTTTAACAAAGGAATGGATACAGAAAATGTGGTACATTTACACAATGGAGTATTATTTAACTAAGAAAAACAATGAATTCATGAAATTCTTAGGCAAATGTATGGAACTAGAAAATAGCATACTGAGTGAGGTAACCCAGTTACAAAAGAACACACATGGTATACACTCACTGATAAGGGGATATTAGCCCAAAAACTCGGGAAATATTTCTAAAGTAGATGATACACTAAGTTGTCTCTTTAATTACAGAGGGCTGAACATTATTTAACCATTCTTGATGACTCAAGGTTATGAATATGTACATCAATGATCATTATACAAAGCAATAATGTCTCTAAGGACCATCTGACTATATAATGCTGTTCACTCTGTTATTCTCAGATCGATCTGATCTTTTTGTGTTTGTATTTACCATTATTGCTCTTTAGTCTGTAAGCATTAATATATTATACCTTTTCCTACTATTATCAATGTGTAGGATACCTAATTTAAGTAGAATAGCTCCACTGAGTGAGGTAACACAGTCACAAAAGAACACACATGGTATGTACTCACTGATAAGTGGATATTAGGGAAAAAATCTCAGAATACTCATGATACAACACAGAGATCATATGAAGCTCAAGAGAAAGAAAGACCTAAATGTGGATGCTTCAGCTCTACTTTGAAGGGGGAAGAAAATAATCACTGAAGGAAATGCATGGACAAAGAGTGTATGAGAAACTGAAGGCCATCTGGAGACTGCTAACCTGGGGATCCATCCTATATGAGGATACCAAACCCATACACTATTGTTGATGCCAAGAAGTGCTGGCTGTCAGGCGCCTGATAAAGCTGTCTCCTGAGAGGTTCTGCCAAAGACTGACCAATACAGATGAGGATGCTTGCAGCTAACCATCAAACTGAGCATGTAAACCCCAATAGAGGAGTTAGAGGAAGGAGTTGAAGGGGTTTGCAACTCCATAGAAAAATCATCAATCAACCAGACCTCCCCCCCCTTAGAGGTCCCAGGAACTAAACCACCAACCAAAGAGTACACATGGAGTGACTCATGGTTACAGCTGCATATGTAGCAGAGGATGGCATTGTTGGGCATCAATGGGAGGAGAGGCCCTTGGTCCTGTAAAGGCTGGATGCCCTAGTGTAGCAGAATGCCAGGGAAGGAAGGCAGAAGGGAGTTGGTAGGTGGGAGAACACCGTTATAGAAGCAGGGGTAGAGGGGATGGGATAGGAACTTTCTGGAGGGGAAACTGGGAAAGGGGATAACATTTGAAATGTAAATAAAAAATATCTAATAGAAGAAAAGAAAAGTAGAACAGCTTCCGGATAAAACTCTCTTGATTATAATCTAGTGTGGTATTAACACAAATAGAAATACATAATCTGGGTGCACTTGGATCAGAAAGGTAGATTGACTCTCACTGAATAGCTTTGGTGATAATGACTCTATGCTTCGATTTGTCTTAAATACCAACTATGTTCCAGTTAAGTGCCAATAGCTGGGTTAGCACTTCTGATAAGTGAGAAGCAGAGAAAAAAAGAGAGAAAATACAATGTGGTCATTAGTCTCGCAACCATCCTATAAAAACCATGTGTCACATGCCAACCTACAGAAGAGCCAACCATCCCTTTTCTTGGACCTTTAAGTTTTCATTCAGTTAGTGATTTTAGTTTTAAAGAAAATAAACTCAGCAATGCTTTAATCTGATCCCAACTTCAATACTAAGTTTTTGTGACTGTTCTCAGTTTCTAAAGTACTTCCCAGGATATACTCAATTCTGATCCACCATCGTCTACTTCAGAACTACACCTTCAGTTGGGGACATTTATTTCCTTACAAATGGTGAGATTTTCTTTCAAACCTCAATGTGCTTAATATCTATTTTGCATATAAGTGATAAAACAATCACAAGCAGCTGTAGTGGTGATGTCTTTGCTGCTGGAATGATGTGCTTTTGTTTATCTCTGTTTAATGTATTCTGTTTCTTTTAAAAAGTAATAACAGGTGGGACATTAGACAGCTCAGTGCATTAAAAAATCCTACTCACCTGAAAAGGATCTATCTATCTATCTATCTATCTATCTATCTATCTATCTATCTATCATCTATCTATCTATCATCTATTTATCATTTATCTCTATAATCTACCATTTATCACATTTATCTATATCTATATATCTGGCTATCATCTATTTTCTATCTTTCTGTCTACTATCTATTTATCTATCAGTCATCTATTATTTCTATATCATCCAAAATCTATCAACCATTTATCTCTCTATCATATATAATCTATCAGTCCTTTATCATCTATCGTCTATCTACCTACCTATCATCTACCAACTCTGTCATCTATCTATCTTATATCTGTCTGTCTGTCTTATCATTGAATTCTTACTAAGATTTATATGCTATCCCTGGCATAGGACTTTAAGCAGTGAACTGGAGGAACAGCGGAGGCTGGAAAAGTGATCAGGATATCTTACATGAAGATAAGGTGTGTTGGCATTTGAGAAAACCACAGAATTAGGAATGTCACACTCACTTTTTACCTTGCCCTTCTTCCCAAATTATGAAACCCTGTAAGAAATTTTTGATATTCTTCTGAAATAGGATATAAAACCCATGTGATAAATGTAACCCCATGTCTGGAGAGAAGAAACTGGATATAAGAAGGAATGGGAACAAATTCCTTTGTCACCCCATTCTCACTTCAGTTGATGACTGCTGCCCTTCCTTTGTCCAATGACATTTTGCCAACCATATAAAAATTCATAGATAAACTACATAGTTTTATCCATTTTTTTATCATGCCTTTGTCTCTTATTGAAGATTACAGGTCATCATATAAAACTTGTACTAAATATATATGTGTGTGTGTGTGTGTGTGTGTGTGTGTGTGTGTGTGTATGATGTATGCTTCCTCACCCTTCTTCTTCTCCTCTTTCACCTTTCTCCTCTTCCTTCTCCTGCTCCTTCATTCCTTCTCCTTGTTCTTGTTCTTTTTATTCTCCTTCTTTCTCTTCCTCCTCTTCCTCCTGTTCTTCTTCTTATTAAAAGTCATCAGCCATTAACACAGGATTATCAGGGGGCAGTCATGTCTTCTTTCCTCCCTTGCATGCAAAAAGTAATGTATATACCTTCCGACTGTAATAAAAACAAAGAATCCGTGGAGGCATTGTTTTCTTGTTTCTGTGTTGGTTTAGGAGAACCTGGCAGAGAGGGGGAGTTTGAAGTTGTGCTGAACATCGTGCTCTAGATACCAGCATTTGTTTCTTCCTCCTTCTGGATTTGCACCAGTGAAACTTTGAATATGGCTTTGTAGGTGGTAGTGAACTGTAATGAAAAGACAGAGTCAATTGAGAAAGTTATTCATAATGAAAAAAAAATCTGTGATTTTTGAGTAAATACCATAGGTTTTGGAATAGAAAAATTCTCTTTGTATTTAGACTTTCTGACTTCCTATCTGGTTGATCACATTACTTCAACAGCTTCATCATGATTTTCTTGTCTGCAGAATAGGTATTTTACCTATTGGACACATAAATATTAAATAGATATGCATATGTGTCTACCACTTACTAATGTTTAACACTTTTTTCCCTTTTTTACTGCAGACGATTTGGATGATTTGAATGTGCATCTGTTTGAGAAATTTCAAATTCTCAGACAAATAAGAGGTTGGCTGAATACTCTATATCTTTTCAGCACAGCAGCCTATAACCTTGACAATACAACCTACATCTTACATAAAGTCATCTACCATACAAGTCAAATGGCTTGAGATTCACTCCTAGAATTGATTTGTACTTTGGAAATCCATGAAATCTGTGCTCTTTTAGTTGAGTAATGATGGTAAGTGGACTATGCACTGGGTAGTATTTTAGTAACCTTTTCATTGTGACAAAATTGTTTTTCAGTTGTCTCACAGTGTCTGTTTCATCTACTGGAACCAAAACAAATAGACTTAGTCTTCTTAATAGCAATATGAAAATATACATTACAGCTTCTAATTGTTAAGTTGATGTCATATGATTTATACTACAAGACAGACATATGTAACTAAGAGCCTGGATTGTACTGCTTAAAATTTTCAAATGGCTATACATAATGGATAGACATATTATACTCAAGCATAAGCCAAGAGGGTGCTCAGTCAGTAATTTAAAACATCAATATCCTAGGAGTGTTTATTAAGAGGAAATTGTGTCTCTTATACTCTTGCTTAGAAATATAACCCATGAAAAATTGATTTCTGTCTAAGAGATGGATACTCTTATTAAATACTGTAGAGTAGTGTGCCTAACTCTTTTGAGGCAAACACATGGGTGAGCTGGAATGTCATTCAAGGAGCGAAACTGGTGGAAGGATTCAGCATAACCCGAGAAGAGAGTGGCATAAAAGGAAGTGGTTACTTCTTTGTTTATTTTGGGGGAAAGCATAGGCGTCTGGCTTCTTAAGCCTGAATAAGGGGGCCCGGAGCAGAGAATAAGGACCATGATGTGTCATTCGTGCTAGAACCTTGGTCTTCATCACCTGCTGAATTGGTTTGCTGGGGAGTTGCAGCTGTGTCCCATGGCTGCTGGTTGTGTAATGTTCAGGAATCTTGTATGTCAGTAGTTATAAAACTATCATAAAAAACAAATTCTCCTAACCTGCCACTATGTGAATGCATTATGTCGAAAAAATTGGTTTAATATGAAGAGAAGGCAGAGTAGAGTCTGTTATCTTGAACCACAGGCAGCAAGCCTTTAAAAGGTCATTCCCTTGCTAATTATTTTACTCTGTGCTGCCATTTCTGTCTGTCATGCCTATAGGAAAACCACGCTAACGTGTGCTATAGCACATCTCTTCCCAGCTGTGCAGCAGTGCTGTTTTCTTACTTCACATTAGCCACAGGAGGGGTGTTTTATACCAGCTAAGTCAGCAAAGGCTGGAAACCAGGGACTTTTCTTTGTTTTACCTTCTCTGCAAATCCAGTTGTTAACACTAGAAAGTTACTGGGTATGGGTGAGAAAGTTCTTTGACACAGGACTGGAACAAATATAGGAAAAAAATGTCAGGGAAAATTTCAAATATATATACAAATAGAAAATACTTTAATAACTGTCTATAAACCATGTTCCAGCTTCAATAATAACTTCCTCAATCTCTTGCAACTATGTTTTCTTTAAAATTTTATATGTGAGTCAAGCTCCAGTTATTACTTAGTGTTTATTCAAAAACACTTCAATGTGTGTTTGTAATGCTTTAGCATTAAGAAAAAAGTTATAACCACTTTTATCATATCAAATAGTCCTAGCACTGACTTCATGATATTCTTAATAATAGTTCATGTTTAAATTCTGATTGTTTCAAAAGTATCTTTTTGGAACTAGCTTGTTTGAATTAGGAGCCAAAGATGTGAACGGATCTATTTTAATAACTGAGCTCTGTCTGAGATGTCATTAAAGAGCAGGGCAGGCAGATTTGACAGAACATAGTTCAAAGTAAGGATTAGAAAAAAATAAAATGTTTCATGTTTATGCCCCCACAGAGATCAGATTCCTCAATAAACTGGTTATACAATGATGAGCAAAATATGTATTTTGCTTGGGGGAAAAGTGCACAGCCTAGGGTGATAATGGCCTTTAACCTTTAAGGAGTTGTGAACCCCTTTGATGTTTTCATTTTTCCATACCAACACATGGAATTTTGTATGCAATTTAAGATTTTAAATGTGCAAGACTCATCTTGATGTCAACGGGAATGGAATTAGGTCCTGGTCTTAGAGAGAAGGAAGATGGTATGTAAATGAATGATTGGATCCAATTTAAGTCACAGTGAGACGTACATCAAGTGGTAGCAGGACACAGGGCAAGGGAATGACCTGTTGTTCTATGGAGAATGGTGTTAAAAGCAGTTTGACATTTTGATTAAGAGTTAACCCATCAAAGATTCTGACTAGAGCTGCCATGACGAAAGTGGGTGTGATGGGAAGTGACGCTAAAAAGGACAACTTGACCAAGGGGTCAAGAACCAAAAGGACTCATGTGAAAGAGTTAAATTGAAATTGTTTCCTTTGTCACAAGACTTCAAAGTGGTGAGTGACATGGTCAGATTTTCACTTGTTGTTCACTGGAGCAACAGCGTATGGGGGGATTACTAAGAAGAACACTGGACAGCGAAACCTGGGGCCAGCTAGCATAATAGGGAAATTTATATGGACAGGGTCTAGAGTACAACTTCATATCAAAGGTTCTGCTAGACTGACTGGCCGCCAAACCCCACTGAGGCCCATATCTCAGTTTGATTAGAGCCAAAATCACAGGAGTGTGTGTGTGTGTGTGTGTGTGTGTGTGTGTGTGTGTGTGTGTGTATTACTCTGCCTGGATATTTTGTTGTTGTTGTTGGAGGGTGTGATAGTTTATTTAAAAAAAACAGAAACAACGAAACAAAACCACAACAGTAACAAATAAACCTGTACCACACTGATCATGTGACCAACATACATGGGACAAGCATACAGGTAACGGCTTTTCTCTTGGGTATTAACATTGCAGTCTCTTTAGATACTGAAATGTTTCAGTAGGACCAAGAACGTTAGACAGTAAGACTCTTGGATGAAAATGGACACTAGTGAGTCTGGTGCATTAACCCACAGAATTTACTTAGAGTCCCATGAATTGGTGGCATTATGCTACGTGGTTAGGGATGAAAGTTATCTCAGAAAGAGGCAGCATGGATTTTTTTGTAGTTTAATCTTTAGTTTATAATTTAAGTCATGTCCACCCCGGATAAAGCACAATCATACAGGACACCCCAGGAAGTGTCCTTGCTACTATTGCACGAGTTTAATAATTTTATTAAAAGAAAAAAAATCAAAACAAAGGCAAATAAATGTGATGTTCAAATCATTGCTTCTTCAATACCAATTCAAACTTAAATGCTGTCATTATAACGTCCAAAATTCTGGAATAAAATTAAATTTTAAATATATATGGGTTTTCTTTATCCAACTGTACTTTTCAGTCCATGAGAGGAAGTTGCTTTTTAAGGGAACATGACTTTTGGCAACAGTCCCACGTGCCTGTAGTAAAGTTAATGCCACATGAGGCCATGTTCACCTCAATGTTTTGAGGTACATGGATTTGACCAGAGGTCCAAACCATCAAAATCTGTTCTTAAAATTTCAAGCCATACGTGATTACTTCGTGGAGAGCAAATGTGCTGTTAAGTTTTTATCCCACTCACATTTCCTTGCTTGGCCTTTCTGCAAGTTGACCCTGTTGGGTCACTGTGGCTCACCCCCACTGAGACTGGCCTCTGTAGCCCCATGTCATTGTAGCAGTACCAGGGTTTCTGGGGTGATTAAGTGTATCTCACAGGAACAGCAGAAACAGGTACCCCAGCCTTCAGTGACAGCGTTTACATCTGCAAACTCAAGAATCACATCGTTAGCTCGGTAACTACAAAAAACAAAACAAAACAAAACAAAACAAAAAAGAAACCAAAACAAACAAAAAAAAAAAAAAAAAGCATTTGAGATTTGGGCATTTCACACCAGAACCTCTGTGCTTTTAAAATGAAGCTGCTTGTGAATTTTTTTGTATTTATCAATCATTTGTAGTTCCCTTCTAATAATAACAGATGACATTTAAAATAAAATTTAAGGTTAGATATTCCGAGGAGAGTTTATCAATATTTAGTTTTTAAAAACAGTATAAATCAGTTATCATTTTTTCCCCTTCAGTACTGGAATAGGGAATAGTAGAAATTATTTCTGGTCCCTCCTTAAATCAACCGACAGCACTTCTTGGCGCGCACAACAATGAAATTTACAGACATCCCTGAAATTTTTTGATTAAGTAAACGAGTGAGTCACAGTGGAGTCTCATTCAGTTAACAATGTAGATGCATTTAAAATCAAAACAAAAATAAGACAGAGTGCGTTGTCACAGTTGTTTCTATACTTTATCCCCAATCAGATTCTTCCTTCTCCACGTGCTAAGGGCACTGCTGAAATCCTTGGGCCCAGTCTGTGTGACCCCTGAGTTGAAGCTATGTTCTTACTACAGCTGTAAGGGAACATGGTGCCCCGCCTTTTCCTCTGGGAGACTTCACATCCAGAGAGGGCAGAGCGCCTCTTGCCTCTGTAGCTGCCAGCATCTTACCAGCACATGCTTCCTGTGCAAAGTGATGGCCACTGATTCTCCCACGGCCCCAGAAATGGGAGGTTTTCATCAGCTTGTCACCAACGTGCCTGCCCAACCTTTGTTCTCTCCATCAGAAAAGTTGGGGCTCAAACACAGGTGGGACAGAAAGGAAAACAGCCGGTCTAAAGGCACAAAAGCGCATAGCTGCTCTAGTTGGAGTTTGTAAACAGAGTAGGTTGGATTTAGTCTCATCTTGATCTATGAGACTAAAAAGGCATCCGCAGCAGGCTTTTATCCAGCCAACTTCTTTGAGACTCTTCATGGGTTTTGAGGTCTACAAAGTATACACAAATATACCCAACTTCAAACAGCCATAAGGCAAATAGTATACCCATTATCCAACAGTTACAATGGTAGTGTAGGCATACATAGTATAATTTAGTTGCAATGTGGTAGTATTTCTGCTACATAACCCTATTAACTGCTTCTTTCCTATGTAATTATAGATTCAGTCAGGTTCAGTTGAACAGAAAACCTTCTTTGCACCACCTAGAGTTGGAAACAGCTCTTAGAAAGCAGTTCTGTCCTGCTGTAGAAATTATCCTCGAACCGAAAACAAGTGTGCGGTCCCATGCGCAGTCATTAGACAGTCGTATTTGTAGACAGCTTCTTCCAACTTCTGGGTCACTTTTTGGAAAAATATTATTTGTTGTAAAAACTGCTGCATCTGTGATTTGAAGTCTCTCCCTGTAATTTGATGGAAGTGATGAATCCCGGCCAGCATGGCAAAGGAAACAGTGTTACAGTGGTCTTGAATGTAGTCGGCCTTTTGGACCTCCATCTTCCCTTCTTCCACATGCCGCCCACTCTCCTTTACTTTGGTAAGAGCTCCTTTCCGAGCATGATGGTTCTGGGAAGTAGGCCAGGTGCCCCTGATACAGTGCTAAGAGGTCCATGATGGGTCCAGGCCCTGCCTGGGCTGCTCATCGAAGAGTTGGCTGCTATGCCTAGATTTTTATGTGGGTGCTGGGGATCCAACTCTGGTCCTTGTACATGTGTGACAAGCACCTTGCAGACAAAGCCATCTTCCCAGCCCCATGACCAAGATTTTATCATTCAAGACTTAGCCCAAGATTTTATATTTGAAACAAAACAAAACAAAACAAACAAACAAACAAATAAAAACGTATTCAATGAATCTGATTTCATCCTCAAACACTTGATGCCTCTAGACACAAATTTCATATTACCCCTTCTTTGCCTCATTTTCATAGCGTCCCATTTCCTTAAGACAAAACTCAAGTTTTCCCTTTCCTGCCTAAGTTCTTGTTATTACTCAGTGTAGACACTGATTATTCCATAGGTTTTTTCATAACTCTTCAGGGCCATGTCTCAGTGATGTGCAAAACAATGTAATCAGCCTTTAGTCCTCCACATTACCTTCTACTAAGCAGCTTACTGCTAAGCCACCAGCATCATTGCTTACTGACTCAGAAGACAGTGGTTCTGTGGAATGAAACTAAAAGTCTACTATGTATCAGGAAATTTGATACAGATTAATCTTCAGTGAGGAAAAGCCAAGTAAGAGTTCAAAATTGCTCTATCATATTTATATCTTGTGTTTTCAAAGATCAAAATGCTAAATAAACCTTCTTTTCTGGTCTGGAATAATCATGCTTCTGGTTGTTTTTCTTACCTTGGTTAGGTAATTTTCAGGGACAACAAAATGACTGTGTGTGTGTGTGTGTGTATGTGTGTGTGTGTGTGTGTGTGTGTGTTTGTGTGTGTGTAGCAGTTTCTGCTTGATGTTCATTTTCCAAAAGGCTGTCTCTTTAACCCATCCTCAGTTGGATTTTCCTGCCTAAGAATGAGATACAGGACTCTAAATTAAGCATGTAAAATGAAGGTGAGAAACACAGCAGGGCATCTGAGTGAGAGAAAAACCATGCATAATTTTACCTTAGAAATGTGAGGTGTAAAGTCAGAAGAACAGGTCATTGAGTCATGTTAGGGCTGTGATATGCTGTTGGGACACATCTTGTGAAATGTGTTAAACTAATGCTAGGCACCCCTGAAAGCCTGTCAGTCCAAAATGATGCTCTGTCTTCAAGGGACTAGAGGAGCTTTGCATTTCTTAGAAGCATTGATCACTGTAAGTGCAGGTCAATAAAGGTTTTGTGTTTGGATTTAAATGCTAATCAATCACATTTTATTAAAAATTTAAGGCAAGGGTAAGAAAGGAAAAGGTATGAAACTGTGCTCATGACAAAGAAGTCAAACTGGAGTCCATTCTGAAAGGACTTAGAAGCTTCAGGATGGTTGGAATGTTGAGTACCCATTCAGTCAACAGATACAACAGGTGACAATGATAACCCATGATTGGAAAGAGACCAATGAGTGTTTATTGGTAGATCTCTACTCTGTCTTTTCTAAAGTCTGGGGGAAATCAGCATGTGTTCAAGCTTTTCATTAAACATCCTCAAAATAGTTATAGAAAAAGAACTATAATTTTTATTGGATATTCTCTGTATTTACATTTCAGATGTTATCCCCTTTCTGCCAATCCCATTTCCCCTTTCCCTCTCATTACCTCCATGAAGGTTTTGTTGGTTGATCATTTTATTCTTCCCATGGGATTGCAGATTCTTTGCACTCTTTCAGTCCCTTCTCTAACTGGAGAAGGATTTTCTTAATTGGATCATTTTAGGTGAGAAGACTACCTTAAATCTGGGTGAAACATTCTGTTGGCAGCCTACATAAAAGTGTGTGTCTGTGTGTCTGTGTATACCTCTGTACCCTAACAGTTTTGTTGTTCCTGTTGACTACTACAGGATATGAAAATAAAAATAATTACTCAGAAGACAATTAGGCAATGTTTTCATTTAAAAATATATCTCTAACTGTTTCTAGTCAAGGTCTATGACTTCTCAGCCATAGAATTTTGTAAAGGATTATGAGACTAGCTGTGTATTACTCATTGTGAAGTAACTCTCAAATTATATCAGAAGGTGATTGGCTATTCCTAAACCAGCCATGCCAACCACTGCACTTCCGCACTAATTAGACCTACCTTAAAATTTCGCTAAATTTTGATAATATTTCTTTTGATATTTCAAATATTGTGATTTAATAATTCCACCACAGGGTTGGAGAAGTGACTCAGTGGAATAACGCTTGTTGAGTGTATTAGAGGCCATGGGTTCATCACTAAAAATAAAAATCTTCAATGCTGGGAGAAAAAAAACAATCCATCAAAGCCTATCTAGAACTATGGATATTTTTATTAATCTTGTATTTCAGTATTTTTTTTAATTCATACACATTTTAAAAAATCTATAGGCCCAAAGAAGTAGTAGAATGTGTAAAGGCTTCCATATAAACATAGGGAGCAAGTTTGGATACCCAAGAGCAATGCAAATGCTAAGTAGGCATGGCAACCTTCATTTAATCCCAGCATATGGGAAATGGAGACTTGGTAAGGTGCCTACCTAGAAGCAGTGAGTTCCGGGGTTAGGTAGGGACCTTGCCTCAGACATAGTGCAGAGAGCAACCAAAGAAGACATCTGACATTAACCTCGGCCTGTCACATGCATGTGCACATATGTACAGCCACACATACAAACATAAGGTACACACACACACACAGACAAAGACAGACAGAGAAAGGGAGAGAGACAGATAGAGACACAGACACAGAGAAAGGGAGAGAGAGGATTGTTTGAGTCTTTAATTTTCCCTAAAGCTCTTCTCCTCCCCTTCTTTTTCCAGTTAGTTGCACATCTTACTGCTCCTCATTGTTTCCAACTATTCTGCTGGAGCTTCTGCATCACGAATCCGCTCTCCGGAAGTAACCGTCTCCAGTGTATGTTGTGTGCCTGCAACATATTTTAGTGCTTCAGATCAAAGATGTGTGATGTGGCCTCATCTTTAAGAATTTTCCTCTCTTCTTTCTAGAAACCTCTTTGAACTCATCCTCTCCCTTAGTGGAAATTACTGATAATAGATGCCCACCTAGGAAGTCTCTCTCTTAGTGCCTTAGCATGGGGTGGTTTGTTTGTTCCTGGGTGTGTCCTACTCCTTAACCTCTCTATCTGTTAAGCTGTCCAAGTCTGTCATCTGGGTACAGAGCAAAACTCTAAGCTCAACTAAGAGTCCAAAGAAAATAAATACCAAATTATATATTGTGTCAAAGATCCCTATGATGACACATTTTGTTTGTAGAAAGAAGAATGTTGCTAAGCCATTTTGATATTTAAAAGCAGTTTATAATACCAAGAATTCAGGAGTTTTAAAAGATTTTAAGTGTTGAGGGTATATTTAGGACCTAGCAATGAATCAGAAGCAGGTAGAAAGTGCAGTTGAGTCACTGTGGCTGACATCATGAATTAATGTCACTAGTTTAGGATATTACTCACATTTTAAAACACCTAAAATATTCTAGAAAAATGAAAAGTAAACATTAAAGCACAGTGATGACATGAAAGGGAATGGGGGTTGTTAGCCTTTATCTTCACAGTATGCTGGGAAGAGAACTTTATGTTCCTTTGGAAAGTAACTTCTAATAATCATTGGTGAATTGGTATCCAAGAGAAAAGACAGAAATGAAGGAAAATGTGACTCTTCAACCAGGAAAAAGGTCCTAGATTCTGTTCCAGAGGAGCTCCCCCAGCCTGGCCTTGGTCTGTAAGGTCACGTCATTTTCAAAGGAACAGAAACTGGGCTGTACTGTGCCTTATCCCATTATGCTAAGAAACCAATTATGGTAAATACTATTGCCTGGAGGGATTTCTGTGTGACTGGAGAAAGATCAATGCAATAACCTAGGAGCTTAATATCAATATTTATCACAATTTTCAAAACTAATCTATTATTGAAATTATCTTTCAAAACATAGCTTAAATGGATAACATTCATAACACTATCAATATTTGGTCCTTTTTAACTGAAAACCATAACAGAACAAGTAATAAAATATAAACACCAAATATTTACTAAAATAATCGTCTGAAGAAAATATGAGGCTCTTATTAGATCAATCCAAAGAGACTTATTTAACTGACTACAGCCTTTAATACAACTATCAATCAGATGGGTTGGATGTTCAGTGCTTCCATTTTCCACACACTTCAAAAAGCTACACATTTCTGCAACTCACATAAATAATAAATTGTCCTTTGTACAAAGATGAGTCGTTGTTGTTCTATCAAGATAGAAGCCAAATGGAAAACTGTACCCTGGGGCACAAACTGTTTGCGATTCAGGAGATATGATATTTAAAATGAAATGAATGCTGTAAGATAACAAAGAAAATATTGAGATATATTCTGGGAAAATATTATCTGAGCAACTATATTAGTAAGAGACCTGTTCAAAAATAATGAGCTATTTGAAATATGTGCAGCATCCAGCACGGACAGCATTTCTTCAAAAGAGATGTAAAGTCTTGGTCTAGTCATACCAAAGGCCTTGATGGTGCAAAATCTGTGTTTGATTTTACATTGTACCATAGACCTTGTTGTGAGGATGTACTGGTTGATTTTGTGTCTACTTGACATAAACTGAAGTTATTACAGAGAAAGGCGCCTCCGTGAGATTCAGCTGTAAGGCATTTTCTCAACTTGTGATCAAGGCAGGAGGGCCCAGTTCATTGTGAGTGGTGCCATCCCTTGGCTGGTAGACCTGGGTTCTACAAGAAAGGAAGCTGAGTAAGTCAGGGAAAGCAAGCCAGTAACATCCCTCCATGGTCTCTGCATCAGCTCCTCCTCCCTGAATTGCTTGAGTTCCAGTCCTGACTTCCTTTGGTGATAAACAGCAATGTGGAAGTGTGAGCTGAATAAACCCCTTTCTCCCCAACTTGCTACTTGGTCATGATGTTTTGTGCAGGAATAGAAACCCTAACTATGACAAATTGTTACCAGCATAGCGGGACATTCCTGTGACAACCTGACCATGTTTTGGGAAGGACTTTGAAACTTTGAGTTAGGAGAGCCATTGGGATATGAAGAGCTCTGTAGGATATTCTCTTGGAGCTTGGAAGATAATGTAAAGAATAATGCAGAAGATGGAGGCCTGGCTTGTGAAATTTTAGATGGGAAGTACCATGAGATGCCAGTACCATGAGATGACGGACCACCAAGGACAGCAGCAACAATGAAGAACAGACAGTTGAAGCCTAGAAGACAAAGTAGATACTACAAAGGGCAGAGCTGGAGAAGTGACCCAAGCCTTTGGAGGAGCCCAGAAGTTCCTAAGTGGATTCCCATACATTAGATGTTTAGAGATTGATTTTGCTTTTGATTGTGACTGTGCTCTGATATTTTTCCCTCTTGAAGGAAGAAGTAGAGCCCACATTTAAGAGACTTCGAATTGTAAAAAGACTTTGATTTTTAAAAGGGACTGAATATTTTAAAGGTATTGCAATTTAAATATATAAAATTTTGTAAAGGCTGTGGGACTCTGAAGGTTATCTAGATCTTGGGGATGAACAAGAAAGTAAGAGTTGAGGCTTAATAGTGATGTGTTTGTGTGTCAAGTTGACAAGGGGTCTATTATACTGGCTGGTTTTATTACAGAGCTGCAGTTATTACAGAGAAAGGAGCTTCAGTTGAGAAAATGCCTCCATGAGATCCAGCCCACTGTGGGCAGTGCCATCCTTGGACTAGTAGAACTGGGTTCTATAAGAAAGCAAACTGAGCAAGGAAGTAAGCCAGTAAGCAACATCCCTTCATGGCCTCTGCATCAGCTCCTGCTTCCTGACCTGCTTGAATCCAAGTGCTGACTTCCTTTGGTGATAAACAGCAAAGTGGAAGTGTCATCTGAATAAATCCCTTTCTTCCCAACTTGCTTCTGGGTCATGATGTTTTTGCAGAAATAGAGACCCTGCCTAAGACAGAGTAATTTGGTCATACACTCTGTCTTAGTTACTTTTCAAATGACAAAACACCATGACCAAGGCTTCTTGTAAAAGAAAACATTTAGTTTAGGGCTTGGTTGCAGCTTCAGAAGATTAGTTCATAATCATCATGGTGAGGTGTGTGGCAGTAGGCACACAGGCATGGTGATAGAGTAGTAGCTGAAGGCTTGCATGTCCAGACAACCACTATATATATATATATATATATATATATAGAGAGAGAGAGAGAGAGAGGGGGGGGGGGAGAGGAGAGAGAGAGAGAGAGAGAGAGAGAGAGAGAGAGAGAGAGAGAGAGACTGAAAATGGCCTAGGCTCAAAGCATTCCCCTAGTGCCATACTTCCTCCAACAAGGCCACACCTACTGATCTTACCAAACAGTTCCATGAAAGTGCCAAACGAACATTTTAATATATATGAACCTATGGAAACCACTTGCATTCAAACCACCAGATACTGTTTGGATCACAAGGTCCCAAATATTTTCCATCCAAGTGTTCAATTGAGAAGTGATTCACACCCTGAATCTGTATAATGATAAAACACAGGTAAAGCTATTAACACGAATGCTTCAATAGCAGATTTCCTTATGAGACTGTTGAACAAATACAGTCAACTTCTTGACTATATTTTAACTATGCCAATAACCACTTCTGACTGCTTTTCTCTGTACCCTCAAGCAGTAGACAGGCTGATCAAGCAAAAGAGAATACATTGGGACACTATTCCAATAGTGGTTTAAAAAAAATTAAGAGTGGATTTCTGGTTTCTTTTTGGACATTACAACTTTCCAGAACTTAAAGACTTATAAATATATGTACCTTTACCTACCTTACTTAGGCACTGAGGTAAAATACTGAGCATCTCATTCTCTCTTATTCAAATGATGCTCAAGGCTAAAACTGTAATATATGAATCCACATTTTAACTGAGAGATGAAAATATGTAGATCGATAAATAGGTAAATGAGGTGGTCTTTCAACCTCTATACTTCTAAATCAGCTGCTGCTGCTGCTTTAAGAATAAGACCTCAGAGTTTATCCAAACAACAGCTCTTGTTTGAATAGAATTTTCAACTTATTGTTACAAGAATTTCAGATGGAATTGGCAATATATAAACAAATATAATTTTTTTTTAAGATCCGAAGGTTGAATCTACAATTCTAAGATAAATTCTGCTGATTATCCCCTAACTTTCTTTTAGCCCAACATGCAGCCCAGGTGCTCAGTTTAACATCACTTTGTAAAGCTGATACTGTCCCCACCTGATTGGCTTGGAGGAGAATGTAAATATAACAGCATTGTCAGCTTTAGTAGCTTCTAAGCTTAACAATGAAAGATTCTATAATTTTCATTTGTATTGAGTGGGGCTGGAATGAGTAGCCAATGCTACTAGCTATACAAGGCTTGTGATGTATACACTCTTACCTCTCCATAGGCATCTCAGCCATCATAGAATTTATGAAGATCAGGTCAATGACTTTCCAAGTCATAGCACCCATTAGTGAGCAAGTGATGACACTAACCTGTGGTTTATCAAGACAGCAAGGTTAGTAGCTGTCATCCACAGGGCACGCCATGGATCTAAGACAATACTTGCATGCAGACTGGCTTCTTAGCCATGATGCTAGTAAGGACATATTAAATCGTTCCCACCTAGATGAGGTGTCCAAGCTTCTCTGACCTTTGACTGGAAATATATACTCCCACGATTCAATTGGTCTTAGCTAAGGTGGTCTTTTCGGGTTCCATCATCCCACTGTTGAACATTTTGGCTAAGGTCATCCCCATTGAGTCCTAGGAGCTTTTTCTATCCCAGATCTCTGGGACTTTCTTTTATTTTTTTAACAACTTTATTTTAGAAAACAAAAATAAATGTACAGATTTTAAAAGCATTTTTGCATACAACTATATGAATATATTTTTGTTACTACATGATTTTTTTTAACAATTTTATTTTACAAAACAAAGATAAATGTACAGATTTTAAGCATTGTTTGCATAAAATTATACAATACATTTTTGTCAGTACTTTTTTCAGATTTTAAAATACTTATTACATAAAACTGAATGAATATATTTTTTAGTCAGTACTTGATTTTTTAAAGGTTTGATAGTATGCATTGAAAACTTAATAGTTACAATGAGCATAAAGTACATGTAAAACAAAATGTAACATGGAAATAGTCAAAGTTTTCTTGTTGTATAGAGATTTTTTTGTTTTGTTTTGTTTTGTTTTCTTTATTTCTTGGACTTCATACAGTCTGTGAGTTGTTTCTGGGGCAGATTCTCTCTTCGATCTCTTGTAATCTATTGGAAATGCTTGCTTCTGTGACTCCTGATTTCTTTTTTTGGTGTTCTGCCTCTAGGGTTATCTCTTTTAGTGTTTTCTTTATTGTGTCAATTTCCGTTTTAATTTCCCTCTTCCATTCCTTTATTTCTTTGGTTCTGTTTTCCTCTAGTTCTTTGAGTTCTTTGAGTGTTTTTCTTGTTTCCTCTTTAAAAGCTTCTGAATCTTTTTGCTTTTCCTCCCGTTCTTGTTTAAGTATCTCTATCAGCATCTTTAGGTACGATTTCAGGTCTGTGTCTTCTTTTTCTGTAGTGTTTGGAATTCCGATGTTTGCTGTTATGGGAGAGCTGGGTTCTGGTGTTGCCAGGTTGTCTTGGTTTCCTTGCGATATACTCTTTTGCTTTCCTCTTGCCATTTTGTTGTCAGTGATATGTTCTTGCCTTTCCCTTGTATCTGGTCTGTGACCCTGGATCTTCACTGGTCAAGGTGGCAGATGGGTCCAGCCCTGTTCTATGCTTCAGGGTCGCCGGGTGGGAATAGAGGTTCCAAAGTTCTGTTCCTGGTCCCCGGATCAGGCAGGTCAGAGGGTGTGCCCCGCGTGGGCACTCCGCAGAGATCTCTCTGCTCCCTGGCCGCCCAGATCTCCCACTCACCAGTCTCTCAACCTTAGGAGCTGGCAGTCCGCGTGGCAGATGGGCCGGGCTCTGCTCCGCGCCCTGAAGTCGCCGTCAGGTGGAAACAGAAGTTCCAAAGTTCTGTTCCTGGTTCCTGGATCAGGCAGGTCGGAGGGTGCGCTCCATGTGTGCACTCCGCAGAGATCCCTCTGCTCCCTGGCTGCCCAGATCTCCCACTCACCTGTTTCTCAACCCCTAGGGGCTGGCGGTTTGCGTGGCAGATGGGCCGGTCTCCATTCTGCACTCTGAAGTTGACGCCGGGTGGAAACAGAAGTCACTACTTGATTTTTTTAAAAGTTTGATAGTATCATTGAAAACTTAGTTGCAATGAGCATAAAGTACATATAAAACAAAAAGTAACATGGAAATAGTCAAAGTTCTCTTGGTGTGTAAAGATTAAACACAATGATTTTTAAATACCAATTATTGCCACAAGGCTGTGTTCTTAGCTCTTATATTATTAATGATTTAAGGTCTAGATGTACCACACTCTGAGAGGGTGCTATACACTTATTCTTTTTCTAAGAAAGACTGAGGCTTCCACATATTGGGCTTCCTTTTTTTTTTTTTTTTTTTTTTTTTGACCTTTATATGGTCTGTGAGTTGTTTCTTGGGTATTTAGAGCTCTCTGGGTCTAGTATCCAATTATCAGTGACTACATATTATATCTGTTCTTTTGTGACTGAGTTACTTCACCTTCACTCAGGATGATATTCTCTAGATCCATTCATTTGCCTAGGATTTTCATGAAGTGGTTGTTTCTAATAGCTGAGTAGTACTCCATTGTGTAAATGTACCACGATTTCTGTATCCATTCCTCTACTGTAGGACATCCGGGTTCTTTCCAGCTTCTGCTATTATAAATAGGGCTGTTATGAACCTGGTGGAGCATGTGTCCTTGTTATATGTTGGAGCATCTTTGTAGGATATGCCCAGAAGTGAAATAGCTGGGTCTTCAGGCAGGACTATGCCCAGTTTTCTGAGGAACTGGCAGACTGATTTCCAGAGTGGATGTACCATCTTACAACCCCACCAACAGTGGAGGAGTTCCTCTATTACCACATTCTTGCCAGCATCTGTTGTCATCTGAGTTTTTGATCTTAGCCATTCTGACTGGTGTAAGGTAGAATTTCAGGGTTGACCTGAAGACTCAGTTATTCCACTTCTGGGCATTTACCTCAGAGACGCTCCAACATACAACAAAGACACATGCACCACAATGTTCATAGCAGCTCTATTTATAATAGCCAGAAGTTGGAAAGAACCCAGATGTCCTTCAGTAGATGAATGGATACAAAAATTGTGGTACATTTACACAATGGAGTATACTACACAGCTATTAGAAAAAATGACCTTATGAAATTCTTAAGAAAGTGGATTCATCTAGAGAATATCATACTGAGCAAGATAACCGAGTCACAAAAGGACAGACATAATATGCAGTCACTGACAATTGGATACTAACCCCAGAAAGTTCTGAACACCCCAGAAACAACTCACAGACTGTGTGAAGTTCAAGGAAAAAAAAGAAAGAAAAGAAAAAAACATTATGTTTACTCCTTATACACCAAGAAAACCTTGACTAATTTTAGGTTACATCCTGTTTTACATGTACTTTATGCTCATTGTAACTAGTAAGATCTTAATGCACACTATCAAACCTTATTAAAAAAAGCCAAGCAATGACAAAAATGTACTCTTATACTTTTATGAAAAAATGTTTAAAATTTGTACATTTATTTTTGTTTTTTTAAAATAAAGTTATTCAAAAAAAAAAAAAGAAGAAGAAGAAGAATCTCAGGGTTGTTTTGATTTGCATTTCCGTGATGACTTGAGATTTTGAGCATTTCCTTAGGTGCTTCTCAGACATTTAATGTTCCTCAGTTGATCATTCTTTGTTTAGTTCTGTACACATTTTTTAATAGGATTGTTTAATTCTCTGGAGTCTAACTTCTTGAGTTCTTTGTATATATTGGATATTAGACATCTGTCAGATGTAAGATTGGTAAAGATCCTTTCTAAGTGTGTTGGCTGACATTTTGTTTTCTTGATCTGGGACTTTTTAGAGGTTCTGCCACCTCTACTTCCAACAACTACATATTTCCATTCATTCTCCTGGTCTTCTGTCTTTCCTCATACGTGATCCTACCTTCTTTGCCCTATTCCTTTCTTCTCCCACCTAGATCCTTCTCTTCCTCTGCATCCTGTGATTATTTTGTTCTGCCTTCTAAGTAGGATTGAAGCAGTCTCACAAATGCTACAACACTCTGGAAATCAATTTGTTTGTTCCCCAGAAAACTGAAAGTAGTTCTACCTGAAGACCCAACTATACCACTTTTGAGCATATACCCAAGAGATACTCCACAATATCACAAGGACATATGCTTGACTATGTTCATAGCAGCCTTATTCATACTAGCCAGAAACTATAAGTAACCCAGATGTCTCTCAAGAGAAGAATAGATTAAAAAAATTCCAGTTCATTTCCATAATGGAATTTTATTTAGCTATTAAAAACAAAGACATTGTGAATTTTTCAGGGAAATGGATAAAAATAGAAAATATCATCCTAAATGAGGTAATGCAGACCCAAAAGAACATGCATTGTATGTACTCACTGATAAGTAAATATTAGTTAAATAGTAAAGAATGACTCCACAACACCTAAGAAGATAACCAAGAAGGAAGACCTCTGGTACTTTAAGGCTAGTCTAGTAGGTTAGGTCCAGTGTTGATAAGCCAATACTGAACAGTCTCCAGGTGAGAAGAGATCCATTCCACTTAGTGGGTTTTCTATAAACTCTAACGCCAAATTTTCTCAGTTAAGGGCACCTAAACTTTCTTGGGTAAAGAATAATATTTACTTTTCCTGCTCCCAGAAACCTAATGCTACCTGCTTGATCTAGTTTCTTGCTTTTTTGAAGACTTTTGAATTGAATTCCTAGCACTCTTTTCTTCAGAGTCTGGAGGAGATAGATGAATGTCCCGACAGGCCTTTTGTCTTCTACCCTTCATGTTTTTTCTCATCAGTTTCTTGTATCACATTCCAAAATTTGCACTTTCCTTGTTGCTTAATTTCTAAGTCTATGACAACTGCTTTTTTTTTTTTTCTCTTCATCATCACTAGTGTGTGAGTGAGTGGGAGCCAGCCATGTAAATGCCATAGAATGTGTGTAAACGTCAATGGACAACTTTGTAGAGTTGATTCTCTCCACTGTTAGATGGGTTTTAAGGAATGGGATTCTGGTCATCAGGCTTGCTTGCATACTCCTGAGTCATCTTTCAGGCACCTCTGCTGGCAAGTTCTGTTAATAAAGTTCTGACTTCTTTAGCCTCCCCTGAAGAAATGCATAGCCCTGCTGAGCTTTCTAAAACAGTTTTGGTGTGACATTTTATAGCATTCTCTTAGGAGTCTCCAGAGGCAGATAAAATGCTGCCTGCTAGCACATCACTTTCCTGCGTAGGTGCACCTCCTCCAAAACTGACAGGGGGCACATATCTCCTCACAGGAGAGTGACTCATTGAGGCTTTAAAGGTCTCTGTACTATAGTAGAGTCTTCTGTTGGCCCTCAGCACCCTCAAGCCCACAAATCTCCTAGAGTTTGGCACAAGGTCTTATGGATGACATATAATTGTCTCTCCTTTTCTTCCAAAGCAATCAATAGTTTCTAAGTAAACAGTTTTCCAAAGACCTCCCAATCACTCACTGCAGTAAAAAGCACCTGTATCACTGCCTAATTAGTGAGATGTGAGAGGAAATGGTTTGTGTTTCTTTCACATTTTATTTGTGAAACACACAATGCCCTTTTCCTCTTCCCCTGACCACTAGTTGCCTAGGAGATGGAGAAAACTGAAATTGCTCTCTCTTGGACCAAGATAAAAGCCTGAGTTTGAGATTGACAGGACGATCCTATCTCTGTGCACTGTTTTGAGTGGTGGGGTATTTTATTCAATCCGCTCTTTTGGACTCACATGCACTATTCAAATCTTATAGGCTGTAAGATTCACTAAGAGAAACAAATACCTGAATCCCTAATAACATCCTTGATTATATAATTTTCTTACAAGTATATAAGTGGAAGCTAAAAGTAGCTTTAATGCCCTCTACAGTCAATTAAAACAGAAATGGACCTGCTCATAATGGCTTTGCTCCCCACTCTGAAGTTCAAACTCAAGAAAGTTCTCAAGAGTTTGACTCTTTCTTTATATTTTCTCTGACTCAGTATCCTAAAGAAACTGAATTGCCCAGCAAATGTTTTTAGTAGGTGAGCTTATCTTAAGGAAGAAACAACCATGTCTCCCTCAAAAGAATTGAAAGTATGAGCCCCAGTCAAATATTTTTTTAGACAAAATCCAAGAAAGGAAAATTTCTGAGAAGTTATGGAAATAGTCTCCCCTAATCACTTGTAAGTTGTTACTTTCTTTAACGCTTTTAAAAAATCTTTCTTTACCTTTTAAGGACTGGTGACTCACACACAACTTGAACCTGAAAAAAAACTCAATTTCTTGCAAGTTCTGTGAGCATCACCACTGCCACCTCTTCCATGTAGCAGATTACCCCAGCAGCTCTGCAATCATGCCTCATATCCATGATCATTGGCCTTGGTCTTTCTGAGGTTGATAAAGTCTATGGTAAGTTTTCATACTTCTCACCAGACTGAATTTTAAAGTTGGCCTTCAAAGGGAGGAATGCTTCAGTGTTGCCTATCCACCCATTAAGGTATGTTATTTTCTGTCAGGTACGTAAGGGGCTTTGCCTTATTCTGGATGGGTTGTAAAATAGTCAACCATATACCACCAACTATAGTATTCTATCTGAGAAAATGAGTTTACATTTATATTTTTGCCTTTCCATTTCCTTCCTAAAGCTCCTATACCACTCTGTCATGTCAAGTAAATCATTCTCCAAAAGGAACAACTAGATAGTCTCCTTTAAAAGGGGAAGAAGAAAGTATAAGGAGAGTTTTACATCAATAGTGATCCCAAGATTAATATGATGACACCTCTTCCAACACATGGAGAAACTCTTCTGTAATATTCTAGAAGATTCCTAGAACCACTTCAAAAATAGCTATGCAATAGATCTTCATTGCCATGGCCACCAGGAAATACTACTGTTAATTACTGTATGGATCTCAGTCTTACCAAATTCTAAATAGTGATCAGAGACATACACACAGAGACATCCTTTACCAAGTAGATTTCAAAGCATAAGAAATGAAATGTAATTTTTTCCCCTACACATGTCAACATCTGTCTCCTAAAGTTAAGATTTCTTCTAGGAACATGCTAGCTTCATTTTATCTTCCTTATCAACTAACTTAGTACCTTATAATAACCTGGTATTCATTCTATTCCATTCTTCATATTATTCTAAAAAAGCTACCCATCTTATTTCCTCAGAAGCATCTGTAACAAGCAATATCCTATAGATCTGTAGTGCAGCATTCAGCTTCAGTGCTGTTCAATATATACCAATCACAACCAATGTGCCTTGATTCTAATATATTTCACAACTGCTCCTTTTCTAAAGATGCCATTTTCTAAAGATGCCCAATAAGTGGAAGAAGAATTGGCATTTTCAGCATCAGGTGCAGGGTAAAAACAAGCATTGTTCTTGGGTTGCTTGGGTTGTGACTGACATAGAAATAGATAAGTTAATATTCTGCAGAATGTCAAGACACACTGGGATCATTCTGAAGAGACATAATCATAATTCAGTTCACTATACCCCCTAAATTGCCATTACATAGTAATCCTATTGGAGGGCATTTTGACTGCTTTGATGTACAATGTTGGCTGGCTCAATTGCCCTGCCTCAGCCATTCTAATCAAATGTTCTCTGTAAAGAAGAGAGTTTGGAAACTGCACCTTAATACCAGAAGATATTACTGGATTCCATATCTATTCTCCCTTCAAATTAACTGACAAATAACTCCATAAAGTGGATAGAAACGTACATACCGGCACCCATGCATAAATGTTCAGGCTTTTTATATTATTTCCCTAAGAAGTCATTGCTGAACATTGACTGTGCCCACTTCCTCTCCTTTCCATATAAGCAGCAGAATAGGTTAGAGACCTGCAATGCTATCCTCACTTAGCAACCGCAGAACAGTGTCTGCAGCTCTCTACTGTGCTCTTTTGTTCAGCTTCTCTTTATTTCGGTGGCGTCTGCACAGCTCACCTGATGTCACTGGGAGAGAAAAAGAAACAGCAAAACCGTTTGAATTATTCTCAAAGCTGGATTTATGTAATATAAAAGCTCATGATCTTGAGAATGCATATTTTCATCCATTATGATGTCAAAGTACTCTGTGGCATGGCAAGCTAGGTAGACTGGAATATAAAGTGCTTCCGGAGGGAAATGAGGAAACAGACAGAAGAATGTTTTTTCTGTTTTTAAAAATGCCAGTCAGACAGCTCTGTTTGAAAGGCAGCCTGTGTCAGTGTGAAATAAGCCTGCCATCTCTTTTCCTCCCTGGCTTCTCCAGGGAAATGAGTCACACCTGGTCGCTGCCCTTCCTAGGGTGTTTGATGTTCTAAATTCCCATCAGCCCTGCACAGCTAGGATGATGTCAGCACAGTTGACATTGTTAGATCCCTGCTCCGCTTACATCAACTCCCTGTCGCTCGGGTGTCAGATGAGTGTGAAGAATGGAAGGAAAACCATCTTCTTAGCAATGAATCCCACTGAATCCCACGTCTCTAGGATCCTGAAAAGACATCTGGCACTTTGCTTTGGGGATTTCCTATTCATGCCAAAATTTTAGTTAGATTAAAATACTATCGCTGTGAGTCCAAAAGAAACCTCTTGTCTTCTTCCACCAGGATGTGTATGATTTTAAAGTACTTCACATCCGAATGTTAATACCAAAGTCATCCCATAATCCCTGAATTCCTCTGAGATATACGTTCTTTGCTTGGTAATCTTACTCCTGCTTAAAAACAGAAAAGCCAAAATGAGGCCATCTTATCATCCTTCAGTAGTCAAATGTCATAGACAGGTACATAAAATATACAGCCAGCTTACAAAAAAAAGAAAGATGGCTGTGCTAATAATAAGGGATCCAGATAGAGTGTAGAAGCATTTCCTGGATGCACTCAGGAGACTAGAAGCATTAAATGAGAAGCATAGCAAGAGCACAATAAACTCAAACAGCCACAGCCTTCAGTCTCATCCATGTATTGATTAGCCTGGGGAAGGCAGAGGAGTGTTTAGGGAAAGGATCTCAAAGGTTACTTTGGAAAATGTTACAGTACAACAGCCAATAGAACACTGCCCGCACTGCCAATCGCTGTCAGAAACCCTAACAATGAAGATGTAATGTCTACTCTCCCAGCACAATGGCTCCAAATTATTATATCTCAGCTCTTTATGCAAATGCTTTTCATTGCTTTCTCACTCTTTGTGCTCACCCACCTATTAATCTTAGAACCATTTCTGGCTACAGCATCTTCCTCTGTGATAGAGTCAAGTGACCGAGGTGGGTAGGTTAGTGGACATCAAAATGCTTTGTGATAAGTAGTCTCAATAGAAATAGCCCTAGAGTTTGGAGACAATAAGAAACAAAGGGAAGAAGTCCTCAGAGTGGCATGCTGAGTCCCCACTGTTTGGTCTTGTTTTTATAATTACAATTCAAATGATAATTTAAAATCCTGATCCTTTGTCCATAGAGCACAAGTATTAATTATTAGCAAGTGGTTCCAAGGGGTTCATTTCTCTGCTGACTGCCAACTTGCCCAAGTCACTCAGAGTATACCCAACCCAGGGAGAAACAGACACTTTCTTAGACCTCCGTGGTAGGGACAATCAAATGAGTTCAGAGATAGGGTTCTGTCTTCAAATCCCAAAACCTGAATTGGTGAGGCTGATGTCTAGGTCATACATAAAACACCACATTACTTTCCTTTCTTCCAGAAGATTCCCTTTCATGTTGTATTCTGTTTACTTACTGGACTCTCACCAACAAAAGCCAGAGCCTAGATTGAGTAGAATCTCAATAGTAGAAAGTTTGCCTCACACTTGGGACCATGCATATAGTCCTCAGTACTGTACTCTCATACACAAAAGAGCCCTCTAAAATACATTTTGGTATTTTTGGCTGTTGTTTGCTCTACAGAACATCCTATATGTCCTTGTACTCAGAACTAACCCCAGGTACTTAGAATAAACACACTTCCAGGCCAGCCATGGTGGTACAGATCTTTACTGACAACATCTGTGAATTAGAAGCAGCCAGGTCTATGTAGTGAGCCCCAGGTCAGCCAGAGATACAGGTAATCAAACAAAAACCTAAGGGAAAAAAATAGCAGTTTTGGTGAGTATTTTATTTCTTTATATCTCTTGCTTTTAATGCCTACTTTATCCCCACAGTTTTAGAAAATTGTTTCATAACTCTTTTTATATGAAAAATAACCACTTTGGAAAGCACTCAGGGATATCTAAGAGGGTCTATTCCAGTCTACAAGTGCTTCCTAATTCCCGAAATCCAGCAGTCAAGCATCCAGAACTTAGGTCAGCAAACACAAGGCCCACTACTTGGAAGTTCTTGTTTCAGCCAACTGAAAGGGAAGAGGCACTTTCTTCCTCTCTGCTCTTTGTAGCTCATCTTTTCTGCTCAGCATGTCCTGCTGTTTTTCTTTTAACTTTGGGGTTTTAAAAAAACTCCTTTCTGGAACACTTGCAGGTTGCTTATGGGAATGTAAAGTGGAACAGATGCTATGGAAAGCAGCATAGGGCTCCTCCAAAAACTGAACCCTGAGTTATGTAATCCTGCAATCCCACTTCCGTTTATATAATCAAAAGATTGGAAAGGAGGGACTCAAGCAGGTGTTATGCACCCATGTTCATTTCAGCATCGGGCACAATAGCTCTAAGGTGGAAGCAACACAAATGGATAAATAAAATATGGCATATACATAAAATAGACTTTTATTCAACCTTGCAAATGATTTTGATAACTACTACAATATAGGGGGAAGAAAACTAAAGGAAAGGGTGCTAAGTGAAACAAACTGGTTACAAAAAAGATGAATATTGTATGAGTCTGCCTTATGTGATATATCCAGATTGTTAAATACATACAGGGGAAAAGTTGATTGAGGGGACCCCGGGGCTGGAGAGAAGGAGCAATGTGAAGGCCCTAGATGTCATACCTGTATTTCTAAAATTGGCTAAAATATTTGATCTTAAGATGTGTGTGTGTGTGTGTGTGTGTGTCACTATAATTTTAAGTGTGTCCTTTTAAATTGTATTCAAAATATTTAAAATTGTAATCCTTGATTTCTGGCCCAGTTTCATCAGCACTGGCAGCCTGCGTGAACATTGCTGGGTATCTGGAGGAGCAGCAGAATCGCTCTCACTCCTGAGCCCCTGGGTGAATCCATACTTGCTCTTCACTGACTATCCTGGGGAGACCTTCCAGAACTCTCAGGGCTCAGGTAGCTTGTGCAGCCTGGAAACAAAATGTTCAGGAAAACCCAGAGCCGGCCCACTGCCATTGTAACTCACAGTCTACTCAGAGAGATGAACACCCAGGAACAAACTCCCTTTAGACCCCATGGACCCAGAGACCCACAGGAGACACAAGCTCTAGTCAGAGACAACAAGATCACCTAGCATCAAGATAAGAAGATGGAAAGAGGCAAGCACAAGAACCTAAGCAATGAAAACCAAACAAACTGGCAACATCAGAACCCAGTTCTCTCACTACAGCAAGTAGTGGATTTCCCAACACACCAGAGAAACAAGTAATAAACTTAAAATCATACTTCATGATAATGGAGGTCCTTGAGAAGCACATGAATAACTCTGTTAAAGAATTACAGGAAAGCTAGAGGGTACAGAGAATGTATCCAAATGAACAAAATCAGAAAAGAAAAAGAAGACATAACATCAGAAACTGAGAGAATTCAAGAAATCATCAGATATGGGGACTAGAGTGCAACAATCAGATCCTATTACAAAAACCTATACTCAACAAAACAGGAAAACCTGGAGGAAATGGACATTTTTCTAGAAAGATACCAGACACCAAAGTTAAATCATGATCAGATAAACCATCTAAACAATCCCATAACACCTGAAGAAATAGATGCAGTCATCAAAGTCCTCCCAAATAAGAAAAGCCCAGAACCAGATGAGTTTAGTGCAGAATTCTATTAGACCTTTATAGAAAACCTAATACCAATACTCTCCAAACCATTCCACAAAATAGAAACAGAAGTAACACTACCCAAACTCATTATTCAAAGCCACAATCATGCTCATACCTAAACCACACAAGGACTCTACAAAAAAAGAGAACTTCAGATTATTTCCCTCATGAACATTGATGCAAAAATACTAAATAAAATTCTTGCAAACTGAATCTAAGAACACATCAAAATGATTATTCACCATGTTCAAGTAGGCTTCATTCCAGGGATGCAAGGATAGTTCAATACATGAAAATCTAGCAACATAATCTACTATATAATCAAACACAAAGAAAAAAACCACATGATAAACTCTTTAGATGCCGAGAAAGCATTTGACAAAATTCAAACTAAATGGTGAGAAACTTGAAGCAATCCCACTAAAATAGGGAACTAGACAATGCTGCCCTTTCTCTCCCTACCTAATCAATATAGCACTGGAATTACTAGCCAGAGTGATCAAAGAGCAAAAAGAGGGCAAAGGGATACAAATTGGAAAGGAAGAAGTCAAAATATCACTATTTGCAGATGATATGATAGTATACTTAAGTGACCACAAAAATTCCACCAGAGAACTCCTATAGCTGAAAAACAACTTCAGCAAAGTGGCTGAATATAAAACTAATTTGAACAAATAAGTAGCCTTCCTCTCCTCAAAGGATAAACAGGCTGAGAAAGAAATTAGAGAATTGGCACCCTTAACAATAGTCAGAAAGACTATAAAATACCTTAGTGTGACCCTAACCAACCAAGCGAAGGATCTGTATGACAAGAACTTCACATCTGAAGAAGAAAATTGAAGAAGATCTCAGAAGATGGAAAGATTTCCCATGGTCATGGATTGGAAAGATCAGCATAGTAAAAATGGCCATCTTGTCTAAAGCAATCTACAGATTCAATGCAATCCCCAACAAAATTCCAACTCAATTCTTCATATAGTTAGAAAGAGCAATTTGCAAATTCAGTTGGAATAATAAAAATCCCAGGATAGCAAAAATTACACTCAGAAATAAAAAAAAATCTGAATCACCATGCCTGACCTCAAGCTCTATTACAATACCAATTGTGATTAAAAACTGCATGGTACTGGTACAGTGACAAGCAAGTAGATCAAAGGAATAGAATATCAAAGACCCAGAAATGAACCCACACACCCATGGTCACTTGATCTTTGACAAATGAGCTAAAAATATTCAATGGAAAAAGGACAACCTCTTCAACAAATGGTGCTGGTTCAACTGGCAGTTAGTATGCAGAAGAATGCAAACTGACCCTTTCTTATCTCCTTGTACAAAGCTCAAGTCCAGCTGGATCAAAGACCTCCACATTAAACCAGGTTCACTGAAACTAATAGAAGAGAAAGTGGGGAAGAGCTTAGAACACACTAGCACAGGGGAATACAGAAGAAGGAAACCTGCTTGCACACTTGCCCTCACTACCAAGTTATTCCTTCACTGGAATTAGATCTTAGTTCCAGCATATACAGAGATATGCCGTCTGAGACATCCAGCCTCATGGACTAAACAACTACTGTATTCTTGGCCCTTCTGTTGGTGGACAGCTATTATTGGATTAGCTGGATCACAGTCTAAGTTATTCTAATAAATTAACTCTTCCTTCCTTCCTTCCTTCCTTCCTTCCTTCCTTCCTTCCTTCTTTCTTTTCTTCCTTCTTCTCTCTCCCTCCCTCCCTCTCTCTCTCTCTCCCTCTTTTTCCATCTTTCCTTCCTTCCTTTCTTTTTCTCTCTTTTTCTATCTAGAGATCCATTCTGTATGTTCTGTTACTCTAGAGAACTCTGACTAATACAATGGCTAACTTTTAAAATGCAAATGATTGTTAAATGCTAAAAATCAAAATGAAATTTTAGAAAAATATGAATTTGGTATTTCAAGGACCTCCTTGCAGAAGTTAACTCAGAAACAATAAAAAATTAAATATCTTTTACTATATAAAAATAACATTGTTTAGATGATATTCTATAACACAAACAAAAACAACAAATGTATTGATTGAAAACTATCTTTTATTACTAAAGATATGCATAAAATCTGATCCTACATATTATGTTTCTGATGCATGTCACTGCACTAAGGAGACCTCTTCATGACTCTACATATTGATAAGAAAAGATGCTTAAAGAAAGATACAAAATAGAAAAAAATTCTTTTGAGAAAAAAATCTCTATTCTATAAACACTTGTAAACACATATTAATTTATTAGCAGGGAAATAAAGTTAAAACAACAAGAATACATGTTTTCTAATTAACCTGTTAGCAAAATCTATGGATTTAAGAGATGTAGTATTGGTGAGGACCTGAAGAAGTTGGTACCCTCCTAGAGAGCTGTGGCACTTGGTAACATGCATTATTACTCCCTCTGTACAAATAGTAACCCAGAAATTTCTATTAAATATTTAAAACATACATCCATGACCCAGTGACCCAGTTCTGGCAAGTCACCCTTCAGAAAGAGAAAATAGTGACCGTGTGTACAAGTATGTTAAATAGTGGTGCTTTATTTGTGGTGGCAAAATTTTATACAAAAGGGTCCAACAGCTACCAATCGAGTATAAGTAGGCTAGAGAATGTTTTGGATTATTGAATAAAAATTTTCAGGAATGAATTTAATTATTTATCCACTGACCTGCTGTGATTAAGGAACGATAGGGTAAGGAAATCTGTTTTTAAAAATACTAATAGCAACAGACAGAACAAACACTGCGTCTGTATGTTTGTGTTTGCTCATGTGTGTGGTGGGGAAAATCATGGTGACATAAATACAGCGGATATCATAAAAGAGCAAACATGCAAAACTGAGAAGGAATTTGTGAGCTTCCTATGGGCAGGTGCCACAGATCTCATATCCTGCTCAGAGCTGTAAATAGTATTTGTAAAAAACCAGACTGAATAAATGTCGCTCTCAATTTGTGGCTTTGTGATTGACCGTGTTCATTCTAGGTTTCAACAAAACAGTACATTGATTTTATTGTATTTAGAAAGTTGGACTTCAGTCTTGACTCAGACATCAGTCTTTGGCACCCAACTTGAATAGAAGGAGCTTCAAATTTCACTAAGCCAGAGATAAATACACTCAAGATGCTAATAGTGTTTCTGGAGGGTGTTCAGAATGAGGCAGCCTCTCAGTGTTACTTTGAAATTTTCCTTCAAAAGAAACAGGATAAGGGCAGATTGTAGCCATGTGAGTTAATTATAGTGAATAATTTTCAACAAGCATAATTTTACTTTTTCTACTAACTTCTGGGAAGTGCTGTGTAGGATGTCAGTTCTTGTGGGAAACAAGACATCTCATATAGCATCCTATTCAGTTTGGCCGATAAGTCAATGCTGACTGTATGTGAAATTAACTGTGTCAGTTCTTCTTGTGAGCCATCAAGCATGTCACATCAGGTCTGTGGGACTCAGTGTTCTCTCCAATAGAATAAGAATAATAAGAATGTCTATACTCTGGGGTAGTCAGAAATATCTTAGAACCATTTCTGGAATGTAACAATGCAAAACCAGTAATACTTATTAATATTATGCCTGCTTGGTCAATAAAATTATGAACATGCCTAGAGATCATGGGTCACAGATCAGAAAATATATAGAGAACCAGAGACCCAAACACATTGCTTAATAATTCTTAACAAAGGAAATATCTTGAGTTAATAACTTAAGTATTTAAATTTCTGAAGTTTTTTTTCTCATTACTTCCCATTTCCCTTTTAATTTTCTCCTCAAAGCCAGTGTAAGATTTTTAGGTTTTCTTGTGCACCACCAATGGACTCTTTAATGATTATTCACTGCTGTGTAACAAATCACCTTAAAATTTAGGGTTTAAAAATTACAATAGATACATCATCTCATTATTCCAGCCTGGGAAATTTGGGTCAGGTTTCTTGGGAGATTGTAGTTAAGAAGTCATCTGCAACCACCATTATTTGAAACCTTGGCTTGGACTAAAGGATCCACTTTTGAGATGGCTTCCTCAAATAGTATACAAATCTATGCTAGAGGCCTTGTTTCCCACCATGAAAACTACTCCAAAGAACAAAAGTACTGTAGTGTCTTTTATGACTTTACCTTGGAAGTCATGTTCTATTATTTCTACTATATCTTACCAGCTATTCAGTGTAGGAGGGATTTGACCAGAGCTGGTCAACTAAGGGGCAAAACCCCTTGCATTCAGAACTCACAGTGCTTTACTATCTCATATATTTCATTTATTGGCTCAATATTCCTTTTATTCAAGGCAATAAGCTAGGCATTTACCTGGAGTAGTGAAGTCTGTTATGAGAGTCTTACCCTTAAAAGCTTGCTACCTGGTGAGAAGGATAGAAAACCCACCCATAACTGCTGGAAGGTTATATGGAATAAACATCATGGAAGTCTTGTCAGTATGCTACTTAGGTTACTGTGAGAAGTACATTTTATTTGTGTTTCAGAACAAACCGAATGTAATCAGGGTCTATCAGAATGAGGCAGGCAGAGAAAGGGGGACATGCCTTTTATGCAGAGTAAATAATGCCAACAGGATCATGGAGTTGCAAAAGCCAGCTGAGCTCAAGGGCCAGCACCTAGAGCACGTTTGAATACAAGTATATGAAAAGAGGAAAAGCGAGAGAAAGGTAGGCAGAGGCCAATACACACAAATCCTCAGAGACCATGCTGTAGCTTCTTAAACCTATTCAGTAAATAATGAGAACAGATGTATTTTGTTGGACTATGGGATATCAATCTGGTAAATAATGGGATGGAGAGTCTTTTAAGTCTCTCTCAAGGAAAAATCAATCAAATAGCAGAGACAGAGTAAGTGGGTAGGAAGCTCTCATAAAGGGGCAAAGGATCGAAAGCAGTACAAAGGATGTGGTAGGGTTAGAATTCTAAGGTGTGATTCTTCAGAAGAAAATGGAAGAACTTAGTAACAATGTGGTTCCTGTTTTTTGTTTTTTGTTTTTGTTTTTTTTTTGACATAACTCAATAAACTAAGTTTGGTACCAATTTTAGAGTTGGCATTCACTTAAAGAGGACCACAGCAAGATGGTGTCAGGACATGTCTTTTATGCAGATTTCAAGACTCTTTGTGATGGTTTGCATATGCTTGGCCCAGTAAGTGGCACTATTAGAAGATGTGGCCTTGTTGGAGGAAATGTGTCACTGTGGGGTGGGCTTGGAGATCCTCTTCCTAGCTGCCCGAGGATGCATCTGTTCATGGCTTCCTTTGGATGCAGATGTAGAACTCTCAGCTTCTCATGCACCATTCCTGCCTGGATGCTGCCATGGATGTTGCCATGCTTCTGCCTTGATTATAATGAACTGAACCTCTGAACCTATGAGCCAGCCCCAAATTAAATGTTGTTCTTATAAGACTTGTCTTTGTCATGGTGTCTGTTCACAGCAGTAAAACCCTAAGAGATTCATTGTCTGATCTTTTTCTTTCTCAACACAGATCCTGAGCCTCATTGGGTTATTGATTACTAAGATGGATTGAACCATTAATACTTGGAGAGTGGAGAATCTTCACACCAATGGGAGCAATGTGGGGATGGTCAGACCAGCACCTCAGGATCGTGTGTTGAATAAACTGGCTGAGGACCACCCTGAGCTCTGTTGGTAAAAATGATGGTGGGTAAGGAGTGGAAATGAGCTGAGATATGACAGTGTTTGAGGTCACAGTTTTTAAAATCAAGTGGACATGATTTCAAACCCAAGCTTCTATTTTTAGTTGGCTACTAGTGAACTGTTCTTTATAAAACTTAGCTGCCTAGTTTCTAATAAGTTTTATAGTACATAATTTTAAGGTTTTGGTTAAGTGGTTGGCATTTCAAACTCTTGGCATAGTGACCACCTATACTCATTACTCTTACAAAGAGTCAATTTATTGAGATTTTGGCCTTTACTCTGCTACCATCGGAGGCTGAGCATGTCTCTAGGGATTTGTTTGTTTGTTTCTTTGTTTTTTAAAGATGTACCAAAGAGCAATGTTGACTTCTTTTTTTCATGAAAAAATTAATCTGTCACTTTATTTTTTTAAACTTTATTTTTAAAAACAAAGATAAAAGAAAAATTTTTTAAACATTTTGGCATAAATGTTTACAAATACAATTCTGTCAGTGCTTGGCTTTTTTTTTCTTTTTTTTTTTTAAGGCTTGATACTCTGCATTAAGGTCTTTCTAGTTACAATGAGCAAAAAGTACATGTAAAACAGGATGTAATCCAGAATTAGTCAACATTTTCTTGGTGTGTAAAAAATGAGCATGACATTTTGGTTTTTTTTTTTGTTTTGTTTTGTTTTGTTTTTTTTTTCTTTTTTTCCTTGAACTTTACACAGTCTGTGAGTTGTTTCTGGGGCAGTCCAGGCCTCTGGGGTTAGCATCCCAATATCAGTGACTGCATATTTTGTCTGTTCTTTTGTGACTGGGTTATCTCACTCAGCATGATATTCTCTAGATGTAACCATTTTCTTAAGAATTTGGTTAAGTCATTGTTTCTGATGGCTGAGTAGTACTCCATTGTGTAAATATACCACAATTTTTGTATCCATTCATCTACTGAAGGACATCTGGGTCCTTTCCAGCTTCTGGCTATTATAAATAGAGCTGCTATGAACATTGTGGTGCATGTATCTTTGTTGTATATTGGAGTGTCTCTGGGATAAATGTCCGGAAGTGGAATAGCTGAATTTTCAGGTAGTACTATGTCCAATTTTCTGAGGAATCGCCAGACTGATTTCCAGAGTGGTTGTATCAGTTTACAACCCCAGCAACAGTGGAGAAGTGTTCCTCTTTCTCCACAACCTCGCCAGCATCTGCTGTTATCTGTGTTTTGGATCTTGTCCAATCTGACTGGTGTGAGGTGGAATCTCAGGGTTGTTTTGATTTGCAGTTTCCTGATGGATAAGGATGTTGAGCACTTCCTTAGATGTTTCTCAGCCATTTGATATTCCTCAATTGAGAACGTTTTGTTTAACTCTGTACCCCATTTTTTAGTAGGGCTGTTTGATTCTCTGGTGTCTAGTTTTTGAGTTCTTTGTATACCTTGGATATTAGGCTTCTATCTGATGTGGAGTTGGAAATCTTTTCCCATTCTGTTTGCTGCCATTTTGTTTTCTTGACAATGTCTTTACTTTAGCCTTACAGAAACTTTGCAACCTCATTAAGTCCCATTTGTTAATCTTTGACCTTAGAGCTTGAGCCATTGGCATTTGTTCAGAAAATTTTCTCCTGTGCCTATGTGTTCTAAGGTTTTCCCTACTTTCTCATCTAATAGATTCAGTGTATCTGGTTTAATGTGGAGATCTTTGATCCAATTATACTTGAGCTTTGTACAAGGAAATAAGAAAGGGTCTATTTTCATTCTTTTGCATGTTGAGTGCCTGTTGGACCAACACCATTTGTTGAATAGGCTGTCCTTTTTCCATTGAATGTTTACAGCTCGTTTGTCAAAAATCAGGTGACCATATATGTGAGGGCTCATTTCTGGATCTTCTATTCTATTCCATTGATCCACGTGCCTATTTCTGTACCAGTACCATGAAGTTTTCAGCACAATTGCCTTGTAATATAGCTTGAGGTCAGGGATAGTGATTCCCTAAGATATTTTCTTATTGCTGAGGATGGATTTCGCTATCGAGGTGTTTTGTTGTTCCATATGAAATTGCACATTGATCTTTCCAACTCAATGAAGAACTCGGTTGGAATTTTGATGGGGACTGCATGGAATCTGTAGATTACTTTTGGTAGGATGGCCATTTTTAAAATGTTGATCCTTCCAATCCATGAGCATGAGAGATCTTTCCATTTTCTGAGATCTTCCTCGATTTCCTTCTTTAGAGGTTTGAAATTCTTGTCATACAGGTCTTCACTTGCTTAGTTAGAGTCATACTCGGGTATTTCATAGTTTTTGTGACTATTGTGAAGGGTATCTTTTTCCTAATTTCTTTCTCCACATGTTTGTCCTTTGAATACAGGAAGGCTACTGATTTGTTTGAGTTAGTTTTGTATCCAGCCACTTTGCTGAACTTGTTTATCAGATGTAGGAGTTCTCTGGTGGAATTTGTGGGGTCACTTAAGTACACTATCATGTCATCTGTAAAGAGTGATGTTTTTACTTCTTCCTTTCCGATTTGTGTCCCCTTGATCTCCTTTTGCTGTCTAATTGCTCCAGCCAGGACTTCCAGTACTATGTTGAATAGGTAGGGGGAGAGTGGACAGCCTTGTTCAGTCCCTGATTTTAGTGGGTTGTTTCAAATTTCCCACAGTTAAGTTTGATGTTTGCTGTTGGTATGCTGTGTATTGCTTTTATTATGTTTAGGTATGGACCTTGGATTCCTGTTCTTTCCAGGACTTTTACCATGAAGGGGTGCTGAATTTTGTCAAATGCTTTCACAGCATCTAATGAGATGAGCATCTGATTTTGTTCTTTAAGTTTGTTTATATGGTGGATTACATTGATGGATTTCCTTATATTAAACCATCCCTGCATCCCAGGGATGAAGCCTACTCTGTCATAGTGAATGATCTTTTTGATGTGTTCTTGGATTCGATTTGCAAGAATTTTGTTGAGTATTTTTGCATCAATGTTCACAAGTGAGATTGGTCTAAAGTTCACTTTCCTTGTAGGGTCTTTGTGTGGTTTAGGAACGAGGGTTATTTTAACCTCAAAAAATGAGTTGGGTAGTATTCCATCTGATTCTATCTTGTGGAATAGCGTGGAGAGTATTGGTGTTATGTCCACAATAAATGTCTGATAAAATTCTGCACTGACCCCCTCTGGACCTGGGCTTTTTTTAGTTTGGAGACTTTTGATAACTTCTTCTATTTCTTTAGGTGTTATGGGATTATTTAGATGGTTTACCTGGTCCGGGTTTAACTTTAGGATCTTGTATCTGTCTAGGAATTCATTCATTTCCTCCAGATTTTCCAACTTTGTGGAGTATAGGCTTTTGTAGTAGGATCTGATGATTTCTTGAATTCACTCAGTTTCAGTTGTTATTTCTGCATTTTCCTTTCTGATTTTGTTAATTTTTATACTCTCTCTTTGCCCTCTAGTTAGTCTGGCTAGGGGTTTATCAATCTTGTTGATTTTCTCAAAGAACCAGCTCTTGGTTTTGTTGATTCTTTGGATTGTTCTTTTTGTTTCTATTTGGTCTATTTCTGCCCTAATTTTGATTATTTCTTGCTGTCTACTCCTCTTGGGTGTATCTGCTTCCTTTGGTTCTCGAGCTTTTAGCTGTGCTGTCAAGTTGCTGATGTATGCTCTCTCTAGTTTCTTTTTGGAAGCGCTCAGGGCTATGAGTTTTCCTCTCAGTACTGCTTTCATTGCATTCCATAGGTTTGGGTATGTTGTTTTTTTGTTTTCATTGAATTTTAGAAAATCCTTAATTTCTTTCTTTATTTCTTCTTTGACCCTGCTATCGTTTAACAGAGCATTGTTTAGTTTCCATGTGTATGTGGGCTTTTTGTTGTCTTTGTTGTTGTTAAAGACCAGCCTTAGACCATGGTGATCTGAGAGGATGCATGGGAGTATTTCAATCTTCTTATATCGATTGAGGCTCGTTCTGTGTCCATTTATGGTCAATTTTTGAGAAGGTGCCATGAGGTGCTGAGAAGAAGGTGTATTCTTTTACTTTAGGATAATATGTTCTGTAGATATCTATTAATTCCTGTTGGTTCATAGTCTCTGCTAGTTTTACAGTGTCCTTGTTCACTTTCTGTTTCCATGATCTGTTCATTGGTGAGAGTGGGGTATTAAAATCTCCCACTATTATTGTGTGGGGTTAAATGTATTTTTTGAGCTTTAGTAGGGTTTCTTTTATGAATGTGGGTGCTTTTTTATTTGGAGCATATATGTTAAGGATTGAGAGTTCCTCTTGACAGATTTCCCCTGTAATGAGTAAAAAGTGTCCTTCTTTATCTTTTTTGATAACTTTTGGTTGGAAACTTATTTTATTTGATACTAGAATAGCCACTCCACCTTGCTTCTTGGGGCTGTTTGCTTGGAAGTTTTTTTCCCACCCTTTTACTCTGAGATAGTGTCTGTCTTTGTCTCTGAGATGCGTTTTCTTTATGTAGAAAAATGCTGGATTTTGTTTATGTATCCAGTCTGATAGCCTATGTCTCTTTATTGGGGAGCTGAGGCCGTTTATGTTAATAGATATCAAGGAATAGTGATTTCTGTTTCCTGCTATTATTGCTTTTGTAAGTTGAGTTGTGTCTGTGTCTCTTTCTTCTTTTGGTTTTCTTGCTTAGGAGTTTTCTTGTTTTTACTATGATGTAGTTCCCCTCATTATATCGGGTTTTCCATCTATAATTTGTTGTAGTGCCTGGTTTTTGGTCAGATATTGTGTAAATTCAGATTTGTCTTGAAATATCTTCATCTCTCCTTTTATGGTGATTTATAGTTTTGCTGAGTATAGCAGCTTAAACTGGCACTTGTGTTCTCTTAGGGTGTGCATGATGTCTGTCCAGGCTCTTCTAGCTTTCATAGTCTCTGTTGAGAAATCTGGTATGATTCTGATTGGTCTGCCTTTATATGTTACCTGACCTTTTTCCCTTACTGCTTTTAGTATTCTTTCTTTGCTTTGGGCTCTTGGTATATTGACTTTTATGTGTCAGGAGGAATTTCTTTTCTGGTCCAACCTATTTGGAGTTCTGAAGGCTTCTTTTATGCTCGTGGTCATCTCATTCTTAAGGGTAGGGAAGTTTTCTCCTACAATTTTGTTGAAGATATTTACTGTGCCTCTTAGTTGATATTCTTCTCCCTCTTCTATTTCTATTATCCTTAGGTTTGGTCTTCTCATTGTGTCCTGGATCTCCTGGACATTTTGGGTTAGGAGCTTTTTGTTTTTTGCATCTTCTCTGGCTATTTTGTCTATGTTTACAATGTTGTCTTCGGCCCCAGAGATTCTCTCTTCCATTTCTTGTAGTCTATTGTAAATGCTTGCTTCTGTGACTCCTGATTTCCTTTTTAGGTGTCTTACCTGTAGGGTTATCTCTTTTAGTGTTTTCTTTATTGTGTCAATTTCCATTTTAAATTCCTTCTTTCATTCCTTCATCTCTTTGGTTCTGTTTTCCTCTAGTTCTTTGAGTTCTTTGAGTGTTTTTCCTGTTTCCTCTTTAAAAACTTCTGATTCTTTTTGCTTTTCCTCCTGTTCTTGTTTAAGGATCTCTATCATCGTCTTGAGGTATGATTTTAGGCCTGCATCCTCTTTTTCTGGAGAGTTTGGCATTCCGCTCTTTGCTGTGATGGGAGAGCTGGGTACTGGTGTTGCCAGGTTGTCTTCGTTTCCTTGGGATATGCTCTTTCGCTTTTTTCTTGCCATCTTGTTTTCAGGGATATGTTCTTGCCTTTCCCTTGTACCTGGTCAGTGTCCCTGGATCTCTGCTGGTCCAGGTGGCTGATGGTCCGAGCCCGGTTTTGTGCCCCAAAGCCACCGGGTGGGAACAGAGGTCCCAATGCTGGGTTCCTGGTCCCTGGATCAGACAGGGCAGGGGCACACTTTGCGTGTGCATTTGGCAGAGATCTTTCTGCCTCCTGGCTGCTCGGATCTCCTACTCACCAGGCCTTAACCTTTGCAAACTGCTGGTCTAGCCATTGTTGACTTCTTTTAGATTTGGAATAATATTTTACTGCTTGTAATTTTGGACAGCTGAGTATACCCTAGTGTTTGTTTTATAAGGAGGCCGAAGATAAAGGCAGGTAAACAAAAGAGTGTTGAATGCTAATAAGTACAACACTGAGATCATGGATGACTTGCAGTTTCCTCTTCACTTTAAATTACCAGGTGTGCCCATACATGCTCTTCCTGGGATCTTTTCCTCTGGTAAGGAGTATTAAAATAAAGCATGTGTCAAATTATATATAAGACTCATAAGTATGATTCTTTATTGGCAAGAAAGTATCTTTTAGGTTTACTCTGATTATCCTATTTGTCAAATAGGGTCGCTGGGAATCTTTGAATTCAGAAACTATAAATTCTGTTCAAACTGAACTTAAACCAGGGAATATCATTGGGTCGACTAGCAGAGTATAAGGAAAGGAATGGCTTCAGGAAAACCTGCTCTAAGGACTCAGTGCCTCTAAGATTGTTCTTCTTTTTGGACTTGTCTCTACATTGTGTCTTTTTTATCTTTTATTGGTGATACAGTTGCCAATAGGTCCAGACCTTTATTTTCCAGCTTCAAAAACTCTATCACCAGGCAAATGGATAGAACATGAATCTATCATCCTGAGTGAAGTAACCCTCATAAAAGAACACTCATAGTATGTACTTACTTATAAATGGATACTAGCCCCAAAAGCTTGGCATACCCAAGGAAACATCCATAGAACTTATGAAGCTCAAAGAGAAGTAAGTGGATGCCTCAGTCTTTCTTAGAAGGAAGAACAAAACACTCATGGGAGGAAATAAATTGACAAAGAGAGAAGCAGGGATTGGAGAAAAGATCAACCACAGACTGCCTCACCTGGGGATCCACCCTATATGTGCTCAATAAACCCAAGCACTATTGGTGATGCCAAGTAGTGCTTACTGGCAAGAACCTGATATGAATGCCTCCTCAGAGGTCCTGCCAGAGCCATACTGATACAGAAGAGGATGCTTGCAGATAACCATCAAACTGAACACTAGGACCCCAATGAAGGAGCTAGAGAAAGGACTGATGGAGTTGAAAGGGTCTGCAATCCCATGGGAAGAACAAAATTATCAACTATCTAAACCCACCACAGCTCCCAGGGACTAAAACACCAAACAATGCATTTGCATGGAAAGATCCATGGTCTGAGGCACATATGCAGCAGATGATAGCATTTTTCTGACATTAATGGGAGGAGAGACTTTTGGTCCAGCAAAGACTCATTTTCCCAGTGTAGGGGAACACTAAGGTGCTGAGGCAGGAGAGGGAAGTTGGGAAAGGGAGCACCTTCAGGGAGGCAATGGGAGGGGAGAGGGATGGGTTTGTGGGAAAGGGATAACATCTGAAATATAAATGCAGAGAATTTACAATAAAAGAAAAAATATATTTCTTCTTAAAATAAAACAAAACAAAACAAATAAAAAACCCTCTAGCACCTCTAGAAATCAGATTCTGACTAGTTTAGATTGGCTATAATATCAGCCTGTGCATTTCCCTGAGCTGGTCACTGTAGCCAGGGAAGGTAGGACTCTGACTTTCTTAGCCTGAGGCCCCAACATTTTGCCATAGCTGCTAAGGGAATCTGTTCCACCAGAATGTGGAAGATTAGCAGTAAAGAAGACTGCTTCCCAAGGAATATCAGACGGCAAAATGCCCTCACAATTTTTTCCCTACAACTCATGAGGTAAGCTGTTCGTCAAAGATGAAACGTATACCACCAAGAGCAATAGGGAGTAGAACCCTAGCTCTTTTCTTTCTGTGGGCCTTATCATTTCAAGCCTGCTAGCCCATTCCAGGAAGTCAATCAATATTTGAATTGAGTTGAACCTGATTCAGACACATTCTTTCTCTTGGTTTGCTCTTGCCACTCCTTGATTTCATTTTCAGAATGATTTCTACCCATGGATGGCTTAGGGTAAGAAGCTGGCGCTTCTGAAAATAAAACTCTCCTACTGTATTTCAACTCTAACCCTCCCATGCCCATCCTTTATAGTCTACTTGCACTATTTTCAAAGTCTTCATTTTGACAAGAGCGTCTGATAGAGACACTTGTGGCAAGTGAAGGCCAGTATTTGGAAATAAGACACTGGAAGGGAGCCAGGAGTTTGTGATGGGTGCTGAATTCATGGACAGCTGAGTGTCCCTGTGTTTTCATTATAAGGAGGTACAAGGTGAAGGAAGCTGGAAAAAACCAGTTGTGAATGCTAATAAGCACACTGGCATGTTCATGAACTTGGGTAATTGATCATCGGTTTCCCTGAGTCACCAATGTTTGTTCTACTCTCATCTGTCAGGGTATCCATTCCAAGAATGCCTCATAGCTATATTGTCCAGTTATCATGGAGGATGGCTATGGACTAGCTTATGATATTACAGATGCAGCTACGTTATAATGGAAGCCGACAGATAAGACATTTCCTTCGGATCAATATCCATGACACTTTTTAGTTAGTTAAGATGTTGTATCTCCTAATATGATGGTAAGATACTGATTTACAGGCAAGGTTGAAAACACTGCTCAGTCACACCGCTAGAGTGATAAATATTTTAATGATTAAATATAGGAACATGCTCTACTATAGATAACTGATACAAAAATTGGAGGGCAGATCTAGAGCAGGAAGAACCTTGAGAAAGACACCAGCAGTCACCAAGATTTAGGCCTATCATAAGTTGGAATTGCTTAACTTAATGTGTGTCAGTAAGTTTCCCATTGCTGTCACAAGCACCTGACAACCTAACAAAATCAATTTGGTGGTGGAATGATTTATTTTGTTTCCTGGTTCCAAAGGCTTCATTCTGTGATTATATAGATACATTGTTTCTGGACTTGTAGTGAGGCAAAAACAAAACAAAACAAAACAAAAACTATAATTAAAAAAAAAACAGTCATAGTGGGCATGGTAGAGCAAAGGAACTCACTTTGTGAGATATGTATATGTGTGTGTGTGTGTGTGTGTGTGTGTGTGTGTGTGTGTATTCAAGGTAGAAACCTGAAGACAGGAATTGAAACAGAAGCCATGGAAGAGTGCTTCTTACTAGATTTATCTTCATTGCTTGTTCATTTTCCTTTCTTATACATTCCTAGGATTACCTATCTAGTGGAGGCACTACCCCCAACAGGCTTGGACCTCCCTCATCAATCAGTTAAAAAAAAAAATCCCCATAGGCCAATCTGGTAGGGCATTTTCCAAATTGATATTCTTTCTTCCAAAATGACTCTAGCCTGTGTCAAGTTGATGTAAGAACTAACCAGCATACTACTAAAGTTTCTACTACCTAATAATACCATCATTCTAAGTATCCATCAATGGATAAATCTATTGACACAATAGATCGCTTTCCAAAGGATTCACTTCTAAATGATGCTTCAGGGAAATATTGGTAGTGATTTTGTTAGATGTCTAGTTAGATATCAACAGGCTTGAAGGACAACAGCGATGGACCCATCTCTCATAATCAACAGCTTATAAAACCAACGACTAGACTTGCAGGGCTGTAATACTCTAGTTATACTGGTCAGATAAATGGAACCTCAATTATAATTTTAGTTCTAGGAGGTATTGTGACATCCTGAATTTTCTGAATGGTCACTAATTGGTAACTATCTAAACCAGGCTATAGGATCCTTAAGCATTACAAGATTGTAAAGCAGGAGATGTTTTGATAAAAACTAAAACCAATCCAAGGACATAAGCTGGCCCATTTGGTTAATTCAAGTCAGCTGGTAAATCACCTAGACAGTAAAATATCCTTTAGAAAAGCTAACTGATTCAGAGCCTTTACAGATGGTTTGAAATCTGCCTGAACTGTAGATCAAGGGCAATGTTATGGTCTCTTTGGGCATCATTCTCTCTCCTCTTGACAATACTCCACTTAACTCTGCAGTAAACTCTATCTTTTACAATAGACTCTCTGTCTTATCTGAATGCTTTGGAGGAAGATCACAAGGGCAGGGCAATGAAAGGGAGATCAGAGTGAGATCCAGATGACAATTTTCTTAACACCACAGTTTACTAGTAGCCCTGTCTGCATTCTATGACCAATATCCCCCAGCCATCTGAAAATCAGCATAGGCATTATTCGTGGTACATTCTATCTTTGCCAGACACAAGCTTCAAAGGAAGATAGGAAGTGTTTGGCTATAGCATATTCTGGAATTTCAATTTCCCATGTAATCTCTGGACTTCAAGAATCAAATTAAGATTTGATTTGGAAAGTGCTGCTGCTACAGTGGTCAGGAGCTATCCTTAGGTGTTGGCTGCATAGAAACGAGAAACTGAGCATTTTGCCTATGACTTAGAGCTATAGACTAAATGCTTTTACAATTCTATATTTTCAAAGTGTTCTAGGATCAGGAAGATATCAATGGTTTTCAGCTCTCAGTGTTTCTATGTTCTGAGACTGATTAAGCTCATTTCCCAACAATGGCCTTTGCTTTCTGAACTAAATCCTGTGAGTTGGGCACAGCAGATGTTATTCTGCAATTGCAGAGTGCTGACTAATCTTCCTGTAGCTTTCAAGAAAGAATGGGGAATAAGATTTTGTTATTCAAACTCAGGTGTCTTCCCTTAATGTTTCAAAATACCAACTAGTAACAAACACAAACAAAAGGTTAAAATCTGGACCAACTAGAAATGTTTGAGTCCAAGCCAGAGTGGTAGATATGATCTAATGTTTATGTGAAGTGCAATCCAGTGGAACAAATTTGGAGGTAAGGAGCAGGAGTAGACAGAGGACATTGTAGCAGTGCTGCAGAATGACTTTTATTATGTAGCTGGTAGTGGCCTTTTTCTGCTTCTTAGGTTCTAAGCTAAACACAGAGCATGAATGTTATCCTTAAATTTATGATACTCTTTAAAAACAACCTTTTTTTCTAATTTTTTCCAATAATTTTGAAACATATTTTTTTTCTTGCTACTAAGCCATTTCTACATCCATAATCAAAAATTACCATGCTTCCCTGTTGGCTTTGCTGGAACACCTGTAATTAACTTCCAGCAATGTCTGCCTAATTTAAATTGCAAACCCATGGGGCAAGCACAAGGACTAATTATCCATTCTGTAGCCAACCTGGAGCCAACTTCAGACTACAACTTGGCTCTGCCTGTTCTCCTGTCTGCTTCCTCTCTGGTCTCCTTGTAAGGATAGGAAAACTCATCTGCCTTATTGGTAGGGATCTGCCTCAGGTGGCGCTTACGCAGCTGGTCGGCTTTACCTATAGAGGAACTGAATCCATTTCTTTATCCCAAACAGTTGGCATAACCCCAGCCTGAGTATGTTCTCTCCTGAAACCCATAGCAGGTGAAACCCAGCCTGGCTTGCTAGTGGTGTGCTTGGGTTTTACCCTAAAGGTCAGGAAACTGAGTTCATTGGGATATCCTTAGCTTTTATCTTTCTTTTGATGTGTAGGCCCGAAAAGTTGCAATTTGGAAATATTTAAAATTAGAATTGAGGAAAACTGCTTTTCTCCAAAGCCTTTTACTAGACAGGAAATACTCCATCTTAAAGGGTAGCCAGTGTGCTTCTATAGCTGGAACAGACATCTGAAACCAGATGAAAGATAACCAAAGTTTTGGCTTGCACATTCACAGTGGGGAAGAAACAGTTGGCTTTTATTCAGATCGTGGATTCATTGTGGAGAATCAATTAGAACAGATAGTTTGTTGGCTAATCCATAGCATTTGTGCCTCACACAAAATCACTATTTTTATTATTTAAATGCATAAATACAGCTACAACTTCTGAAATGCTGCATAAAAATGTGGTGGGGGAAGCTTATGCTCTGGTCAATATGGAGTCAGCTTTTGCAGTTGGCACCCCGTGCTTCTTTCCGTGGCACAGCATAAAAATGGCACATACAACTTTCATCAGCACTAGCGTGTTGCTCATTTAGAATGTAATCGGCATAGTGAATAGCAATTATCAGCCAAATGGCTGGGAAGTGAAAATGACCTAGTAATCAGTGTAAACATGTATTATGCTGTCATATTAGAATGTGTAAATATTAGACAGTAAAAAGCCGACCGTGGGCATCCAGAATCTTTCTTAAGAGGCCAGTCTGCATGCAAGTATTGTCTGAGATCCATGGCGTGCTTTGTGGATGACAGCTACTAACCTTGCAGACTTTGTAAACAGTAGGTAAGTGTCATCATTTGCTCACTAATGGGTGGCATGACTTGGAAAGGCATTGGCCTGATCTTCATAAATCCTATAATGGCCAAGATGCCTATGGAGAGGTGATAGCAGCTTGGTAGCAGTGTATACATTTACATCCTCCTCCAAGCCAGTCAGGTGGGGACAGTATCAGGGTTACAAAATGATGCTAAACTAAGCACTTGGACTGCATGCTGGGCTAAAAGAAAGCTAGGTGATAACCAGCAGAATTTATTTTAGAATTGTATGGAGGTACACTGTACTGGGAAAGTTAGGCAAATTGATGGGATGTGTTTGCTAGCAAGGTTCTAAACAACAGGCTTGCATAATTTTCCTTGTTTTTTTTTTTTTTCTATTAGTAGCTGACATGCCTAGACGGATAGATCTAAAAATGCCTCAATAGCAAATTAGACAGAAGGGTGATGCCTATAGAGCATTTCTCCTGTTTAGGAAACATCCATATATCTCCCCACCTCCAGTTTTGTAAGGCTTCTCAGTATTTGGGAGATAGGAAAGAGTGGATGCTTCCCCCTTGTTGAATTCTGGTACCCTGTTTAAACTCTATGGATCATGGGCTGTCATGGAGGACTTTTGTACCATCTTCTTTTCCTTATTTTCTCATGTTAAAGTAGTGAACATGTGCCCCAGGCTTAGCCAACCCTTCTCAAAAAGACAAGAGTATACTTTTTATAGCAGAAGACTAATCAAATTCTGCCAAGACCTTTGGGAGTGTTGGCTCTGACTGTTTCTTGTCCTGAGTATGTGTGTTGTCTAGTGGCTTCCCTGAAGGAGAGTTCTTCTCAGACTGACCATGGAGGTTTTATGGCTGTCAGCAACCTGTACTCTTCAATTGATGGAGTCTTATCTGAACTTCTGAGAATGAAGATGAAGCAGGTATGGCGGGCATTGCTGTACCTAGAGCAGAGGTCGGGAAGAAGTAATCTCAGTCTGCATGTGAAATGATACTCAAGTTGTTTTTATCCTAGGGATAATGTTAATGTCTCAGATGGTCATGCCTGTTCACGTTTGAAGCCTTTTCCTCCTCTACCTTGTTAGATGTTGATTAATTAGGATGGATTTGAACCATCTCTGCCTTCTGGCCTAAGCAATATCCATAAAGATAAGGCAAAATTACTGATTCCAGGGAGAGCTCCACACTATTCACACTCACTGGGATGATTTACAGAAGAAACTCACCGTAGTGTGCTGGGAGAGAATGATTTTCCATGCTCATCCCCCCACAAAGAAACTCACAGTAGTGTGCCGGGAGAGAATGATTTTCCATGCTCATCCCCCCACAGCAGCCACGGAGTATTATGTGTATGTTTGCCTCTATGGACTCTGAAATCAAAATATTTTTTAACTAGGATGTACAAATAATTTGTCTTAGCATCAACATGGGAGGCAAACGTAAGGTACAGTTTCTGCCCACAGAGAGTCTGTAACCTTTTTGAAGAAGTTGCCAGACAAACAGACTTGAAAATTCTAGGAAAAAGGGGATAAATCTTCAGACTCAAGAGACTAGAAAGGGCTTGTTATTGAAAAGTCTCTTGAGAATTACTGCACACGTTCAAACACCAAACTTCCAGCTAGACCTGGATGATGTCACGATTTCCAAAGGGTAGACTGTGGCTGATTTTATACAGGATGGTCTCTGCTCAAGAAGACTTGGCAAGAAGACTTGGCAGGGAGAAAAGTAAGGGAATTTATACTAAGAGGTTTCTATTTACAGGTCTGCATGAGTGAGTTTGTGTGTGTGTGTGTGTGTGTGTGTGTGTGTGTGTGTGTGTGTGTGTGTGTAAGGGACTGTCAGAGAGAAAAGAAATGATCTGTTTGTCTTCCATGAGGCATTTTGAACACAGCAATTCAAGTTAGAGGGTATCACAAAGCAACTCCTTTTCTCAAGTTGTATGTTGCTGTAAGGAGGCAATTTGTGAAAAATCAATGGGTTTACACAAAAAAGTGTGCTGAATGAGCACACTTCTCATCCATTGGTTCTTTCATTGTGGCCAAACATGACTAAACTCTTTTAGAATAGACCATTTCCCAGAAGTGTCAGTCTCCTGGACACTGGCTAGGTGGATTTGCACATGGCTAACATAGGTGTGATTGGTTGACTTACTCTGGGGAATCAGGAAGGAACAGAACTGGGATGTTCAGTTTTCCATTCTAAGGCAGCCTGTGAGGGGATTACGGTACATTTGGCATTCAATACTCACTATAACATAACAACGAAATACAGAAGGCAGAAACTAGTTTTCAACTTTTCAGAATAATTTGCTATAGGCAACTCTAAATGTTGCAATTGGAATGGGAAGTATTGTCTCCTGACTTCAGAACAGCTTGATTCACTAAGGGCACATTGCCTCCCTTTGAGAACAAAATAAAAATAGCCCAACTTAATCAAACTACATTTGCCAAGTTCTAGTCTATAGGGAACTTTTATTTTTATAGCTCAGAGTAACACAGACTGTATGCGAGGCGATTTTAATGGCAGTATTGGGACAAGCTATACTATAGCCTCACAAATAGAGTACAGAAGCCTGTGGCTACATTTTCAAAGTAGTGCTAGAGAGAAGCCCTCACTAGAAAACAAATGCATGTTGAGAAGAATCCCTTTTTAGTTTTGAAAGTCAAGTACCATTTGATGGCTGCTCTTCCTTCTCTGCTAGTCTTTTTTTAAAAATTAATTTGTATATGCATGTGAGTGTTTTCCTATATGCACAGGTGCAGGCCACAGCATATGTTTAGACATCAGAAGACAGTTGTGGGAGTCTATCTATCATGTCAGTTCATGAGTTCAAACTCAGGCCGTCAGGCTTGGCAGCAAGCATCTTTTACCCACTGAGATGCCTTGCTGACCTTCTTTGCCAGTCTTTTAAACTTGTAATCATTACGGGAGTTAGACAGTCAATTATCATCTCTGTCGGACAAGACCTGTATCTGATCTCTGCCTCTCAGAAACAAATGTCTGCTGCATGAGAGGAACAAAGACAACTAGTAAACAGTGTTTAAAAACATTATTTCCTTTTGGAAATTATATCATTGCCCTATTCCCTTTCCTCCCTCCAAAACCTCTCTATACACCCCATGATGTAATAAACATGTTTAAGACAAAGGACATTTTATGTCTGACTAAGTAGGAAGCAAGAGCAGATAATTGAGTTGAGCGCAACAGTAAAATATCATGAATATATTGCCGTCACCCCAATGCTGTGGATATGTTCTGGACATCAGTTCACTACTCAGCATAAACAATCCCATCATCTAAGTATGACTGGGAGCACAGTTTCACAGAGGAACAAAATTGCCATACAACGTGAAGTCACTTAGTCACAGTCAACACTATTTGAGAGCTGAAAAGGACTTAAGTTGGAGGCTCAAGCTTTGATGACACATTTACCAAGTGACAAACAGCCAGGGTAGATGTTCATCTGAGGTCAACTGGCCTGAAGACGTTTACATTGTGCAAACCTTGTTCATCCACACCAGCTCGCAGGTCCTCAAGTGTCTTTTCCAAAGCAGCACTGTCTCGATTTCATCCAGAACGTGAAGAAGCATCACTTAAGAGCAAACGAACAGGAGTGCTGGAGAGATGCTTCAGCAGTTGAGCTTATTGCCATTGCAGAGGACACAAGTTAAGGTCCTAGAAACCATGTTGGGTAGTTCACAACCACGTGACACTCTAGCTCCAGGGCATCTGACACATTTTACTGACTGTTCAGATACCCACATGCATGAGGCATGTATGAGTATGTAAGCATGAGCAAACACACACACATGTACACACACACACACACACACACACACACACACACATACACATAAATAAATAAATAATAAAATAAAACTAAGTAAAATAAATATATTAAAAGTTAACAAATAAGTAGTCCATATTGTAAAATTGTATATTTCCAAGGTGATCGTAGAGAAAATTTTGTAGCTCTGTTCTTGTGTATCTAAAAGACAGCACTGTTGGAGTCTTTGGCCCCTGTGGGTTTCTTATGAAATGCAACTTTCTTTTTTCTTTCAGAACAACTGTCTTTGTGAGCTGGGAAGAGTCTTTAGCTCTCAACCACCACCTTGCTGACCTTGAGGTCTCGTCTCAACAATAGGTTAGAAAATTTTCCCTGGTGCTTCCTTTCATATTGACCTCAAGAGAGCCTACAATGTCTTTCTCTCTTCTCCATCCATTACTATCCTATATAAATTCTGCCTCAGAATTATTATTCTATATAAATTCTGCCTTCTGTCACTTCTGTTCTCACGTAAACTTAAGAAACATTTGTTTTCTGTACAAAAGCCTGTTTGTCCTGAAGCTCCGTCCGTTCTCCCAGGTGTGAGCTCTGAAGCAAGTGTTTCAAACACAGAATTCTTGTTATAACTAAGCACGGTACTGAGAAAAGGAAAAAGATTAATCTGAGCTTTGATCCATTTGGCTTTTTTTTTTTTTTAAGGAAAACCTGCTTTATTTCATTCTTGTAGCTTTTTGTTGGTAATATACAGGAGAACTTGTCTTCAACGCTACCAGGGAACCTCATTTGGCCCTGGGGTAGAAACCTCAAGAATATGCATGACATGGAATGAAGGCATGAGCATTGGTGGTGAAATGCATTCTGGGACAATTCGGGAAGGAACGGCCAAAAAAATGCAAAGAATGCAACCAATAGGTCTCAAGAAAGAGCAAGCTAGTGTTGATTCTTCTCCAGTGTGCAGTTACTCACGGAGGTCACGCCTAGGTGAAAACAAGTGTGCTCCAACTATTTTAACATTTTGTATCTGAAGCAGAGCACTAGGAAGAGCCCCAAGTCACAACATGACCTCTTCTCAAAGAGCACCACACCCTCCATTTTGGTGCATTTTCAGAATTAAGCATGATCATTTCTTCTGCTTGTAACTTGACAAGTGTGATCTACAAATCTCTAAAGAATTCTACTGTGCTAAATATTCAAGAGGGTGTCTGACAGGGTGAGGCTAGGGAGATTAAGAGGATACAGAGGAGAGCCAGGCAAGACGTTGACAAAACAGGAAGTTCATATATATGAAAGATTTTACTGGGACTTATGGGTAAAATAATTTTGTCATACTGATTATCAACATTTTGGCATTAATCCCAACAAATGGTAAGATTATTGAGACAATGCTAAGTGGTTCCTATTACTTTAATTTCATTTTACTGAAAACATTTTTTCTTCTGCTTAAGGTATTTGGAGAAAGTATTCCTGTTTCCTAGTGAGAGAGAAGCCCCACCCCTTTCTTCATGGTGTGATGATTCCAGTCCAAATGCAACCAGTTTCTGGAAATGGCAAGTGAGACACTTGTTGCCATGGTGATTGTTAATAGTTCTGACTCAGATATAGTGTTGCCATAGCAACTGCATTGAAGCCCCTGGGAGGTAGTGCAGTTTCTCTCTCTCTCAGTCTCTCTCTCTCTCTCTCTCTCTCTCTCTCTCTCTCTCTCTCTCTCTCTCTCTCCTCTCCTCTCTCTCTTTTATCAGCAGAAAGAGGCTAAGAAGAACCATTTTAGTAGCTTCTCAAGGTTATTTCATCCATATGGAAGCTTGTCCTGTTTTGCACTGATGGGGCAGGCATGCATTACACTGCAGAAAGAATAAAGTCCTATCACAGTAGCAAGAATATTATCTGCCTTTTGATGTAGCCTCATTTTTTTTTTTTTTTTACTGTAATGGTTTCTAGTAACACAGGTCATCTCAAGTGACAATATTAAGATCTTCAGTATCACTGGCAAGACGAGAGAAGCAAAGGTCAAAGACTGAATAGGCAAAATTCATTGAGTTGCAGGCTGCCTCAGCTTAGGAGCATCCCTGTGAAGATGGGAGAGATGGAGAGCAAAGCATCAGGGGACAGACTTCTTTAGACCAACTAGGCTTCTTTCTCTAGATTGTATACTTGCAAACAAACCATCATACATATACCCGGCTTTTAAAACATGATCAGCACGCAGCAGAAAGCCTTCAATAAGTATGATGAGCAAATGAGTCGACCGTCAGACAGCAGACATTAGTGTTTATTCATTCATTTCCCCAGAGACCATTCATCTAATTCTGCATCTCTTCGAGGCTTTTACTACATTCTGTCATGCTCAGAGCTGCAAGCGGTCAGCAGGTCTGTGTCCTTGCTACCCCGAACCATTGGGGCAGCTTTCTCCTGTCAGGCCCTATTCCCATTTTCCAGTGTGGACTTCTGACAACGGGGAGTAGCTGGAATGGGACTTAAGTGGCACTCCTATGTTCAGCCTTGTTTCTGGTCAGCAGACAGAGCATCTCTAGACTGCCCTCGCTGTTAAGCAGAGGGCTGTAAGCCACAGACTGAATGCTGCAAGGGCCTTCTCGGATAGTCTGTCCTCAACTGTCATGTTTCTGGTTCCACCCTGGTACTCTCAGGCTGAGATTTTTTTTTCATTTTTTAAATGATCCCCCCCCCCTTGAGCATGACAACAATACCTGTTTCTTTGTACATCTCATTGGGCCTACCACCCTTTAAAAGAAACTTAGTGAAAACCATATTACATAAAAAAAAAAGCAAATCAGGTGTGTGTTTACTTTGACTTCCATGTAGCTTTTGATTGGGTTCTCTCTTCTTGTCACTAGAGGTGTTACCTAGTTACTGTGAGGGAAATGTGGGTGCTAGTGGGAAAAGTTGGCATTAATAGGAACAACACCTAGATACTGGAGAGGAAGGTCCCTGAGCAATGACAAGCTTGGAATTCTATTGAAGATGCCTCTGCTCATGTAAGGGACCAGACCAGATTTGGTAAATATTTGTGGAATGAGCAATTATTTTTTTCCTGAAATTCATATATGTTATACATGGATTGATGATTGCAGAGGGTAGGCTCCATTTTCCTGCTTCTTAGTGTTTCCTGCACAGCAGGAAACCGTTCCAAAACGCTGGCTCTATGCTAATGCACAATCTACCCCTCATTAGTTTGGTATTGAAGAAAGATTTTTTTCCTTAAATAAAAATCCTTTTGCAACCAGCTTGCTAGGGTGACTCCTGTGTTATTATGCAGTGCTTTTAATGTTTGAAAATACCTGAAACACTTCATTTCCCATCTTAATATTTCATAGCTTCTTCCTTGCTAACTGGTTGCTAAAATTTTATGGACTTGGTTGGTCCTTTCTTTTTTCATCTTTTCCTCACATTAATTATTTTAAATGAATGGAGAGGACTGGAGAGGTAGCTCCATGGGGAAAAAGCATTTACTGCACATATATGAGGACCTGGGGATCCAAGACCCATGTAGAAATCTATTTGTGACCCCATACACCAGTAATGCCATCACTGGGGGTAAAGGGTGGAGACATGAGAATCACTGTGGTTTGCTGACTGATGGAGATCCAGTTCCTCAAGGGAATAAGGCAGTGAGTGACACAGTAGCATGCCTTTGCTTCTCTTACATGTGTGCACAGATGTACACACATGTGCATAACACACAACAGATTTTTAAAAGGAATGGAAAGCTGACTTGGAATATATTGAAGGAGCCTTCTTTCACTGAATGTATCTAATTGGTAATGTATCTAATTGGTTTCTTTTACTTAACTGTCTTGTTTAAGATACAGGGTATCTCAGTGTGCCTGAAGTAGGCATCAAACTCACTGCAGGCTCTCTAGTGCTAGGCTTACACTGTGAATCACAATGCCTGGCAAACAGCATCCTTTAAACAACATCTGGAGGGCAGCATCTTTATGATGCTCATTGTGACATTCTATCTTGTCTTCCTACAAAATTACCCAGGAAGGTGAGAAAGAGGTAAAAGAAAAAAAATCAGTGTTAGAGAAAATGAGTGACATCCAGCTTACAACCTGGCTCTAGGGCTTTCCATGGATCTCAAGACTGAAAGACACACAATTAATGTTTGCATAAATTATACTCACCTGAAAGTATACAGGAAGCCCTCCCTACTGCTCCTACCCATGGTCTGTTTTATGGTTCATGAAAACCAATGTTGTTTCAAATAAGACCCTGTGCATCAACTATCCTACCCAATCTGCTTTTCAAGGTTGCAGCCAAATGACTTGGTTCTTTTTCTGTTCCTTACATACCATAAAAACCACATTAAAAAAAAAAACAGGATTTTTAATTATATTGAGTATTTTTTTAACTATATAATATGACAAAATGAAACACACCTGATAGAATTTACCATTTGTACCATTTTCAAGTACAAAGGACAGAAGGTGAGTAGTCTCACAGATTTTTAATGAGTTCTTTCTTAATGTCTAATTAGAAACTTGTAATACTGGAAAAGAAAGGATAATGAATAGAGAGACAGGGGCAGTAAGGAGCACAATATCATAGCATGACTCTAAAGTCACCAAGCAAAGTCTCTTGAGAAAAGAGATGAGTTGGGAAGTACTGATTGTAGGATGTATGAAGTCCATCTTGTCAGTTTCAGATAATGTCTTAGGGTTCTACTGCTGTGAACAGATACCATTACCAAGGCAACTCGTATAAGGACAACATTTAATTTGGGCTGGCTTACAGGTTCTGAGGTTCAATCTATTATCATCATGGCAGGAAACATGGCAGCATCCAAGCAGGCATGGTGCTAGAGGAACTGAGAGTTCTACACCTCATTCCCAAGGCAGCCAGGAGAACACTAACTTCCAGTCAGCTAGGAGGAAGGTCTCTCAAAGCCCACCCCAACTGTCATACACTCCCTCCAACAAGGCCACACCTCCTAATACTGCCACGCCCAGAGCCAAGTATATACAGGCCACCACAGATAGCCAGGAAGTACATCATATCAGGCAGATGAAAATTAATTAAAATCTAAGAAAACTGAATTTATAACCTGAATCAGTGATATAGCTGAGAAGAAACTTCAGCCACTGTTTATCTCTAAGAACAGGAGCCAACATGCTAGGTTAAAGAAATATTCAGAAGAGCAAAGAAAAATCATTGTGATTGCAAAGGCAAGCATTCCAGACTGATTTAGCAGGGGCCACAAGATTTTAGAACATTGGCTTCTCTAATACCAGAATATTTGTAGGGAGAGGAAGCAGAAACCTGAAAGCACTGTAGTGTTGAATGTAAATGCAAATGATTAAGATAGCACTGCATGTGTCTAATGCTGTGCTCAGTCTTATATACTCATGTAAGTCACCTGAGCCTAAGGAGCTATCAGAAACTCATACACTAAAATGTAGAAACATCAAGTCAGAATGTGCATGTTGACTGAAGGTCTGTGTACACGACACAGGCAATCTGTAAGCTGATTACTGTTGTGCCTGCACTTGTTAGAGAGAACTTCAGAGCTCTATCTCAGGAGGAAGGATAGAGAAGGATTTCAGACAGAGTATCAGGAGCACATGCTTTTATTTGTTTGGGGGAAATGGGATCGTCTCCAGACCATCCTCAGATAATCTCATTCTTACAGTGTGGCTCATCCATTTGTTAACAGTGCAAACTTTGATGCTACTTTCTGCCCATGTGGTTGTCAAGCTTTTTTTGCTCTGCTTAGGTAGGGTAGAGTTCTTTGCCTCCTGCCCAGAGATTCTTCTCTGGCAAGAATATAAAACATTTAATGACTCATGCCTTTGTTAAATTTCCTAACATCAGCTACATCAGGCACTTTTTAACCAATCCCCTCTCCTAATGACTTTGCAGGGTGGTCAGTGTTGATGATAACAACTCATTCCACAGACAACCATTTCTACAGTAAGAGGAGTTGAGGAAATGGGAGCATTCAGGCATAAGTCTAATGTTTAATTTTAATAGTACAAGTAACAATGTTTTATTTAATTATCTCTTAAGGATGTTATGAAACTCTGGATGCTTGAGAGGCACTGAAGATGGGCTTGACTCTTCTACCAGACCCATTCCTACCTTGATCATTGATTCAGCTGTGGATAAGAGGCTGCATCACTGGAGTGGCTTCTGTCAGAAAGAAAGCTGAAAGCCCCAAAGCCAGGAATGAATCGAAAGGGGGACTCCCTCAGGACAGCTGCTGGGATCATTTACTGCAGAACAAAAGTCTGGAGTACAAAGCATGTGACATTGCCAACGTATATACACAGCTAAATAGATGGCAGAGAAAAGCAAAGCCCAAAGAAAAGCGGCCAGGCAGAAGGGACAATGATCCACGAGGAGCGTGATGTCAGTAGATTACATTTTAGAAAAGAGAATGTCATACATCCAAGACTGTGTGCAGTCTGGTGTCCACACTTATGGCCAATGGCAGCTAGGAATGCTACATCATATTCACTTCCAAAGCAACACAACATGTTACTTAATGCTGCTTCCCACAGTGTTATTGATCATGGTCAGTGTATGACAATAGCAGTCCCATCCTATTGACAGCACAGAACTGCTGCAGAAAAGCTAGGTTTGAGGGTAGCTGGAGGCAAGACATTTCAACATAAGAATATATTGGCTCAGTGTAATGCACTTGGCCTAACAATCTGGTGTGATGACTGCTAGTGTACTTTATGTGTGTGCACAAAAGTGTCCCTTCCCCTTTGATGTTTGAATATGTTTCTATTGCTTTTTAAAGCACTTGTATTGTTTGTGTGCCATTTGTGTTCACACACACTAAATTGTTGTTCTTGTGGTTGTCATTTGTGCTATGATCTTTTGGATTCTGTTGGCCTCTTTTCCCATTCTTATGGTATGTGAGGAGGATGCCTACTCAGGGCTGTAAACTAGGACAATGCTTCTTTTAAATATGGCTCCCCTCTCTTCACTACTTGTACAAACTCACAGAACTGAATGTGCTCACATTTCCAGAGAAAATAGTCCAAAATAATGTGCATTTAAATTTTGTTTTTTATCTAGAGAATTATCACCTAAGCTGCAGATGCTCACGTTACTGATGGCGTGGTGGCTTGGTGGGAACCAGCATTCTAGATGAATCTAACAGCTTAGGGTCTTAAGCTTATCTTGTATTCTACCTTTCATGACCTGCTTGTTGCCAGAGATACAATTTGAGCCCTAGCAACACTTGGTAACCCTCTCATTATTTTAATGTGCTTTGGATCTACATAATAAAATGTCTGATTTTCCTTCTTCCTTTTCTATTGAATTAACACTAATTGGCAGTCTCTGCAGAGCAGTTGGTTCTCTGTCTGCCTGCCGTCTTCAATTTTTTTCCAGTTTCTAGCCTCTTAGTGGACAGTTGTCTTACCTGAAAAGCAGATATGGGCCCACTGCCTTGGTGGCAGCTGTTTGTTTGTGTTGCTTTCCAAGTTCTGCCGTAACAAAGGAATACAAAGTAGTTGGCTTAAAACGAGAAAGTTGTCATCTCCACCCTGGAGTGTAGAGCATCAAAATCCAAATGATATCTGGGGTGGTTCCTGGTAAGGACTGTGAGGAAGACCCTCCGTGTCCATCTCTTAGCTTCCTGTCATTTACTGGTAATCTTTTGCTGTCTTTCCTTTGAAGTATCTTCTTTTTTTTCTACCTTCATCTTTATATGGTCTTGCGGTGTTCTCCTTGAGAAGCTGTGTAGTCTATTTCCTTGGTTTTATAAAGATGTCAGCAGTATAGAGTTGGGGTTCATTTTGGTTACTGAACTTTAACTGTGAAGTCACTCTCTCCAAATAAAACTACATATGATATATTGGAGGTTGGGTTATCCTGAGAAATTTGAGGTCTGGGAACACAATTTGAAACAGTGACTTAGTTAGGGTGTTATTGCTGTGAAGAGACACCATTTAATTGGGTGTGACTTACAGTTTCAGAAGTCTAGTTCATTATTGTCGTGGTGGGAATCATGGTGGCATGCAGGCAGACATGGTGTTGGAGAAGGAGCTGAGAAATCTTTATCTAGATCAGCATTCAGCAGGAAGTGAACTGGCAGGAACTATGAGACCTCAAAGCCACCCTCTAGTGACACACCACCTCCAGTGAAGGCACACCAATTCCAAAAAGGTCACACCTCCTTATGTGCCACCCCCTCTGCCAATCATTCAAACACATGCATCCATGGAGGCCATTTATATTCAAACCAGTACATATAGCAAAGACACAGAATTTCTCTATCCCACAAAGAATGGCATTTATTTAAAGGTTTTTCTCTGGTTTTGACTTTTTAATTTGGACTCTGTCTTTCTCTGTTTCTCTTGTTTAACGATCCAGGACCCTATTCTAACAATTCATTTTCCTTCAGCTCTATCTCTATCAGAGTATTTTTATTCTTATTGCTGAGTCTTAAACCTTCTAACACTTTACTGCTTTTATTCAAAATTACTAACATTCTTTACAAGTGGTTATCACTCATGGAAGAAGAGAACCCTGGTTCTAGGGAGGAAAAAACCATGTCCAGGTCATAGGGGCCTTATACGAGGTAAGGAACTTAATTCTGTTTACAATACATATTTCAGAACGTTCATTTCATGCTTTCTCTGTCCAGTGCATCCTGAACTGTTCCCGAAAAAGGAAAAGAGGGTGTTAAGAAACCACATTGCATTTTTGTGCAGTGGGGAGACTTACACAGAAACAATGTGAGATTGGTTTTTATCCCCTCCAAATGTATGTTTTGTTTGAAATATGTTTATTTTGTGAAAGGTGAAATCATACTATAGAAGCACCTGTGATTTTAAGTGTGTGTCCCACCTATGGCTTTTATTCATGATACAAGACTGAAAAAAAAATAAAAGGAATTCTTTCAGAGCCAGGGTTTTGTAGATGGCTGCTCAAGGAGAGAAAGAATCGTTTATGTTTGGCCTACATCTCTCATATTCAAGTTTAAATTATATATTTTATACCCATCTTCAGACAGGACAGAGCTAATTTTGTGACTTGTGACAAAGTTTTTTTGGCTGGTTTTACACTCAACAAACATTGTGAATTAGTAAGTTTATGTTTTCTCACCACATTCAAACTGCTGATGTTCAGTTTCTTAACTTGAATGTCATTGGCACTGGGAGTAGTGATCTGGGTTTTAGAATGATGGGAAGACTAAGAGGTTGCCAAAATGTTGGCGAATCACTTTGGACTTCTCTTCCTTTGTCTGAATGATACTGTTTATGCTACCTCAGTGGCTGTCAATGTTATTTTTGTAAACTTCTAGGGAAATTCTTTCTTGAACAATGATATTGTGATTCTCATACTCATATAAAAGAAGCACAGGAGAAAGGATTTTTATTTAAGACATTAATTAGGAAGAAAATTGGTAAGACATTACAATTAGTTCCAAGGATGATTGAAACAACACATGTATCCAAGCAATACATACAAGTCACAAGAAGAAGCATCCAGTAACTGTAGGTGATATATCATATTAAATGATTACTAGCCTCCTTATGAAGAAGACTCACTTGTATTCTTATAATCATTCTACAATTTGCAGATTATGAGAGGGACACAAACTATTAAAGGAATACACATTTTCAAATGGTATTAGCTGTTAGAAGGTAATCAATAGTTTTAGGGTTCTGTGCAACTCAAACCCAAACCCTCAAATTCTCTGATGTAAAGTTCCATTTTAAATGCAAGATTTTTCATGACATCTCATATTCATAACACAGACAAACACACACACACACACACACACACACACACACACACACACACAGGCTGAGAGAGAGGAAAAGAGAGAGCATAGTTTTTTTAGGTGACATTTTATTGAAATTAGTCAAGCTGCCTTTTGACCATTCATTTGTATTAGTCACTAAACCAGATATTTTATTAATTGTCTATGTTAGCAACAAAATAATAAAATGTCATGACATCATTTGTAAGTATGTATGATATCATAGTTTGGAAAACTCTGGGTGATTTCTGTAGTAATGGTGTGGTTTGAGTATAGTTCCTCTCCTTTGCCTTAGTAACTCTATTTTCTATCCTTAAATTGAACCACTGACCCCAAACACCTCCCTTACCACACACATGTTTTAGTTTAACAAAAATGAAAAGTATCCTTTCTATATTCTGACATAACCTTACAAATTTGTAATTCTAAAACTATCACTTCTGGCTTTTTCTGTTTCTGAATTTTATACAGTAATTGCAAGTTACTTGAAAAAATATTTCCCACTCCACACAGTTCACACCAAAATTGTCTTAGAGTATTCTTGACACTGAGGCAACAATGTATAAACACATCACATGAATTTTAGGATGGAGCCGTCTTTATCATTAATATATTCAGTTAATTTTCTTAGGTTTTGAAAAACAAGGCCATATTTTAAAAAATGCCTCTGGGCATATGTACCAAAATATCTTTATAAACTCTGGAATCATGTTTTCTCATTCTTTTTATTTCTAGCGATAGGCTGGAAAGTGTTTTCTTACTTAGAAACGGTGAAGGCCTTCCTTCATGTATAGGACAGTGTCTCCATGAGCTTCGTCCACATGGTCTATCATCGTTTCCATTCTACTTTGTGTACCTCACAGTACCCTTGAGTCAGCACTGGTCCTGGCAACCACTGTGTGAGATCCTAACCTTAGTGGACATATAGATTCATTTCTTAGAGTCAAGGTTCCGTGCTAGTAATTCCTAGTTATAATCCAGTGTCTTGTCTCTGATCCTTGGCATGAGATTTAGTTCCTTAATTTATTTCCTGATTCCTGATTCCTGCTGCTTCTCCATTCATGGCCTTGAGCAAAAGCATCTATGTGTTCAGCTCCGTGCTTAAAGCTGAGATATCTTCCCATTTTTCTATTTTTTCTACTCTGGTGTCGTTCAAATGGTCCTCTTCCATTTCCTCCTGTCTTTTTTTGCCCAAAATCCTGACCTTATCTTCTCTCTGTTGAATAATCACAGGATTTTGCAAGTCCAGAACACTGAATACATTTCAATATATCCCAGCAATTCCAGAAGTTGCTTCTTTTAACCCAAAACTATTTCTTTTTTCCTCACCCTATCTTATGAGTTCTCACAGTGAAATGGGGGCACTTTTGTAAGAGGCCAACATTTCTTTTCTTTAAAAAAAAATCTACCATATATCTATCTGTCTGTCTATCTATATATCTGCCTGTCTGTCTATTTATATTTATTTATTGATATGTAGCATACGTTCCGGAGTATGTGTATACCATATACATTCAGGAGCCTGAGAAAACCAGTATTTTCATAAGCAACATTAGCTACAATTTCACCGAGCCTATATCAGTTGCTTTTCTTCTTGACAAGAAAAAAAAATGCTCTGACAAAGCAACTTAAGGTAGGAAGGGTTTATTTGGCTCATAGGTTCAGGGGTAGAGCTTATGGGGAGAAATTGTGGTGGCACTTGTATCAGGAAACAGGAGACAGGAGACAAAAGCTGTTCTTCAGCATCCTTTTGTCCTTTGTAGTCTCAAGGACTGTGTACCCCACAGAATGAATTTAACCTAGAAACTCCCTTGTAAACGTGCGTAGATGTTTGTCTCCATGATAATTATAAATCCTATCCAGTTGACAATCAAGAATATACCCTACTGGCTCTTCTGTTAGGCAAGTTCTCTCTCATATTTCCTAACATACCTCTCCCATTTTATGTTATTTTTTTTTAAACTAAAGGAAGAACATAGACCAAAGACAATATGGCTGAGTGTTGTGCTAAATATTTTTTTTTTAATTTTACTCTCAGCACAGTGTTCACTGGAGGGTACATTGTTACTAGCTCAATTTTCTATAAGGAATGCTGAGTTAGTTGCCAGGGTTACCTAGCCAGCATTTAAATCCAACCTTTTTGAACCTATAGCTCACTAGACAATGCATTCTGCTGGGGCAAACATCAATAGCAGTGACAACCAAGATGGTCCCCAGGCTGCAAGGTTTTCAGCCTATCCACGATGCCAACCAAGACTCTTTCAGTAGAACCTGCACTTTGAATTTTGATTATCGATCTTTTCCCAGCCTGGCTTTACTCAGTCCATTCTCTTCAGAGCATGGGATTCTTAGGGAGCTCCCTACCAGTCACAGCCTCAGGAAGGTACACATCCAACGCTGTGCTGTTTGTCTAAGGATTTTGAAAGCATCTTGGACTCGATATTTTTGGCTTTTGATTAGTTTATTAAGATATAACCTCATCAGAAGGTGAGGAACATTGGAACATCGGTTCTCAAATAGATAATGATATTGATTTATTTGCATTTTCAAACATTTATATTCAGTGGCAGTAAAATATTTGCAGAGAAATCATTAGCCAGAAAGAAAGCCACGCAAATCTGAAGCTTGGGAACCATCAGCAGAGCACAGGTCAGCAGACAACAGGGTGGAGAGGGGTTTTTAATCCCAGCTCTCAGGTAAGATGCTCTAAGGGCTCTTCAGTCTTCCCACGGGTTATATTACACCGTTTCCTGGGCAGTCTCTCATGCAACCTTTGCTTCCTGGGGTGTCTGCAGTATCTGTAGACCGTGTAATCAGTCTGCTGTTCAGTGAGCATGGCGACAGTGCTGCCACGGGATAGGCCTATTATGGTGAGGTTAATTATGCAAGTCAGTCTAAGCCACTTGTTTGTCTTGCCCTGTCTGGCTCTGTGTCAGGCAACTGCTGATCCAGTCACCTGAGAGACTGGCAAGTGTGGGCAACAGTGTCTCTTCTCAGACCTGCTGTCACCAAAGTGGCAGGTCAAATCACCAACTGGAAAGGTAAAAGCTATCTACAGAGAGTCAGTGTCTCAGCACAAAAAGCCGTTTCAACACAGACACACTGGTATGTGTGAAAGGCAGGGAGGTTGACACGGGTGTCTGTGGAAGCTGCTGTGCTTTAAGTAAAAACATGAAGCCGTGAAATGGAACTCTGGCAAAGAGCCACGAAGATTCCATGGAGCACGGCTTCAGGGCAGAAGGCCTTGATACTAGTTGTTTCGTGCCATGAGCAGTTGACAAAACAGCATACCGCTGTAAGAATAAGGATGTCAGGGCTTTGTCTGCTTAGTTCCACCTCCCCTTCCTCCTCCCCTTCCAACTCCCCTTCCTCCTCCCCTTCCTCCTCCCCTTCCAACTCCCCTCCCAACTCCCCTTCCAACTCCCCTTCCAACTCCCTTTCCAACTCCCCATCCTCCTCCCCTTCCAACTCCCTTTCCAACTCCCCTTCCAACTCCCTTTCCAACTCCCCTTCCTCCTCCCCTTCCAACTCCCTTTTCAACTCCCCTTCCTCCTCCCCTTCCTCCTCCCCTTCCTCCTCCCCTTCCTCCTCCCCTTCCTCCTCCCCTTCCTCCTCCCCTTCCTCCTCCTCCTCTTCTTCTTGTAGGATATGCTCCATTATGGCATCTTTCTGCCACTGGGGTGGGCACCATAACTCTAGAAGTCCAAACTATTTCATTCCATAAGACCTAGATGTTGAATCGCCTAGAAGAGGCTGCTACTTGAATGGGGCTAGTTGGTACCTTTGGGGAGAACTGTAGTGGCCGTAACAAGAGGGAGGAATATGTTCTGAGCTCATGAGCTGTTGCTAGGAAAATAGAGCAATGTTGAGGGAATAAAAACAGGAGAGAATCATGCAGAAGGCTCCAGACACTCTTACACACGTAGCACCAGATATGCCCCAAAAGAGAAAACACAGACATTTCAAATACACGACCAATGAACAGGTCTTCCCACTTTTAGTACAACTCTACTGAGGTCTAATTTACATGTAGGAAAATTTGTTCTACCTACTGTGACCAGTGCCGTGCATTCTGTCAGTACACAAGGCTGTCAAAATAGAGCAGTGATTCTATCATTTCAGAAAATGTTCTTGACTCCCTTCTCCTCCCCACCCCAATGTCTTTCTTCCCACCAACAGATCCATTTTGCTGTCTCTGCAATTATACCTTTTCCTGAATGTCATGCAAATGTAATCATACGCAGCCTTCTAAGTATTGCTTCTCTTACTTAATATGAGATCTATCTGTGCTGTTAGAAAGCCAAATCTTACAGTTTGTTTATACATTCATGGTTCACAGGCCATTGGGATTGCTCTAGGTTTAGTTAATTATGGAGAAATCCAAATTAAGTAATTGCATATACATTACTGAATGGATATACTTTTATTTCAGTCAAGAAATATCTAAGAGTAGGGCTGCTGGGCTACATAGTACCTCAATGGACCCATGTGTACACACACACACACACACACACACACACACACACAACTTGTACTGCTGAAAATATGACACAGGGTCATTCTCACATGCTAGTTCAGCTTATACCACTAAAATGGACTCCTACTTGTTTACATTTTTATTTTTTAAATTCTGAGACAGGACATTGATAAATTTTTTATTCTATATTTGAACACACTGCCCTCCTTGCTCAGTTTCTAAGTAACAGAGGTTACAAGCATGAGGAACCATGTTTAGCAGACAGATACATCTTAATTGTATAAGAAACTTTTAAGCCACATTTCCAGTTTACTGTACCATGTTGCTTCCCAGCAGTGGTGTAAATTCCCAATACTTTGTTTTTTTACCACATTTTCTGCTGCTATTTTAAAACATTTGGACAATTTTATATGTGCTTGGTGGTTTGAGTTCAATGAAAAATGTTTCTAAGCACCATTTTATATACTTATTAAATACTCATCATATTTTAATGAAGTATCTGATCAAATCTTCTAGTAATTCTTATTGTTCTGTTTCCTTATTTCCTTGTGAGGTTATTTCATTATTGTGAATACCTGTTCCATATCAAATTTATGTTTTGAAAATATTTACTTCCAGGCAGTTGCTTGTCTTTTTGTTTTCTTAGCAGTGTCACACAGAGAAGTTTTTAATTTTAAAGTCAAATTTACCCTGTATTATCTTATGATTCACGCCTTCCATGTAAACATTTTTTTTCAAGTTTGTTTCTTATATACATTATACTTTTAGATGCAGAAATGGAATCGGTTTGGGGCTAATGCTTATAGCTAGTGCTTCCTCTTTAAAGATGATTTAAATAGTGTTATGTCACTGACAACCAGAGATGTGACTAATATAGTCTGGATCCTTCACAAATATCGAATGAAAAACATTTTAAGATAGAACTTGTCTAGTGGAGATCTATTTTCAGATAGTACGTCGATTTTCTCCTGATTTAATTCCAAAGAAAATCCTACTGAGATTTATGTGTTTCAACTGGGCAAAGTGAATTTTAACTGGAAGATAAATGGGAAAGAATGACAATGAATCACTTAAAATCATTAAGAATAAAGAAAGTTTGACCCTAAGACTAAAACATAGAATCTTCTGCAATAATTAAGTTAATGTGATGTCGGGGGTCGATAGGAAATGGTGCAGACTTGGTTCATATCAGCATGTATAAAAGAAGAGCCATCCAGTGGACAGTGGTGCGGGCAGAATTTGTTTACATGTAAGTTAAATTGCATCCTGGCCTCACAGCAATATTCTAGGTGAATTAGATTGAAATTTGAAAAATGAAAACATTTACAGGAAGAGAGTCTGACATGGAAATTCTGAGCTGGTGCCTCCTTTGTCTTTTCTCAAACCAAATTTGGCCTTTAAGGATTTTTAACAGAACTGTGAGCTTGCCTGTGCAGTTTGCCTCTTAATTTATCATGCTCGACTCACGAAATACAGAAATACAGATTATTTTAGTTTTAGCTAAAACCAGAATTATTCTGATGGATAGGATTTTTGTTTCTTTTGTTGTTTGTTTTTGAGATAGGATATCTTGGGTCTCAGGATGGTCTTAAACTATGACCTTGACTCTCTGGTCATCCTGCTGATTCCTCTCCTGTGCTTTTACAACAGTAGTGGCTCATCAGGCCCTGTGTATATAGTTTTGAGCTTGCTAGCACTCAGCAATTAAGCTATATATCTAACCCCTGTATCTTTTTTTTTTTTTTTTTTGGTGTGTTCATGTGTCTGTAGACATGTGTGTATGTGCATTTGCAGGGCTGGAGAAGTCAAAAGACAACCTTTAGTGTTGGTCCTCAGATATCTTTCCTCTTTTTCCCCTTTGTGTCAGGATCTTCAATTGACCTGGAGCTCACCAAATAGCCTGGCTGGCAGAGAGCTTATTGACCATTTCTGCTTCTTCAGTGTCGGGCTTATAGGCACAGGCAACCACATCCTATTTAAAAAAAAAAATAAAACAAAACAAAAACAAAAACAAAACAAAAACCAAAACCCAAAAAAGACAGGGGTAATACAGATGGACTGACCCATCTCCCCAAGCCCCCAGAAGCTATTTTGATATACAATTTATCATTGTTATTTTTATTGTCTATTTCTCTGAAGCCTTTTTCATTCAGGCAAAATTTGTGAAAATATTTTCTTCACCAAATTAAACATGATTCAGACTTACTCCAGAGGGAGCATTTTATAATGAACTCTGAGGGCGTGGGTCAGACAGTAGAGGGTCTGATTGGCCACAGTGGTTCTTGCGGGGTGAGGCTACTTTCTGCCTCTCTTGAGATCCTCCTGCCTGGGGCATTATTGTTTACCTTGATTTAATGGCTCATCAGAAGCATGACATCCACAGCAGCCAGGCTGCAGCAGGATTAAATGAAGCATGACCATTTCTTCAAGAGAAACTTAAACCTGAAGCCTTTAGGCCTGGAGAGGAGGGGTAGAAATGCAAAGAGAAAAACAACAAAAATCTATGAATCTAGCAGAGACAGAATAAGAATGAATATTCTAACCACCTGTCCCAGAAGCAGAATTAGAGGTAGGAATAATCTCATAAACAAGGAAGGTGTGTGCTGGGACCTACAGCGGGTCAGTCCTAGGAGTTGAGAGCCTCAGCTACTTCTGGACAACTTCCTCTCAACACCCAGCCATGCAAGTCACCTTGAGCTGGAGGTATAAGCTTTGTTTGTAAGGGGGAAGAAAAGAGATTGTTTTCTGAGTTGGGAAACTGATTTCAAAGACTTGCCAGGACAAATTTTGCCAGGCTAGCACATTCTTTCTCACAGAAGGAAGCATAAGACAGGTAAAATAGGCCAGGGGAGGGCTGGGCTGCCTGGAGTTCTGCCTCTGGCATGGGGAGACTAAAAGGATTTGGGAGCTCAACATTATGGGTTATTCTTCCTGCCTCTGATTCCCAAATCTTTGGGATTTTCCCACAAGCCATTCTGGTTTTCATGGAAGTGTTTCAGTTGTAGCTTTGGTTACTTTTCATGTCTTTCACTGATATGACTTCTATAAGATGATATGCTCTTTAAATTTATTTAACCCTATGTACAGTGGAAAATAAGCATCTCTGTACACAGAACTGAGAAAAACATCTGGATTACAGAAAGTGGCGCTACAGGTTGGCCTCTTGAAGGCTTTTGAGTTTGCCTATAACGGCATGTCCATCCATGTAACTTCTCATGTTGTTGTAGCTTTTCATGAGGTCATAGCTCCTCTTCCATAAGACAATTTGAGAAACTTGGGAGACAGTTTAGTTGGCAATTACCTTGTAATCATAAGTTCTGAGTTTTATCTCCAGAACCCATAAAAAAAAACACACACAGAAACAAAATGTCTGGTATGGTGGATACACTTGTAAGTCCAGTGCTGGAAAACCAGAGCTAGGCAGATTTCTGTCAAGCCATCCACTTACTTGGTAGAGCCACTGAAAGACTGTACTAAAACCAACCCAACCCAACCAACCAACAGAAGAGCAAAACACATGCCAAGACAGGAGCCAGCAGGATAAAGTAGCAGGTCATGATGCTAAGCTCCAAGCCTCACAAGCTGAGTTTAGTCCTTGGGACCCATGAAGTGGAAGAGAGAAATAACTCCAGCAAATTTGTTCTCTGACCTCCACATATAATTTTTTTTTCTTTATTTCTTCTTTGACCCTGCTATCGTTTAATAGAGCATTGTTTAGTTTCCATGTATATATGGGCTTTTTGTTGTCTTTGTTGTTATTAAAGTCCAGCCTTAGACCATGGTGATCTGAGAGGATGCATGGGAGTATTTCAATCTTTTTATATCTATTGAGGCTTGTTCTGTGACCAATTATTTGGTCAATTTTTGAGAAGGTGCCATGGGGTGCTAAGAAGAAGGTGTATTCTTTTGTTTTAGGATGATATGTTCTGTAGATATCTATTAATTCCAGTTGGTTCATGACCTCTGCTAGTTTTACAGTGTCCTTGTTCAGTTTTTTTTTCCATGATCTGTCCATTGGTAAGAGTGGGGTATTGAGGTCTCCCACTATTATTGTGTGGGATGCAATGTATTTTTTGAGCTTTAGTAGGGTTTCTTTTATGAATATCAGTGCTTTTGTATTTGGAGCATATATTTTAAGGATTGAGAGTTCCTCCTGACAAATTTCCTCTGTAATGAGTAAAAAGTATCCGTCTTTATAACTTTTTTTGAAAATCTACTTTATTCTATATGTTATGTTGTGTTTTATGTTTGAGACAGTCCCACTATGCAGGCAAGATTACCCTGAAAGTTTGCAATCATCCTCTTTGTGCCCCAAACTAGGATTACAGACACTGACTCCCTAAACTTTTAAATGAATCAGTGAAAGTCTTAGGGGTTTAAACCATTTCTATATTGTACTTTTATAACAAGGTTACATTTTCGGGCAAGTTCTTTTAAGTCATTTGTAATTGACTTGTTATCTAGCATGAGGATGGTCATCAACTAATGGTAAGAAACAATGTATCATTTCCCATCATAAGTTGCAGAAGTAGTTCAGGAATCTATCTGAGTGATCTGATGGTCATTGGTTGGGGTTTGTCTTAGTCACTTTTCTATTGCTCTGGGGAGACACGTTGGCCAAGATAACTCTTATAAAGGAAAACATTTAATATGGGGCCTGTTTACATTTCCAAAAACTTAGTTCATTATCATGGCAAGAAGCATGGCAGCAGGGAACATGGGAGAGGACAGGTGAGATGCTAGAGAAGCAACTAAGAGTTACATTCTAATCTGTAGGCTAGGAGAGACAGATAATCTGGAATGGGCCTTTGAAGCTCAAAGCCCCCACACACAGTGACATTCTTCCTCTAAGAGGTCCAGACTTCCTAATGCCACTGACCATTTCATATAGTGTCAATCCCTGGTGACTGAACATTCAAATATATCAACCTAAGGGGACTATTCTTATTTAAAATAACACAATTGTCAAATCTGGGCTAATGCTTGCTATCAAAATGTGTTACCCCTAAGAGACTATATGTAGTGAAATTGTTTCCAGAAGCTTAATTAAAAGCCTTAGCTAGCCCGTGTAAAACTTTTGAACAAGAATTTGCATTATCATTTTACTCACCTAGTCATATACTACAAGAGACTTTAGAAAAGACATTGCCTTGGGAGAGGCAATTCTTGTTATGTAAGAGAAACCCTAAAAAAGTGAACAGTTGAGGGTACCTGTTAACTTCATTTCCACCGATGGGTAGCAAGTCCTCTTCTGAAAGGTCCTAGGCAGCTACCTTTGTCATTTATAATAATAAGATGAATATGGAAGCTGCGGTTGAGACTTAAGGACTGACAACAAATTTGTGGCCCGACAACGTATTTCTCAAATTACAGGGCTCCTCGGAGTTGGAAAATTCCTTAGTCGGAAGGACTGTAAATTATTATGGTTCCATTTTAGGTCTACAACAGTTTGTTCTCTATCTTCTGGGTACCAAAGACACTAACCCCCCCACAGGGTTATTCCTATAGCATCGTTACTAATCTCAATGTACTAGCAGATGAATCTGATTTCTCCATATCATTACAAAAATTTTTATTTGAGCCAAAAGCTACAGATGAATTGTGTGTCAAATACACCTACAATGTGGACTTATCAAAAGTAATTAGCCTTCACATCTGGCTGACTAATTGGGATACTGGAGTAGACTTGGTTTGGATAAAATTCTGTCCTGTTTGCAAATAAAAATACAAGACAAGATTTTCTGAATAGTTTAGGTGCAGTTTTAGTATTTTGACTTATTAATATGCCTAATATTAAAATACAACATCAGTGATTGACATTTTCCCAAGGCTCTCTTATCTCCTGTATATTTGATACATTGTCATTTATTCATTGTTGGAGACAGTGTGCTGGTCTATTTCTATATGCAGAGCTATAATAGTTTTCATGCATTCACAGCATCCAAACATTTATTCTTTCCGACTGCCACAGATTTTACAATCTACCAATGTGCCAGAATGGGTTTAATTTTCATTGGTAGGCTTTAGGGTTTCTGTGTATACTGGTACCTTTTTTTTTTTTTTTTTTTTTTTTTTTTTTTTTTTTTTTTTTGCAATGATTGTTTATTTGAGCAAATTTTTTTAAGGGAAAGCAGCATGAAAGCTGATTTTTGAAGATACTCAGGCCTTAGATTGATGCATAATTAGTCCAAGAAAAAATGAGTAATGAACAGCTCAAAATGCTGTCAAAGAGTAAACATAATATTTGGCATTACAAAGCATGATGTTATTAAATTCTCAGTCGGTGAAACAGAAAATTCTTAGTCTCTTGAACTCTGTTGGAAATCCAATTTTGCTGGAGGAAGGGGATCTGATAAATTTTTGACCAGCAGACTGTTTTATTGTGGAGAAAATAAGAGAATCAATGTAGGCAAACACCATTCTGAATTTTATTTTAACTAGGATGGAAAATGTATTATAAATGCAACAGTAAATGCTTGATACCAAAGAAAAGGAAAATAGGGCCTATTCATGTGCCTCAGACTTCAAAAGCTGACTGATTAAAAAAAGCTTCATCACTCTGAAAGAGAAATAGATGATGAAGGTTGAGAAGTTCTATAAAAATAATTGTGGCTGTACAAAAATTTTGCAAAGATCATAGGGAAAAGCAAAAGACGTTTAAGGAAAATAATGGGGTTATAGCCCATTCCAAGTCTAGGTTCATAAACGATGTTTTACAAATGTTATAAAGAGAGACATATTATGAAACATGATTATAAAAACAGACAGAAATATAAGAAAAGTAACAAGAAGACTAAAGCATGAATGATGTGAATGATGGGAGGCTTTAGGGAGACAGAAAATATGTGACTAACTATATTATATAAAAGAAGAAGCCACAGGTCAATATCCAAGAGAGTTACAAAAAACCTTTAAGATTTAAATATGCCATTTCAGTTTTTAACAGAAGAAATGATAATTCCAGAAAGTATGAACTAGAACAACCACAGGGTAATTTTTATCAGCATTTCAGACTAGACTTTATAATGTAAAGCATGTGATCCTTGAGAAAAAAATATGACAATCACTAGGAATCAATATTCATTCACCAAGAAAAAGGAAAAGCCTTACTCATTCATATTATTCAAAATAGTGATTGGCAATTCAGGAAAGATAAATTAATTTAGGGTCTACTGATTTTGTTAAGTGGTTTCATAAACTTTTCCTCAATGTTCTTTAGGATAAAATGACAAAGGCCTGCACAGGTTTTGAATAGATTTCTAACTAGTTAAAAAGCAGATATTTAATATTTCGTGTGTGGAGGGGTGTCATTTTACTAAAAAATAGTTTTGATGTCAGCATCATTCAGTTCAGAAGTTATCCAATGTCTAGAATGAAGTATATCTCATGATGTACTGTAGGGAGCCCGTGAGTTTTCACAGTCTCGGTAGGGTGGTTTTTTACCTAAATTTGAGACTTGGGTATGCAAAAAAAGGTAAATCTGAATCCAGCAGAGCCACATCTGAAGTGTAAAGTTGACAGGGATTTGTAGACAACCTTGAACAGGTTGTGAGAAGTGATACTGACTTTGTCTATAGATGGCTGAGTAAAGATGTCTGTATCCTGGTCCTTGGAACCTGTGCTTATGTGACTAAATACAGTAATGAATGTTGGAGATGTCATAGTGTTCAGGATATTGACATGCCCCCAGTACCATCTCAAGTGCTGATAAGAAGGACTAAGGGAGTTTTGGAGCAGTCAGGATAATAAGACAGAAACAGAACATATTTATCCATAAGTTGCTCATGTTCTACAACCAGTGCCTGATGGTACACCTTTTGACATAAAACAAAGGGACTTGTGATGACACTGGATTTGAATTTGCAATTGCTTTTCAGGAAGGAACAAGAGATAACTATTAAACTGTTGTGGCTCAACTAACTCTCCTTCCCCCATATGGCTCGCCATATGCATACCCTGCATTGTTTTTCTTCTCTTTGTTCCTGCCATGGTATCACCAACCCTTGCTCCAGGACCTGGCAGCCTTGGCAGTGTGCTATAGTGGAAATGCAGCCTTTCAGGGTTGGCTTTACTTCAGATCCGTTCCTCCCAGGCTTTGTGTATTCCAAATGTTGGAACTAGCTGCCTTTCCAGTCCAAATGTTCTGCTCTGAGGTCCCTTTTGTGGAGGCAAATGTCCTCTGCTCTGGTGTGCTATGTCAGTCATGGGAATTTCATTTCTCCTTTAGGAAAATACGTACTCAGTTGAAAAAGAAACCTAATCACACTGATTTCAGGAGATAACTGGCTGGAAATATTCTATCAGTAAAATGTGCAGGTGTTTAGACAATTGATTACAGAAGAGAGGTGATTAGGGAACACTGAGAACCAATAATAAATCACCCACAAAACAGAGGTCATTCCTAATACTCCACATGAAGACATGGCAGCTGCCTCTATTAAAGGTGGAAGGGGCTGTCTTGACTTCAGTGAATATTTATACAGGTAGTAATTTGTAATTCACTACAGAACAAAACCAAGTTTAACTAGCTCAGCCCAGATTTTTGAGTTAGAACCATAGGGTGACATCTTCACAAAAGCTGGAAGTCATCACAAAGGCATGTTTTATATCCAGTCACCAAACCAATGGGTAATGACTACCTGTGTTCTCAGAAAGAAGGAGATAATGCTCTTTTGTGAGCAAGGAGATAAGATGGTCATATTCCTACTAACACTGTACTTTCCAGAGTCTCCTGCACAACAACGACTACCCATAAAGAATAATAAAACCATATCCTATTATAAAATAATTAATCTGGAAAACCCTGCAAAACATAAAGTCAAGATATAACACAAGATGCACTGTAGTTGCTGTAGAGACAGTTGTACAACTGTAATAAATGACTTTTGGCAAAATGGTACACGTTTAGTCTAAGGTGAAGCCTCATCAAAGTGAGGGTAGAGATGATGGATAGTTGTGTCTGGGTTGGATGTGCCACCTAGAACCAAAGCAACAATGATCATATATGAGGCCTTCATGAATCTGGGCTGAACAGAGGAGGAAGGCTCACAAGGCCCCATCCCTCTCTCAGGATGTATAAGGAGTATGCAGTTGGTGGGGTGGCATAGTTGTCCGTAAGTTGCTCATATTCCTGTAACCAATGCCTGACTATGTTCCTCTGCTAGGCTCCAATAACCCCACTGCTTATCAAGCTCGACTTCATAGGAATCAGTTCTTTGGTCTCTCCCTCTGGAGTAAGAAGAAATTATTCCTCAGGCAAAGCTATATAACAGGGACTAACATACAAAGGGAATTTTGCCCAAATAAACATTCAACTCAGCCAATGGTTTATACCAAGGAATGGAAAGGTAAAGATAGAAATTTCCAAGTGATGGGATACATTGATTAAGCTGGATATGAAAACTTCCTAACCAGGAAACAGCACTGGTCCTGACCAGCTTGAGTCCTAGCTCCCACCATGGCTGAGCACAGCTGAATAGATTTCGTTTGCATCAGCAGTCTTAGCTCTGCCCTAGTTAGGTTTCTATTATTAGCCAAGGGAATTATAAGAAACTATAGGGCAGTCACTTACTGTGCATCAAGACAAATGTCAAAGCCATTCTGCAGTGACAAACCTGCTTGTTGTTACCAAGGAAAAATAGCCTATAAAAGGCTTTTCAGAACCAGTCAGATGAGGGCTCTGTTTTTATTTAGTCTTTTAGTAGTTAGGTGTGTTTCTTTAGCAAACACAAGTAGGCATAAATAACTATGGAAAAATATGAACCAACTAAATAATTCATAAATAACCCATTAGGGGTTAATAGGAAAAGAATAATCCTAGAATTTGAAAAAGAATTACTAAAGTGTCAATTGAACAATTGAACGCTATTGTGTCTCTATGTTCTCACATGTCGTTGTTCAAATGCCTGTAACACCTGCCAATCTTGATGCTTATCCAGCTGAGTGCCTCTCTGACCTTTTGATCATCAATCTTATTCAATTTTGGAGACTCAGATTATATAGTTCTCACCTCTAAGGAGACAAAGATTTCGTAATTTGGGCTGATTGCTCTCTCTTCGGAGGTCTTATAGAAGAACACTTTTACGTCTTACAGAACATTATTTCAGGGGACTTCCAAGATGCTGCATTTAGAAAATCTTAAATGGTGTTACAGCTTTCTTCTCTGTCCTACTTCATTGACAGTTGCTGATTTTAATCATAGAATTAAGTAAAATTGAGGGAAAGAAAAAGTTCTGTTTTTATAAATGCATCTGTAGCAAGTTCTGATGCATTTACAAGCACATCAATTTTCTAAGTGGGTTGAAATGGGTGTATATATAAGTTTTCCACAAGCCAGAATAAATGCCTAGAAGAACAAATTGCTTAGCATTAATTGTAATGGCTATTCATAGTGTCTGACCTTTATTGTCAACTTGTCTACAGCAGGAATTAACTAAAACCCAGAAGTAGAAAGCATACCTGCGAAGGATACTGCTAAAAGTGGAAAGGGAGAAACTACTTCCAATCTAGACCTATAAGGTAGAAAGACACACCTTTAATCCAGACCTTTTGAGGTAGGAAGGTGCACCTTCTGGAAGTCTATATAAAGACACAGAAGATGGAAACTTTTGCTCTTTGCCTGCTTGCTCTCACCTTGTAGCAAGTCCATTTCTTCGCTGGCATTAGAGGCTGCTTCTTCTGGATTTCTGCACATATTGAAGATGAGCCAAGACATCCAGCTTCATGGGCTGAGCAACTTCTGGATTCTTTGACTTTATATTCAGCTCTAGGGAATTCTAATACACTAGTCTTTAGAAATAACTTCAGAGTTTAAAATCCTATGCTTGAAGGTATTTGTTGTGAAGACAGTGAGTTCATGCTCAATTCACTGATGCCCCCAGGAACAGTGTCTGATGCATGAAGGGTACTCAGAAAGAATCACCAATAAGATAATTAACAATCATAAGAAATTAAACCTTTCCCACAGAATACTGATAAGGAGAGTGATTTTGGTTATAATCTACATGGTATTTTACAGATCACAAAAGAGGCTTGTTCCATTTAATTCTCGTAATGTTACCTTTCTTGGTTTGTGACTTTCTTTAATTGCTGAGTTAAAATAAAGGGACCTCTTTTTTATAGGATTCATGTGACTTTGTTTCAAAATAAACATTTAAAATATTTGGCCAGAAATAATTAATTGGTATGGTACCCTTAATAACCTGAAAGAAAGGTGGTATAAGAAACTATGTCTGGGTTACAATTCTTTCTGTAAACAGAAGATCAATAAAAATGTTGATTCTAAGAGATTCCATTGGCAAGGAGTATGGATCTGATTTTTCTCTCTTATTAAAAATAGATTCTTTGCTCATACAATATATCCTGATTATAGTTTCCACTCCTACTCCTCCCATTTCCTTCCCACCTAGTCTCCCATTCAGATCCACCCCCTGTCTCTGTTTCATTACAAAAGAACAAGCTTCTAAGAGATAACAAAATATAACACAATATATTAAGATAAAAAATTAAAAGTCACATCAAGGATGGACAAGGCCAACCAACACATGGAAAGAAGCACAAGAAAAGGCACAGGGCTGAGAGATTCCATGGTTCACAGACATAAGTTGAATAAAAATATTAAACTGAGAAGTACAATGTATATCCAGAGGATCGGGCGCAGACCCATGCAGGTCCTGTTCTTGCTGCTCAGTCTCTGTGAGTTTATATGAGCTTTGCTCAGTTGATTTAGAACTGGAACTGCTTATCAGGGGGACTTGAAAGGAGTGTGGAGCTATGCACTAGAGAAAGCCTAGACTACTACATATGAAGACTTAAAGGGATTTTTTTGGTGGTAGTGCAGAAGACCAGGATGCAGGTACCTTATTTGGAGTTAACTATCAAATTGGCATCAGAATGTAGCACCCTCCTCCATATGTGCTGTTTTTATAAGCACAGAAAGTATAAGATTTCAGTAGGGGAAGTCAAAGGAGGTTTGTCCGTGGGTCAGGAGAAAAACTTGTGATGTCAAGCAATGAATGCCCAGGTCTTACTGTCAGTGAGAAAACACTAAAATGTCGATGTGTGAAAGAGACTTTCAGAAAGCAGGGCTGTAGCAGAGAGAGCAATATGCTGGCGATACTAGGGACATGGGACATCGACCAAAGAAGGCTATAGACTGAGTGGGTATGGCTCAAGAGAAAGTGCTACTGAGCATAAGCCTCCAAGGACAGGGTTATACATGTTAAATATAGATGACAGGAGGGGGGAAGGGAAATGAGAGGCAAAGGGGATAACATTTGAAATGCAAATACATAAACTATCCAATAAAAAACCTCAGTTGATGATACCATGAGCTTGGAATGATAGACAAAGAACTGCAGGGCTGGGTGTTTGCCTCCCAGGGCTTTGAACATGTTATAACACAACCTTTTCTTGTTATATCCACCGAAGGCATTAAAGCTGATTTAAAAAATCCAACACAAGTAGAAGGAAGACAATAATGAAGGTGTTAATAGAAATCAATGAAATAGAAAATCAACAAATTTCAACCTCAACTCTTTGGAAATACCAAGGACAAAGTAACTCTGGGACAGATTGATGGGCAGAGAGGGGATTTCATGGGAGAGCCGTGTGTATAACGGAACAACAACAGGGTTTAATACGTCAGAGTCCTGCCAGCAAATACTTTATAGTTTTTATTCTTTGAGAATGCCATGATGCACTTTGAACATATTCAATCTCCACTTCATCCAACTCATCCAGAGACTCCCCTAACCCATCCTCTTCCAAATTCATCTCCTATTTAAAAACAACCACTGGGCCCAAATAATGAGGCCCATATGCTAAGGGTGTGGAGCCGTCCAATGGTGCATGGACAAGACACCAGGTACAGAAAATTTTAAAACTGAAATAAGTAAACAAATTCCATGACTTTGTATATATTTGTGTGTGTGTGTGTGTGTGTGTGTGTGTGTGTGTGTGTGTGTGTGTGTGTGTGTGTGTATACATATATATACTCTCTTTTGAAACTTTAAATTGCGTTTTGTTTTTGTTTCATTTTGTTTTGACTGTTTTAGAACTTGCTCTGTATTCCAGGCTGGCCTTGAACTCACAAAGATCTGGCTCCTGTGTGCTGAGATCAAAGGCATGTATCACTGCACCCTGTTTAAACTTCAATACTTTAAAAGGAGGTATACAAAGTATATTCTACAGATTGAATGTTAGGCATGAGGTCTCCTAGTTCTTATTTTTATTACCTTTATTTTCTTGCAGTCCAGTCTCATTACTGCCATCCCACAGTTCCTAATCTCATCTTTCCTTCCCCCTGTCTCTAAGAAGATGCCCCTACCCAGGCCTCCCCACTTCCTGAGGCTTCAACTCTCTTGAAGGTTAGGTAGGCACTCTTGGGCATACACCCAAAAGATGCTCCACCATGCTACAAGGGCACATGTTCCATTATGTTCATAGGGGCCTTATTTGTGATAGGCAGAAGTTGACAACAACCCATATATCCCATAACAGAAAAATGGATAACAGAAAATGTGGTTCACTTACATACACAATAGAATACTACTCAGCTAATAAGGAATGACGATATCATGAGTTTTGCATGAGTCTACCTCCAGTAGAAAGACAAGTAGAGGGATGGGGTTGCCTTCCCTTAGTTAAAAAACTGTAATATAGTGTTGTCCCTGTCTAAAGGTCTCCTAATTATTCATAATCTAAAAAAAGTTAAAAGGTGAAGCATTGTTAGTATGGTGACCTGAATATTATTCTTCCTCAGTCCGTCCTCCTTCCCTCCCTCTCTAATTCTTTCCCTCCCTTCTTCTCGCTTCTCCTCTAAAGATACATAAAATAGTTTTGTTTTGTTCCTATTAGGTCAAAATGATACCCTTTTCTTCCTGTAAGAGCTTGGGTAATGTACTTTCCCTGCTCATCTTGCCAAGGGCAGCCTTTTTGTACATATTTCTGTATTTTGTCTTTGTCTTTCCACTATCTTTTCAACAGTTTTATACACTAATGTTACATGTGCATGATTTCCTTGCTTTTAATATAGCACATACCACATTTGATAACAAAATCTAAGAGTATATTATTATTATTTTTGCAGCACTGGATGCAGAGCCTGACCGGTCCTAGAAACTATATGTTTTAAATGACAACAATCTCAGAGGCTTCTGCCCAGGTGCACCGGCTGGTTTATTGTCAACTTGACACAAGCGGGAGTTATCACAGAGAAAGGAGACTCCTTTGAGGAAATGCCTCCATGAGATCCAACTGTAAGGCATTTTCTCAACTAGTGATCAAGGGGGAGGGTCCACTGTGGGTGGTGCCATCTCTGGACTGGTGGTCCTGCCTTCTATAGGAAAGCAAGCTGAGCAAGCCAGGGTAAACAAGCCAGTAAGCAGCATCCCTCCATGGCCCCTGCCCTGTGTGAGTTCCTGTCTTGACTTCCTTTGGTAAAGAACAGCAATATGGTAGTGTAAGCTGAATAAACCCTTTCCTCCCCAACTTGCTTCTGTTTGTGCAGGAACGCAAATCCTAAGACAGCAGGTATCTTTAGCCACTTTACCACATCTGCCATTTTTTGTTGCAGTTTAAGTACAAGGAAACTGAAGGAGCTCTAGAAGAATAAGTCTGTGAGCTGGAGTTCTGGTTTCAGTTCTCCAGTTCTGGCTCTGTGGAGACTCTTTGACCTTGAGAAGTTTATTCAGGCTTCCTGACTAGCTTTTTCTCCTATGGCACAGAGACAGAGCCCGATATGTCACTCCAGCGAATATAGGAATGAAATGATATACTGTGGAAATGACTTTGAAAGTTGCAAGTTCAAGGTAAGGTAAACGACTGCCATTGTGTTTACTGTATCCGGCTTATGGACTGTACTTGCTTCTTGCCTAATACAGAGGATTTACAATGTCTCCTACCGTGGCCCAGTTTTATGCCCAGCACAGATAATGACTTCTGGAGAGGAGGTGTGCTTCAAATCCCCCCACAACCATTCATTTAAATGTGGTATATAAAACAACCAGTGAATGCCTCATTTCAACAAACAAGAAAAATTAGTTTAATCACCTTTTAAAGCTTGGCTGCTCCTAGAAAATTAATCAATATTGTTTTATTTCAAATATACCCGGGCACTTACAAAGTTTTTTTTTTTTTTTTAATCTTGGAAGGCTTTCATTTAATGCAAACCAATCTCTCATCATTTGCCTGAAATAGGGCAATGAAATACATTAAAATAATAAAAGTAAAAATTTACCTACCCAGAAAATGATCAGAGTGAACATAATGAGCTATCCTACCCTAAATTCATGCTTTCAAGTCGACTTACTTATCTTGTTATTGCTGTGATTACGACTGTAGCCAAAGGCAAGTTGGGAGAAAAGCAGTTGTTTGGTGTACATGTCCTGATCACAGTTCATCATGGAGGGAAGTAGGGTGAAGAACCCAAATAGGGAAGGAATGTAGAAATGGGAACTGAAGTATGGCCATGAAGGGCTGCTTCTCACTGGCTGGCTTCCTATGGTTTGCTCATCTCACTTTCTTATACAACCCAAGACCTGCTGCCCAGAGACGACAGTACTCACAGGGCAATCAAAAAAAATGGCACACAGACTTGCCTGAGGACTAATCTGATGAAGCATTTTCTCAGTTACTATCCCTCTTCTCACTCTGATTTAGGTTGAACTGACAGAAAGCTAACCAACACAGGACTGTCCATTTTCCCCTCAAAACACAAATGATCTATATTAAGTGACAAACCCATGACCTGATAAAGCAGAATCTGCCAAAAACAACATAGGGATTAAAACATTCTTTTGAAAGTCTAGATTTTTGCTAATATTTTTGTATGTTCATTTTTCAAAACTTTTTAGCTCTCGTACAATTATCTCTACTTGGTGGCATGTGTACTTTTTCAGAAATTTCTGATAATTTTATAAAATGACTCAGCCTCTGACAAATTTCTTATGTTTCCATCAAAGCCTTCCCTTTCTTTTCTCATTGTGGAGATAAGCCACTAAAAACTGTCAGTGCTTATTTGTGGCTTGCTATCAACCATCATGGCATTTAATTTATAGGTGGTGGACTTTAAAGAGATAATTTAAATAATGTGCATTATTTTTTTTCTCTAGAGGAAATGCTTCCTCATATTTTAGAAAAACATGAATGCAGAAAATATGGAAAATATGATACATGAATGGGCAGAGGTTTGAGAGTAATTGTCTGGTAAGTGGAGGAGTAAGTGGGAAGTACCCTCTCCTCGTCCTGAGACAGGGCTCTCTATATAATTCTGGCTCTTCTGGAATGTGCTTTGTAGACCAGGCTGTGCTTGAACTCAGAGATATGCCTGTCTCTGTCTCCTGAGCACTGGGACTAAAGCTGTGCTTCACCATGCCTGTTTGTTTTGTTTTCTTTTGGGAAAGTAACTCTTAAGTGGAGTGTGACAAAATACTGTGGACTTCCTGGAAGGCACAGAAGGAAAGACATCTATGGTGAGAAAATTCATGAAAATATGGAAGGGGTGAGTACGGGGAACAGGAAAGGATAGGGGAGAGAGGGCCAACTAAGGAGCTTAGAATTCATACTGTAGGTAAAGGGGATGCTAAAAGATCTGTGGAAGGAGGCAGCCAGGCTGGGAAGATGACCCGGTTGGTAAGGTGCTTGCTGAGAACCCAAGGACCTGACTTTGAGTCCCCACCACCCATGTAAAAAAGTCAGGTGCAGGGTGTATGTCAGGGGTGATTAGAGGGCAGTCAGAAGATTCCTGACCTCGATGGCCACCCAGAAAAGCTGAGTTGATGCTTTCCAGATAAGTGAGAGACACTTTCAAACAAGAAAACCACAAACAAACAAGCAGAACCAATGTAGGAGTGGTTGAGGAAGACACCCAGCATGGACCTCTGGCCTTTATAAGCACACAGTTGCACAGACTTATGCACATACCCACACGAACACAAGCATAACATACAAACACATACATGTGCTAGTGCATACACATGCATTCACCCTGATACTCACCCATGTACACAGACTCACACACACATGTGCTTGAATACACACATGTAATAGCTTTGCTGAGATTTATTGATAATTCCTGTACTGTAAATCCTCCTTTTAGACCACAATTTGGTGGTCATTTATATGTAGCAGTCATCACAGACCAGTTTCAGAATACTCTGATTATTTCCCAAAGATACTGTAAAGGCATCAGAAGCCATCATTCACCCTGCCACCTTGGTCCCTAGCAACTGCTAGTCCTCATGCATCCATATGGACTTGCCTTTTGGACCTTTTAGGAAAATAATAACAAAGAATATATGGTTATGTATGACCATCTTCTTTTGGAGTACTTCCAAATTTCGTTCAGGTCATATCATGTCTTCTTGCTGTGTTCCTCCTCATAGCTCAATAATATTGTATGCTGTAGTTTCTTAATCCTTTTTTTTTTTTTTTTTTTTTTTTTTTTTTTTTTTTTTTTAGTTATTGGTCATTAGGTTTCTCCTCCTTGGCTATAATGGTTAACGCTGTTACATGTATTCAAGTTTTATTCTCTTGGGTTTATGCTTGTTCAAAGAATTGCTGTGACATGGGTGTTTACAATTTTGAGGAACTATTTTCCAATGTGGCTGCATCCTTGTACATTCCCACCAGCAGCTCGTGAGCATTCCAGTTTTCCCCTCCACTTGACAACACTTGTAATTGTCTGTATTTTCCGTTTTGACCACTCCTGATGGATATTCATTGTTCTTTGCTGTGATTTTTACTTGTATTTTCCTGACAATTATTCCTCTTGAGTTGCTTAAATGCTTGTAGGTCATTTGTTTATCATTACATGGTTATATTTAGTGTATAAATTAATCTTCTGGGGTTATGCCAAAGACTATGTGGCTCTAACCCACATAGATGTATTTTCTTGCATTTCTGGTATCTGAAAGTCTGAAGCAAGTATTGAAAGACTGGATTCTCCTTTACCTCCCTCTTTTGCTTTTAGACAATTACCTTTGCACTTGGTCCTTATGTGACTTGTCCTCTATGCATGCATTCTGAAACGTTTTGTAAAAGCACTAGTTGTATTAGATTAGGGCCTCCATTTGACCTTATTTAAACTGATTTATATCTATTTTCGTTATTTCTGATAGGCATATTGGAAATTAAGGCTTTGCTGTATACATCTGGGAGCTTCATAATTCAGTCCATATAAATAAGTCATATAAAAATTGGGTTGATATAATTATAGACTTATAGACAAACTGTATTTTCCTATCAATATGTAGATTTGAACGTAATTTCCTGTTATTTTCTTAAAGAAGAAAAAATTTTAATATTGATAAAGTCCAATTTATTATTTTTCTTTCATCATTTATTCTTTAGATATTATATCTTAGGTTTCATTGTCTAATTAGGACAAAAGATTTGTTTCCATACTGCCTTCTATGGGTATTTTAAAACTTTATATTAAACCTTTTGATTTGTTTTGAGTTGACCTTTACATATAGACTGAGGTAGAGTTATATTTTCCTTTGTTATGTAGAATTTCATTTATCTCAGAGTCATTCATTGAGGACTATTGTTTACTTAATAAATTATTTTAATACCTACAGAAGATCATCTGACCACAAATATGGTCTTATTTTTGGAATAAGGATTCTACCTCACTTATTACTATTTATTTGTGACTTCATTTTAATACCACCATCTTAATTATTATTATAGCATCATTGTAAGTTTTGCAATTGGGAAGTGTGTATCCTCCAATATTGTTCAAATTTAAAACTGTTCATTTCTTTAAATGAATGTTAGGATCATTTTTGTCCCTTTATACATAAAATTTAAGTAAACTTTACTATTATGTTGAATCTATCTACCTATCTATCTATCTATCTATCCATCTATCTATCTATTTTTATTTCTATGCATTATCTATCATATCTATCATCTATGATTTATCTATTATGTTTCATAATTATCTATCTTCATCTATCATGCATTATTTAGCTTTTAAATTCTTTCAATGTTTGTACAGTTTTCACTACGCTTACCTTATATCACTGTTAAAAATATTCTTCTGAATTCCATTTTTGATGCCATCATACAGGATAGTTTTCAAAATTTAATTGCCAGGATGTAACATTCAAAAGTTTTTATTTATTGGCTCTAGCAGGTTTCTTTTTATGGTTTCTTTGGGGTTTTTATATGCAAGATCATTTCATTTGATTATATAGATTTACATCTTTCTTTCCAATCTAGAGGCATTGTTGTCTTTTCTTGTTTAGTTTCCCTGGCTTAAAGTCTAATACAACATGGACTAGAAAGCAGAAGACAAGTGTATAGCCTCATTCATGAAGGTGTATAGGCTTGCCTTATTGATGGAAGTATGGGAAGTCTCTCAGCATGATGTAGAGCTGAGGCTATTTCACAGATGTCATTTCTCAGGTTGAACATTTTTTCTTCTAAGCCAATTCTGGATAACATCTTAAAGGATGTTGAATTTTGTCATATACATAGACTGTGTTTGTTGAGATGATCATATGCTTTGAACTTTTTATTCCAATAATATCTTGTGTTGAACAATTTTCATGTTCTAGCAACCCATAATATTTGTGGTATATAATCATACTTTTATATTTCACTGGATTCTGTTTACTAATATTCAAAAGAATGACTTTTACATCTGGGTTTATGAGAGATTGGTTTGTACTTTTGGCATCCTTGTTTGGTGTTAGTGCTGGAATAATACTCTTTCATGGACTTGAAAGACTTTATCAAGAGAATGATTCTAAAGACTGACTTGATCATTACCAAGGTCTTTGTTTGTTTTGTTTTTGCATTTTACACCAAGGGATGATGTGCACAGTGGAAGAAGGAGGTGAAACATGGTACCTGGAAAATGGAAGGAACTGAGTTGGAAATGATGAGGGTCAGAATGAAGTTTAGACACAGACACTGAAGAAACATGTTAAATATGATCTATTTTAAGAGATTTATGGTAAGTATTATTTTTAGTTCCTATAACTTGTCTTTTATTGGCATTTGCAGCATAGCTAGCTAGGTAGGCCTTTGGCTTCTTTCAGTCCCATATTCGCTCACAGTTATTCTCTCTACATCCTTAGCATCAGGAAACCTATTCTCTTTTCTGGTTTTGCAGCTGAGACCTGATGAATTTTAGAGAAGGGGGTCTGTTTAAAACTCAGGTGACAAACAGAGAAGAGACAAGCAAGACTACAAATGCATGTATAAAACTGTCGCGCCCAACCTCAACCAGCAAGGAAAACAGGACCCGGGGAAGATCTTCTTCAAGCAGTTTATTCAGGATCCTTGAACAAGCTTCAGCTTCAGCTTCTGCCTCTGTCTCTGCCCCTGGGGAAAAGCCCCGCACAGGCTTAAATCCCCTTGCGCCCTCCAACCCCTGTAAGCCACATGGGCCCTGCAGAGAGGCTGCTTCAATATGGAGGCAGGCAAGCTGAACAGGCACAGCCAAATAAAGAGTTGTTTACGACTGAGAGCACTCACCATCAAGGAGGTGGAAGGGAGAAACCAGCGCCATCTTCAGGGTGCCGCACCTTGCAGCTCTCTACATAAAACTGCCTCAGGATATTCTCAGATAAGCACAAAGTATGTTTCTGACCCCCAGTAGATAGTCATTGGGTAAGCGAGCCTAGCTTTAATCTGTGCCCTATAAGGGCCAAAACAGAAACTATTTTTCTTTCTCTCTGTGTCCCTGAACCATGATCCATGTTCATTTCAAGCTGGCTATCTGTAAAAATCAAGTCTTACAAGTACTTTATAAGTCATCCTTGGTAGAAATGATTACATGTTTATTAGGAGTTCCTCCTTAGGAAAATGAATGGCATAGAAGCTCAAAGTTACTTTTCACTTCTTCATTGTGAGGCCATTGAGGAAGTCTGCATTCCCTGTGTTCAGCCCTTGACAATTAGCATCTTGGGTGAGACATTGGCTCTTTGCTTGTCTCTTGACGAGCATAAGTGAGGATTTAGTCTTTTCCAATTTCCCCACTATTCAACCAGGGATTCAAGTGGGAATGAGGAGTCATAGGAAGATACTTGGTAGGGCAAACAGGTTCATAAACCTAAAGCCTTTCAAACCATGCTCTACAAAGTATCTGCTGTATTAATGTTTGCTATGGTTATATTATTCCTTCCCAATTAAACATAACCTTCACAGCTTGCTATTGTTTGTGTCCATCTGGAGTTACTCATTTCCGGCCTGACTTCAGTTCACATCTGCTGTAGGCCTTTAACATTTGCGAAGTTGACATTTGCGAGCTCAGCCATTGCAAATCCACCCAAATATTCATGACTCACCGAGATTTGCAATTTTGTTCAAGCAAAATGTGTCTCACTTATCTTGAAGGACCAAGCCTTCAGAACTAAGTCAGTGAGTGGATGCTTTTCCGCATCCTCTTTTCCTGTACCATTGCAGAATCTTGTTCTATGAAGTGGTGATCTGAAGGCAGCCCAGACAAGGAAGTCTATCGCAGTATATGTTTGGCCGCTGATTCATGCTCTCGCTGTTCTTCAAGATGTATGAAATGCCTTTCTACTGTGACAGAATGCCATTTGGCTTTTACAACCACCACTCCTAAAGAAATGTGATTGTAAGGCTGAGTGTATTGGAACACTTAGAAGACATATGCAACCCTGAATATGATAGTGAATAATTTAGACAAAAGGGAAGTTGGGGAGTATAGTTAGAATCTGATTGTCTGTGGAGGCGGGGAAAATCTCATAAAAATAATGCAAAGGGCTTGGGCTGAAGGAAGAACAACAGGATGCATGAGTAAGCTTTGCTGCTGTAAAAGGAAGTGTGTCTCTCAGAGATATAGGGTAAAGAGAAGACAAATGTTCCTGGCTCGGGTCTTGAGAACAGCTTTAGAGTCACTGGAGCTCTCCAGCAATGGCAAAGTTTAAGTGTGGGGGACACAGAAAACATTCAAGCAATGGCTAGAGAGTTGCTGGCCAAGAATTCATGGCCACCTGGCCTTGCTCCTCAAGCTTCATCTGCTTGTATGGAGGAAGACCATTTGCCCTACTTTTTTATTAGCAATACACAAAGACTCCGTCTATCTCTCTGTCAGAGAGGAAGTATTGCACCTAGGGTTAGCTCTTCCTGTTCTATGTGTCTTTCTATGTCATTTCTGATTTTCTTATGGGCTGTGGACAGAGCTATCATTTGATTGGCATTTACTCTTGGGTTTATCCTAGGATGTGGCCGTCAGCAGTCTCTTGGGAATGGGTGAACTCCCTAGTTTCTGGTTCAGTTCCTGACATCTCATTAGTTTGGAACTGTTCATCAAAGAGAAAAAATAGGATGCCACCACTGTAAGTGTAATGACTGAATGAAGAAATATAATTTCATTCATTTTTATGCGCCTATTTTTTTTCCCTTTCAAATGAAGGACCAATGTGAAAGGACATTGGGCTGGATTGTTTTTATGGACAGATTTATACAATTGTAAGATGTATGATTTTACATATTTGGAGAAAACAGACTTTTGATAAGGGTTAAAAAAGGAATATGACCACAGAAAATATAAAGAGATGAAGGGAAAAGTCGTCTCCCAAGGCAGATTTTATATTAGCGCTCCTGGTAATGAGGAAACATTCCTCTCTGCCTCTACCGCTCCTGTGGCAAGACCATCAAATGTAACCATGACATTACAGCTGCTCTGGTGAGTCTTGCTACTGCTGTTCTTGCCTTCTTCATTGCCTTGGCAAGCTGAACTCGAAGTAGAAAGAACTGAGTCCTCAGATAAACACATCCACAGATATATTCTGCCAAGTCCCTGGTCACCCTAGTAGAAATTGTTGCTTGATCACAGTAGTATAATTAAGGCATCTTTATCCTTGGTAACTAGAAACATTTTTAAAGAATTGGCTAAACATTTCCCTTACCTACTCCTGATTTCTTTGACATAAAGTCACAGAGTTATTTTTAAAAAATTATGCTAATCTCAATAGTTTTTTAAAATGTGCTTTTGGGGTCTAGGAAAATACAGTTAAGGTCCCGTAAGAGAGAGATGTTGCAAAGTAGATAGAGGGAAGAGATTTTGTTGTGTCATACTAAAACAAGGAATGAGATTCTTGCATATGGAGTGTCATTAAACAGGCTGAATGAACAGTCTTAAGACACTCAGAGACAACTGGGACTCTAGTCCACAGAGCTGGTGTAGACCGCCCACACCCCTACCCCAGAATGTTTATCTCTCCTTTTTCCTCTGTTTTGGGAATCTGTTGAGTTCACTGTCTTCCCTCATCGTTTACTCACGGTGCTGAGATTCTTTCCTGTACACCTGTGCCCACACACTTCCTGCTTAACTTGGCATCCACTGCACCATTACAGGTTCTCCACTGCTGACTCAGTGTGGTTGTTCTGAAGTGTGTTGGTGTCTGCTTGGATCTGTCTCATCTGAAACCGACATGTAAATAAAGCTCCACTAAAAGTTGTCCCTGTGGAGAAGAAAATGCACAAAATAGTCTGGAGGAAGAGAATCATGTCACCCAATGCTAAACTCAGGCCCAATGACTTTTGGTTCAGTGACTCAGTGTTTATATTAAGTCTTAGAACATGCAGTTTTTTTAACGAGATTTCAACTTTTTATATGTACTAAACATCTCTGGGAACTTTTTAGATTTTGCTTTCTGATTGCTATTGCTTGTAATACTTCCGCATGACTTTCTACTTGATCCTGATGTTTATCTTCTAGCCTGAAGCTTTCTCTGTGGGGATCATTTTCTTTTCTGTTCTATGATATCAATTGTTTCATGGCTACATTTGCCACTTTCATGGCTTGCTATAATTAGATATTTACATACATTACTTCCTCTTGAGAATCAGCTAAAATCAATTTTATTTGGGTCTATGATGAGAGGGTTATATAATAATAAAAGAGCTGCCCTGTCTAAATATGTTGTAGATGACAGCCATGCTGCTAAGCTCTGAAACAACGCCTAAAGTGCTGGGAATGTAAACATCACAAGTCCCGTAATGCAAAATGTTATATGTGTATGTGAGTGACTGAGTGTGTGTGTGTGTGTGTGTGTGTGTGTGTGTGTGTGTGTGTCATGAAGTAAAAGGACTAGTAAAGTAAGGACTCCAAGACTTAGAACCCTTACAATGAGTATGTATATTGTTATTGTCTGGGGATTATGATAATTCTTACTCTACACAGAGGCTATTGCTGGGCTATTAACTAGTCATATATACAGTGAGGAACATATGGTTTTTAAAGCTTGTCGCTTTGGATATTTTCATCCACCAGGATTCTTTCTCCCATGCTGACATTTGGCTACTACTAGCAGAATTTCCAAGCAGTAGTATATGAGAAGTTACAGATTCATATTCTGCTGGCTTTTAGGGTCACAGGAATCACTGTGACATATGCAACTACCCCAATTAGAAACTGCACCAAAACTAGAGTAAAATGATGTAATGTTAATGTATATTAATGATTACGTAGATACCATACAAAACATCAACCAGGGAGAATGGAGTAACTGAAGTTTTATTGTTTATATAAAAATACTCAAATTTTACATTAAAATTTTTGTTTTGTTCAAATGTATATAGTTACATATAATTTGAATAAAATTTAGCCACAACCTACATGGTTTTATTAACATTCATTAATGTTAAAACATTTCCAAAATTCTCACTTTGACTTTGAAAATGTGCAGATGTATGGGGAATAGTGTACCACTCTTGGGAGATGAACAGGAAGGCTTAGGGCAGTGGGAACCACTTTGAGAAAGGCTTTGACACCATGTGCTAACTCCGCATGTCAGTGCTACGCACTTTCTGGCACCACCGTTTAGCTCTTAGACATGATTGGATCTGACATTCTAGATCCTGACATTCAGATTCAACAAATGAAAAGTCTGTTTGTTATACTTTTGCTGAGACATGCGTGCCAGTCACTTGTCCTGCAGGACTGGGGCAGGGTGCTGGGGCACATTGCTGATGCACACAGCTGACCACAAAGAACCAGGCGGCCTCACTTAAACATTTTGTTCAGTCCTACTGTGATTGTTCGTCCTACAGAGTGGGACAAATTAACTGCAATTGTGGTACCCACTTGGGTATCAACAAAATCCCTGGCTATATATTTGTTTTGTAATGTAGCTATTTTATGTATAGTCTAACACAGACATAGTACTTAGATTGTATATGTTCCTTCTTGATTCACACCATTACCACTTTAGAGTCAGTCAGGGAAAACCTGTTTAAATAGACGAATGTGGGGAAGTTCATATTGAATGTATTACGTCCCAGAGAAGGGTTGTGGTCTTTTGATTTCTCTCCCTGTACCCTTTCCCTCAATTAAAAGAATGCCTTTGTTTCATTCTGAAGTTGCCACTGCTCTGAAAATTAACAAAAACCCAGCATTAGCATAACTGTGGATATGATAAATAATATTTATTCATATTTATTCATTGTGCTAGTTGGGTTATTTGCTTTTTTTTCTGAGTTAGGAGTCTTCAGTTCTCTCAGTGATCTGCGGGATCATCCTAGCATTTTTCTTTCTCTGTGGCTTTGTTTCCGGATGCTCTTTGAAGCACAGACAAAATGGAGCCATTCATTATAATTATTTTTTAATTTTGTTCCAGTATAAGCACAAGGGAAAAGAGAGACTGAGCAGTAGAGAAGAAATGATGCAGAACCTATGACAAGTTAGGCCTTGGGGAGTCCTCGGGGGCCAACAACACAAGATATCAACCTCAATCAACAGAGATAACTGCATGACTTTGGCTATGTCTTCTATTTCTTTTTAAGGTAAACAAAACCTCAGGCACATTGGGCATGCTTGGGTGAGAGTGAAGTTGGTAGTAGAGTAGGCTGAAAAGGACAGTGACAGATGGTATTTTCTATACTGCTTTTTTATGCCGTGAATGGTCTAATGGGCCATTGGTGGATCTGTTGGCTCACAGCTATGCTATTCTAGTGGGATGATGTGGCATAAGTGCCTTATTGTCTTTGTAAGCAAGAAACAAAATTAACAGGAATCCGGTGCTTTTACTTTGTAGCATCCAAAGAAACAGTAATAAGTGCTTAAACAATATTGCCTTTGGGTGTGGTGTGCTGCTAACATCTTCTTCGTGTCAGATGTGCACGAAGGATGGCGATAATACTGCACTGTGAGAGAAAAGATTCTGCGGGTGGTGACAGATGCTTTAATGTCCTTCTGCATTGCTAGACCTCTGTGACAATGCTTCCCACTTCTACATCATCCACCCCTTGAGATGTAGGTGTTGAACCATAAAACATATGATCATGTGACTAGGAATTAGTGAGACTGTCTTTGCTGACTCATTTCTCTGTTTTTAATCTTTTATCATTTTAATGTTTGAGTCCCTCTTTCTGCCTAAAAGACATTTTTCCCAAACACCACTCACCCTGAGCTCCCAGGGACTAACCACCATCCAAAAAGTACACATTGGGGGGGACCCATGGCTCCAGCTGTATATGTAGCAGAGGATGACCTTGTCTGGCATCAGTGCAAGTGGTGGGGTCCTTGGTCCTGTGGAGGCTTAATAGGGAAAGTCCAGGCAGGAGGGAGGAGGTGGATAGGTGGAGGAGCATTCTCCTAAAGGCAGTGGGGAGAATGGGAAAGAGGGTTTGCATAGGGCAAACTGGGAAGGGGGACAACATTTGAAATGTAAATAAATAAGATAACCAATAATTTAAAAAATAGACATTTTCTCCCAGGATCAAGTGAAGATAGATTATGTTATAAAACAAACCAAAAATTAGTAGTGGTTTCAAGTACAAATTAACCAACCTTCTTGAACATCAAGTTATCCTCTTCACAAGCAATGTGGCTTGAAGGAAATTGAAATTTTACATAGTACACATCTGATTTCATTGATTAACGAGGCTTACCACCAGAGGAGGAACCAGGTTTGTTGTAGAGAGATGTTCTAATCACTAGTTTAATGGAACTCTAGTCAATAATTGCAGGCCAAAGGGGCCATGTTCAAAGAACTCTCAGATCTCATTGTATTTATTTTGCCCAAGGAAAACCCTGCTTCCCAGATAGACTTGGGTGTGAAAAGAGGCAGTTAGCACAAGGATCCATTCTGTCTGTGATGCCTGCATGTCATTTTATCCCTGGACTCATTTTCTCTGAATCTAACCTTACTGGGACCTGGAAAGTATTCTCTTATGTTTTGTATGAGAGAAGCAAATGAACGCTTTAGTTCATGTGATACACACACACACAAACACACACACACATGTGTATATGTATATACACATATGTATATACACATATTCCCCCTTGGTTTTTGACTTGACCACATCTGGAATTAACTAAAATCCAAATATGGAAAACACAGCAGTGAGAGAGTTTTGCTAAATTTGAAATAGAAAGATACACTTATAATCGGGATCTTGAGGTGCGAAGACACATCTTTAATTTGGGCCATGCCTTCTGCAGGAAGACTATATAAGGGCATGGAAGGAGAAAGCTGATGTTCGTTGTCTTTGTCTCCTTTGGTCTTGCTAGCAAGCTCATTCTTGTACTGGCATTAGAGCCTGCTACTTCAGGATTCCAGTGTGTCTGCCGAAGACCAGACTCATGGACCCAACAAACTCTGGGACTCTTGAACTTCCTGTTCATAGCCAGCCATTGTTGAATTAGCTGAATTATATGCTGTAAGATATTCTAATAGGCTGTAAGCCTTTCCCACACATACATGCACACATACACATACATACACACATGTATACATGCATACACATACACACATGGACATACACACACACACACACACACACACACACACACACACACATGAACATGTGCCCACATACATTCATCCTATAAATTCTGTTACTCTAGAGAACCCTGACTAATATGGTTTATGAGTATGATAAAAGGAGCCTTGTTGTATTGGCATATACACATATTTTTAACAATGAAGAATTTGATATTAACCAGGCCTGATGTTAAGTCCTGACTTTGGTATGTTTAAACGATAAAAACTTTGGTCCAAATATTAATCTACCTGCACATGTAGATATGTAGGGTTGGAGAGATGGGTCAGCTGTTAAAAGCATCTCAACTGAACTCTTGCAGAAGACCAGAGTTCAGTTCCCAGCGCCTATGTCAAGGGACTCACAACTGCTTGTAACTAACCCTATACTCTCTTTTGTTCTTTGGGCACTCCCACACATGTGGCACTCATCCAAACATACACATAAATAAAAATAATTTTCAAATTATAAAAACATAGAGAGATGTCATAGCAGAGCCTTATTTCCATATGACCTTGTTGAATGGATTAAATGAGATGATAATGTAATGTACTAGACCCAAAGGAAGTTACTCAGTAAATATCAACAATTTTTAAATGTTAATTTTTTTGTGTATGGAAATCCATACAATCATTTCCTTCAGGAAGCCTCCATGTGGTGGGGCTGTCCTCTAAATGACTTGTTCTGATAAGAGTTTGAAAAGATATGAGGGTATGAGGGCAAAGAGCATTGCTATACATTGCTAAATAGCACAAAGATACTAACATAACCAGCAGCCTATAAAGAGACCTGTATGTCTGTCTCTTCGATCATTAAAAAAGGCCTGGTTTGCTCTGTTCTGGGAAGATAAATGTGCTGTTTTCTGTAGTCCTGCCTGGGTGCTTTGTGTTCCAAGGTTAGCTTAGCCCTACTTCCTGTCTCTGCAGTGCTGCCATTGTTTGATTCATAGATCAATATTAGCTACAGATGAGGCAGGAGTAGATGGGGGGCGTTTCTTTCATGTGACACACAGTAACTGGGACCCTAGTGTCTAAAGAAGTATTTATTACCCTTGTCAGTCTAACCAAGTACAAATTTTCCTTCCACCAAGGATCATGCCATTTCCTTGGCATTTCGTGAATGTGCAGTAAAGGCTTTGTCATTTATCCACGGGTGGAATGCATTCAGAGTCTTTTGTGATTTATGCTTTTTCTTCTCTCTGTTGAAACTGGCATGGTATCTATTAATAATAAGTATATGATTCTAGAACGTGAGACAAGAAGGTTATTAGTCACGAAACTATGATGTTCATGTGTAAGTTTCTGTGTTTTTAGACTTCTACATTTATTGCTTCTCTTACCCTGGTTTTTATTTCTCCTTTCTGTTCATTGAAAATGGAAATCAATGGGATATAAGAATTAAAAAGAGCCAAATATATTGCTTATTGTTTTGTAAGGAACATTTGTAAGTGACTAAAATTTTGTGATCTGAGTATTTTATGAGGATATTTTACAACCTTGTGACCCTCAAAAGTCTAACTTATAAATAGCCCAATAGTGAAATAAATACCCCAATACAAAGGTGTTTAGGAGGATTGTCTTTTCTGAAGTCTTTTTGCAATATCTTACTGGTTCTCTCGTTAAAACTTTGAAACATTTTTATCCTTATATATACACAAATAGTATTAGGTAACTAAAAAAATAATAGTTTAAAACTATGGATTATGAAGCAAAAGCAAAACACAATGAGCAAAACAAAACAAAACAAAAAAGCAGGATGAGAGAGAGCGAGTTTTATACATGCACGTCACCTTTAGCCTCTAACACACATCTACACCTGCCTGGAGTTCACACTGAGTGCTTCTCTCCAGACCACTTGCTATAAGATGACCGTTTCTTCAGATTGTCTGGGTCCGTCATAATCAGAGTGCATCTCCAAAGTGCAAGTTTTAAGACTAACTTGCCATGCAATTGCTACAAGAGATGGTGGAGGTGACTGTTTCCTCCACCACACTGCCTCCATCTACCAAAATTAGACCTCCCTCCTGGACTTCCACTTTGGAGTATGTGAACAAAGCATCAATTATTTCAGACAGAGGAGAATAGTTTTTAATTGGAAGCAAATATAATACTTTTCCACATTATCCCCCTTGGGATTTTTCCACTTTGAACTCCATGAGAAGGGAAGCCGATGAGGACCACACTGGCTGACAGGCTGCACACATGTGCTGCGTGGGGGGAAATGGTCTTCTGCCCTGACTACTGTCTCACAGTATCTCTTTCAAATTGGTAAACCACTGTCTTCAGCCTCCCTGTCCCCTTTGCCACTGGGCCTTTTTCTCATATATAGCAGTCTGGTACCCAGGCTGCACTTAATCATGAGGACTTTCCTAAGACTGAAAATGCTTGTTGCTTGAGACATCTTCTTAGTCTTTTGGAATTTTAGTTGACGATGCCATGTTTCATAGTCACGGTATAGCAGTGACTCTCTTTAAATGTTTCCCTTAACACACTTGGCAATGACTTTCTTATTCATCGGTTTAAATGTGGAACCTCATCTTCTCTCCTGGTTATTACTGATTACCTTGCAGTAATTATCATTGTTTCCCTAGATCTCCTGTTAGCACATATTATTCCTTAGTATGCACCACATTTTCTTTTTACATTCCAGAGTTTCCTTAAATGTTTAAGTTCAACTATGTTCTATGCCTTACTGCTCTTGCTGTTTTCTGTTTCTGCCTTCTGTTCTTCTACTACTTATTGGATGAGTACTTACTAAATTCTTCCTATGCTGTATATCACATGTATGTATGTATGTATGTATGTATGTATGTATGTATGTATGTATAAGCCTATGCATAAAGCATATTTCTAGTCATCATGCAGTATACAATATTATTCAAAATTTTCTATCCAAAGTCTATGTGACATATAGGCTTAGAAAGCATAGGAAATTATAGTACTGCTTGAGGACTGTCACTGTTTGTAGGAAAATGTGCAGCTCATGGCTTGGACTTTCAGCATTTACAAAATGTAAACAGGAAAGCATCATTAGATTTGATAATGAAAAAGTATAAAAATTTTTGGAATTATTATAGCCCAGCTGAATGTTAGTATAATTTTATAAAATACTAATGACCATGATGATGGTTATAATTTCATCCATTTTTGTGAACTTTCTGTCCCTGTCTAGAAATCAGGGATTTTAATATGGGTAGCTTTATTGAACTTAGTCTAGAAACCAGAGTTAATGTCATTTTCTAGACAGAAGTAAAATGTACAATGACAGAATCAAGAAAGCCAAACAAAATGGGAACAAAATGGGTCTTTCTCCTGGGTTGTTATGTGGAGTCTGGAGAGAACCTCTAAACTTGTTACTTGAAATGAAGTTCTTCAAGGCTAGAGGGAGACATCAAATTTCCTCAAATACCAGCTACATGAAATTCACATGTAGATAAAGTAGAGTTTTTTTCAAACAATGGAATACTATTAGCCATTTAGGTGGTTTAGTTTTGATAGGTGCTACCAAATTGATCACGAAAATGTGCTGAAGTAAAAGAGGCCAGCCACAAAGCACACTGTACTGTATGGTTCTACTTACTTCAAATATCCAGAATAGGCAAAGTTTGGAAAAGAAAATTGAGTAGTGGTTATATAGAGCTGGTTATAGTATGTGTGTGTGTGTGTGTGTGTGTGTGATTACATGATATATGTGTCACAGCAAAGTGCCTGTTACAGGGCAGGCACTTTGTTATTTTCCTATGTTACTATCATGTTCATCTAGCATATTGTAGAATTACCAAATATAACATAGAACCTTAGTTTGAAATATGGAATCATTGATATAACTAGGAATGACTTTATCATGGACTCAGTTGAGTCTAGACAAACAAACAAACCTTCTACTCTGTCTTAGCAGTTTTTTTTTTTATACTTTCAAAACATGCATTTTAATACAAGACCTTGATATGATGGGACTCTGAATATTTTTTTTTGAAATAAAAGTTGAGGGTTACAAGTGTGAAGTTCAAATTTAACAGCTCTGTGAGTTTGAAGCAACTAAATTTTTTCACTTTCAAGAGAGAATTGTCAGTATAAAAGCCAGAAGACAAATATTAACTGAATAATGCAATCGGTAAATATGTGTTTGTGTGCTGGTGAGATGACACATGGGGTAAAAGTAATTAGTTTACGAGCTTGTGAGTCTGTGCTTGATCCCCAGAACTCACAGTGGAAACGAGCACCCGGAAGTTGTTTTCTGACCTCCACACATGTGGAGAGACATGTTTACATCACAGATACGCATATAGGATAATAATAAACACAATACTAAAATGTATATACACATATAATTGAGTAGAGTGAGGGAATTTGGGACATAAAGAGTTGGGGTAAAAGACAATGAGTAGTTACTAAGAATAGGAAAAAAAGAATCAGATGTACCCTGATATTCTGAGTATTAAAAATATACCACATTTATAGAAATGATCAATTAATTTAAACTTAAAAAAATCACATGCATTTGAAATAAATGTGAAAACCTTGTTTTTTTTTGCATTTTCAAAGGGGAAAGAATATCTCTATTTAGAATTATTTACTGTTATTACTCTATTTTGAGTATTACTGTGTGTGTCAGGCATGGGTAGGTTAGAGAACAACTTGTGGGAATTGGGTCTCTTCTTCCAACATGTAGGTTTCAGGAATTGGATTTATGTTGTCAGGGTTGACAGTACGTGATGCCACCCATTGACCCTGTCTTTCTCCCTATTAATTTTATGAAGAACTGTAGATGGGGGTATATTAAAAAGTCTGATCTCTCAGAGGCTGCAGCAATAGTTCAGAAGGTGGGAGTACTGGCTGCTCTTGTAGAAAACCTGGGTTAGGTCCCAGCACCTGCATGGCAGCTTACAACCACTGCAACGCCAGTCTTAGGAGATCTGATGTCATCTTTTGCTTTGAAGGCACTGAATGCATATGGCGAGCAGACATACCTGTGGCCAAAACACCCATGCATGCAAAATCATAAAACAATTTTAAAAATTTGAAAAAAAGATTGATCTCTATCTGTTGGGTTAAAAATAATCCAAATGCTTTATGAGGAAAGAGCTCAGAGAGGCAAGGGAAAAACCAGTGCAGGAACCAGAAAGAATGCTATGAGGACAGCTGAGATGATCATTGCTGTGGACATCAACTCTCCTGAATGTGTTTACGGAGTGGGCAGCCCCAAAACATCATTTGTTTGCACAATTGTCACTAGATGGGTTATTCAGTCCCTTCTACTTTCCATTAACCACCATGTCTAATCAGTATTCAACATTTAGCAATGCAAAGTCCACCTGTTGAACCTCCCTAATAAGCAGTAAGGAGAACATTAGCTTTCAATTGACTATGGAAAGCTTTGAGTATGGACCTAGGACATTCATTCAACACAGGCATCAATTTGTAGAACATTATAGGAACATTAGTTGGTTGCTAGATGACCACATTTTCTAGCAGATTTTAGGATGAGATCCAGTGACCAGCAAGGACCAAACATTTCAATGCTTAAATTGTCTTAGCATCTCTTCCACTTGAACTATTGCATCAACCAAACAGGTTTCTGGAACCAGAGATTCAAATGGAGTAATTGCTATGTTCAAATGATGCAATGTTAGTGGAAGTAAGAAAAAGAGTACTTACCCTTAAATTCTGAGCAAGAAATACTAAAACAGACTGATATTACAGATTGTCATTGTGGCTGGTGATGCCCAAAGCCAAATTTGTCAGGAGGATGTCCATGGAAGGCAAATGTATTGCTTATAGAACATTCACAGCTTTTTTTTGCTGTTCTTAATGTTTTACTAGACTTTCATGAGCATTTCTACAATTGTTTTAATAAATTATCTTGGAGAAATATGATTTACAAAGATTTTCAATGCATTTAATTTTGCTTCATTATACAAACATTTTATAAGTATATCTGTTCATTGTAATAAAATTGATATGGGAAATAAGATTGTCATATAAATATTATTTCACAAAAATATCTTCACCTAAATACTTACACAAGCAAATCTTATTAAGCAGACCCCTTAGGTTGAGAAAACAGTGTCAAGACAGAGTTGGTAACTGTGCAATGGGTAAATCTTGAGTTCTGTGACTTTTGTGACATTTGTCATTACAGTACCAGTCATTACTGGTCTCTCAGATTTTTCCAATGACTGTATTATAGCAATTCCATTGAGTGGGACACAAGCCCTGTCTAGTCTTCTCCTATTGTTTTGATCTGAGTAACACCCTCTCAAAATTTCCCTGTTGAATTTTAGCATCTTGTCCCTGGGAATGTGACCCTATTTAGTAACAAAGTTGTTGATGACAGTAGGAGCTAACTGGACCCTGTATAATTGTGAAGTGGGTATTGCTCCAATATGCCTGCTGCTCTTATGAAAAATGAAGAATTTGGACAAAAATATGTACACAATCTGAGTGTCACTGGAAGAAGAAGAGAGGTTGGTGATATGTCTATGAGCCACCGAATGTCAAAGGTTGACAGTGACTACCCAGAACAAGGCAAAAGACATTGGTTGATTCTCCCTGTAGCTCTCAGAAGGCAAGAACACCGTTGCCACCCCAGGCTTGTGCTTCTAGCCTTCAGAACTGTCATGTGAGGAATTCTGTTGTTGATGTCACTCAGTGTGGTTTTGTGTAGTGGTAGCACTTGTGACTGAAAAGTGAGCAAATCGCTTCCTTTTCTGGAGCAGATGTTTCCCCAGATGCCATGTGCAGTTGCAAAGTCTCTGCTGATGACCATACAACACTTTCAGACTATTGAGTTAGAATCAATAGGCATGGCTGTTACTATAAATTCATTTGTGTCACCATCAACAAAATAGTTCTTACGGCTGATCTATCTCAAATTCATCCCAGCAAGTGATTCTCGATGATTTCAAAGGAGGTACCTCTTCTATTCATTTTCAAAAGCATATGTCAGCACTTCTGAAAGTCCACACTGATCTCTTTCCAATAGCTTCTCCAGTTTCAAGAGGAGAAAATAAAATAAAAGCCTGCACAGTGATGTTTGTCATTGACCTGGACATTGATCTACATTTTTCAGGTCTAACTCAAAGCAGCTGATACATCTCCAATCTATAGAGAAGGATACACCTGATAGAGACTCATTGACAATTAAAAGTCACAAGATACTGAAAGTCCAAAATGATCTTACATAGCTGAGAGAACAGACATTCGACTGGGAAATGACTATATGTTTTAAAAAAAAAGTTTATGTTTAAAACAAGTCCCCGGTTATGATCTGCTTGGTGTTTCTGTGTTTCTAGCAGAACAGCCACTTTGAAGTGGTTTCTCAGACCTGTTTCATGATAATAAAATTGTTGGACATGTAAATAAATAGAATCAGATATTCAGACATGTATTCTGGGTTTCCCCCTAAACTATACTTAATCCTATAAAAGCCTTGGGGATGTTATTATGAGCCACAGATCCTACCCTCTTTACCTATGCACAAAATGGGATTCTTGACTATGTCTATAAACTAACTCTTTCCTTGTTAAAGGCTTGACTTGCACTAAATTCTCAAAATATGTTATGCACCTATATTAATCGTTCATTTAAGAGATACTGTTGACCAATGTGTTCACTTGATTTTGATAAAAATTATTTTACACATTGACTCAAAATTTTGTGGATAGATAAACTATAGCCCAGTCTGCGGAGCACCTACTAATTATTTATTGGGTGTCTGATTCATTTAATCTCCCTTGAAAGAACCCTAGAACATCCCCAGTTTATGGCAACAGTGAACCACCAATCATTACTGTTATGAAATATAATGCATTGTTGGGGGTAAGAGAGTACCTGTCAGACCCCTGCCTAGGGATCCCCTGAAAAATCGAGCAACGTGACAGACCTGATTTAAGAGAAGTTTATTTTGTGAGAAGGGAAGGGAACAGGGCCCATGAAAGGGGGGACAGAAAGAGAGAGAGGAAGAAATGTTGGGTTAAATTTTTCCAAAACTGACTTTCATAAGGGTTCTTAAAATACTTCAACCTCCCTTTTAGCCCATCACCCACCAGAGGTAGTAGAAAAGAAAGGGCATTTGAACATGGGGGGAGTAGAGCTGCTTAGAAATAGTTCTTTAGGGTGGTTCCAGTCTTCATTATCAGGATATCAGCAGTTCAGTCCACACAAAACAGGAGTGGTAGCTTGATCCAGAAACAACCAAAAGGCTCTGCAAATTGGCCAGAGTCCACAGAAGTATCAAAAAATGGCTGGAATATCACGAGTTCTTTGGTGCATTTTTCTCCAAGAAGTCACAACAATAATTAGAGAAGAAGGCAAGGTGAACCAATGCCCAATGCCACAGCATCATCAATAAAAACCTGTGTCAGCAAAGCCCCAGGATGACCAGCAAGGCAAAGATGCCACAGTGTTGACCACTGTCTGTTGGGTTCTATTTATACCGTTTCCAAACATCACATGTCCTCTCAAGCATCAGCTTCAGCAAAATGTCACATGCCCTTTTTCCAGGCAGCTTCCAGAAAAACACTACATGTCTGTTCTCAGCAAAAATGTCCTCCCATGTGTCTGCTTCATCAGAACATCCTCTCATAAAACAATCTCCAGAAAGATATCCTAGGACATGACTGAGTCTTGAAAGAAAGAAACCAAAAATTTCCACTTCAAAGAGAGAATGAGAAAAAGAGGAAGAGAGACTAGTCAGAAACTCAAAGAAACAGAGAAAGAGAAAAGAAGGAGGAGGAGGAGTGGGGCTGGGGTTGCAAGCAGTCCTCAAGTTGCTGTGCCTGGCTCAAACCTGCCAGGTGGAGGGTGATGATTCAAGCCTAGGTCCCTGGGAGGAGCCTAGTGGAATTGTCTGTGAACTAATAATTACCATCTGTGTATTCCTAGCTCAAATAACACCCGTATTCTCCCTTCTTCCCTCCCTTCCCTCTCCCTCCCCCTCCTTTCTCTCTCTTGCTCCTTTCTCTTCCCTCTCCTTCTATTGTCTTTCCCTTCTTCCACCCTCTCCATCCTTCCCTTTCTCCCTTCTCCCCTCTTCTTTCCCTCTCCCTCCCCACTTCCAGAAGTATTTGGCTATTTTTCTGCTACCTAAAGGGTATAATTACTCAAGATGCATCTGGTTGTTTCTGAAGTAAACAGCTGGAATCCTTTTAGCTCTCTTTCTTGTGGAGAATGATAGTGCTCTGCCATTTGAAGCATAGGGAGTGACATAGATTTATAGGAAGAGGAACGTCAGGTTGTCTTTGCCTTTGAATACGATGAAGATGGCACTAGTGATTAATCACCAAGAGATGTCTTTAGCCTTGTTTCCCTGGTGGTCAGATTAGTTTCTATGTTCTGCCTAGTTAATGTATTAGGACCTGTTTACAACAGATTTCACTTAGTTAATAATGTATTCTCTTTTAGACCCTGTCTAGGAACAGTTTGAGCCAATTAGGATCTAGATGGAGGCTGAGGTTGGGGAAGATTATGGCCAGGATTAAAGCCCAAACAGGTGATGCTAGAAATTGTGACCTTGGTGATCCGTATACTGCACAGTAAGGTGACCATGTTTAAAGATGATATATTGTATTATTGGAAGGTGCAGAGAGAGGGGCTAAGTGCTTTCATATAGGATTTGTTTACTCTGAAGTGATAAATGTCTTAAGTGAATTAAATGAACAGATTCACTCTGTGTGTATACTTCCCAGCATTGTTCCAAACAGGATTGACACCTGCAATACTTTTCATTACTAAGCTGAAAAGATTAAACAGAAGCTTGGAAAGGAAGAACGTCATGGCTCTCTGAGTCAGACACACCTGTATCTGAACCCTGTGTGTGCTGCAGTACATAACTGGAAGCCTGATTCCAGGTCCTGGTAACTGCATTTCCTCTGATTTAGACAGAGGTGGGTAGTCATACCTTCCTCCCACATTTCCTTTTGTGCATAGTGTGAGACAACATATGTTAGATAAGATAACACAACAGAGAAATGCCTTTCACAATGCCTGGCCCCATACAAATAAATGCTCTTCCTTCTTTACATGCAAATCAGGAAATGCTATGCTCTGACTCACACAGCTCTGCTTGCAAAACACTGCCCCCCCCTTCACTAAATCTGAAGCACATGAACAAATAAAAATCCAATTTGGACAAATCTGCCTGTTCTTTTAAAAATCAGGGGGGAAATGGAAAGTTAAATACTCAGTCTGAAAAACCCAATTGTTTTGTTACAGTGTGATCTGAAAGAGAGGCAGGTATTTTGCTGAAATACAAATATGGATGCTCTGAATACATGAATAATGAATGGCCAGTTCCTACCTGTCAGCCAGAAAGACGGGTCCTTTTTGAGATGGGGATTTGGGAAATAATCAGAACATATAGGCACTGATAATGAATGAACTCTGCTACATTAGCTGCGTGCACATGTACCACCTGTGTTCAATTTAGTTGATCCTTTTGCATTTTCTTGGCTAACAAAAGAGATCATTTCAAAGGCAGTATGACACTCGTGAAAGTGTTTGAACATTTTGTTTTTATGTCTCTTCTGGATTGAGGAAGAAGGTCCTCAAGGGCTTTATGGGTTTCACAGTGAATCCACTCACTTGAGGAATGCAGGCCGCACAGGAGGTGAAGCCTGGTTGATTAGAATTGAATGAGTCAGAGCAAGGACAGGACTGATGAAGAACAAAAGAGCAGCATGACTCACTGAAGGGTGCTGGAGACATGACTCACTAAGGAGTGCTGGAGGAGACAATGAATTGGGCAGGTAGGAGGAGGAACCGGGAGACTTCCTATGTGGGCAACAACTACTCTGGGGGCGAGTGACCCAGACTCAAAGAATCTAATACTAGGTCTGAAGCATCGGCCGAAACACAACGAGAAAAATTTATACTTCCCTGTGAAGCTGTGCAGGAATCTAATTGTATTGTACTGCTCGGATCAGCCTCCTTCCAATCTTTATGAAGATATCAATTTACCAATGGAATCCTCTGAACTATCTCACTGAAAATCCATTACCACTGACCTCGAGCAACACTCATGATTTTAGTTGTTCTTCCCAGCACTGATAATCATTCAATAAACTATAAGTCACTTATATTTCTTCTGTGGTGCTGACAGAAAACTCCAGAACTTTGTCACTGTTCTATCTTCTTGAGCCATTGTTTGGTACTCAGCAGATGTTGGGGAACATCTCTGAAGGGTCAGGTGACTGAGGGAATGGATGATCTTGGGAGTCTACCGCATTCCTCTTGCTAGGCTGTGTGGTTCTGTGGATGGAAAGGCAATTGGGCACACTCCCTGCCTTCAACATGGTTGTTAATGGGCGAAGGGAGAAAGCAATCGTATCTAAAGATTGTGGCTATTACATTGCTGAGAGATAGAGCCACAGGCGGCTCAGAATTTTCCTCAGAGGACGGAGGTCTCAGCTTGAACATGGGTGAAATGAACTAGATGCTAAAGAAAGAAGGGTCTCCTCCCATTCCCAGAGGTATTAGTTATATATGCAGAGCTTTAGTTTGAGGCACTAAATATAGTGTGATCCATTAACCACAGGTATCAATCCAATGGTTTAACACACATATTTTTCTTACTATGTAGGCTGTACAGGCAACCAGACAGTGCCTGTCAGAGTTGGGACAGTATTATATAAGGCCATAGCACTCTGACCTGACCACTGTTGATCTCATTTGATCTTAGAAGCTAAGCAGGCTCAGGCCTGCTTAGAATTTAAGTGAGAGAGCTGTCTCCTAGGTGCTACAGTTCAAAGCTAGATAGTTTAGATCTTTTAGATGTGGCCCTAGATTGGGAATTAAGACACAGGTTACACAACAATAAATCAACAACAAAATACTAATAAAAGTGGGGGGAAAAGAAACAATAATAACAACAAAACCAACCTGGAGTTACAGTTTCCTTCCTAAAGAAAACATTAGGAATGTGCATACATGCTTCTATGAAGATCATCTACTTATGTTAGAGAAAGAACACAGGTACTGTGTAAAGACGGGGAGGGAGAGGCTGAGGTATGGGTGGGAGGGGAAACTGCAGTCAAAATATAATATGCTAAAGAAGGATAAAAATTAAAACAAACAAACTGTGTTTAGTGATGTCAAGTCGGTAGCTTAGACATCAGCCACTGTAGGATTGTTTTCAGTGTGGAATCAATACAAATAGAATTTTCTCTCAGCTGTCCTTGTCACTAGGCATGAGCCCATGTCCTAAGGATGTGCTGCCTAGTAACCTGCCCTGGCAGGGTTGGTAGGACATGGAGAAAGGGCACAGGAAGGACAGGGCAGTGGAGTTGCTCTCCTTAAAGTAGCTTCTGCATCCCTGGTTCTGTGGCCTGCTCTGCGCTCTGCCTCCAGGTAGCTGATGGACAAATCTGGCTCTTATTCCCAGCAGTTACCCTCCGCCTAACTGCAAGCTGCAAGCTTCTGCAGGCCCTATGGCCTTCATTTCATCATCAACCTGCCTTCTGCTTCAACTACTTAGACAAGTATCAAAGTTCAGATCAATGGGAACAAGTTTAATTCAGCAGGTATTTTCTACTTTAGCTGCTGATTTTAAATTTGGCCATGGCATAAGACATAATTTTATGGCACTCATTAAAAACAATTATTACTGACTTATTTGTTTTCATAATGCTCAGAAGTGACCAATGACCCCTTACTTGTCATATTTTATCCATCTTCTTTCCTATTTTATTCTAGCATATATTATATATTTTGTGTTATATACTTCATATTTTATAATTTATTCCAGTTCCCACTGTTTATACTTCAATGTATTACCTACATTAATCGTCTTGGTTACATATATTTAAAAAATATTTTCCACATTTGTCTTTAAGAATTGATTTCTCAATTTAGATAAAGTTATATGAAGATTTCCTTTGGATTGTTTTTTTTTTTTTTAATCATTGATAAGATAGTTTCTAATAGGGGGTCTGGTGTTCTAAAACAAATAGGGGCTTTATACTTTATTATTCATTAAGTAATTCAGTTATCCAATGGCTCTTACATACATGATTGCCACGTTCAGGATAGGATGCCACTGTAAGTGCTGGAGATATGGAAGTGAGCGCATAGGTTGGATCATTTGTTATTGCAGCCCTTTGAAGGAATATGCCTTTCTACTGCCTTTAACTGGAGCCACCTCCTGAAGGCTCTCTTCCTAGGAGCCATAGACAAATGGCCTAATGACAAGCCCAGTGCCAGGTATGGTTTACCCACCCTCGAGTTTCTGGTCAAAGTGCTCCCCGTATACTCCAAGTCATACAGGCTACCCCACTGCTCTTGGTTACTCACCAGTATTTAGTGGTTAGGCCCTATTGCGAAAGGCACCCCATACTTTGGTCATTGGACATAGGAAAAGCAAGTTAGTACTGACCACAAAGATTCTTCCCTGTTAGCCAGCATCTCTTATAGCACAGGAAAATACTTTGTAGTTGCTGGAGTAAAAGTCATCATTAATTTTCCTGGCTGTGAACTCTGTGAACTGCAGTACTGACCACTGTGGCAAGATGCTCCCATGGGTACACTAGGGACATGAATACTATAGGGGTAACCAACCATTTTCTGACCAGATTGAGAAACTACTTAAGAGGAGGAAATGCATGCTTGGTACTATAACTCTAGCCAGGAATCTATATTTGGGGATCTCAGCAGTCTCAGTGATACATTTACTACTAGTTTTATGATAAATGAACAGAGTATCAGACTGTCCTCTAAATCCAGTCCGTGTCTCTGTGTTAGATCAGTGCAGTTCTCAGTCCTCATGAAAAGCAGTCATGGTTAATGAAAACAATAGTATTAATCGCAACTGACCCAAGTGCAGAAAATAAATGGCAGTGGAGTGCTCAGCCACAGATGATACCTTGGGTCATGTATACCTCTTCCCAAGTCGTAGGGAGAGGACTGAGTGAGCCAGAGCCAGGCTGATTCCAGGACAGGTTGCAAACTGACAGTTTGGGAGACTAGGCCTAAGTTTTTGTTTCCCAGAACTGGAAAAGTCCAAAACAAGTCAATTTCAGAAAAAAATCACTTATCATGGACAGCCAAGCAGGAAGCTGCCCTACCACCTAGCCAAGTATAGTTAATCAGCAAAAGCCCCAGTACCCCAGAGCCTTAACCAATCACAAAGGTATCTATACTCCTGGAGATAGAGCCAACCAATCAAGGGAAAGAAAGGGAAAACGAACACACTCCTACCTTAACAGGCTATAAATTGCAAAGTCCACACCTTTGCCTTCCATCCTGATATATGGTAGACTCCTGCATGCAGGTTTTCTGTGGAATAAATGCTCTTTGCTATTGTATACTATTTGAAGCTGGGGTATCATCCCTCATGAATCATGGACCCTTATAGTAGAAAGCATCACAGAAGAGGGTATGGATGGAAAGATTGCAATAGAGGTCAAGGAGGACTGGAAACATGCCTTTGGACATGGTAGGATTGCAAGAGTCCTGAAATCACAGCACCTGTGGTTACCTGCACAAGATCAAGAGAGCTAACCTTTGAGCACATAGGGCAGAGGGGCCAGCCTCATCTACATAGTGAGTTCTAGGGCATCCAGGGCTAGGTAGAGAGACTCGGGAAAGAAAGAAAGAAAGAAAGAAAGAAAGAAAGAAAGAAAGAAAGAAAGAAAGAAAGAAAGAAAGAAAGGAAGGAAGGAAGGAAGGAAGGAAGGAAGGAAGGAAGGAAGAAAGGAAGGAAGGAATGAAGGAAGAAGGAAAGAAAGAAAGGAAGGAAGGAAGGAAGGAAAAAAAGAAAGAAAGGAAGGAAGGAAGAAAGGAAGGAAGGCAGGAAGGAAAGAAGAAAGAAAGGAAGGAAGGAAGAAAGAAAGAAGAAAGGAAGGAACGAAGAAATAAAGAAAGGAAAGAAAGGAAGGAAGGAAAGAAAGAAAGGAAGGAAGGAAGGAAAGAAGAAAGGAAGGAAGGAAGGAAGCCTCAGAAACAAATGAAAAGGCAAAGACTTTGTGGGCAAGCAGGAATTCTGAAGCATTTTACTCATGCCTGGTGTTGCCCACTTAGCTGTCCCGGGTCTCTGAGCTGTGAGTCATTGGGCAAGATTTATATTGTGTTGGTTTTCTTGCTCAAGCCTGCTTGCCCACACTACAGACTTGGCCTAGTCAACCTCCAAGGTATGGGAGCTAACTCTTTATTCCTATTGGTTCTGTCTTCAGGGAAACTTAGACTAACACAAAATGTTAAATTATTATTTTGGTCTAGTGTTTCAGAATATATCTAGTATGAAGACACAAAACCAGCACATTATTCAAGTTCAAAATCATCAGATTACATAAAATTACTAAGAATGTGAAGTAGATAAAGACAAGAAGATCAGACATTTAGTCTGTGGGGTTGACAAATCCATAATGTCATACATCCCCCTTTACAGTTAAATTTTGGACTTGTAGTTCGTTGCTTCCTAACTATGTAACCATGAGCAAACATGTAAGGTGATATTCTAAATTGTTATGGTTAAATAAGATAACTTAGATGAAAATCCTGGGATAAATACTGGCAAGTAGTAAATGTTAATTTCCTACCACTTTCTCTTGAACAGAAGCCAGGAGATGTGGCTAAATATATTGAAATTTCTTGATAACTTAAATGTAATAAAAAAATTCAAGATACACAACATCCTCATACAGCTATTTTACTACCATAATTGTTAGCATTAGGTCCAGATGACTCTCTTTGTTCAGGCTGATAAAAATTAAAAAAAAAAAAAAAATCAAATCATTTATTGTTTGCTCCTGTTTGGGTCAGTTGGTCCTACAAGAAAAATAGCTATATCATCATAGATAATACATCTCAGCAATCCTGACCATTCATCTTTCAGATGAAACAGGTCTCAGACCCAGATTTCAGATTTCCAATGCAATTGGAAATTTTCTTTTTTAGGAGATTTCTTTTTTAGGATTTTCTTTCTTAGGAGAGAAACTGCTGCAAAGGATGTCAAACAGCTCATCCCAAGGAAAAGCCATTTTCATGCAGAGTATTTGGTAGAAGTTTAAGATTTCACAAGAGGTTAACCAGATAATGTTAATAATGTAAAGATCCTTTCAACTTGGTGCTTAAATAACATTTATTTAAGACTTGGTAAAACAATGAGATTCTGGTAACAAAAAAAAAAAAAAAACAAAAAAAAAAACTGTACTGTTAAGAAGGAAAAATAATTGATTATTCAAAGTCAAATTTTTTTAAAACTTGACTCTTTGATTGGCTTGATGGAGCAGAAGAGAGGTAAATGGTGCTGCATAGCCTCTCAAAATAGGATGTGTGTGATTTGTTTTTTTTTTTGGGGGGGGGGGTTCTAGCAGTTGTCACAATCATTTGTTTCATAGTCCCAAAACCTACTGTAATAAACAAAACAAAACAAAACAACAAAAACAGACATGGTGGCGCATGCCTGTTGTCAGACTAAAGTAAGCATTCAAAGTCCACTTTGGTGAACTGATGAGTTTAAGGGACTTGGACTGGCCTACAGAAGGAGCTGGGCAGAGCTCTCAGAGCTGTATGCCATCTCACTGCGGCTGTATGGAAGCAGGAGAAGACCAGGAACTCCGGAGAACAGGAGCTTTCGTGCTTCAGGTGAATGTAACTTGGGAACTGGGTGCCAGAAACCAATGATCTCACAAAGCTTCCACTGAGTCAGTGGCTCTGGGTTAGTTTTTTACTAAGCTGAAGAGTAAATTTCCTGGACCAAGGAGAAAGATGAGTTTTTAGAAAATAATTTATTATTAATTTATAGTTAGGAGCTTATTCTTCATAGGTGGGAAATGGAGAGCGATGAGAATTTTGAACAGTAGGAGAGAGTCCCAGATGTGTGGTTTCACAAAGGGTTGCCAGCTCAGGATTGGTGAGATATTTTAGGCTGATGGATGGGAAGGGCATTAGACAAGGATCTGCCAGGCCAGTTGACCCACCTATAAGATATTTAGGTGCCTCTCATAATGTGTAGATCATAGACTGTGGTACTCACTTATGGTATATAAAAGGAGAATAATAACCAGAAACTGTATCAGGAACCAGTGCCACCCTCTGCCATTCTGATGCGAGCCAGGACAGAACTAAAGTCATTGACAGAGTCTTCTCAAGGAAAAGAACCGGAACTGCTCGTTTTCAAGGTCCTGTGCTTCATCAATTGTTGATCAATTCTGTTCTCATCAGCATCACCACAATGTCTTCACCCATCAGGGATGACAACCTCATGGAAACTGCATCAGTTACCCTTCTGTTTCCTCATATACTCCCATATCTTAAAAGACTATTTACAGTCCTGTGGGTACAGAAAGGAGTAAAGGCTAGAATTCTAGACAAAGGTCCTGTTATTCCCTCTACTGTGGGAAAAAAACAATCATACTAAAGTAATTGAAGTATGAGCATTCAGTATAGAGGTAGAGGATTATAGAAACTTGGAGGCAAGCTAATCTATTTATGTCAAACCCTGACTTAAATAAATAAATGAAAAAAGATAGAAAACAACTATATTAGTTACCTTTCTATTACAGTGATAAAATATCATCGACAGGTTATTTTTCTGCTGATAAAAAAGGCAAATTCAAGGCAGACAAGAATATATTAAAAGTAGGGTTTCATGTGTATGTGGGCTTTCTGTTGTTTTTGTTTTGTTTTTTTTTGTTTTTGTTATTGAAGAGCAGCCTTGGTCCATGGTGATCTGATAGGATGCATGGGATTATTTCAATCTTCTTGTATCTGTTGAAGCCTCTTTTGTGACTATATGGTCAATTTTGGAGGAGGTGCTGAGAAGAATGTATGTTTGTTTGTTTTAGGATGAAATATTCTATATATATTAAGTCCATTTGGTTCATAACTTTTGTTAGTTTCACTGTGTCACTATCTTCTATGAAATCACAATTACACTTATACTTAAATCACACATAGACCCAACAAGAAAAGAGAACTTCAAACCAATTTCCCTCATTATTATTTATGTAAAAATAATCAATAAAATTCTCAAAAACCGAATCCAAGAACACATCAAAACAATCATTCAACATGATCAAGTGAACTTCATCCCAGGAATGCAGGGATGGTTTAATATGTAGAAATACATCCATGTAATCCACTATGTAAAGAAACTAAAAGTTAAAAAATGATTATTTCATTAGATGCTGAGAAAGCATTTGACAAAATTTAACACCCCTTCATGATACAAGCCTTGGAAATCTCAGGAATTCAAGGCCATTACCTAAAAATAGTAAAAGCAATATACAGCAAAACAGTAGCCAATATCAAACTAAATGGAAATAATTAGAAGCAATCTCACTAATATCAGGGACTAGACAAGGATGCCCACTCTCCCCTTACCTATTCAGTACAGTACTGGAAGTCCTAGCCAAAGCAATTAGACAACAAAAAGAGGTCAAAGGGATGCAAATTGGAAAGAAAAAAGTTAAAATATCACTATTTGTAGATGATCTGATAGTATAATTAAATGATTCCAAAAATTCCACCAGAGAACTTTTGCAGCTGATAAACAACTTCAGCAAAGTGACTGGATATAAAATTAACTTAAACAAATCAGTAACCTTCCTCTACTCAAAGGATAAACAGGCTGAGAAAGAAATTAGAGAATCGACACCCTTCACAGTAGTCACTAATGATATAAAATACCTTGGTATTACTCTAACCAAGCAAGTGAAAGATCTTTATGATAAGAATTCAAATCTCTGATGAAAGAAAATGAAGATCTCAGAAGATGGAAAGATCTCCCATGCTCATGGATTGGCAGGATTAATAGAGTAAAAATGGCCATCTTGCCAAAAACAACCTACAGATTCAATGCAATTCCCATTAAAATTCCAACTAAATTTTCACAGAACTAGAAAAAGCAATTTGTAATAATAGAAAGCCCAGGGTAGCAAAAACTCTTCTCAACAATAAAAGTACTTCTGGAGTAATGACCATCCCTGACCTTAAGTTGCATTACAGATCATGGTATTGGTACAGAGATAGGCAGGTAGATCAATGGAATATAATTGAAAACTCAGAAATGAACCCATACACCTATAGTCACTTGATCTTTGACAAAGGAGCTAAAAATATCTAATGGAAAAAAGACAGCTTTTTCAACAAATGGTGCTGGTTCAACTGGCAGTTAGTACATAAAAGAAAGCAAATCAACCCATTCTGATCTCTTTGTACAAAGCTCAAGTCCAAGTGAACCAAAGACCTCCACATAAAACCAGATACATTGAAACTAATAAAAGAAAAAGTGGGGAAGAGCCTTGAACATATAGGCACAGGGGAAAATTTTTTGAACAAAACAACAATGGCTTCTGCTCTAAGATCAAGAATCAACACATGGGACCTCATAAAGTTGCAAAGCTTCTGTAAAGCAAAGGACAATGTCAATGAGATAAAACAGCAACCATCAGATTAGGAAAAGCTCTTCACCAATCCTCCAGTTGATAGAAGGTTAATATCTACTATATACAAAGAACTCAAGAAGTTAGACTCCAGAGAATTAAATAATCCTATTTAAATATGGAATACAGAGCTGAACAAAGAATTCTCAACTGAAGAATACTGAATGACTGAGAAGCACCTAAAAAAATGTTCAACATCCTTAGTCCTCAGGGAAATACAAATCAAAACAACCCAGAGGTTCCACCTCACACCAGTCAAAATGGCTAAGATAAAAACTTAGTTGACAGTCGTTGAGATGCTGGTGAGGATGTGGAGAAAGAACACCTCTCTGTTGTTGGTGGGATTTTAAGCTGATAAAACCACTCTGGAAATCAGTCTGGAGGTTCCTCCGAAAATTAGACATAGTGCTACCTGAGGACCCTGGGCATATACTCAAAAACTCTCCAACATCTAACCAGGACACATGCTCCACTATGTTTGTAGCAGCCTTATTTGTAATAGCCAGAAGCTGGGAAGAACCCAGATGTCCATCAGTAGAGGAATGGATACAGAAAAGGTGGTACATTTACACAATGGTAGCCATTAAAAACAATCACTACACAAAATTCTTAGGTAAATGGATGGAACTAGAAAATTTCATCCGGAGTGAGGTAATTCAGTCACAGAACACACATGGTATGCACCCACTAATAAGTGAATACTATTTCCAAAGCTTGGAATACCCAAGATACAATTCACAGATCATATGAATCTCAAAAAGAAGGAAGGCCAAAATGTGGATGCTTCAGTCCTTCTCAGAAGAGAGAACAAAATACTCATGGGAGAAAATTCAGGGAGAACATGTGGAGCAGGGACTGAAGAAAAGGTCATCCAGAGATTGCCTCACCTGGGGATCCATCCCATGCTGCCACCTATTCCAGTCACTACTGCTGACGTCAAGAAGTGTTTGTTGACAGGAGCGTGATATGGATGTCTCCTGAGAAGCTCTTCCAAAGCCATATTGATACAGATGAGGATGCTTGCAACTAACCATCAGACTGAGCATGATGACTCCAATGGAGGAACTAGAGAAGGACTGAAGGTGCTAAAGGGGTTTGCAACCCCTGGAAAGAACAACAATATCAACCAACCAAACCCTCACAGCCCCCAGAAACTAAAACACCAACCAGTGAGTACACATGGACTGACCCATGGCATTGTCTGGCATCAATAGGAAGAGAAGCCCTTGGCTCTGTAAAGACTTGTTTCTCCAGTATAGATGAATGTCAGGGCGATGAGGTGGGAGTTGTAGGTATGAGTGGGGGCATCTTCATGGAAGCAAGGGGAGTGGGGAGGGGGGATTTGAGGAGGGAAAGGGGATAATATTTTGTACTGGCTGGTTTTGTGTCAATTTGTCACAAGCTGGAGTTATTATAAAGAAAGAAATCTCAGTTGAGAAAAATGCCTTTATGAGAATTAGCTGTAAGGCATTTTCTCAACTAGTGATCAAGGTGGTGAGGGCCCAAGTCTTTGTGGGTGGTCCCATCCTGGGCTGGTGAGAAGGCCAAGAGAAGCAAGCCAGTATGTAACATCCCTCCATGGCTTCTGCATCAGCTCCTGTTTCCTGACCTGCTTAAGTTCCAGTCCTGACTTCCTTTGAAAAGCCACGTGGAAGTGTAAGCTGAATAAACTCTTTTCTCCCCAACCGGCTTCTCAGTCATGATGTTTTGTGTAGGAATAGAAATTCTGACTAAGACAAATAGGTAGCAGGAGTGAGGTATTCCTGTGACAACCCGACCATGTTTTGGGAAGGACTGTAGAAGGCCTTTGGAACTTTGAGGTAAAAGAGCCATTGGGGTGTTAAGAGCCCTGTGGAATGTTCTTGGAATGGAGCTTGGAAGATAATGTTAAGAACAGTGGAGAAGGTAGAGGCCTAGATTGTAAAATTTCAGAGGGAAAATTCAAGACTCTTATGGGTCTGTCTTGATTGTAAAGATTCTGTGGTTTTGGTTAGCTGGAGCTGAAGAATCAGCTGTGATTAACAAGATACCAGAACTACTAAATTGAAAGTTTGCATTACTGATACTATTCATGCTGGTCACCTGAAGCTAATAAATTAGTGGTGATTAAGAAGAGATCAGCATCACTGAGCTGAAATCTTCTGGGAAGTGTTTTCTGAGAGCACAAAGAAGCTGTGTTCCAGAGATAGCTAATGTTGTATCTCATCCTGTAGCTGGACTTAGTAATATGTAAGAGTCACCCGGGTGATACTGATTTTGAAGGAATGAAGGAGTCATGAAGAGCAGCTGAGGCTCGGCCCTGTGAGAAGCCAAGCCATTGGGAAAGGTGCAGACTCAGTTGTAATTAATGCCCCAGGACCAAAGGGGTCATGCAAAGGAGTTGAGGCTTTGCATCATGAAGAGAGTGTATGAGAAGTTACTGGTAAAGCCTCGTTGCAGCAGAAGACAGAGAATTTTGGAGATTCCAGGATCATGAGATAACCACCAAGAATAGCAGCGGCAGTGGAGAACAGGCAGCTGGAGCCTAGAAGACAAGGTGTGTGCTACAAAAGGCAGAGCTGGAGTAGTGACCCAAGCCCTTGAAGAAGCCCAGAAGTTCATGAGTAGATAGATCCCAGACACTGAATGGTTAGAGTGACTTTGCTTTTGATTGTGACTATGCCCTGATATTTTTCCCTCCTGAAGGAAGAAAGTATTTTAGTGGAGCCCAAAGTTAAGAGACTTTGAATTGAAAAAAGAATTTGAATTTGAAAAGAGATTGGGTATTTTAAAGAAATTGGAATTTTAACATTTAAGATTTTGTAAAGACTGTGAGACTCTTACGGTTATTTAGATCTTGGGAATGAATAAGAAAGTAAACTTTGAGGCTTAATGGAAATATGTTTATGTGTCAAGTTGACAAAGGGTCAATTTTACTGGCTGGTTTCATGTCAACGTGACACAAGCTGGAGTTATTGCAGAGAAAGGAACCTCAGCTGAGGAAATGCCTCCATGAGATCTAGCTGTAAGGCATTTTCTCAACTAGTGATCAAGGCAGGGAGGGCCCAGCCCATTGTGATTGGTAACATCTCTGGGCTGATAGACCTGGGTTCTATAAGAAAGCAAGCTGAGGAACCCAAGAGAAGCAAGCCAGTATGTAACATCCCTCCATGGCTTCTATCAGCTCCTGTTTCCTGACCTGCTTGAGTTCCAGTCCTGAGTTCCTGTGGTGATAAACAGCAATGTGGAATTGTAATCTGAATAAACATTTTTCTCCCCAACTGGCTTCTTGGTCATGGTGTTTTGGGCAGGAATATGAACCCTGACTAAGACACATTTCAAATGTAAATACATAAAATATTCAATAAAAATAGATTTTTTAAAAGGGTAGATTTATTGGGTAACTGCTCTTGGGTGAGTTCACTAGTTTCAAGGACCAAAGCCAGGGAAGACAACAGGGGTGAGTTGGGAGCTGAGAGAAATGATACACATGCAGGGAGAGAGAGAGAGAAAGAGAGAGAGAGAGAGAGAGAGAGAGAGAGAGAGAGAGAGAGAGAGAGAGAGAGAAGAGGAGGAGGAGGAGGAGGAGGAGGAAGAAGAAGAAGGAGGAGGAGTAGGAGCAGGAAGAAGAACAAAGAGTGAGAGAGTATGATGTCTAGATTATATAGGGAGGAGCCTCTGGGGGAAAGGCAGCCCAGCTTCTGGGCTGGAAAGTTTAGGGTTGGGGGCAGGGTATTCCATGTAGGCTCTGAGGGATGCTGGGAGAACGTGTAGGCCAGGTCTGATTTGATGTGTAAATTGTGCACTGGTCCCAAGTCCCTAGTGTCCAAAACCAAACATCCCAGCCTTTTGTTGATTATAAATAAATAAGGGATGGCATAGTTATCAATGACTACTTCTGCTGACATTGGGACACCTTTCTGAAGTTTGGCAGAAAGCTGGATTGTTGGCCAAGTCTGAGAGGATCTGGTTGTTTCACTGCTGATGAAGTTGTGGGACCATCTGGGAGTAGGAGTGTGTAGTCTCAGTAAAAATAGTCTGTGAGGCTGAGCCAGAGCATGTATGGGTAACTGTTTTGGAGCTTCCTTGAACAAAGGTTCTGAGCTAACATCTCAATGTTAGGTTTTTACTATCTTAGGGTTTTACTACTGTGAAGAGATAACCCTTATAAGGACAACATTTAACTCAGGCTGGCTTACAGAGTCAGAGGCTAGTCCATTATCACCAAGGCAGGAAGCTGGCAGCAGTCAGGCAGGCATGGTGCAGGAGAATCTGAGAGTCCTACATCTTTATCTGAAGGCTGCTAGCAGAATACTGGCTTCCACACAGCTAGGATGAGGGTCTTAAAGCCCACACCCAGTCACACACCTACTCCAACACGGCCACACCTTCTAATAGTGCCACTCCCTGGGTTGAGCAAATACAAACCATAAAGGGACAGAAGATAAAGTGAAGAGGTTTAGGGAGAAACACTATTTTTTGGGAGTAGGCATATATTTGGCCCATAATCTTGGTAGTGGAAGAGGGGTGGGGGTCCCAAGACCAGGGAAAGGGGAATAGATCCCACCCTCAGGAAAGGAAGGCGGTAATGGGGAACAGATTGTTTGTTAACTGACAATACTTGAGTCCATTTTGACACGTGAGAAGCAGATTCAAGGGAGTGTGTTCCCTGGAGCTTACAAGGTTTTCTTTTAAGTTTACAAAAAGATAAATCCTTTATAACTTGCATTTACTAGCAACAAAACACCTTCCCAGACCTCCACTTTCTTAGAAGCTTTTATATCCTCAGACTTAACATGTACTTTAAATTTTACACTTTCTCCTACCTAATTATTCACCAGGAGACACAGGGTTTTGATCACTGGGAGCAGTCATTGTAAAGTGAGTTCCTGTAGATAAAGCTTCTTCCTTCACTAGTTCAGTCTTCAAACTCCTCAGCGACCAGAGGAGGATATATTGTAATTTAAATGGCCTATGTGTCAATTAAAATTACAGACTTACCCAGTACCTAGATTGCCACCCCATTATGTTTCTGTTCTTCCTTGGGGATGCAGGTCCCAGGGCAGGATCAATCTTAGGTTGCCAAGCACAGCAAATATGAGAAACCTTCTTGTGGAGGAGGAACTTGGGAGACTGACCTTTTTTTTTTGTCTTAAACAATTTGAGGCATGTCTAGAGTCCTGGTTTGTCCAAAGTTCAGACCAGGCCTTAGTAGCAGGCAAAGAGATGGAGCAATCTTTCTCTGTGGTTATAGAGGGTCCTTTCTTGCTGTGTCTATATCTTTTTGGAGACCTTGGGAGTGCAGCTACTAGGATTTGGGAGTCTGTCATTTTAAACATCTTAAGTTCACAATTTTAAATGCCATGTTCAGCTGGTCTCTGAAAGGTCTGAGGGCTAAAACCTACTAAGCATATCTGGGTTAGACAATCTATGTCTATTTCTAGTTACCTGCTCTAAACACTACATCTGGCAAATATAAATCAGGATGCTAAAGAAAGCTTAATAATTAACTGTATCAATTCTCAACATTACTTTAAATATAATTCTGAATACATTAAAGGATGTGATCATTTATAAGGTTATTGGCTATCAATTTACATGTCTTAATTATAACAGCTTTTAGGAGCCTAGAACCTGTTAGAAGAGGGAAAAAGAGAAGGAGAGAGAGACCAAAATGTCTGGATTAAATAAGGAAGAGCCTCTGGGGGAAAGGAAGCCAAGCCCATGGGCTGGAAAGTTTAGGGTTGGTGGCAGAGTATACCAGGTAGGGACTGAGGGATCCTGGGGAAACCTAGAGGCCAGGACTGATTTGATACGTAAAATGTGGACCTTAGTCCTTTGTCCTGGAGTCTGAAACCAAACAACCATGATCAACACAACTTAAGGAAGAGTTTGTTTGATTTATAGTTTTAGAGGGAGTGGCATACATGGTAGCAGAAACAGGAAGCACAGAACCATATCTACAACTACAAACATGAGGTGGAAATTGAGCTGGAAACAGGAAGGATTTGAGCTTTTATCAGCCCATTGTCCTTGACTAAATCAACATTACCTCTTAAACAACACCACCAACCAGGGGGCAAGTACTCAAATATCTGAGCTTCCAGGCAACATCATCATTCAAGCCACCATATCAATAAAAACAATAACAAAAAAATAAGGGTTGTGATAAGAAATACAATGTTGAGGAATTTTAGTTTGTGAAATGACGTAGCTGACAGGTAGGCGGAGCTCAGCCAGTTGGGTCTACTCATTAAGAATGCAGAAATGGGCACAAATAAAAATTAAAAGTCACTTTAGATTTGAAGTGGATGCTTGATTGTGGTACTGAGGTCGAAATTTGGCAATAGCTTCTGGCAGGGAAGATTATCAACTAAGAGTGAATATGCTAATAAAGTGGGATTAAGAGCTCATAATGGGATATTATCCATTCTCCAGATGGAACGCTTCAGGTCAGCGTAGGTTCAGTAGCAGCAAGACTGAGGAGATTAAAAACTGAACAAAGGCAGATACACTGGGTCCAGGGATCACGGCCATAGGGCTTTCAGACTGAAAATTAGGTAGATTCAGAGTCAGGTCAACCATTTCAAAGGCCAAAGAAGTCAGAGAAATCAAGTCCAGTGTGATATTAAAGGGGAAATAAGATGTTCTGGGTGCATTAGGTTTACTCTTCACTGATGACCTAGCTTTGTAGATTAGAGCCCCTGGTCAGTAACTGTTCCATGGACCCTCCTTAATACCATGGACTGCAATTGCCAGGAAAAAAAAGCTACGTTTGTATAAGAAACACATTCTTTTTTGTTTTGTTTTGTTTTGTTTGAAACACATTCTAATAAGGTCGATTGACTAAGGAGATCAGGAATATTACAGGTTTGAAGTCAAAATTGTCTTAGGCTAGATTTAGCCACCTAAATAGCCATTTCTGTTTTATCTCTGTGTGACCTAACATCCTTGTGACTATTGGGTAAATGGTTTTGGAATGAACAAACAGTGGTCTACATCTACCAGTCCTCGAGCTGAGGATGTAACCAAGATAGCATCTAAGGCCTATGACTCTGCTTTGCGGTAAGCTCCCAGAGTAGACGTTTTTACTATTTTCTGATAAATACCTTGACTTATAACCTTTATTCGGTTACTATAAAAACATCAAACAATTGTTAGTACATTGGAATATGATATTAAGGAAACCTGAGGCTGGTTATCAATTTACATTTGATATCAATTTACATTTTTTTTTTTTTTTTTAGTTTGTAGTAACTTATATGCAGCTCTAGAATGAACTCTTATTCTTTTTGAGGTGAGAGCTGTGTTTCCTGTATCAATATGAATCTAGTTTATATGGTTTATTACACAAACTGACATTTTGAAAAAACATTAAATGTATTCAAAATCTTCTATCACTCTTTTAAGTGGATAACATTTAACTTACAAAGATAATCATATTTCGGGGGGAAGAAGCCTGTGTCTCATCATGTAGTCCAATTCATCCTTTCTTCCTGGACTCCTGGATGCTGTAGGTAGAGACGCGTGCTGTACAACATCTTAGGACATAACTCAGATGGAGACAAGACAATGTTATAAAGTGTGCAGTGATGTCCACATCTCCTTTATTAAATATGAAATGACCATGGTGTTGGATCACTGATAAACACTAATCACAAGTGGAATCTCTCTCTTTGATCAGAGGAAAATGGAAACCCACGATAATATCTTTCATTACTAGTTGAGCTTATCTACTGTCTGGTTTTGGCAAAGTATGAAAATTTCTCATATTCCACTCAAGTCCATCCATGTTCCTCACAAAAATAATCTTAAATATCAAAACCTAGGACCTTTGTTTCTAGACTTTTTTTTCCTTAACTGTCCTATTATATGATGAATATGGGTGCTTGGCTGCATGTGTGTCTATGCATCATGTGTGTGCGGTGTCTCTGGGGGTCAGAAAAGGGTGTTGAATCTCTTGGATCTCAGGTTACACGTGGGAGTATGGAACCACTTGGGACTGAAGTTCCAGTGGTTGTGAGATACCATATATGTGCTAGGAACTGAACCACAGTCCTCTGCAAGAGCATTAAGTACATCTAACAGCAGAGCCATCTCTCCACATACATACCCACACACATAATTTTTAGATATTTTTGTGTAAACTGTTATTCTATGGAGGTATTTTTGTTCATTTGTACTAAATTAAAAGTAACATAAAATTTCCCTAATGTCAAGTTTCTTTCACTTATGATTATAGTGTGATATTCTCTTTTAAAATGTTTAGATATTTACCAGGAAATAATAGTTTTGTATTTTCCCTAACTTTATGAGCCCGTTAGACAACAATTTAGATGTTTTAACAACTTACAAATATTCTTTCCCTTGGGACCGTTTGTTGTTGACATTTTTGATTGGTGCACACTAGTTTTGAAAGCCACAGACTAGAACTTTTAATATTGAAAATCTGTGGATTAGATTATCTGGTTATATTTGGTTTTCTGTGAGCACTGAGCTCTTCTAACTAGGCTGAGAGAGGGCTTCTTTGTCTGGGAGAATCATACCTGGGGAGTGAGGGCACTCACCTCTGAGGTCATGTCATCTGCCTTTGATTGGCAACTCTGGTGGAATTTTGGAATCTTATGTTTTGAAACAAGGAATTAGAGACAGTCAGGTAGTAGTAGCAAGAGGGATGAGAGAATTTATTAAGAAAAAATATAGTTCCAATAGGAGTAGGGTGAACCCAAGGGGAATGTTTGGAGTCTCAAAGGGTCATGCTATAAGAAGATGGCGGGTCACATACTATAGACTTTGCATTCATTTCCATAGCATGGGCTCTTCCCAGCAGGCTCCATCAGTTATGTAGAATTTTACATGAATTTTTATGTCAAGCATCAAATATCTCAAAGAGTCTTAAAGCTCTTTTAAGGTGTATATTTTTACTATTATGAATCATAGGTCACCTTTAGATACTCTGGAATACATCTGTAATCAGGCCAGTGGTTCCAGCAAGTACTAGTAAGTCTAGATCTGGGGGCTGAAGATATGGCTCAGTGGTTAAGAGCACTGACTGCTCTTCCAGAGGTCCTGAGTTCAAATCCCAGCAACCACATGATGGCTCACAACCATCTGGAATGAGACCTGATGCTCTCTTCTGGTGTGTCTGAAGACAGCTACAGTGTACTTATATATAATAAATAAATAAATCTTTTTTAAAAAAAAGTATTGATCTGGAAGTTTCCAACTGTCCTCTTTGTCAACAGGTCTTCTTAGATGCAAATTTTACAGTTTTCTTTTAAAACCTTATGGGCTCCACCCCCACACTGCTCTTTCTTACAGTAACTTCACTGTCTTCAGGGAACTGGTCAAGGAGAATGTTACACACCTGATTTAGCACTGAGTCCAGGGCATTCTGCATGGCAGGCAAGTACTCTGTTGATGGTGGAAGCTCCCAGCTGGCATCCTTGATTTTTAAAAAATGTATTAGACTTGAGTTCTCAGATCACATGAAGTCACAGAGGCAGAGATCCTATGAGCAGAAACCATTCTTAAAAATTAAAAAGCCCTTCAGAGTCTTCAAATTACAATCTCATGAGGACTAAAGTTACAATGTTTATTTAATTTGGGGATTAAAATGGAAATTCAAAGGCAGCGAGTGAAGTAACACCAACTGTGTGTTGGCACTGTCATGCCTTCATATGTGTTGGTATGAAGGGAGCTGTAATATACCATCTTATCTTCCAGTCTGGGGTCTCTGCTTTTCTTCCTTATACATTCCTGGCCTGAGGAATCTCTCTCTCTCTCTCTCTCTCTCTCTCTCTCTCTCTCTCTCTCTCTCTCTCCCTCCCTCCCTCCCTCCCTCCCTCCCTCCCCCCCTCTCTCTCCCTCCCTCCCTCCCTCCCTCTCTCCCTCCCTCCCCTCCCCCTCTCTCCTTATCAGAGTAATGAAAATTATTCTGATCAAATAACAATTTTAAACTGTTCTCCCCCTACCCCCATGGGCTGTCACTTTATTCGTTATGATTTGCATTTTCTGTTTATTTTGGGTCTGATATCTCTATTTTCTTTCTAAATACAGGGGGCAGAAGATGTTAGTATTTTCCCCCCTAAGGTAAGTCCTTAAAGGACTTTTAAAAATAGATGTATTGACAGAATTCACATATCATATATTTCATTATTTAAATCACATACTTCAATGTTTCCTTTAGTGACTTCATAGAGCTTCACAACTTTTCATTAGCACTAGAAAAAAATCCATCATCTCTAGCAGTCACTCCCTAACACCCTTCCTTTCCACCACCCACTTCTGCATTCTCTACCTTTGTGTGTTCTTAATCTGGTATGTAGGTGGAGTCATACATCACAATGTGCAACTTCTTTCACATACAATAATATTTTTAAAACTCATCTATTCAAATGGTATATTTTAAATTCTGTATTTTTTTTATTATTGAATGATATTATACAAACATAATATATATTATCCACCCATTCATCGGTTAATAGACCTTTGGATTATTTCTATTTTAATATAGATATTGCAAAAGATGTTCTAATAATATTTTCATATAAGTTTTTATATGGACAATATACTTCATTCTTGAATGTATGTGTAGGAGTAGAATTATTGGGCAATAATTCCCATGTTCCACTTTTTGAGAACTACAAGATTGCTTTCCAGCAGTTATTTGCAGCATTTTATAGTACAGTGAGCACTGTGTGTCTTTTATGTGCATTGTCCTTCTGTATTGAGATTCCCTATTTGTCAAGCTGGGGAAGGATGAAAAGCAGGGAATTTATGTTGACATGGGAAGGGAAGGAGTCCCTCATCCTGGAGTCTGAAGAAAACCTGGGCCAACCAAGATGCAAAAACCTCAGCACAATGAACAACATTTGCTGTGAAGTCTGCTAGCATAGAAATAATAGCCTTCTCACATATAGATATTTTATATTAAAATGATGATAAACTGGACTTACTGCCTGAGTGCTTATGACTTTGGGTAGGGTCTCATTCTTTCCTCAGATATTTTCTGAGAATCTCACACAAAACTCTAGACACTGACAGTGAAGACATCTTGCCTTCCTTATCCTTGTGTGTGGGGGTTTTGCCTTATCAATAATAATTCTGACCTACGCTGATCAGCAAACACATTCAGGTTTATTCTCAATCCTTTAACAGTAGCAACTTCAGCACCTACCAACAATATGCAAGTGAATACCGTAAACACACACACACACACACACACACACACACACTCACTCACTCACATAACTTCACAAAAACAGTGAGCTGGAATATTTCATTGAGCTCATGCTTACCCTTACACAGGAAACCTGCACTTATATAGCAACGCCGCTTCACAACCTGTCTAGTTTTGCAATTATTTTCTATAGTGAAGCCATGGCTGCTAGTTTGGCCTGGTCCCTAAAAGTCTAGAGGTCTGCTCAGGCTGCCGAGGATGACACTGTAGAAATGTGTCTTGTCTTCTGTTACTGTTCTCTAAACATAGGCAAAGTGGCTGTCATCACCATATTTTCAATACCTTATTTTAACACTATATGTACATATATTCTATTTATGCTACTATGTGTAATATGTGTATATCACATATTACACACACACACACACACACATAAAATCTTTTTGAACTACGTGTTTACTAAATCTGAGATCTGGGTCCACTAGGCTCTTTTTCATTGACGTTTTTTGTCCCCCAAGAAGAAGTTAAACTTTGTAACTTTAAAAGTTTTGTCTGTACTCAGCAGTGAAATATGAACTTATTTTTGCCATGTATTCTAGCAACTCTGAGCTTATTTGCCTGTGTGTTTTATTAAATAAGTTTCGTACCAGGATTTCAACTGACTCGCCCTTGGGGTTTGGTAGTTGATGTTTCTGCTTTTCATTTTATTTTTGTTGTCTTAGGTCTGACTGTGCAGTGGCTGCCCTGCTGTGTGCCCAGCTTTGTGTTCTGTTGATGTCCTAGGAGGGTTTAGTGAGCTCGAGCAAAACTCTCAGTCTTATCCACTCTACCTGAGCAGAAATCTGTGAAGTGCTTGTCTGGGCCCTCTACAACCCACTTGAGTTCATGGTCTCGTTTTCTCTCCGGCTGATCCACTGATTGCCTGAATGAAATCCCAGAGTTGGGTTTGGAGAGCCACAGTTTGTACGTGCAGTGGGGTTTTGTTTGTTTTTGTTTTTGTTTTTTTCCTCTTCAATGTTTACTGCTTATATCTGGAGTCCACATATTTTGACCACCGGCCTAAATGAAACCAAACCAACTTCTTTCAAGAAGGATGAGCTTTTCTCTGGCCAGCTCCAAACAGCATCCAAATATCAGATGACAGTAATATTCTTCCTAAAAGAGCTTGGAGGAATGGTTTTACCTGAATAAATAAATGGAAATTATTCACAATAACTCCCTCTGAACCAAAATTTTGCCTTAGGCAAATTTGTCTTCAAATAATACTATTAGATAATTTTGTTAAATTTTATTTTTTTAAAGAAAATTCAAGAGCCAATTAAGATTGTCTGAAGTTTGGTTTGCTCCTACCCTTGTGCGCTATTATCACATAGAGCGATTTCTGTCTTTACCGTTGCCGGCTCCTTCCGAAGGTCTGTTCTAGGTCAGCGTCACACAGCAGTTGCAGATCAAAGAAAGGAAAAGTACAAGAGTGAGCCAGATGCCCCCATGTATGTCTCTCCAAGTAGCTTATCTCTCTGCTTAGCACGAAAACTTTCCTTGTATTTCATTGGTCAGAAATTAATCACATGCCCCCATGAGGATGATGTCAAGGGCAATGCTTTGACTTGGTTTTTGTGTAGATTGGATCTGGTTTCTCAAACTAAAGAAGATGTAGTGAGGAGCTTACACAGTGGGGAGTAAGGGGTGCATGGGTGAAATCAGCTTCTCAGTCCTGACCACAGTCTCATATTCCTGGAAATACATCTAAATACTGTCAGCTTCAAAGGAAAGTTGCCTTTATTTTTGTCGAATTCATCTGCTATTTACTTGCGTTTTTTTTTTCTTGCTGTCTTGTATTTTAAAACCTTTTTTAGAATTTTTGTGTATGTATGTATGTATGTATGTACGTATGTATGTATGTATGTATGTATGTGGGTGCTCAATGTATGCCTGTATTGCCAGAATACAGCATCCGAAGTCCCTCATTGTGTTTAAGATAGCATGTGACTACAGGGTAGACCTGATGCTGTGTAAACCTGAGTCAGTCGTTCACTAAGTCAAAAGGAATGGAGTGAAGAGGCAAATCTCAGCGCTTTCTGTCCCTGGCTTTCCTGGAGCTGATCGAGTTTCTACTCCTTAAAATCACCTCGCGGTCTGTATATCAACTAATACCATGGTAACAGTTTCCAGAGATACTCTAGGTTTTCATGTCAAATCTCCTCTCAAGCTTGACTCTTGTGGTGTTTCTGGCCAAGAAATAACTTTTTCAGGTCTGTTGACAGTTCTCTGTAAAGCATCCTCAGCAGATGCGTATGCACCACTAACTGTGACTATCCAAATGGCCAAAGTTCTTTAAATTCTGGAGAAAGAGCGTTATGAAGACAGACAGACAAAACTTGATTTCATGTTTTTTTTTTCTTTTAATCAATTTCCAAAATCTCTTTGACAGTCAGGATAAATTTGGTGAAGCTTCCAAACTTTAGACAGAGTTTAGACATTTTTCCTTGGGGTGTATTTTGAAAAGGAAGATGAAAATTAAGAAGGGTGTCTTTGTCCAGTATTTGAAGTCCTGTTGTTCCAGACTGAAAAGTAGAAAAATAGTACTGAAACAATTCTTAATGTGCATTAATTTCTGACCCCAACATGGATGTTTTTAGAGGTCTCTGCTACTTCTTGAAAGATGACTATAACTTCATTCTCCTGGAGATTTTAGTTCATGATTTTACTTCACCATGAACTCACGGATCCATATTTTAACAGGACCTTTTGTACACACACACACACACACACACACACAGAGAGAGAGAGAGAGAGAGAGAGAGAGAGAGAGACTCACTGTTTAATCTAATATATACATTATATTATTATGTTTTGTAGTTAAAACATCAGATGATAGTTTTTGATCATTTGAACCAAAAGCATACAGCAGCAGCAGCATAAGAAGAAGAAGGAGGAGGAGGAGAAAGTTAAGACATTAAAGAAGGACCCAAGATAAGGCATCACCACATCCAAATATCTGTTTTCTCCAATCATTTATTAAGTAGGGAAGAAAAGTTAAAGTAACTGCTTTCTGATTCAGGCATGAAAACTACAGCAAATGAACTTGCAGGGGTAACTATTAAGTAGAGAAAGGAAGTGGGGGCTATATTATAATGGGCAAGGATGCTGTGGTATTAGACATGTTCATTATGTGAGCCAAACAGGGCTTGTGGTAGCTAGAACTTGGTATTCTACCTCAGGAGGAGGATGTGGCCAAATAAGGAAATAAACCTTGCTGACTAGTTTTAGGAATGTAACCTAATGGTTTTGTTTTGCTTTGCTTTGTTTTAGTAGGTCAGAGAAAACCGAGGAGAAGGGCAAGGCCTGCCAGAGTCATGCTCCCTAGGTTCAAGCTGGCCAGAAACCCTTCAATATAATATCTAACACACTGACAATTTTATATACACATTCGAGGGGAGGGGCAGAGAGAAGATAGAGTAAGAGAGAGACTCACTATTTAACCTGTGTGTGTGTGTGTGTGTGTGTGTGAGTGAGTGTGTGTGTGTATGTGTGTGTGTGTGTGTGTGTGTGTGAGTGAGTGTGTGTGTGTATGTGTGTGTGTGTGTGTGTGTGTGTGTACACACTGTCTTAGTCAGGGTTTCTTTTCCTGCACAAGCATCATGACCAAGAAGAGAGTTGTGGAAGAAAAGGTTTATTCAGCTTATACCTCCACATTGCTGTTCATCACCAAAGGAAGTCAGGACTGGAACTCAAGCAGGTCAGGAAGCAGGAGCTGATGCAGAGGCCATGGAGGAATATAAGAACCCCCCCCCCATACACACAAAATATCAGATGTTAGTTTTTAATAATTTGGACCATGGGATGCAAGTATACAAAACAAATTCTTAATGTCTTTAGTTTTTAGTTCCCTTATTTACAAAAAAGACTTGGACTAGAATATCTGAGAAGGTTGTTTCACTTCATGATTTTATGGTTCTTCAAACCAGCTGATTAGAATGGACACGGTGGACTGACAGCATATCAGCGTGCATGAAATTCTTGACACCCTCAGTGGAATTTTCTTGCCTTAACTAACATAATCATAACAGATACTGATTACATTATACTTCCTACTCCTCCCTGCCCCTCATAAATACATGTTGTTGCAAATTATTTTCCTCTGGTTTAGACTATGGTTTGGTTGAATTCTTAGTGACTCATTTGAATGCTGTATCATTACCTCATTTCGTTCATTGCTCATTTAATCAGGTGCTTCTATGGGATGGCAGTCTCTAGAATGTAAAAAGCACGCTGCTAGAGCAGGAAGTGGAAAACCAGTTGCACTGTGCTGAGCTCTATAGTGAGGTTTCTAGGGAGCACTGAGCCCTGCCACGGCCTGGGGAGAGTTACTGCCTCTTCTTCATGAGCTAATCTGCTTTCATTCTCAATATATATAAAGCAATAACCATCCCAATACTTTCTCTGCCTCAGGCCTTTAAGACACTCTTGCTTGTGATCGCTGCTTTCTGCTTGCTTTAGACCTCACTATCCTCTTCCTATTCTCTCAAAAGAACACAGAGTATTCTTTTTTAAATTAAGAATGAGAAGAAAACTTAACTGGCTTCCCCTCCACTACTGCCCACCCCTCTCACTGATTACAAACTGTTGGAAGTGGTGCGTCTTGTTAGCATTCTGTCTAAGCTCTACCCCACAGTTACCTGGCAACGGCCCGGTATGCCTGACACTATAAAATGGACTGCTTGACCCCTCCTCACTCTCTTGCCTTCCCTTCCCTTCCCTGTCTCCCCCCATTCCCCCCCCCCATGGCTGGTCCCTCAGGGGAAAGAGATGCCTCAGCCTGGACCAGCATGAACTGGAGGATGCACCCCCTTCCCCAAACCTCACCACACACCGCCACAGAACATATCCCCCCTTTTATCTTTCTATAAACACATCACATCCTACCCAAGAAAGTCTGTAGTCTCTTGTGCATCAATTTCCCCTGGGAGGGAGGAGAGAGGCTCTCAAGCCTGAGGAGGTAAACAAAAGTCAGGAGTCCTGAAAAGCAGCAGCAAGATTCACAAGGCCCCTTTGTCAACACCAGCCAGGTTAGAGGATAGGGAGCTGCTAGGAAAAGGAGACCCTTTCCAAATGGACAGTCTGCCTGCAGGAGACTTACCCACACCTGCAGCTTCCTGCAAGTCCCACAGATACCTCTAGGGATGCAACTTTGGTGAGTGTTGCTAGGCAAAGGTAGCCATTTTTGGTGATATAGCTGTCTTTAAACTACCCATGGTCCTAGAGGTAATTTCCCCATCCACAGTCTTGTAAGAAACCTTCAAAGAAACACATTGGTTCACACACAACAGACAACATATTCATTTGTAAGCACACTTCTGCCAATTGATCATTCATAACAAATGTTTATTAAGCACCTATCATATACCAAGTACCAGACAAGCTCTCTGAGAGCTGTATGCTTCAAGGAGTCACAAGACATAAACTGACTGAGGAACATAACAGAAGTGAATTGTATTATTTAGGGTTCTCCCAAGAAACACAGACAACAGAATATATAGCGGATATTTCTAAAATAAGATTTAGAAGAAGTTCCAGAATATACTATCAGCAATTTATCAATCCAGCAGAACCAATGCCATCACACAGGCCTGAAAACTGGGGTCTCAGTATCAAGCTCAGGAGTTTTAGTCTTCAAACTTTGTTTTAATTTCTTGGGCTTCAGTGTATGCAAGGATGCTTGCCAGTTTTCTGAAGATGACTTTGTTTATTCAGAATCCAAGCAAATGCTTAACCCTTCCAGAAATACCATCATAGTCCCAACCAAGATCTTAATTTTCTGTTTGGGTATCTCTTAGCTCAGTCAGAGTCCAGAAGAGATGGTGTGTTGTTTAGTTTTATGTCAACTTGGTGAAACCTATAGTCATCGGAAAGGTGGGAGTCTTAATGGAGAAAATGCCTCTGTTCATTTATTTTTTTTTTCTGTTTTGAGACGGGCTTTTAATGTGTAGCCCTGGCAGTCCTAGTCCTTGCTTTGTAGACCAGGTTGACCCAGAACTTAGAGATCCACATGCCTGTGACCCCTGAATGCTGAGATTAAAGGCATGCACCCCCACCACCCAGCCTAACACTTTCTAGGTTAGTGATTGATGTGGAAGGGCCCATGAATGCAGGTGGCACCACCCCTAGGCTGGTAGTCTTGTTTTCTATAAGAAAACAGGCTGCACAAGCCATGAGGTGCAAGGCAGTAAACAGTCTTCCTCTACTACCTCTGCATTAGTTCCTGCCTCCAGGTTTTTGCCCTGCTTGAGTTTCTGCCCTGACTTTCTTTGATGATGAACAGTATAAGTGGAATGTGGAAATGTGAGCCAAATAAACCATTTATTTCTCAACTTTCTTTTTGGTCCTGGTGGTTCATCATAATAAGAGTAACCCTAACTAAGACATAGAAGATTGATATAAGCAAAATACTCAAGGGAAAAGTTTCTAAGTGAGAGCACTATGCCTAACATACGTTCTTTCAAAAGGAAGAGGAAATAAAGACTTTCTTAGGAAGTTCAGGGTATATGTCCATTGCAAAATTGCTAAAATGGGTTATTTAATCTGAAACAAATGGGCATCAATTGTTTAAACATGAATGTATAAAATTCACTGGTAAAGGTAAACGTATCTACCTGTATCTTGGTGTCTATGAGGGTTTTCTAACACACCTGAAAAACAAAATCCAAGGATGTTTGTGAGTCCATCATACGAGAATGACATAAACTATATCATAAAGGCAAAACACCCAAGAAGTAATTCAGTGTACCCATAAAATTAGTCAACAAATGCAAAAGGATACCAGTATTTGAAACATCCATAATCTAAAATGTAAGAAAAAAATAGAAGTTTAGATAATATTTTAGGTTGCAAAACAATTTTAGATTCCATTTGTAACTGAAGTTAAGTTGTTATCAGCTTGTTTTCTAGTGCTTGTTTATCTCTGAGAGATAGTTTATGAAAGGTTCATGGTAACCTTGAAGAAAGTGAAGGAACAGTAGCAGAGACTGTGATTAAGGAAAAGAAACAAAAACGTTTCATATTGGAAAGTCATCAGTGGCAAAGGAAGATAGGGAGAGAAAAAAAGGAATACGATAGAAAAAAATGTAAATGCCAGCAATTATGCCCTTACCTTCCAATAATTGGTATGAAAGGAAATAAATTAAACTCTTCAGTAAAAGTCAAAGAGTGACTAATTGGACTAAAGAATCCAAGGGTGAGTCTTTAATAAGACCATTATAGCTCAAGGAAACACAGTATGAATATGAAGAGATAAATAGAAATATTCTGTACAAATTATAACCAAGAAAGAACAGCAATTGCCACACATTTATTAGCTAAATTCGACTTAAAGATGATAAAATGGAAAAGCTCTCATTGCACAATGAAAAGGCAGTCAATTAATTGAGAAGATATACTAGCTTGAAATACTTATGTAGCCAGATACAGATAATTGAAATGTGTAATAATCAAAAAAGCAAATACTATGAGAATATAAAATAAACAAACTCCAATGAACTATAAACTCCAATAATAGAGGTGGAACTTAATACTCCCTCTCAACAGTGGACAGACTATCTATGCAAAATTTCTATACAAAATACAAAAAAGAAATCCATACCAAAAATGCACATATAGAGCATCCTTCAGAATGAATAATATGTGCACAAAGCAATCTTTAAATTTAATAAAACTGAAATTATACCAAGTACCTTTATTTGACTTCAAAGATATGAAACTAAAAGGAAGAACAGAAAATAAATAGGAAGTTTTACAAACGTGGAAATTAAAAAACAGTGCATACTCCCAAACTACTAATGGGGCAAATTAAAACTCAAAGGGGAAGGAAAATGTTATTAGACAAATGAAAATGAAAACAGAACCTAAACAGCATGGGACTCAGCACATTGTATCCTAGAAGGGAAATGTGTACATTAAGAAACAAGAATGACTTCAAATCAGCACTATAGCTATACAACCCGGAAACTAGGAAAAGGTAAACAAGTAAAGCTGTTGTTAGCAGAATAGAGAAAATGAGAGGTTAAAGAGGAGCCAATGAGTAGCAAACAGGAAGTAGAAACATGAACAATTTAGATGTATAAAATACATATGGATTTTTAAAATAAAATTATAAATCAAAGATAAGACATACCTACTGATAACAGAAATTAAAAAAAGATACCACTGCCAATGAATGCACATCAGAAAGTATTATTTATAAAAAATAGATACATTCCAGGAAATGGATAACTCATCAGGAAGAAATCTTAAGAAATCTTAAATTTAAATACTGAACATTAGTAAGTGGCTAAATGGAATAAGCAAAAATAATAATGATAATAGTAGTAGTAGTAGTAGTAGTAGTAGTAGTAGTAGTAGTAGTAAATCTCTGAAAAAAAAAGAGTTTAGGTCACAAATACTTCACTAGTAAGTTCTGCTGAGCATCTAAAAACAACTAATTTTTCCTCATCCCAAACCCTTCCAAAACCTTGAAGAAAGGAACTATTTTTATAATTCTTTCATGAGAATTTCATAATTCTATCATGCTAATAAAAGGTAAATGAAGACATTATAGCTGAAGAAAGTTACAGACTAGTATTCTTAGTAACTATGGAATACATGCAAGACATCCTCAGTTGTAACATACTGTGTCCACCAGCACAGTGACAGGCTGGTTGGTAGACCACAGCTAACACCATCTACCCCAAGGATAAAAGGAGAGTTCCACATATGCCAGTCAAGAAATATGCTGCAGCTTACTGGTAGAAATGGAAAAACCATTTGATCCTCTTTATAGAAACAAAGACAGTCAACAAAATTCAATGTCCTCTCACAACAAAAACCCTAAGTAAACTGGATAGAGGCTGAACCATAACACTCTAAAGGGTGGCAGGCTGTAATTTGCAAGCCCATGGCCAGTGTTACACTCTGGTGATACTAGTCAGGAGCCAGAGGTTTGCTCTCTCTAACTCTAGTCAGTATGGCTCTGATAATCCCAGCCAGAGAAAGCAGGAAAAGGAAAACTAAAACAAATAAGAGAAGTGAAATGGGGTACTTAGCAGGGTGGTGGAGGATTTGCCTAGCAAATGCTTGTCCCTGGGTTTGGTCCCCAGCACTGAAAACAAAATAAAACAAAGGGACCAGAACAAGTAAGAAAAGTTTTCACTGTGTAGAGTGACATGATATATAATCTGACCCCCCCCAAACACTGTGAAAATTAATGAATTTGGTGAATTTGTAGAATAAAGTAATCAACTTGTACAAGCAAGCATGTGTCTCTGCCCTAACAACGACCATCTGACAATGGAAAAAAGAAAACAACCCCATTGACAGTAGTGGGAACCAAAGGAAAATGTTTTGTAACAAACTGAATCGGGTTCATTTTGAATCAGATTTATTTACTGAACAATAGAGCATTGATAAAAAAAAGTGAACAAGACACAAATCAATGAGAAACTGTTTTATATTCATGACTTAGTTTAATATTGTGAAAATATCCAGCACACCCAAAGTAAACTGTACATTTCATGCAATTTCTACTAGAATTTGATTGGCATTTTCCACAGTATAGAAAATAATCCTAATTTAAAAAAAAAAAAAAAAAAAAAAAAAACAGTAGCATAGAAATCTTGAGAAAGATAACATGACTAGAGGGTCAGTCATTATAACCTAATATTGTTATAGTACATGTAATATTACACAGCTATAATTATTAAAACATCATTGTGGAAGTACAGTAGGCCAGTGGAGTAGAATTGAGATCACACAAATAAACCTAACATTTTATGATCAACTAATATTTAATTCAAGTTCAAAGAACACAAGTAAGAAACAGACTCTTCAGCAAGTGATGCTGGGAAAACTGGTTATCTACCTGTGAAATAACAAAATTGGGTCCCTGTGTTATATATTCATAAAGATTAAGAATAGTTCAAAGGCTTAAGTCCTGAGACCATAAAATGCCTAGAAGAAAAACAGGCAATGGTGTTCTTATTTTTAGATCTTGTCTACTATAACAGAGGCTCAGATAGGGGGAAAAAAGGCAGTAAGGCCCTTATCCTGGTTAGGGTTAGTATTGCTATCATGAAATACTACCATGACCAAAAAAAAACTTGGGAAGGAGAGGGTTATTTGCCTTACACATTTACATTATAGTCCATTATTGAAGGAAATCAGGACAGGAACTCAAACTGGGGAGAAAACTGGAGGCAGGAGCTGAGGTCTGATGCAGAGGAGCTGATGGATGGGTGCTACCTACTGGCTTGCTCTTTATGGCTTGCACAGTCTGCTTACAGATAGAATTCAGGACCACCAGTTCAGGAGTGATCCCACTCACAATGAGCTGGGCCCTCTCCCATCAATCACTAATTAAGAAAATACCCTACAGGCTTGACTACAGCCTGATCTTATGAAGGCATTTTCATAACTGAGGCCCCATTCTCTTAGATGACTCTAGCTTGTGTCACATGTTGGCACGAAACTATCCAATACAGGCCTGAAAACTAAGTTTCTGAACTTCAAAAGAAGCAAGCTACAAAAGCAGTAGTCAGTGGGAGAAATGAAAATAATTGCAAACCATACATCAGATAAGAGACTAGTATTGCTGATGGCTAACTTTGAAAGTTAAACTGACTGGAGTAGAATACACGGAAAAGGGATTAATGAAAGACACAGTGAATGTGCCTGTGCTGGTGTGGCCATTTAAAGGCTATGGCCTGATAAATGGAATAGTTCTTTTGAGACATAATATGATGGCACTTGGGTCATGATGATAGACAGGACTTAGTCAGAAGAAGGATGGCACTAGTGGTGTGTCCTTGGAGCTATAACTCAGTCTGGTCCCTTCCTGTGTCCCCCTTTGGGATCTGAGCCTTATCACTGCCACCGACGATACCCTGTCCATCTACATGTAGCCGAGCAACCATGGACTGAAGTCTATGAATCCATGAGCCAAAATAAAATTTTCCTCCTGTTAAGTTGGTTTTTTTGAGGGGTGGGGCGGGTGTATTTTGGTCATAGTGACATGAAATAACAACAACAACAACAACAAACCTCATGTGCGCACTAGAAATGCATAAAATTTTATTTGTCCATTGTAACTCATTAAAACTGGAAAAGAAAAAGGTGAGGTGGGGAGAGAAGCTATGACGTTATCAAGAGCAAGCTCAAGACTCGAAGAACTTCAGCTACTCTGATGATGGTGTTTTTGTCTTCGAAATTACTAGTGAGTGGTTATCTCACCCACTGTACTTTCTAAAGTAGGCTGATGAAAATTTTGGCTTCAAGTAAGTTCTATGATGAGCTTGATTAGTATCCGAACACAAAAGCCAAAGGTGAATGGGTATGATGGTGATCAATGTGTGAGATGGGAGATAATGAGCCAGAAGGAAGAGTCAAGTAAAGAAACGAAGCATGCACGAGAGATTTACTAAATGACTTTTGGTGTATGAAACTTTGGGGGACACGAAAGTAAAGGTTCAGTTGTCAGTGGAAACTGGGATTTTACCTGGAGCTTAGAAAGATGCGGTACCCTTAGGTCCCAGGCTATAAATTTGCTAACTAGTCCAAGAGTGAAAGAGATTGAATTTGTATAATTCACTGTTCCAAATGCAGTTGAATGCAGCCTTAGGCAGATACCATGAATAATGTACCTAGCTAGCATTCTTTACTCTGGAGGGCAGATTTCTATATTACACGGCTAATCAATAACCTTAGTGTTCTAACACAGGATTGGTCTGTAGCACTCTTCTCAACCCCAGTTCTCTCCTGTTCATGGTATCCTGCTGCTTAGCTAAATTTAGCTTGTACTGAAGACAGCCTAGTCAACAAGGCTTGGGAAATCTATAAAGCCTGGTGTAATGGCTGGTTTTGTGTCAACTTGACACAAGCTGGAGTGATCACAGAGAAAGGAGCCTTCCTTGAGGAAATGCCTCCATAAGATTCAGCTGTAAGGCATTTTCTCAACTAGTGATCAAGGGAGGGAGGGCCCATTGTGGGTGGTGCCATCCCTGGGCTGGTACTTTTGGCTTCTGTAAGAAAGCAAGTTGGGCAAGCCAGTAAGTAACATCCCTTCATGGCCTCTGTATCAGCCCCTGCTTCCTGACCTGTTAACTCCCAGTCCTGACTTCCTTGGTCATGATGTTTTGTGCAGGAATAGAAACCCCAAAGACACCTCTATTCTACAACATCTAAACTAGTCTCTGTGAGATCAAAACATTTAAGAATATAAGAAAATAAATGAAGGAAGGTAGTGGAGATGTTTGGATTTAAAGATGAATTTGTATTCATTTAAATTGTTTTTAAGTAAAATATCATAGTAAGGAATGTTTTCTAATGACACCAAGAGGAGTAAGTTGAATATATTAAGGAGGTGAATGAAGAACAAAACAGCATGATTCAACTCTTGGGTTGAGAGATGCTAAGAAACAATTTTAATCACTTTGGGCCTATTATCTACCCATGTTCTTCCACAGGGCAGCTGTTTAGTTTTCATTCTATTGGGTTACCTCTTTATAACATTTCCTTTTCCTTTCTTTCTCACCTCTCCGCCAGCCACAACTCATCTCCTTCTTTCTTCCCTTTCATTACCTTGCTTTGTGATAAAGGAATCAAATATTTGTCAGTCTAGTCACAAGTGGGATCAATAAAAGAAATGGGTAGATATGGCTTGGAATATCTGGGAAATATGTCAAACACATTCCACCGTTGATTGCAGTTTAAAGCTTTCCTACAATAACTACATACTACCTACATTCAGGGCACTATACTAAGAACCAAGGACAGAAAAAATGAGTATCACATTTTGTATTAGAAACAATTGTATCTGAGCATGTTTAATTTAGAGGCTTATTGCCTGCTTTCTTTTGCTGAATAAAATTGGCAGCTTTCCATTCATAGGTTTTTCATCTACTGTTTGCTGCAGTTTCTGGAGCAGTGTTTGAGGACTTAATCACTAAGGTTCAGCTAGGATGACTGCTGTTCTCTTGCTTGGAACAGGAAGTATTCCTCAGAGGAACTCTATATGCCTAGTACAACCTTGGCATCTCACATTATAGCAGGATGCCATAATTTAATTTTATCCTCCTGCAATCAAGAACAGAAAGATAAGATGAAGTCAAGCCAAGGTTCTCCTTCTTGTCCTTATCATAACTACCTCCTCCCCAACACTTCACATTAAGGGATCAAAAATGGCAGCTATGTCTGTCAGATGCCACTGTGGTAGGATAAGGTGGCCATGAGGGAACTGGTCCTCAGGACCAGAGATGAGGTCGTGGTGTTGACTGAAGATGGTCACCAGAACTTTCTACCACAAATACTGTTTCCTTGGCCTCTCTTCTCTCCCCATCAGTCTTTAACCAACTATCAACTGTCTTTTGCAAGAGAGGCATTATACCATAAAAGTGTTCCTTTCCTTTGGGAACAAATGTCTCAAGGGCTTTCAGAGCATCATCTGAAAGCATACCATGGGGAGAATTATGTAAGTTAGCATATTATCTGTTAGTTGCCACATTTAAGTTTTAAGTTCATTTTAAGTCAGTGTTAAATATAAAGTTTGTTTCAGGAGTCAAAGACTGACAAAAAAAAAATCCTGGCAGTTCTACCCTTTCCCCTTTCCTGCTCTGCAGAGGCAAGTTTTCTCAATTCTGCTAAGCTTCTGTAATTTTCCTTTGTTTTCCTTTATTTAATCTCTCTCTCTCTCTCTCTCTCTCTCTCTCTCTCTCTCTCTCTCTCTCTCTCTCTCTCTCTCTCTCTCTCTCCCCCTGTGTGTGAGTGTGTGTGTGTGTGTGTGTGTGTGTGTGTGTGTGTGTGTGTGTGAGTGTATGTGTTGTACCACATGTATAGAGGTCTGAATGTAACTTGTAGGATAGAACTTGGGTCTTTGGCCTGGAAGGAAGCAGCACATTACCAGGTGATATATTGTGTTGTCTCCAGTTAGCTCAGCGAGTCTGAAGTGGCCCATTGGCTACTACATTTCCTTCCTCCACATTTATCATAGATGTTTTCATTATCTGCTGATCTAGTACTTTGCAAATCAAGTCTGTAGAGCGCTCTCTCTCTGTCTCTCTCTGTCTCTCTCTCTGTCTCTCTCTCTGTCTCTCTCTCTCTCTCTCTCTCTCTCTCACACACACACACACACACAATTTAAATTATATTCTCTTTAGGATTTCCATCTGTGATTGTATTGACATTATTTCTATCTCTCCTCTCTTTTTAAAAACATTTTATTGAGTCTTTGTGAACTTCACATCCGGCACCCCAACACTATTCATCTTCCTGTCCCTTTGTATCTATCCTTCTATGAAATTATCTTACAAAACCTATAGCATGGTGTGGGTGTTTTAATGCATCATATCTGAAAAGCTAAAACAAAGGTAAAACTACATTAAACTTTTACATTGCCAGTTGGGGAATTAATCCAGTTGGTAAAGAGTTGCCATGCAACCATGAGGGTCTAAGACTAGAATGGAGGACAGGAAAAATAATAAAAGTTTTCTACTGAGTCTCAGCCTAGTGAGGCCACTGATTTTCTTTTAGAAAGAAATTCTGTAGGGTCAGCTGGTGACACAAAGAAAGGGAATGGGAAATCAGCATGGTCAGTCCTCAGAAAGCTAAGACTAAATCTATCTCAGTATCCATCTAGAACACCTTAAACATACACCTAAAGACTATACCACTTGCCACAGAGACACTTTCTCACCCATGTTTATTGCTGCTCTATTCATAATAGTCAGAATTAAGAAACAGTCTACATCTCCATCAACTGAAGAACGGATAATAAGAATGTGGCATGTCTACACAATAATGCTATTCATCTACCTAGAAAAATTTGTAGGTAAATAGATGATGCTAAAACAACATCATCCTGATCAAGATAACCTCAAAGGACAAACATTGCATTTTTTTTAATATGTGGATGTTAGCTGTGAAGATTTCAATATGTGTGCCACAGTCCAAATAACCACAGAGGTTGGCTACATAGTAAGAGACCAGAGAGGAGGAGAGGATCTCTCAAAGAAGGAGAAATAGAATATAGTGACTAGAGAGGAAACGGTAATAAGAGGATTAACCATGGATGATGATGGAAGAGAAGACAAAAGGATGGAGTATGGGGGTAGGACAGCTACTCCTAAAAGCCAATTAAAAAAATAGAAACCGACTCCTGTAACAACATCCTAAAATACATAAATGAAGGAAGTTAAACTGAGTCACCATATAATGAAGAGGACAATGCACCAACTAGACATCTTATGCCACCAAGTAAAACCACCAATGCCAGAAATGGGTTATATCTTGTGAAGTCATTTGCCAAAGGGACCCTATGGAATTACACACCCCACACTCCAAATCAGAAGGTATTGAGAAGGTATTGGTTATTTTCCAGCACTTGATGGTAAGGTTCTATTGCTAAAATCACTATTTATTTATGTCATTGAACATAATGAAGAGGATTTGGTGCCCAGTTAGAACTTTTGCTCCTACTGACTAGTGCTGGAAGGCACACTGCATATGACCAGAGGATAAAGGTGGTCATTCATAACATCCTGCTACAAGTCCTGAGACCTAAAACAGCACCCTGCCTGCAAGTATGTATACTGGTGCAATAGTGGCAGAAAGGCCATGGGAATAACTAACCACTTTTTGTTATGTTTAACACCTACTCCATGAGATGGAGCCCATATTCGATACTGCTAAAGTGGTGAAGAACCTGAGACTTAATAAATCATGGGACTATGATAACAACTACTACTATATTCTCCTAAAATGACATAGTAATAGCGATACATTACTATGCTCATAATACCAGCAGAGAAACCTCTTTGGGTAATAGGGAGGAACCTAAGCAGAGACCACCACCTGGACAATGTACAGAAAGTAAAAAACGTTGGAGTACTCAGCCCTACATGTGTGTCTTTATCAAACCCTCCCTGTAAGATTCAGGGCTCTAGGCAGAAGAGGAGGCAGAATGTAATGATTAACTACAGGAAAGTCACAGAGGCAGAAGTGATGGGTAACTCCAGGGAAACTATTTTTTTAAACACAACAGGACTGATTCACATATGAATTCACAAAAACTGTGTTGTATATACAAGACTGGCAGAGGTTTGAATGAAATAAGGTCCTCGTACTGAGAGGGGTAAGTAAACCTATATCTAACCAAGAAGCAACTGATACTGCTACTAAAGTGAAAATCAGTTTTCTTTAATGGAGTGTCACTGGGTATATCAACCACACTCCAGGGTCAACCCTGTGCTTGGAAGTAGTTGGCAAATGCAAAAGGAACTCCATGTTTTTTGTTTCTATACTTTTTGAGTGTGTGTGTGAACTTTTTGTTTTGACTTACTAATTTTTTTTGTTTGTTACTATTTTCCTTGGGGCAGGAGATGTGGAGGAATTTTAATCCAGCAATATGACTGCTTGGACAAGATATCACATCTAAAGACCTTTAAGTCTATCTAATTCAGTTGGAATGATACACCTTCATCCCTCTAGCTGGGATACAGACATGCCCTCAGTACACACCTTTAATCACAAACAATGAGGGTAAAGTTAGTTTGTAGAAGGAAACAGCCATGTTTGTAAGTGGCATCTAATTGAGGGGTTAAGTGACATATATAGAAATATTTGACATAACAAGTCACAGCTAGGGTATGCCCAGCTTTCGAGAGAATAGTGTGGAAAATGGGGACTTAAGAGAGTAGCGCTCACACACACACACACACACACACACACACACACAGAGAGAGAGAGAGAGAGAGAGAGAGAGAGAGAGAGAGAGAGAGAGAGAGAGAGAGAGAGAGACTCTTCTATTGCTGAAATGATGAGAAACAGTGACCAAGGCAACTCTTCTCAGAGCAAGCATTGAACTTGGAGCTGGCTTACAGTTTCAGACATTTAGTCCATTATTATCATGGCGTGAAGCATGGCATGCAGATGGACGACTGGGGCAGTATTTGAGGGTCCTCTTATGTTGGTATAAAATTAGTCATAACCAGTATAAGAGGATGGGGAAAGAAGCTAGTGTGTGAAGATATGGAAGGAAGGAAGGAAGGAAGGAACAAAGGAAGGAAGGAAGGAAGGAAGGAGAAAAGAAAGACAGAGAAATAGATTTAACCTGAGTGTACCTTTGTAAAGAAATCTTATTCGGGTAAAAATGGGTAGGTCCTTTACATTAGTTGTGTTAAACTTAATTAGTTCATGGTAGACTTAAGAGCTGAGGCAAACCTTAGAAACTGTAGGCTGTCAATCCACCCTGTATAGTCGACAAGGTATCTCTGTTAAAGAGCTCAGAAGGATAAGGCAATGCAAACATGCGCACACATACACGGAAACCTTTACACCAAAGCATGAGCAAGGAGTGACTGTATTGGTTTGAGTAGTAGGATTTGTGAGAGGCTATTACTGTTTTGACTGTGCGTGTGTGTGTGTGTGTGTGTGAGTGTGTGTGTGAGTGTGTGTGTATGTGTGTGTGAGTGTGTGTGTGTGACTGTGTGTGTGAGTGTGTGTGTGTATGTGTGTGTGAGAGTGTGTGTGTGAGTGTGTGTGTATGTGTGTATGAGTGTGTGTATGTGTGTGTGAGTGTGTGTGTGTGAGTGTGTGTGAGTGTGTGTGTGAGTGTGTGTGAGTGTGAGTGTGTGTATGTGAGTGTGTGTGTGTGAGTGTGTGTGTGTGTGAGTGTGTGTGTGAGTGTGTGTGTGTGTGTGTGTGAGTGTGTGAGCCAGAGATTGACACTGGCTGTCCTCCTCAACCTCCTTGTACTTGTTACACTAAGGCAGACTCCCACTGAATCAGGAATTTTGATCTGACTAGTCTTGTCAGCGTGAGCCTTGGATGCCCCGTTTCCACTTCTGAATGCTGATGTACAGTAGAGCAGGATGCCCTGCCATGCCTGGCTCTTTGTGGGTGCTAGGATCGAAATTCTAGTCCTCACACTTGAGGAGAAGCACTGTTCTCCACTGGGATGTCTCCCCAACCTACAACACTGCTTTTCTATAATATTCTACTGTACAACAGAAATACTTTAGCAAGTGTGTGTGTTACCATAAAAGGGAAGAAGTTGATGAATTCAGTAATAATTTCCAGGCATTACTGAGCCCTCTCTGTTTAGAACTCGTGTCTGTTGTGTTCAGAGTTATTAACCCTTCCTAAGAGATCTTTCCCTGACCTTTCTGTCTAGGTTTCCATCATCAAACATATCTTAACCATCTTATTTATCCTTGTTTCTTTATCCATACTAATTATTTCAATTAGGAATTCTAACCTATTAGTTGACATGCTTACCTCTTGCTTTCTCTCACTATGAAATCAACTCTAAGTAAGCAGGACTTAGTTCCTAGTTTATCGTTGTGTTTCTATCCATAGCATTTCTGCTGTATAGTAAATGCTCAATAAATATTGGTTGTATAGTCAAATGAATCGTAAATGACGTTAAGAAGGACTGGGGGCTACGTGTTGACCCATTTTGCTTAGAACACAAATTTTGTGTCTCTGGGGTATGTGTGGCTTCATTTTTCTTTTCTTCGTTTAATACAGTGCATGGTTGGTGGCTGCTCAGATCTATGCTGTAAATGATAGAAAGGAAAGGTTCATGCTGTCCTCATGAAGCTTACAATTAATGGGGAGGAACAGAAACACGGGTCTTGACTAGCCAGCCTGCTACTGACTGAGGAGTCCGTCAACCAGGAGAGGTCAGGCTAGGGCGAGGGAAGTGGTGCTATTGTTTCAATAGCTGTTGGGGTGCAGGGAGTTCCTACTCCCCCACATTGAAAGACAGACTCTTGGAAACCACCTTCATCTCCTAACTACTGGGATATACCCCCACGTAGAAAGAATTCTCATATGGTATCTGTCTTCTGCTGGGTTTTCTCTCCCATATGGTTTCCATGGCTCCCTGAAGCTCTAGTGCATGGAGGGAATGGTGCCATGAGCTCCAGCTGGCTCGTGGGCCCCATTTTCTCACTTCCTTTCTGCCAACCCTGTGTCAGAGAGCTGGGCCCCATTCCCACTTCATCTAGCCTGAACTGAGTATATTCCATGAACACAGCCATCCTTAGCCTGGGAGAAGGGATGTGATCAGGATAGAGGATTTTCCTTACAATCTTTGAGTCTTTGTCCCTGGAACCCTTTCCTAATAGTGACTCATCTCTTTGAATTAATGCATTGCCCTCCTTTGGCATTCTAGTGTTTCTGATGATAAACAGGGGCTTATTGAAATATTAAAGCAATAAGGGAGAAAACAAAAGCATTTAAAATCTCAGTATGAAAATGAAAATTGGGTATTTGGCGGGGATCCAGTGTGTGTGTGTGTGTGTTTGTGTGTCCATCCGTCCACACTCATGCACACACACCTGTTCATGTGTGTCCACTGACAGGTAGAGACAGTTTCCTGAATCTCACCTTCCTCTGGAAGTGAGGCTCAGAACCAGTTGAGTGTTAGATAGACACCCTGGCAGAGGCCATCAGCGGGCTGAGCCACTGAGCACTTAGATTAGACTCAGGGAGACCGTGTCTTTTATGCCTCCCTTTCACTAGTGTAGGAATTAAAGGTCTTGGTTCTGGGGTAAGAGTAACATTGACTTGCTTCTTGTTTTACTATTGAGCATGAAACAATGTATCTTTAAGTAGCAGCTTACACATTCCTAAGAGACAGACGGCAAAAGTATCTGCTTCATAGAATTATAAAGATTAAATGAGCTAAAGTAGTAAAGCACATAGCAAAATCCTTGGCTCACATCAGGAACTTGATAAACACTGGCTATTTAAAGTGGAGTTATTAAAGGGAAGATTTTCCTACCAAATGGTGTTGTGAATGGTTCTCCTGATGCCTGAGATATTGGACCAGCCAGCATCCTCTCAGTCCTACTTTTCTCTGAATTTAAATGTTCATATCTTCAAAATGATCTTGACAATTCATTTTACCTACATTCTTCCCGAGAACAAATCACTTCAAAAATAAGGCAATTAATCTCAGATGAGACACTGTGTCCTGGGGTATCTTTAAATCCTACTATCTTTGCAGAGTATAAGAGAACTAGAGAAGATGCATTTGTATGAAATGTTAAGATTCTGTGATCCTAAAAATCATTGTCTACCTTTTATCTTGAGATGGCCTGGGTTTCCATCGGCTGAAATAGAGCAAGAATCAGAACCTGAGCCTTTGAAGACACAGGGTTCTTTAAAAAGTCTAACCTGGGCTTTGGAAAACTCATTGAGTGATTTTTAACATACTATTTAGGTCTTCTATTTTTTCATTTTATCGGTTGTTATTGGATCACTTATATATTTATACTTCAAATGTCATTCCCTTTCCCAGTTTTTCCCCCTCCCATGCCCCTTTCCCCTGTTTCTATGAGGATGTTTCCATTCCCACCTCAACACTCTGGCATTTGCCTATACTGGAGAAGTGAGCCTTCACAGGACTAAGGGCTTCTCCTTCTATTAATGCCAGACAATGCCGTCCTCTGCTATATATGTGGCTGGAGCTACGGGTCCCCCCTATGTGTGCTCTTTGGTTGGTGGTTTAGTCCCTGGGAAACCTGGGGGGCCTGGTTGATTGATATTGTTCCTCCTATAAGGTTGCAACCCCTTCAGCTCCTTCAGTCCTTTTTCTAACTCCCCCATTGGGGTCCTGTGCTCAGTCTGGTGGTGTTAACCATCAGTTATGTGAGCATCTAATCTGTATCAGTCAGACTCTGGCAGAGCCTCTCAGGAGGCATCCATATCAGGCTCCTGTCAGCAAACACTTCTTGGCATCAGCAACAGTCTGGGTTTGGTGGCTGCATATGGGATGGATCCCCAGGTGGGGAGTCTCTGGATGATCTTTCCTTCAGTCTCTTCTCCACACTTTGTCACTGTATTTTCTCCCATGAGTATTTTGTTCCTTCTTCTAAGAAGGACTGAAGCATCCACATTTTGGTCTTTCTTCTTCTTGAGCTTCATATGGTCTGAATTTTATCTTGGGTATTCCAAGCTTTTGGACTACTAACCACATATCAGTGAGTGCATACCATGTGTGTTCTTTTGTGACTGTGTGACCTCACTCAAGATGATATTTTCTAGTTCTAGCTATTTGCCTAGGTCTTCTATTCTTAAAGGCCAAAGAGATTTATCAAGGTTTTCTTCCTGTCTTGCTCCAGCAGCAGATATGGGTTCAAAACTTTTGTCAAAAGGCTGAGACCCACTGATGAAGCTGCTACTATTGTTTAGTTAAATGTATAAAATTTGCTGATGAAATTATGTTCTAAATAATTATGTTTATGCTTATAGATTATTAATTTTTTAATTTTTTATAGAGACACCCTTTTGTAGTGGGTAGCAGTTAATGCAGAGACTCATAGCTGCTCAAAGTGTTGAGAATAAGGAACTCCGGGTGCTTAGGCTTAAATGATGTCCATTAGTCCCTCCAAGGCTCAAGGAATATCGTGAATATGAGGAAAGAAGAAGCAAGTGACGGAGGAAGGCGTATGGAATCTATCTTCTGGGAATGGCATGAAATTTGGATTCACAAATTCATAGAAGCAGAGTTTCTGCATTGGATACAAGATTGGACTTGCAGACATCCTGGGAAAGGCCGCGAGTCTGCAGCTCTGTCTGAGGCATTATTGGCTGTTAATGGTGGTCAAGGGAAAGGAGACGTTTTATGTGATGTGGCCACGAGTAAGTTCTCTATGTTCTCCCTCATATTGATGTAAGTAGCTCGACTTAAAAATCATTAGATCCCTAAAACAAACAATGGAAGTCATGACAATAGAAAGGGACTTACTGGGAAGACAATGTATGAATGTAAATTGGAGGAGCACGCGGTGGGTGATGGAGGGGTGAGCATGACCAAACATTAAATACATATGTAAAAACACTATAATGAAACCTATTATGCATAGTTAATAAATCCTAATTAAGTTCTTTACATAAAAAACAAATCTATTCTCTCAAAGGAAAAGCAATTCAAGCAGCCAGGTTGAGTTAAGTTGTCATAATAAACAACTACAATAATGTACAACATACAGTTTGTCTTTCTAGTTACGTCATTGACTCCTAACAACATATGAACTTCTGATGATCCAGAGAATCATCTGGAAAGTCTATAGAATGAAAACTCTTTAGTTCAACCCATAGAGTAAAATATGGAGACGCAGAGCAGAGCCTTGAAATAAGAATTTATAATGAGCTCTGTTTGGAGTTTTCGCATCTACACGTCCCGAGTTATTGGCTGTACATTAAGGTGCCAGTTAGAGTCAACAAAAGCCTTTAGTAGTTTTAATTCTGTTTCTGTGCAAATATTTCATTTTCCTGCCTTTAAGAAATGATTTTTTTGCTAAAGACGATGAAAAGGACAGAAGAAGAGACACACACACACACACACACACACACGTACACACAAACATGCACAGACACACACATGCACACACGCACACACACAGTCATAAATATCTGCTAAAGGAAACAGAAAACAGACCTTGGTGTAATATTGAAGGTGGCGTTTGTTTCTCTTTATCCTTTGAAATATTAGTGACTCAAATTATGTTAATATTTACATACTATAAAAAGTATGACTTCAACAAGTACAAACTCCTGGACTTGAGAACAATAGGGTTTAGATTTAATGACATTAACATAAAGATTGCAACTGAGAAGGAAATGAACTGTTTCCCATCATGGGAGGTATTTTCTGAAGATAAAACCCGACGTTGGTAGGAGTTTTGTTTGAGGCCATTTTTGGTAGATTGGCAAACAGAACGAATGAGCACGTGTGTGGGTGTGATGTGTGTGTGTTGGATGTTTTCATCGTAGGAGAGACAAATGTGAAACTGGGGGATGTGTGGACTCTGGTGAGTGGAATCTTGTGGAGGTTTCAGTATAAACTTCTGACCTCTGGGTCTTTACGTGCCGAGTGTAATGAAAGGTGTGGCAGAGATGATGCCCGGAGTGAGGAGCCCTCGCCATCCTTGTCCTGCTTCTTAACTACCACATCCCATTCAAAGAAATAAGGGCTTAATGAGAAAATGGTCCCTGGTAGTGGATGCCACGTGCTTCAGCGTGAAGTTGTGCCAGAGAATCAAAACTGTGCTCAAACATTGATTAAAACAAAAAATATATTTAAAAACAAACAAAGACCACACATCCAGAAAGTAGGTGAAAGGAGGAACTTCCACTGGATAAATCTGGGACCAGGGTATCAAAACAAATTGCGAGAATGAATTATAAGCAACCTATTGTTCAAAATGTATGTTCCTAATGGTACCAACAATACTGGAGATGAGTGGAGAGAAGAAAGATATATTCATCTCTACAGAGAATCATAAAAGCAGAAATTATGGAAAATTATACTTTTCCAGGTCTGTCGATCAGCATTACGATAATTGATTCAGGTAACTCATCAAAGCATGCTAAAATTATTGCATGAAATATTGGTCCTGGGCTAGAGTACAGCTCATTGGTACAGTGTTTGCTTAGCATGCATTATGTCCAGATTCAACCTCAGCACTGCACAGAAAAGCCTTTAGAATTATCCATTTTTCTGAAATATTCATATTTTGAGAAAAGATAGGGCATATTTGCAATAGAAAAAAACAGGTAGCATTATTTGAGCCTCGTGATTAAATTTACAATCACCACATTTGCCACCTCATATACTAGGAAGGACATAATGTCTTGCTGAAAATGTGTAATCATATTCTAGTCATAATGAAGTGATGAAATTAATTCAAACTGACAAGTGTTTGGCAAAACAAATGTTTTTTTTTTTTTTTTTTTTTTTTAAAGAAACAAAAACAGCTAAGACACTGCTAAAACTCTATTAAAGAGACAGGGTAAGGGAATATGCAGAATTCTTGACAGGTCCTGAAATTTTAAAAAAGTCATCAGCTATTTCAGTCCTTTCTCTAGCTCTTTTATTGGGGTCCCAGTGTTCAGTCTGATGTTTACCTGATGCCTCCTCAGCTGTGTCTGTATGACTCTGGCAGAGCCTCTGAGGAGACGTCCATGTCCGGTTCCTGCCAGTAAACACTTCTTGGCATCAGCAATAGTGCTTGGGTTTGGTGGCTACATATGAGGTAGGTCCCCAGGTGAGGCAGCCTCTGAATGATCTTTTCTTCAATCCCTGATCCTCTATTTGACCTTGTATTTCCTTGTTATCCCTTCTAAGAAGGACTAAGGCATCCACATTCTGGTCTTCCTATTTTTGAGTTTCATAAGTTCTATAGATGGTTTCTTGGGTATTTTGAGATTTTTTTTTGGGGGGGGGGGGAGGCTAGTATCTGCTTATCAGTGAGTACATACCATGAGTTTTCTTTTGTGACTGGGTCACCTCACTCAGGATAGAGCTTCAAGTTCCATCCATTTGCCTAGGAATTTCATCAACCTGTTGTTTTTAATAGCTGAGTAGTTCTCCACTGTGTACATGTACCACGATTTCTGAATCCATTCCTCTGTTCTTTCCAGCTTCTGGCTATTATAAATAGAGCTGCTATGAACATTGTTGAGCACGTGTCCTTGTTATATGTTGGGTATGTACCAGGAGTGGAATAACTGGGTCCTCAGGTAGCACAATGTCCAATTTTCTGAGGAATCGCCAGACTGATTTCCAGAGTGGTTGTATTAGTTTACAACCCCACCAGCAGTGAGAAATGTTCCTCTTTCTCCACAACCTCATCAGCATCTGCTGTCACCTGAGTTTTTGATCTTAGTCATTCTGACTGGTGTGAGGTGGAATCTCAGGGTTGTTTTGATTTGCATTTCCCTGATGACTAAGGATGTTGAGCATCTCTTTAGGTGTTTCTTATCCATTTGATATTCCTCTGTTGAGAAGTCTCTGTGTAACTCTGTACCCTATTTTTTAATAGGAGTCTTTGATGCTCTAGTGTATAGCTTCTTGTATATATTGGATACTAGCCCAAATAGCTGAAAGATTTGCATCCTCATGAGAAGAACAACATCATCATCAGCCAAGACACCTAGGTGGAGAGGGTGATTGGGAGAGAGAGCGCATTCATGGAAAGAATTTGAGGGGGAGGAGGAAGGGTAGTGGGGGTGGGGAAAGGGTTTTAACATTTGAAATGTAAATACAGAGAATAATCCAGTAAAAAAAAAAAAGAAAAAAAAAGATTTAAAAACTAATAAAAAAAGACATCAGAAGATATTATTGGGACAACTTGGTAAATTAATAAAAAATGACATAGAACAATATATATCAAAGTTTTACTTTTCTGAAAATTATACATTATATAAATTTATATAAATATAAATATAAATATATATACAAGAAGAACACCTTGTTACCATAAAATCTACACCATAATACTTAGGGATAAAGAATTCTGATAGTTCAACATAAAGACAGGGAATAAAGTGAAAATTTAAAAACCTGGCTCCAATGTGGTCTTGGTTATAATCAATATTATTACCAGAATACTGGGATAGAGATGTGCTTGTTAATACCCACATTGCTTAACTACTTACTAACTATGGTTGCCTTTATCCCATCCCCCACACCTCACCAGGATGTGCTTAGGTCCCAGGGCAAAGGGGATTTCTGGGAGGATGATGAGTGTTCTCAGAGGGACAGGCCCCACTTCAAGCAGGTCTCCAGAGAGCTAATGCCCATTATTGCAATCCTGGGATAAGATCATTGTTTTATGATAGTAATTTGTTACACTAGTTTGGCACTTGTCCGCTGCTTCCTTGTTAATCCAATAATCTATATGAGAAAAGCAATTTGACGTAGCCTCTTCCCATCTGCTGCCCATCATCCAATCTATATCTTAACTATGAGTGATTTATTAGTGGTGCCTGTGCATCTCCATCTCACTGGCGGCCCCCTTCTCAGGCTCCTACTGGGATACATTCCCTGAGTGTGTTAGAAGGCAAACTCAGCATGAAGATTAAAAGCAACAAAGGAATAATAAAGCGAGCCAGTGGTTGTTCATCTCAAGCAATTAAAATTTACGCATTCGTGTGAGGAAGGTCCTTTTCTGAGCTAGTCTTGAGCATGTCTGAAACTAGGCTACTTTACATCATAACCTTGATTTCCTTAGCAGGCTGGAATTAATCACTGGCTCCAGTGTCCCAACTCAGTGTTGTTCTTCTCACCTGAAGCTCCTGGATGTCCGTTCATTAGAACTGAGCCATAGATACCTCAGAAAATTGGACATAATACTACCTGAAGACCCAGCTATTCCACTCCTGGTCATATACCCCAGAGACACCTTAGTACACAACAAAGATATATGCACCACAATGTTCATAGCAGCTCTATTTATAATAGCCAGAAGCTGGAAAGAACCCAGATGTCCTTCAGAAGATGAATGGATACAAAAATTGTGGTACATTTACACAATGGAATACTACTTAGCCACCAGAAACAATGACTTGACCAAATTCTTAAGAAAATGGCTGCATCTAGAGAATATCATTCTGAGTGAGATAACCCAGTCACAAAAGAACAGACATAATATGCAGTCACTGATAATGGGATGCTAACCCCAGAGGCTCGCACTGCCCCAGAAACAACTCACAGACTGTATGAAGTCCAAGAAATAAAGAAAACAAAGCAAAACAAAACAAAAAAAAATCTCTATACAACAAGAAAACTTTGAGTATTTCCATGTTACATTTTGTTTTACATGGACTTTATGCTCATTGTAACTATTAAGTTTTCAATGCATACTATCAAACCTTTAAAAAGATCAAGTACTGACTAAAAATATATTCATATAGTTTTATGTAAAAATTATTTTAAAATCTGAGAAAAAGTACTGACAAAAATGTATTGTATAATTTTATGCAAACAATGCTTAAAATATGTACATTTATCTTTGTTTTGTAAAATAAAGTTGTTAAAAAAAAAAAAAAAAAAAAGAACTGAGCCATAGTCTGTTTCAAAAGCCAAAGAGTAGGTAGCTATGGGATAAATGTAGCAGAGTTTATCTCAAGAAGGGACTCAGCTTTCAAAAGTATGAGCCTTATTCTCTGTACGAAAGAACATTGCCTGTGGTTGCTGAGCTTCCCCTTTCTCAAGTCTTTCTGGTCTACTCAGAAAAGCAATGGTCCTACAATGATACTTCTGGAGGAGGAAACCATGATCCTGGCCAGGGAAAGAGTACATAGCTGTGGCTGGCTGGCTTTTGTGAACTGGACATCCTTTCACTTAGATTATATTTATAAAAATGTGCTACATGTGACCCAACCCAAAACCATGGTAAGGAGAGATGCGTGGCTATGGATAAACACACAGGGCCTACCCTTACACTGTCTACGTGCAGCTTCCTTGAAGAAAGAGTCTACTCTGGATGGTGGTTAAGTCATTGGCTGACTTCAAACTCTTCACAGTTTTCTGTTTCTCTGTCTTACAGCAAATTTACCTATTGTTCTGACTCAGCTGTTTCTTTAACATGGGACTGCTGTTGGCCCCTCCCCATGACAACAATAACCAGCCAGATGCTTATTATTTTCATTCTCCATTCCCCATTCAATGTGCTCTGTGTTTTAATTCCATATCAATACTCTCGTTCCCATAAGCAACATTTTTTTTTCTCCTGTCCTTGGAGTTTTGAGAACTCCTCTTGCTTTGAATTGGTTTTTATATGGTTTATTTGGCAGTTTCTAAACTACCCCCCTTTTAAATTAAATATATTTTACTTACATTTCAAATGTTATCCCATTTCCAGGCTTCCTCTCTATAACCCCACCCCATCCTCCTCCCCCTGCTTCTATGGGGGTGCTGCCCTACCCTCCCACCCCATCCCACCTTCCCACCCTGACATTCCCCTACACTGGGGCATCCGGCCTTGGCAGGACCTCTTATTGATGCCCAAAAAGGCTATCCTCTGCTACATGGGTTCGCCCATTTGTACTCTTTGGATAGTGGTTTAGTCCCTGGGATCTCTGGTTGGTTGGTATTGCTGTTCTTATGGCGTTGCAAAACCTTTCAGCTCCTTCAATCCTTTATCTTCTCCACTGGTGACACTGTTCTCGGTTCAATGGTTGGCTGTGAGCATCCACCTCTGTATTTGTCATGATCTGGCAGGGTCCCTCAGTAGGCAGCTATATCAGGCTTCTGTCAGCATGAACTTCTTGGCATCAGCGATATTGGCTCTGTTTCAAATTTTGTCTCTGTATTTCCTCCTGTGGACATTTTTGTTCCTCTTTCTAAGAACTGAAGCATGCACACTTTAGTCTTCCTTCTTCTTGAGCTTCATGTGGTCTGTGAATTATATCTTGGCTATTTTGAGCTTTTGGGTTAATATCCACTTATCATTGAGTGTACATCATGTATGTTTTTCTGTGATTCAGTTACCTTACTCAGGATAATATTTTCTAGTTCCATCCATTTGCCTAAGAACTTCATAAAGTCATTGTTCCTAATAGCTGAGTAGTATTCCATTGTGCAAATGTACCACAATTTCTGTATCCATTCCTCTGTTGAAGGACATCTGGGTTCTTTCCAGGTTTTGGTTACTATAAATAAGGCTGTTATAAACATGGTGGAGTGTGTATTCTTGTTATGTTAGAGCACTTTTGGGTATATGCTTCTATCCCATAAATATTCCTTTATTGTTACCCAGAATAGCGACTCTCCACTCTCTGCTGAGTCAGTAACACATTGGGATGATAAAAACAGGCTGCTAACACATTCAAGAGTGGTTTTTCAAGCTGATGGGTTTTAGGAAGTAGAAAGGGAAAGCAGACAGCCAATCAGCACAGTTCTTTCTATCTGTAAGCTTTCATCACTCTCATTTCAAATTCACCTTATGTCGTCCTCTTGTAAGTAACCTAGCAGTGTGCTGTGTGCTGCAATAGTTCTAAACCCCATGCATTTTATTTTTGAAGCGGCTAAAGGTTGCATTTTTGCATAGCAGATGGTATAAGTAGTTTGTCCTCATGAACTAGATGCCTGTTATCTAAGGATAGGAACTGTCCAGTCACATCCCTACTTGCCTTGTGGTTTCAGCACAGTATACTGTATTCAGAAAGTTTTAAATAAATGCTCTAAAACTTTGTGGTTAAATAGTACATTTTGGGGTGGGGGTGCTATAGTTTCTTTCCTTAAGTTATTTTCTTTCAGAACTCTGCATTATAAAACCATTTCCTCTGTCCAAGCCTTGCAATTCTCCATAGAGAAATCATCTTCCTCCCTCTTTGCTTGATTAGCAGACTTTCTTGTTACTTTCCCCCTCCTCTCTGACAGTTTCCCACTATTGTCTGTTCGCAGCTGTTCATGGTTGAGAAACCAAGCAGACATGTTAATGTGTGTCTAATGTGTGGGAAGAGCACCTTGTGTTTCTCCTGGACTGGCCAGGCAGCCTGTTCCAACTTAGTTTTTCTAACATAAGCTTTTCTTGGCAGCCAGGAGCTGGGTTATTTGCAGTTTCATTCTGTGGAGGAAGTTCTTGCTTGCACTAGTGATCTGTGTTTCTATTTAGCCACATACAAACACTTGGATGCTCCAAAATGCCTCCTGTCTACACCATACATCAAATGCCAGATTCAACCTTGCTTGTGAACTTGTCCAAATGACTGAGAACCAGCTTATGTTAGACTGTTTCTCCTAATCAGCTAACTTAGTAAGCTCTCTTATTGTGTTCTGACCCACCTCCAGTTTTTCCTATGTGCTTCTCAGTTGTACTCTAAGTATTAAGAGACCTGTTCTATGAAATAGATTGCAGCCTTTGCGATTGTCTTTCAAATTATGGCCGAGATGAGATATTTCCATTTGGGAATGTTTAATACTTTGACATTGTTTATTTATTCTCCCCAGAAGCTTTGAGGCAATGATATTGACAGCCAAGAGAGGTTACGGGTGTCTGAATTTCTGTGAGTCTAGGATGACAGTCTGAGGCACTGAGCTGAGCTTCTTATTCTGAGTCATGTACTTCACAGAGTAGGAGAAAATCAAGCTAGTTAATCCCCCTTCGATGTGTTTTGCAGCTGTTAGGACTTTGTGACCTTTCCACAAAGACACAGAGGATCTCACTGATCAGAGAGCAAGCTGGAGGGGACAGGTTGGAGGCCTGGAGAGATAGCAGGCTTTGAACAAGATTCAAGGTGGTTGCCAACTGTCTTGTTGATGTGGGCAGCATCTCAGCGAGCAGGAAATCTTTTAGTTTCCCAGTCTATCTTAGGAATATCCCTTTCCCCATGATATTCAAAAGTATAGAAACTTGGAAGATGGGTGATTGACAGGAAAGGCAGGGCAAATGTCGTGTGTGATTTTTGAAACATAACTACTTTGTTCACTGAAGATGAGGAGAACTTATAGATGCTGAAACTGTCCAGTGTTTTTGCACTTGGCAAGTGAAAACACAAATAGCACACTCTTTCCTGGAGAATGACGGAGTGATGGAATGCACACACTACATAGTTGTTTGATGTTCATATACTTCTTTTTTGGCCAAGGTAGTCTCATTCCAAGAAAGAAACATAGCTTTGTGTAAGGGTAAAACTTGCCATCTTCCGTGCATATATACGATAGTAGTGCTGACTTCAACTGAATCTCATTACTGTTATGGGATACATTCAGTTTGAAAACATATTCAAATTGAAGGCATCAGTTTTATGTGTTGTAGGAGCTGCAGACTTCCTTGTTTCTCAGGATACTACATCCCATTTCCTCCCTGAATTCTACCCTACAACTTAGTTATACCCCTTCCTGCTCCCTTAAATAACTCTTCAGATGAAATTGCTGGTTAGTGATGAGCAGGTGCCTCAGTGGTCGGAAGCCTTTGCCAACAAGAAGAGAAACTTACAGCTGGAGAAGTTGAAACTACGTGCTGAATAATTAGCCGCATCTTGTAATCAGTAGGTAATCCAATAACAGATGTAAAAAACAAACAAGATATTATTGAATGGTACTAGTAGGCTGATGTTTCTAAGAAGAACACATCCCTTTACATGGGAGAAGGCCATCTTGGCTAGAAATACCAGGCTATTTTGATTTCTTTGTATTACATATTGATTTTACTCACAGACTGTGAAACTAGATACAGATGGTTGGCTCAATAACTATTCCAGTATGTCTATGATGTAGGCTAATCTGTAGAAAATATGGAGGGAGAAAACTTGAGAATACATATCAGACCAGCTTAGAGTTGAGATTTGCACATTGCCTGATAAGAGTGTGAACGTGTTGACTCTGGTATTGCCAACAATAAAACCAAGGTGGAAATATCAACAAATGACTCCTCTTTTTTGATATCTCTTTAGCTCAGGCCTAGCTTCTCTTTGATCCATTATCTAAATAAGTGTGTGGCTTCCCCTTGAGAGCATCCCTTGGGGGCTTTTTAGAAATGGACCTCCTTAGGTCACACTCCAGATGTGCTGAATCAGACACTCTGAATACAAGGGTCTATGAAAATAAAATGGTTTAGCAACCTTTCAGATAACTTTAGTGTGTGCCAATCAAGATCTACAACTGGAATATCAAGACTGTGTTTTGCAGATCAGCAGCAAGGAGTCCTTAATATAGATTCTTTCAGCCCTTTCTGTACAACCTGCATTTTCACCAGATCACAGGGGACCATCAGGCAGACTAAAGTTTGAGATGCATAAGCCAATTTGGCTTCTGTGCCACCTTCAGCTCTTAGGAAAGGCCTCTTAATACTACAACCAATGACTTCAAATCATGACCCTCAATAGCTGATCTCCCATCAGTCTCTGTATCTTGTTACATGTCTCTACTGCATTCCATACAGGCATTTACTCTCCACTTAGGCCATAGCGTATTTTTGTCAAGACATCGAATATTGCTTCTTTGGCTCCATCATAGATTCAGTTCCCTTTTTTAATGTTATTAAATATCAGAAATATACTTCAAAGCTTCTCTCTTCACCTCATGGATCTCAGTTTGCATATTCTTCCTGAGCTCACACATTGCTGACATAAATGTCTGTCATTCTCTGACATCTAATTATGGGGCATTTAGAAATATCTTGCAGGCATTGTAAACAAAACATTCAAAAAATTCCAATTTAGCATTGCTCTATGCTCAGCCTCCTCCTATTTTAATCGTTTTTTTTTTTCCATTGAGTTGGTGTTTACCAAAACTTGAAAACTGCAATTTCTTTCTATTCCCTTCTTTATTTAAATGTTTTATTTTTTAAACTCACTTACAAAGCAACAGATTTCCACATGGCTTTCCATACTAGTTCATTATAGTTGACTCCTTCACCAACTCCTCCCTGTCTCCTTTTCTTTGCCCTCATTATTTCTTCTCCCACTTAGGTCTTCTGTGGGGAGTACAGTAAAATGGAAAAGCCTCCTTTCCCCTCTGGATTGATGGGCTTTTCTCCAGTTTCCTAGGTTTTACCCTTATTTACTATCACACAGATATTTAATAGTATAGTCTAAAATGAGCACATGGAGAGAATATAGAATATTTTCTTTCTGAATCAGGACTGCCTTGCTTCATCAATGTTTTATATATAATAAATATATATGTATGTATATATATATGTACACACACACACATATATAAAACATTATCCATCCATCTGTTGATGAACATCTAGGCTGCTGCTGCCATTTTCTAGCTTTTGTGAAATGAGCAGTGATAAACGTAAATGTGTAAGTATCTCTGTGGCAGGATGTATTCTTTTGAGCATACATGCAAGAGTTATATGTAGGATCATGCTATAATTCTCTTTCTAGTTTTCAAGAACACACCATCTTCATTTCCATAGAGGCTGCACTTTTATACTCCCTCAACGAGTAAATAAGAACTCTTTCCTCACATCCCCACCAGCACTGAATGGGGTAGGATGGAATTTCAACATAGTTTTAATGTATATTTCGTTAATAACAAAAGATGTTCGACACTTCAAAACGATTTATTGGCCATTTATATTTTTTTCTTTTGAGAAATACATGTTTGTTGATTGACTAATTTATTGATTACCAGGTTTGGTAGTCTGCATGCAATGGGTCCTCTAGGCTCATATACTTGCATGTTTAGTTGATGAACATCAGTGAAGGAGATATGGTCTGTTGGAAGAGATATGTCACTAGGTTTCAAAAGCACCCAACAGACACAGTGTAAGCTCTCAGCTCCATATCTGCCTGTGTGCCTCCTGCCGTGTGATAATGGACTAATTCTCTGAAACTGTGAGCCAGCCTCCAGTCAAATGCTGTTAGAGTTGCCTTGTTCATGGTGTCTCTTCACAGCTATAGAACAATAAATCAACACCAAGGCCATATTTTGCTTTTGTTTTACTTATGTAAATCTTTATATGTTCTGAACATTACCTGCTTATGTGAAATATGGCTGGCAAAGGTTTTTCTCTTGTTTTGCGTACTGTTTATTTACTATGTTGATAGTTTCTTCTTCTGTGAAGCATTATTTTAGTTCCATAAAATTTCATTTGTCAGTTCTTGGGGCTGTTTCCTGTGCTTTTGCAGTTTTCTTGCCTATATTTACAATCTGAAGTGTTTCCCATGCTTTTTTTTAAAAAAGCAATTTTAACTTTTTAGGTTTAAGTTTTTTTAAGATGTATTTTTATTTTGAATCTCTCTCTCTCTCTCTCTCTCTCTCTCTCTCTCTGTATGTGTGTGTGTGTGTGTGTGTGTGTGTGTGGGTGTGTGTGAAACATTTCTTCAGGATGTTCCAACTTGTTGGCATATACACTTTTAAAGCATTCCCTGATGATCTCCTGTATTTCCATTGGGGTCTGTTGTAACTGCTCCCAACTTACCTCTAATTCTCTGCATTGTTTAGTTCCATTTTGGTTATTTCTACCATCATCTTTATTATTTCTTGCTACTGGGTACAGCCAAAATTGGCTTTTCCTTGTTTTTCTATTAAAATTTACTGTTGTTGTTATTATTATTAGTTTGTGCATGTGTGTAAGAGCCTAGGCTTGCACACATGCTAAAGCAAATATATTAATGGATGTCTGGGCACATAGGCTACAGTGTGTATGTGGGGTCAGAAGAGACTTCACTGGCGTTAGGTCTCTTCTCACTTCATGTGCGGTTTGGAGATTGAATGCAAGTTGTCAGGTTTGCTTAACAAGTGCCTTTTCCTGATGAGCCATTTTGTTGACCCTTCTTGGTTTATTAAAGGATTGAGTCACATCAGTAGGTTATTTATTTCCAGTACCTCTGATTTTCTCATGTTAACCCTTACACCTATATACTGTGCTCTGGAGACAGCCTTGGTTGTTTTGGCTTAAGACTGCAGGTGGCCTTTTATTTTCATTTCACTCTAGGTGGCTTTTGATCTCCCTTACCCTGGTTTCTTCAAGGATTCTGTTCATTTAAAAGCTTATTGTTCACTCAACTATTTGTATATCGTCTGAGGTTAGTTTTGCTATTCATTTCTAGCTTTATCCCACTGTGATGTGGCAGGGTGCTGGGAATTATTTTTCATTTTTTTCTTTGTATCTATTAAGGCTTGTTTTGTGACCTATAATATGAGCAATATTGGAGAACCATCTTTATAACTCTGAAAAGAATATGTATTTCTGATCTGTTGAGTGGAATATTGTGATGTCTGTGAAGTCTAACTGGTGTGTAATGTACTTTAACTGTGAGTTTCATTTGCTGCTTCTTTAATTAAAGACTTATATGGATACAAGAGTGTGCTGCTGTAACTGCCCATCTGGTAGTGCCTGGACTTATGTGGTCTTTATGCCTTTTGATGTGTGTTTCATGAAATTGGGGGCCCCAGGCTTGGTGTGTAGATGTTTACAGTAAGCAAGTCCTCTTGATGAATTGTTGTTTTTATCAATACTTCACAGCCCTCTTTATCTTCTTGTTTTGAAGTCCACTTTATCAGAAGTGAGAATTGCTATGCCAGCTTGCTGTGGATTCTTCTTGCTTGGTAATCTGATTTGCAACCTTTGGCACTCAGTTTCTGGATGTCTTTCCTAGATATGTGAGCTCCCTGGAGACAACAGATAGTTGTTTTTTTAAGCAAGTCTACTTGTTTGTGTCTTTTAATGGATGAGTTAAGATAATTTACACTCAAGACCATGACAAAAAGGGATTTGGTCTTATTTATTATTTTGGTGTTTGTTGTTTGTGTTTGTTAGTTAGTTTTGGTTTTGGTGTTTTGTTTCTCCTCATAATGTTGGATGTTTGCTGATTTTCTGTGTATTGATTCCTTCCCTTTTCCTTGCTGTGTGTCTATTGTTTGCTTGTGTTTTCCTGTGTGAAATGATCTCTTTTCTTCTGTGTATAGTATCTTTGTAAGAATTTCTTGCAGTGTTGGCTGTACTGCCATGAATTGCATGTGTTTATGTTGAATACTCTTGTTTCTCCATCTATTTCATTTATTCACTTAGGTGCATATAGCAATTTTGACTGACAATCATCCACTTTCAAGGCCTGGAATGTACCATTCCATTCTTTGTTGCCTTTTAGGTTGTTGGCAAAGGATTGAATGTTATTCTGATGTTTTTTGCCTCTGTATATTTGCAGTAATTTTTCTCTTAAATTACTCTTTCTACTTTTTTTATATATTACATTCTGACTATACTTTCCCATTCTTCCTTCCCTCTAGCTCTTCCCCCTCTCACCCTCTCCCAGACTGACATTTCCCCTGTTTTTCTTCAGAAAAGAGCTGAGCTCCCAGGGATATGAACCAAACATGGAATATCAGGTTGCAATGAGACTAGCACCTACCTCAGTTTAAGGCTGGATGAAGCAACCCAGTAGGAGGAAAAGGGGTCTCTTAGTATTTTTACTTTGCTTTGTGCTTTTGGTGTCTTTATTATGATATGTTATGAAGAGTTTCTGCTTTGGTTATGTCTCTTTGTACTTGTCTCATGTTTGTGTATTGGTTGTCTAAGTCTAGGTTTGGGAAATTTTTGGCTAAAATTTCATTGAATTGTTTGTCTAAATGATTAGATTTTCTCCCCAGGTCCTTTTTCTATCCTAAGAGTTCTTAGCTTTTGTCTCTTAAGTGTTTCTTACACTTGTTGCATGTTTGAGTTGTGTTCATTTTTTCCCCCAAGTTTATGGGTCTTATTGTTTCAACCTTTTTCTCTTGGGTTTGTTAGTTTTACATTAACTTGAAATAAGCTAGGCTACTAGTTCTCAAACTTCAATATAATTTCCTCATGTTGTGGTGACCCCCTCCCAACAATACAATTATTTTTGCTGCTACTTTATACCTGTAATTTTGCTCTCTTATGAATTGTAATATGAAAGTCTGATATGCAGGATTTTTTATATGTGACCCCTGTGAAAGGGTTATTCAATCCCCCAAAAAGTCACAACATACAAGTTGAACTAGAGTCATTTGGTGAGAGAAAGTCAATTGAGAAAAATCTCTATTAGACTGATCTATAGGAAAGTCTGTCTGGTGTTTTCTTGATTAATAATGAGTATGGAAGATCCTACCTCACTATGGGCAGCACCACACCTAGCTAGGTGGTCCTGGATGGTATTAATAAACAGGTCAAGCAAGCCATGAAAGAAATTCAACATTCAGCCTTCCTCCATGGCCTCTGTGTCAGTTTCTGCTTCTACCTTTTTTTTTTTTTTTTTTTTTTTTTTTTTTTTTTTTGTCTAGAAGTTCTGCCCTGATTTCCTTTCATGAGGATTTGATTACTAACTATAAGGTAAAACAACCCTTTCTTTCCCATGTTGCTTTTGGTCATGGTGTTTTAACACAGCAAGTGAAACCTAAGACACCTCCATTTCTGATATTTGTTCTTTTGCTTGATCTTGTTTGCTGTGCCTTTGGCAGTGTACTTCATTTATTTGATTGACTGATTCCTTTGTTTCCAGAATTTCTATTTCTTTTTGTAGTTTCTCTGTTTCCTTAAAATTTTCTCCCATAATTTAAGATCTTTCTTCTAAGACACCAATTCTAGCATCTACTTTACATTAGGTTTTATTGCAATGATGAAACACCATGACCAAAAGCAACTTGGGAAGGTAAAGGTTTATTTCAGTTTACTGAGGAAAGTAAAGGCAGGAAATTGAAAAAGGCAGGAACCTGGAGGCAGAGGTCATGGAGGACAACAACTTAATGACAAGTCCTGGCTTGTTCTACCTGCTTTTCTAGGCCATCCAGGACTACGTTCTGAGAAACGGCATTACCCATTTTGGATGGGGTCCTTTCACATTAATAACTAATCAAGAAAATGTTCACAGGTGTGCGAGACCAGCTCGGACTCTCAAGAGGTCTACCCGGAGCCAGAGTGAGGATTGGAAAAAAAAAAAGACAAGTTAGTTAAATTAAAGCTGCAATATGACTTTGGCCAGACTTGAGGCCGAAGCCTCAAAGCAGAAGCAAAGTTTGGTTTAATTTGTCCCTTTTAAAATCATTTTAATTACATGCAGAAATGGTAATATCGGTTCTGAGACCAGAATCAAGTGAGATAACAACTAAAGATCCTGTAAACATCTTACTGGAGGTCAGGTGAAAAGGTCAGAGACAAAAGTGGATAGTGCTGTGCCTACATTCCAAAATCCACCCTGCCCTGAGCTGCATATCTAAGGATACTGCCTGGAGCTACAATACGAATGTACTTCCCTATGCCACTTTCTTAAAAGTCCTACCCCAAACTTCAGATGTAGATGTGCTTCCTTATAGCCTTATTCTTAGAGCCTTGCTCTAACTACAGATGTAGATGTGCTTGATTATAGCCCTTACAGGGCATAGCACAGAGGCCAGATTCCTGCCGTGGCTAGCCCCAAAATGTCCTGGGATAATATTAATCTTACTCCATCATCAACTGTTCAGAGGTGCCCAAAGGGCTCTCCACACACGGGCCAGTTTTGTGGAGGCATTTTCTCAGTTAAGACTTTCTCTACCCAGATATGTGTAGGTTTGTGTCACATTTCTTGCTCATGGGCTAACTTTGTTAAGTTTCATTTCTATATCTTGAGTTAAATTCCTTGTCCCTGTTGGGGCTTCTGCTTGGCCTTTGAACCTTTTAAATGATTGGACCCTGTGCTCAGATCTAAAGAAAACATCCATATCACATCTCTCCGCCGTCGTCACTAAAGGAGGGGCAGAAAGACTGTAGGAACCATAGATGTTTAGTGACTACAAGGAAACAGTTGTTTTGTGGACATAGTAGCAATTGCACATATGAACTGACAGCTGTTGTGCTAGCATGATCAAGATCTGCATAAACTCTAGCCAGACAGAATTCCAGAATAAAAGTGTAGAACAAAGATTCCACCAATGTCTGGGGAGCTCTGGGTAATTGATAGCTGCTATGGAAGGGAGAGTAAGTTTTCTTTAAGCGCGTGACCTTTGGGGGGTCTTCCACCATCAAGAGTATTTGGGAATCACAAACTAGACTTGATGAGTTACACAAGGAGAGAGAAAATATGATCCAGGAGGAGTTGGGATGAATATGATCAAAATATGTTGTGTGAATTTTAAAATATAATTTTTCTTTTTCTTTTTTTATTGGATATTCTCTGTATTTACATTTCAGATGTTATTTCCTTTCCCCCAATCCCATCCTCATTCCCATTAAAATATAATTAAAAAAATTATTTTAAACAAAATTAGACTATAAAGTCTTTTCCTGGCAGTTCTGCTATGTCACTATTTTTGTTTTCTGGTATTCAGAGGCTGTCTGCTTGGGAGGCTGACATCATGCTGGGTTGTCTAATTGTCTCCTGTTTTTATTGTTTGCATCTGTTGGGATGTATGTATCTTCCTCTTAGCTTTACCCCTTTCCTACTTTTTGCTTTATTTTAAGGGCGTTTTCCTGGTAAGGTGACTTCGCTTGGATTCATGTTCAGGGGTAAAGATGTAGTAAGAGCTATGGTGGTCTGACAGAAGATCCATCATTAACTGCAGGAAAAGACACTGTGCTCTTGTCTCATGTTCCCTGTAAGGTTGGGAGAGAGGTGTTCTAGGGTCCTGGTTGGCAAAAGCATAGAATAGTTACATATGCAATGAAGAATGGAGAGGAAACAGTAAGACATGGGGAAATATATGATTAGAGGTATAAAAAACAGGAGATAAAATATAGTATATTTGGTTTGTGGGGGAGACCAGACATGGGGGTATTTCTAATAAGATACTGGTTATAACATATCAATTAAGCAATTAGGATGCACTTGTACCGGGCTGGAGAGGAGATCTTGGTAGTGAGCACTGTTAAGTTGCTCTAGCAAGGGACCCAGGTTTCTGTTTCTCACACCCACAGGGTGCCTCAGAACCATTCATGACTTGATGTCCAGAGGAACTGGTACCTCTGTAGGCTCCAGGCACATACATGTACAGTGCACATGAGGACATACTAACAGAAAAGTTAGGTTTCTCCTTTGGGGATAGCTTCAAGTCCAAAATAAATGTCATTTTTTTTCCTTTCCATTGCGTTCAAGCCACTGTTCACAAATGGGCAGGGCTTTCTGGGCCTATCGTTGTTGTGGTTTGGAGTGTTCACAACTGAGTGATTACTGGTGAATATTTTCCTCCGTCAGCAGCCAGAATAGCAGTGCCTGGGACTATGAAAGCTAGTCAATAGGGAGGAAGCCTCTGGGTTGGCACGGGGTTGATTTTCTATGTTCTGTGACTCAGATTTAAGGCCTACTGCATAGGATGTCATTCAAATTTGGTATTATAAACCTCACCATCATCACATGGCTAAAAATGTCCATTGATCCTAGGAGATAGTCTACTAATATTATTATGCCTAGTAAAGATAACAAATCACCTCTAAATACGTTTTTATATACCTATAAATTAATGTGTCTCTCAAATCCTTATCAGAGATGCTTCTTTTTGCAATGTGTGCTGGCAAATTTTATGTCACCTTGACACAAGCTAGAGGTATCTGAAAGGAAGGATCCTCAATTGAGGAAAATACCTCAATAAGATCCAGCTGTAGAACATTTTCTTAATTACTGATTGATTGGGGAGAGGCCAGACCATTGTGGGTGGTACCATCCCTGGGTTCTGTAAGAAAGCAGGCTGAGCAAGCCAGTAAGCAGCACTTGTCCATGGTCTGTGCATGAACTCCTGCCTCCAGGTTCCTGCCTTTTGTGAGTTCCTGCCCTGTCTTCCTTCAGTGTTAAACACCGATATGCAAATGTAAGTCAAAGAAACTCTCCCTGTCTCCCCAAGTTGCTTTGGTCATGGTGTTTCATTGCAGCATTGTAACCCTAAGACAGAGAACAGAAATTGATAAAGAGACTCAGATCCTAGTCAATGTGCAGCAAATACATGATTGTGAATTACTGATCCACAAATGTGATATCTCTATCACAGTCCTTTTTCCCAAGTATCAAGGACCATTGTGGAGGAGGGAGAAGAAAGACTGCAGGATCCAGATGTTTCAGAGCACTGCCAAGAAACATTGTTTTCTGGACGAGACAGGGCCGTGGCAGGTGTGAACTCATGGGCTGCCATTGCCTGTACAAGACATTCACAAGATCAAGCCAGTCGAAATCCATCATTAAAGGGTAGAGCTCACAAAGGCCCTCCCCCAGTTAGGAAGTTACTAGAAGTTGATGGTTGATGTGAGCAGATGAGTCAGTTTTCCTCAGGGATGTGACACCTGGTAGGTTGCCCATGATCCAGTGCATGGCACTAATACTTAGGCACATATTGGCAACATTAATTAGTTTCAGTGGGTTCAAAGAGAGTTCATGAAACAGAGGAGACATAAGTATGGGGGAGAGGGGTATTGGAAGGAATGGCATAGAGGTGGTTATATTAAAAACATATACATATGAGGTTTTCAAAGAATATATTAAAATATGTAAAAGAAAGGGAAAATAGAAAGTTAAGCATTAAAAACTATATAAACACAAGGATTAGTAAACTTAAATTGATACTGTGTTCAGTAAATTAAATGGGATTATATTCTCAGCCAATGCTTTCCCTGACAGAGAACCAACGCCCTGTTCCTGTCTCAGCTCCTCTCTGGACACGGAACCTCCTTCTGTCACAAACTCCCTGCTATCCACGGAGCCCCTGCCAGCCAATGTCAGTCGGGGTTCCTGGCTACTGGACCTGGTTTGGACTTCCTTAACTCGCTCCTGCTATGCCCACAGTTTGTGTGCCTTAGGGTGGTCTGATGCGCTGACCCAGTAGCAGCAACACGGTGCCATTTCTGCCACCTCGCATACTTTGTCTTTCTAAAGGGTCTTTTGCTCCTCAGCACACTATCAGCGGTGGAAGGACATGCAGTGTGTGAATCCTAACCTTAGGGTTCCTTACACTTTCGTCCCTTACCCTTTCTCTGAAGCTGTAAAGTTGACCTGCCCTCCTTTGCTGATGACTTTTCACGGAGTGGGGTCAGCTACTGCCTACCTGCCTACGTTCAATCTTGTCCAGTTCAGACTATCTCTGCAGTACATCGGTGAAAGTGTCTATAGCGAGGGATATGGGGTGTCGAGAGTGTGTCCATTTCTAATTTCCAAACTCCCCATTGGTTACTTGTTCTGCCAACGGTGGTTCAGCCTTCAGTTCTGGTTTCCTTCAGTACCTAGTGCCATGCTAAGTGCTGGATCAGAAATGACTCCAATTCTTTCAACAGTTCATTCTAAGATGACCACACACACAGCCCAGAGCCAGCTCTGGGCTCCAGGTACCTAGAACAGAGCTGGCTTCAGAATCCAGGCCCAGCCTTGAGCTGCCTGTCGGACCTTCACAGCCAGAGGGGTTCATCTACAGCCACCGCTGGTGCGTCTGGGTAGAGCATTGTCGCAGAGTCTGTGTCATTGTTTTCAGAGTATTCTCCCTTTTCTCCCAATGGAGAATGTTCATTACCATCTAATACTTACTTCCCTGCTTCAAAAGCAAGATGTTTATTCTGGGACTTAGGATAAACCATGCATTCCACAGCTTACCTCACAACAGGGGCTATCAGGATATTGTGTAGCAATTTTCTCTCAGATAAAACCATCTGTCTTGTAGGGAAGCTCAAGATAGAGACTGGGTATCATGTAGTTTTTGGCTGTCCTGGAATTCACTATGTAGACCAGGCCAAAGTCCAACTCACAAAGCTCCACCCACCTCCTCCACCCCATCTCCCAAGTGTGGGGGATTAAAGACAAGTATTCTATCCCACATCCACCAAGTGGTGGAGGGGTGACTGGGAAATGGGATATCATGGGATGGGGGTTGGTGGAGAGGATATCGGGGAAGTGGGATATCATATGAGATATAAATGAATGGAATGATTAATTAAAAAAATGACTCAATATCTAAAGGGAGGTTCATTAAGCCTCAGGAAATATAAGCAATCTGAAAGCCCAGGGAATTCATCAAACTGACCAGATGTGCTAAGCCCCTCCTGCTTCAAGTTTATATGAGAGTAAGGCCTACAGAGAGACACTCTGAAGTAGGGCAGAGCTGCCTGAAAGAGGCAGAGACTAGCTGGGCTTCCTGGAAGAGGCTCAGGCTAACGAGCTAGCTGCCTGGAAAAGCCACTCTGATGGCCGAGCTGCCTGCAGGCTGTGTAGTGTGCTCCAGATTTCTAGCTGTTGTGAGCTTATCACCCACCCACGTTAGCTTGTTAGCTTTTGGTGGTGCAGCACCTTTGAATCCCTTCTGCTCCTGTAAATAACTCAGCACTCACATTCTGAACGTAACCCCAATACAATTCATTGGTTCACCAACTTGGATTTTGATGTTATGCAAACTTTGGTTCATCTTTAGTTCTCTGTCTTGGGTGAATAAACATCATGTTCAGGTCTCCTCTGAAATAGTGTCTGGAGAGATGTGGCTTCTAGCCTTATAGGTAGTTTCTCTAAAGTCCTGAACTTACCTCATTCTCCTTTTTCCTTCATCTTTCTTCCCGTATCAAAGGGACATGGACCAGGCACCAGAAGCCACGTAATTCTGGCGGTGGTGGAGGAGTGAGGAGGTGGGAGGAGTTGCATCCCTCTGAGAGAAAAGCCAGTGCTTAACTGACTCCATCCTGTGTGGAAGAAGTAAACTTCCTTCTCACAGTTACACATAATCTAAGCTATGAAATCCATGTCCAATTATCACCAAGACTTACTGATTTTACCTCAAATTATGTTTGGCTTCAAGCAAAAATTGCAAAATTCTAGCTTACAGATCTTAATTGGCTTTTAATTGAAATTAAAAGTTGGGCAGCAGTCTGCGCCAAAAATGGTTTCAGATGCTCCACTCCACCACATGGAAAAGATGGTATTTATAGCCAGAGAAGAGGAAATGACATATGGAACGTGGAAGTGAGGTACAGAGATAGTTTGATTGGTTAAAGTTTGACGTTTGCCTTATTTGAACCTGATTTGAACAGTTGGCTGCCTGGGGTTGGTTGAAGGTTGGCTAATCTGATTGGCTGAGTTTCAGGTAATTGGTATAAGAATACCTCCCAGTCTGTTAACACACAAAGTTAGCTTGCAGTTCATTATGTATGGAGAAATATTTAGGACAAATTTGTCCATGGAGGCGACTTTGTACTAAATGGAATTCACTTAGCAGTCCCAATGTGTCCCCTTCCCTCTCCTCTCTGCATTATGATCCAAACCTAGTTTAGAACCTCGTCATCTTTGAAAGTACTTCCTAAGTGCTATTCAAATCCCCAGGTATATGCCCTGCAAATTTATCCTCTACTACGTGAATAGTCTAATTAAAAGAAACTCTCATCTTGCCATTCCTCCCTTTGATTATAATTCTTTCCCACAAAGAGCAGCTTTCTGGTTCATGTCCTTGTGATCACTACGCTGCCCAGGATGATGAAGTATCTTCTACTTTCCAGATTAATCTCTCGCTTTTTGTAGATCAAGATTTCTGTCTTGGTCCTGGAATGAGCTGTCTTGTTCTATTCAGGAGGCACATTCTTGGTTACCTTTCAAGATACACCTTGAGGTTTTAATTTATTTGTCTAATTCTAAAGTATCATTTTAGTTGCATAATACATGCATCAAAAGTTAAGAATATATGACACAAGTCTAGGTATGCTAATTTGTCATTTAGGTTTTTATACATGTGCTATTGTATATATGATCTATGTGTACACTTAAAAACCAACTTTGAGGTACCCAGACCCCACTGGGAGAAAGCCGGTCTTCCACGGGTGCTGACACATCTGAGAGCACAGGTGAGATCACCACTTCTGCTCAGATCCCTGGCCCAAGAGGAACCTGTCTAGACCCTTCAGGATACAGGAAACAAGGAGCACTCTGGGCCAGGATCATTTCAGATTCTGCCTGAATATATGGGATGAAATCCCAGGGTGGGGCAGTCTCTGGATGGTCTTTCTTCAGTCTCTGCTCCACTCTTTGTCCCTGTATTTTCTCACATGAATATTTTGTTCCCCCTTCTAAGAAAGACTAAAGCATGTACACTTTGATCTTTCTTCTTTTTGAGCTTCATGTGGTCTGTGAATTGTATCATTGAGTATTCTGAGTTTTTGGGCTAATGTCCACAATATCCACTTATCAATGAGTGCATACCATGGGTATTTGTGTGTGTGTGTGTGTGTGTGTGTGTATGTGATTGGGTTACCTCATTCAGGATATTTTCTAGTTCCATACAGTTGCCTAAGAATTTCATGAAGTCATTGTTTTTAATAGCTGAGAAGTACTCCATTGTGTAAATGTACTACAACTTCTGTATCCATTCCTCTATTGAAAGACATCTGGGTTGTTTCCAGCTTCTGGAAATTAATATAAATTAATTATATTAATATAAAAATTATAAATAAGGCTTCTTAAAACATAGTGGAACACGTGTCCTTGTTATATGTTGGAGCAACTTTTGGGTATGTACCAGGAGTGGTATAGCTGGGTCCTCAGGTAGGACTATGTCCAATTTTCTGAAGAACTGCCAGACTGATTTCTAGAGTGATTGTACCAGCTTGCAATCCTACAAACAATGGAGGTTGTTCCTCTTTCTCCACATCTTTGCCAGCATCTGCTGTCACCTGAGTTTGTGATGATAGCTATTTTAATTGATGTGAGGTAGAATCTCAGTGTCATATTGGTTTGCATTTCCCTGTTGACTAAAGATGTTGAACATTTCTTTAGGTGTTTCTCAACCATTTGAGATTCTTTAGTTGAAAATTATTTGTTTAGCTCTGTGCCTCATTATTAATAGAGTTATTTGGTTCTCTGGAGTCTAAAATCTTGAGTTCTTTGTATAAATTGGATATTAGCCCTCTGTGAGATGTAGGATTGGTTAAAAATTTTCCCAGTCTATTGGTTGCCATTTTGTCTTATTGTCAGTGTCCCTTTGCCTTATAGAAGCTTTACAATTTTATGAAGTCCCGTTTGTAGATTCATGATCTTAGAGCATAAGCCATTGGGGTTTTATTCAGGAAAATTCCCCCTATGCTCATGTGTTTGAGGCTCTTCCCCAATATCAAGTGACCATACGTTTGTGGTTTCATTTCTGGGTCTTCAATTCTATTCTTTTGATCTACCAGCCTGTCTCTGTACCAATACCATGCAGATTTATTTTTTTAGCACGATTGCTCTGTAATACAGCTTGAGGTAAGGGATGGTGATTCCCCCAGAAGTTCTTTTATTGTTGAGAACAGTTTTCACTATCCTGGATTTTTGGTTATTGCAAATGAACTTGCAAATTGCTCTTTCTAACTCTATGAAGAATTGAGTTGGAATTTTGATGGGGATTGCATTGAATCTGTAGATTGCTTTTGGCAAGATGGCCATTTTTACTATATTAATCCTGCCAATCCATGAGCATGGGAGATCTTTCCATCTTCTGAGATCTTTAATTTCTTTCTTCAGATACTTGAAGTTCTTGTCATACAGGTATTTCACTTGCTTGGTTAGGTTAACACCAAGGTAACTATTGTAAAGGATAATCAATAATTTTTTTTCTCAGTAGTCATGGGAGACCAGCTGTCTCTGGGCAGCATTTGGGTAAGGAGAGCTGTGTCCCAGGGTTAACTCTGAGGTACAGATGAAAATTGGGGGGATCCTATCCCCATTTGCTCCACAGACCCTTTGCCCTGTGGTTTCCTGGTTAGTCACTCTTTGGTCAGTTTTTTTTTTGGGGGGGGGGGGGAGCAAAAGTGTTGGTGTCACCTGTGAACTTAAAAGTGACAGCACTGGGCCCCATTGTTGACTCTGTGGCCCAGATGGAGACCAGAATCACTCTGCAGCTTTTAACACTCTGATGCTCACTTTGTAAAACAGATTGGCCCATTAGAAAGAGCCATTCTAAGGACAGCGAGACATGACAATCCTTCTACCTTTGCCTAATATGTTAAGGGGTCACAGGAGTGAGTCACCACATACAGCAAAGAAAGAAAATATTAAAATGGTATAATTTAAAACAGAGCTATGCTGAACAGTGGTTTTATGCTTGTTAACATAAATATTTAGATATGTTAAACAGCAGTGTGTATCTGTGTATGTACCTAAACATATACAAATATACTGATTGTACACACACACACACACACACACACACACATCTTTTTCTCTCTGCAGGAGCTGGGATTCCTTACCAGTACAATAAACTCCACGGAGGGGCAGGCTAATGAAGCAACATTCCTTCCTAGGCCTGTTCCCTTACTCTTTAATTAGAACACAAGGCCTATTCTGTTCTGCAGTTGCCTACATAAATCACAATGTGCTTGTCAGTTTCCGTACTCTGTTACTGAAGAAGTCCCTATTATGTGCTTCCTGTGCCTGTTCCTCTCATTTCTGTGTTGAACTGAACCTTGCATGTAAATTGTCCTCCTAAAATTGCATCAGCCTCTGTATTTGATTCACCTGTGACCTCTGGGCATCCCTCCTGTATTCTTTCTAAGCTTGACACAGACCGATATCCTTTGACTGGGACTCAATTTCCTCTTGTCTTCAATCCTTCCTTCAAAAGCTCCATGGGTATTTCGGAATTTTCTTCCAGGACACCATGTTCTCTCCCAAGCTTCCAGTGAAAAAATAAGCCAGTTTTCACTCCCTTACTTTTCAGGACCAGAAAAAGGTGCCATTTTTTTTTTCTTTGCTTTCCTGTGATCACATGCAGTCCACTCTCCCAGGGTATCATCTTCATGAAGGTGCTTCACGTTGATTATGTTATTTTTTTTCTTCGTTGTTATAAATTCCACTCAGTAAAGCAGAGAACCTTTCTACTTATGAGAAGTGTCTTATAATTATGTTTCTCTTCCCTTGAGATTTTTGGGGGTGGAGGTTAATTGTATTTCTTGTAATTTGGTTCTTTGCAAGATTTTGCCCTCCATGTGATTGGAGGTTTATGTAACAAGTACCTTGGTCCTCAACAATGGACTTGAATTTCTTGAACTCTTGTTTTCTAATGACATGGCTGTATACTTAGATACTTTGGACCCAGGTTCCAGGTCTGATTCTTGCCTTACTTGGATTTCATTCTCATCCATTCGTTCTTCGTCTTTGTCATATCCAGGTCTTCAACTTGTCTCCTGACTATGAAGTCTAGCCTCTGTTCTTTAACCCTACCAATGCCTGGTGGAGGAACTCAGTAATGTGGTATGCACCATTATAGATTCTCTGGGCTCTTGCCTCTGTACAGTATTTATTTATCTTTACTCTGTCTTCCCAACCAACCTAACTCAGCAGACACCTTCACCTCGAATAGATATTTTACCATTCCACTCTTCTTTTATTTCAATGTTTGAGTAGACGGTATTTTTTTCCTGTGCATTAAAGCCAAGTCCTAGACTCTTGACTCAGAATATTGTCACATCCTCAGCCTTGATGCAACTTGTTTAAACTCCCTGCACCTTAGCTTTTACATTGTTAGCTTCCTACCTAGTCCCATAGCCAATTGTTTAAGCTCCTTATACCTGGGACTTTCATTGGCAACAAAAAAAAAAAAAAAAAAATATCACTTCCCACAGCCTTGGTAAGGAGAGCAAAGTAAATCCCAAATGCATCTTACACAGTGATGGAACAGAGAAGGCAGTAAGGAAACATTAGTTAGCATACTTCTCCTAGTGCCGTATGAAGCATACTTGACCTACTTCACACTTTGGTGTGGCCTTGTGTATGTATGTGTTTACATAAGCTCTGCTGCAAGCTGTGAGTGAGCTTTCCTCCATTGTTAGGCAGTAAGTTCCATAGCCTTGCACATCTCCAGATTGCCTTTGATACCATTCATTTCCCTTTGTCTCATTATAAGGTTTCCTCTTGGTGTTTATAAGAAAGTCACTACCCCGCTTCTTATTATTCCTGTGTTTTCCCTTTTGGGGGTAGTGTTTTTTCCTTAGATGATATCACTGCTTGCCAGCTTTTTATTTCTACATGTTTTTTTAAGCTTTCTCATTAAGCAGGGCCATGGCTCTCACCTCTAAGTGACTTCTTTGACTCTGCTCCCCAGGGCCTATTCCAAGTTTTCCAGCATTAGCCTTAAAGCACATGCCTGTGGTAGTCATGTTTTCGCTGCTATGAAAAATTACCAATAAGAAATTGATGTAAGTGGGTTCAGCAGGTACAAGGTCAAGATCCCATAGCACTTCTGCAGACCACTGAAGTTCAATTCCCAGCACTCATATTGGGAAACTCACAACTGCCCATGAGTCTACCCCTTCGGGGATCTGACTGCCTCACCTGCACCCCACCAATATACTCATACTTACACACAGAGTTGAAAGCAAAAGTAAAATATTTTTTTTAAGATTAAGGACTCCATTAAAAGGAAGAAATTTGTCCTGGCTTCAAGGTTTCAGAGGTTTTTGTGTCCTCCATTGCTATGGACTATGGCAACATATCATGGCAGCAAGAGTGGTGGTAGAGGAAGCTGATTACCTTATGGGAACAAAAGGAAAGAGGATGGGAGTAGAAGAGAGAGGGTCAGGAGAGAATGTATCTTTATAGGCTGCTCCAAATAACATACTTTCTCCAGTTTGGCCCCATCTTCTAACAACTTAACAATGTATCAAATCATTAAGTTAGCACACAACCAATTCAATCACTAATGATTAGTGCCACCAGCTGTTAGCAAGCCTTCATTCAACCTATGTTCCTTTGGAGACATTTTACAATGTTATACCACTGACCTCCAAAGGCTCATGTCTGTTTCATGATGTAAACTATGTTCTGCCTAAGACCAAAAGGATCTGAAGTCTCATTAGATCTAACAGTGCTCAAAGGTCCTAGTTTAAAGTCTCCTCTGAGATTCAAGAAAAACTTGTAGCTATGAGCCTACACACACACACACACACACACACACACACACACACACACACAGAAACTTTATTTACCCAAAATACAACTATAGACCAATGAAAGGAATCGAAAAATAGCAAGAAGAATTGAATCAAAATATGACTAAAGCTCAGGAAAGAAACATTAACTAAATGTAGTACTTTCATGCCTGGCATCCAGAACATGTAGTCATGTGATATGGACTTCATAAGTAAGGGAAAGCCCCACACTTATGGCTTTGGCACCTCCAGTCTACCTGTCTTCTCTCCTGACTTGCATCGATTGCTGATTGCAGCTCTCTTGAACAAATTTCCCATCATCTTGTCCTGTTACTTCCCAAGGACCTTCACTGGGACTTGAACTTCACTCTCATATCTTCATGTATCACTAGTTTTAGGTGGTCCCCCAAAGGACTCCCAACTGCTACACATTGCTCAGGTGCTCAAGACTTTCTTTGAAATCTGAGTGTTGGCCTCCATGATATCCTAACGTTTCTATTCTGTATGTCTGAAGAAACTGTCACCATGTGGATGACACTGAGGTCTGCTGGCAGTGTGAGTGTTGTGGCTGAGTGCTTTCAGCCTTTCTGTTCCTGATTCTTTCTACAAAACTGACTAAAAGAAGCCAGCGACTTTTATTCCATGGTATGAATGCTGTGATATCTTGAAAGTTTCTCTAGTAGATTAGTAAGTCTGTCACATTGTAACATAGCAACATACAAAGTTGTTGGGAGTGCAGAAGTCCTTGTATTCATAGAGAACCATCAAGGAAACCAAAAATGTTAGTCATGCAGGTGTGTCTCCTCAATGGAGGAGAGAAAAATCAAATACCTACATTCCATCCACAAAACTGACAATGCCTTTTGTTAATGACTTAGTGACCATTTTCTATCTTTGGAGGCATACCTTACCTATATTTTACTATAGAAGCAAAATCACCCAAATTCCTCCGAATGATTATACCAGACTCTTTTCTCCCTAGACCATTATCCATCCTTAGGGTAAATGTCACATGTCAGATATACTTATGACCTGCTGATCTCTGTGTTATCATGGTAGATTCTAGACCTGTTAGCTATAGACCCCATGGTCACATGTAGTTTGTCAAAGAATTCCATATAGTCACACAGTAGGCGTTATTGTATACTTGGAATTAGACTGATTGGACTGATCGTTGCCTGTTACCTTTTCCACAAATTATACTTGTTTTAAATATGCTGACAACAAACTACCTAACATTAAATTCCCTGAAGTTTGATTCAAATTAATGAAGATAATCTATACCAGATGTTCATTTTTACCTCTTCTTGAGGTTTGCTGCCCTGCCTGATAGCTACAGGGACACCCCCTCAGAAAGTCCCAAGACTTAATAAACATACTTTCCAGACTGTGATTCACATGACCCATAGAAAAATTCCACTATAATCTTAAGTTCTGTCGGAAACATCATGCGTACAGTCTTTATTGTCTACTTTTGGTTAGCATCATACACTTCTGAGGTTCAACCAGAGTCACTCATGAAGTTCCACGTGTGTCATTGTTAGCTCTTCTTCAGCCAGCTTCTCTTTTCTAGACTCTTACTGCAAACTAGTCTTAAATGCTTCTAAATCACATGGTCTGCTTAAAGTTAAAGCAGTCACTCTACTTGGCAGAACTAATTCTCTATGTGAGCTTTGTGTCTCTGAGATGAAATATCTCTAAAAATCAATGTAAAGGAAGAGAGACTTATTTGGGTTCAGAGGTTCAGAACTCTCAGTCTGCGGTCAGCACAGTCAGCATGGTCAGCATGGGCACAATGTTCCTCATTGCTCCATAGAAATGGGCTTTTTGTGAGGGAGAATTTATGGCAATAGGAGCATGAGGTGGAGGATGCTAATGCCTTGGTTTTCATGAAAGAGAGAAAGGAGGGGGGAGGGAGAGAAAGAGGGAGAAGGAGAGAGAGAGGGAGAGGGGCAAAGAGAGACAGAATGAAATGGATGGGAACAGAACACACCATTTAAATGCAAGCTCCCTGTGACTTACTTCCCTGACCTGAGTTCCCCCTTTCAATTCTCCATTCAAGTGTGAACTCAGAGTACTTCATCCAACCTCATCCCTGAGAAACCATCAGTTAGAGACTGAGCCTTCTCTACTTAAGCCTGTGAAAAACATGCTGAAAATATGCAAACCCAAATAATGTCCTGATGTTAGTAATTTTTAATATACACTTTGCATTTCTTATTCTTAATAATTTCTCTTTTACAAAGTGCCATTTGCTTTTCAAGATAATCTCTTAAACACTTTTACAAAGTTACTTTGTAGCTAACCAGTTGCTCTGTCCGATTAGTTGCAATATCACGATTTTGTATTTTTTTTTCTAGAAAGTTGTTTACATTACCAACACTTTACTTCAGATTTCAAATAGACTCTCAATATGTTTTAGAAGTCTGGTGACCTGTCTCCATGGGCACTTTTACTCAAAAGCATATTCTCCTCTCCCCAATACATGCCATTAAAAACATCTTTAAGAAAGTCTATTACTTGATGACTCCCCATCCCCCAGCTACTTCCCGGTTCACAATAATTACACTTTGAGGTTTCCTACCTCAAGAGTTCTTGTTGCTTTCCATTGCCTCCCAGCATTGTCTATTAATGCTGGCTATTAATTATAGGTCAATAGTGTTCTGACCTAATTATCACAATCTTGTTTGTTACTGGTTTCCTCTTAATGACCTTTATTTCAATGCAGCTGGAATACTTGTCATTCCTAAAGCATACTTTGAATATTTCTGCTTCTGTTAATATATTGTTATGTCCCTTTAGAGTTCTTTTTATATATTGTCCTTGAAATCTCACTCTGTTTCAAGCTTTATCTAATCTTATCATGTCTCTTATCATTTATGTTCTTAGTCTGCACTTCTCCCAACTTCAAGAAACTTCTATCTAAAGGAGCAACATGGTACCCCTCATATTATAGCTTTTCTTATGTTTACTACTGCACTACCCTGTAGCTTGTCTTAGAAAGCAAGTTTAATAATTTGTTGATCTTTTTCCTTCATTGATGCTTAACACTCTAATTTATACCACAAATACTCATTCAATTGGCTTGAATCTGTAGTGGAAATCTTTATTAAATTCAAATAAGATGTTTGATTTAGCAAAGAAAAAAATAAATGTTTGCTTGTTCAACTTTTTTTTCTGTATAAATATAATTGAAAGAATATAGATCCTACAATGTGTAAGTCATAAAACTAGTCAATATTAACAAAAAACTAAGCAGATGACCAAGAGTAGACAGTGGTAACAGCATAACAAGGAGAAGACAAATTTAGGACTTATTTTCCACAGAGATAGTCATAGAAACAACTACTTAAAAACAATAAAACTCTGACTTGAATTGGCAAACAGTAGGAACTAAATTTAGCATTGTACTTATTGTCTAGATGCTCTAATCCCTTTTCCTTTTACTATGATTAGGTATTCTAACAAAAGTAGCTTTATTCTGCCTCACAATTTAGGGCATAAGGAACTCAAAGGAGCTAGAGCTTAAAGCAAGTGGTCCAGTTCCATCTGTAGTCAAGAAGCAGAGAGCAATAAATGCATGTTGGTGCCCCAAGTTCTGTTATCCATTTTATATAGTTCAGGATTCCAGCCAGGGAATGGTGCCACCCACAGTGGGCAAGTCTCTTCACTTTGGTTGACCATAATCAAGGTAGTACCCCACAAACATCTCTACAGGCTTGGCTCCTAAACAATTCTAGATTCTGTGAAGTTGCCATGTAACACTAAGTGTCTCACTGGATAAACTACTATTAAAGTAGAAACCTTTGAAGTCCCTGATAGAAATATAGATTACACCAAATAACCACATTTTATTCATTCAACCTTTAATAAATTTAGTAATTAGTAATTATGATTTATAATGTCTTGCCTCTCATTCATTTCTTCAAATGTTATCTCTTCTGAGAGTCTTTCTATCCCCTTACTCCTAAGGAGCCTGTGCCTGTCATATTACTAACGCTTTAACTTTTTTCATCTTCATTGTGTTTACAAAATTTCCCTGCACTGTTGTTTGAGGATAGCGCATATATACATATTGGCTAAATGAATTGAATATCAAAAGTGTTTTATTCTTCTCTGACATGTTTGCTATAAGACCTAGTTGTTTGGTAGCCCTTTGATTTTAGAGATGTTTATGCTCATCTTGGCCATATTATTCAAAGCACTCTAGTCTTGTCCATACATGTCCACTGATAGATGCACTAAGCCACTATTTTTCTTACATTTTTCCTAAAATATGTTGTCTATTCCTTGAGATGGTACAGCTTAAAATTTCCCCAAAAGTGAGAATGGATTTGTAACTAAGGCTTTTGTTGCTTATTCTTTCCTTTTAATTCATGGCCATCCTTGTTCCAAGTTGGTCCTCATTGACCTACTCAACATCATTACTGGGAACCAGAAGATGGTATGTAATTGAATTGGTATCTCTGCTGTCACCATCAATTTGTGCAGGAAGAAAGGCTGAGGAAACACAAAGGCAGAACCTATAATTGAATTTGGTTACTCCAAAGGTAAAACACAGTAGCAATTTTCAGAGAGCACAGCAGGTCAGTTGGTGAATGGGGTGGGCATGAGTGAGATAGATTGCCCTTGAGTTGGGAAGGGATATGAAAGCTGAACAGATGGACTTTGGCTAACTGGGTGCTCAGAAGTTCCTAACACTGCAAGTTTCTCAAGGTCAACTGTACTCTAGCTAGGTATTCAAGTACAATGAACAGTGAATTAAGAGAAAAGTAGGAGATCAAGAGAAGTATGTTCTAGTCCTAATATCTCTAGTAAATATGAACAAATAATGCAATTATTAAATTCCCCTGGACCACAATTAACCTCATTCTTAAAATTGGGACAATAATAAAATCTCTTTTTCTCCAGCTGCTAAAAGGACCAAATGATGTTTCTTTGTCTTTTGTATACTATGCCACTGTGTAAGATATTTAGAAGCTAATCTTATTATTATTCTATGATCAAAGCCTTATCTCAGCAATGACCAATTATTTTTGCTTCTTTATTCACTGTTGAAAGCATACCACAGAGAACTGTTCATCTCACATTGTGATTATTTAGCTTTTAACCTCCTATAAATATATTTTTTTCATGGCTGGATATTTGCCAACCTAAAGGCAGGAAGATGAAAGTGTTATCTGATAAGGTTTTTTATAGTTTAGCATCTATCTAGCCATAGAGAAGGATGATGTTTGCTTGATAATATTAAATCGATGCGATTTATCTCCTCTATTGTGTGCTCTGCTGTTTATGTCACTGTTTGCTTCAGTACTAATTCTGAAGGGGTCCTGTGAGGAGACAGTCCATCCTTATAGAGAAGTTCTCAATTCTTCCCTTTCCGACCTAGAGTTTTTCTTTTCCTCGTTTCTTGTTTCTCCATACCTTGCTTCATTTTATGATATTCTGAAGTTCTTTTAGTGCTTTAATCCTGGCCTAGGAAGTGCTGAACTGGTTAAAACTTACTCCTTGGGAGCCATCTCAGAAACTGTTAGAAGGAAATCCATGCTCAACTGATTCCATTCATTTCCTTTGGTGTCATCTGTTGTGTCATCTCAGAAACATCAGTAACGGGAAAAGAACAATGTAGGATTCCAATGAGAATATAAAGTCCATTATCTTCTAAGGACAATGTTGCCTTAGTTACTTTCCGGTTGTTGTGATGACATAGATGCCATGACCAAGGCAACTAATAAAGGAAGGCATTTAACTGGGGACTTGCTTACACTTTTAGAGGATGTGACTATCATGGTGGGGACCATAGCAGCAGGCAGGTAGTCATGATGCCAGAGAAGAAGCTCAGAGCTTACATCTGATCTATTAGCATGATGAAAAGAAAGTCAGATTGGGGATGGAGTGGGCATTTGAAACCTCAATGCCTGATCCTAAGAAGATCTCCAACCAGAACACATCTTCTAATCTTTCAAAAACAGTTCCACAACCTGGAAACCAAACATTCAAATATATGAGTGTATGGGGCCCATTCCCATTTAAACCAACACAAGTTCATCATGTAACACAGTCCACTTTATACATCTGTCTCAGAATAATTATCAGCAGCATTCCTTTTTTTTTTTCTCGAAAAGATGTCTTAATTTGGACACTAAATGACAACTACCTTATTAAAGACAATTTTTCCAAAATACCTTTGTCTTAGTTAGGTTTTCCATTGTTATGAAGAGAACCCATGACCAAGACAACTCTTATAAAGGACAACATTTTGTCCTAGACTACAGTTGCAGAGGTTCAGTCCATTATTATCATGGCAGGAAGCATGGCAGTGTTCAGGCAGAAGTGATGCTGGAGGAGTTGAGAGTTCTGCATCTTGATCCAACTGCATCCAGGACAGACTGTGTCACAGGCAGCTGGGAGGAAGGTTTCTTCTGCACTGGAAGGAGCCTGAGCATAGGAGGGCCACACCTATTCTAACACAGATACACCTCTTAATGGTGTCACTCCCTGTGGGCCAAGCATTCAAACACATGAATCTATGGGGAGGAGGACAAACCTGTTCAAACCACTATGACATTCATGCTCTTAACAGTGTGCTGTTAGAGCCAGCAAGACTTTAGGATCATTCTGAGCTTCTCACATGGACACCGAGGAGCAGCCCTAGTGACTCTGATCAACCAGAGACTAGTGTTGCCAGAACTGACCCTGTAAATTTAATGAACCAAATTACTTCTGTACTTTTGACTATTTAGTTCTGAATTATAAGATTATCCCAGAATCTAGATAGCTTCACCTATTCTCTAGTTGATTGATGTTATCTTCTAATTACAGAATTATGTATAATCTTCAAAAATTGAAATATTATCTTATCTAAAGTTAAACAGTCCTCGTAAGTATACCCTATAGATAAAGCCAGAACTCAAAATACTTAGCACATAGTTAGGATGTTATTAAGAACTTTTTTTTATGTGTTTGTATACTAGGGATCTAAAGTGAATTGCCTTACAAAAGAATTTCACAATCTCACTAAAAGTAACAGGAGCCATTCTGGATAGTTAACAGGCAGAGTATCCTTTAAATTGATTTCTCTGGAAATTTGTTCTATTTGGTAGTACATGAAATTGAAAAATCTTGAGGAGAGCTTTACTTTCCCCCTTTGTTGCTCACTGTCCTCTCATCAGAATCTGTCACTTGATTATAAAATGTGTTCTGTTTTGACCAATTCAACATGCTGTGGATTACCTGATAGCTGTATTGTGACTCTTGGACTGGAGCAGTAATGGCCTTCTTTAGCTTGCATGAGTGTATTTAATTGCAATGATCTGTTTGAACAGATCTATGGTGACAGGAGGCAGATGTCCTGAAAGCACTTAATTCTCAGGTTGAGTTGTCATGGTGGACAAACTCTTCACTATGCATAGAATCTTGTTTGGAAACCTAAAACACAAATCTGCAGCAGAACCTTTAGATTACTCTTACAAGGGAAAACAATACTATAGAACTAGTTAATAAATATGAGTCCTAGTTTATGTATTTAGCTTTTCCTACTCATTAATGTGACAGATAAAATGGAAAAAGATGGACATAATAGTATTATTGTTTTAGTTTCTATGGAAAGTCTTCTAAAGTCTGTGGGAGAATTCTGAAGAATATTAGATATACCAAAGTTTATTACACCTTCTTTGTAGCACTTACATATATGTTGTAGATAGTCAGGTATTGTTTGCTGCCTAAGTCAAATGGCATTACCATAATTTATGCCAAGTGTCTTGACTGGCAGATGTAATTCCAGTGTGCCAAACACTATGAAGACATCCTGAAGAGAGAGCTTGCAAAGACAAGTTGTTCTCATTATGATCAGATATACATTTGATCTAATGTAAAAAAAAATAATAAAAAATAATCAAGTGGTATCCTTCAATTTTTATCAAACAATAAATTGAATGTAAATTTTCTCTAAATTGTTTCTCACCTTAATTTTAAGTGATAATTATAATTATAAGTGCTTCCTGATAATTCTCTGCTCCTTTCTCACCTAGCAGTTTTGGGGTTTTTTTGTTTGTTTGTTTGTTTGTATTTCCTTTCTAATGTTGGTACATTCCCTCAGGGTGCCTGGTTTCTGCCATAGTTTAAGCTCATCTGTGTTATGGTCTTCACTATCAGGAAACACTGTTAAATCCCTCCCACCATTATCCTTTGAGCTCCTTAGAGCTTTGTTATCAGTCCTAGAAATACAGAACACACACAAAGCTCCATAGAAATCACATCTCCTAGAAACAATCACAAAAATCAAAATAGCAAGGTCGATGATAGTTTTCTGATTACTCAGTTCTTCCTGACTTGGATTTGACATCCTGTTTAATAAATACAATAAAAATAACAGAGAAAGGTGGAGGTGTTTGAAAAAAAAATCATCACAATGCAAAGGATTACCCCACCCTTCCTTCCTTAGCCATTCTGCTAATCAAATCGGTGATGTAATCTGCTTTTCCCAGAAGGCCCCTCTCTCCATAGTGACAGAGAATATACATCTGATGCTTCTTACCACGTCCTAGATCCCTGACCTCTCATCCCTTTAAACAGTCCTGCCTGCTAAAAAAAAGAAAGAAAGAAAAAAAAGAAAGAAAGAAACCAATGACCCTGGGCATTTAGTTTCAGCTGAGTAGCCCCCCACCTCCTCTTACTCACCATTGAATTGCAAATCTGGGCATGCCTCAGTGAGAGCACTTCAATTTCTCATCTGCATCTTCCTTCCTCTACCCCTCGGGGACAGCAAAAACCCTAAGGAAATATAACCAGTCACAGCTAGACTGAGGCTCCATCAGATTAACTCCTACTTTAATAAGACAAGTGATGAGCCACCAGCTGCTCCATCCCTTTGTACTCAGTGAAGGACCAAGAGTTGAGACAATGTGTGGAACTTATGTTTCTCCAGGTTTCTCTGGCTCCTCAAGTCTGAGACCCTAAGGCATCTTTGAAGGTTTAGGTGCGTTAGGCTTAAAAACCTAAAAAGAAACCTGGAAATTCTTACCTATAGTTTAAAGCCCAAACCAACTCTGTTTTTGAAGAAACTCCATTTTGTGTGAGACCAGGGGCTAAACTTCAATTCCAGGAAGAAAATCATAGAGCCCTCTTGAACAAGCATTCTGTGGCAACCCATCACCACTTTAGCAACAGCCAGTCAGGCTACAATAGCAGGGTCCAGGTACATATAGTTAACTTAAGACACCATGCAGAGAATAGATAATTTAGCCATCCTACTCATCAGGTGGTTTTGTCCCTGTGTTTGGTTCCTGCAGACTAGACCAGAAATGGAGTTTTAAACCTATATAACTTGCTGACCCATATGAAAATTCCCCAAGTTTTCTATAGCTACAATAAATATCCTGCAACCCTAGGCTCTCACTCTGACCTGCTTCGACTGGGACTATAAGAGACCTTGCTTGAGAGCTAGTACTAAAGACCATTATGCATTTTGGAATTAGCTCCCAGGTGGTCTTTGGGGTACCTGCAACTTGGGCATAATGATAGGACATGGCAAAGTTAGGGGTTGTAAAATCTTTATAAGCATTTAGTCTTAACAAAACATTATTTTGATGCCATAAAATTTTAATTCTTTTATCTCTTAAGGTTTCTGGCCTCCCTTCCTGTTATGAAAAGTATTAAGATAAGTCAAGATAATACCATTAGAAATCCATTCATTTTATTTCACGTGCATGAGTACTTGCCTACATGTATGTGTGTATGGGCACTATTTACATACCTGGTACCTAATGATGCCAGAGGAGGGCACCTGATCTGCAATTGGAGTTACAGAAGGTTGTGACCCACATATGGTTGCTAGGATCTGAACCTGGCTCTTCCATAAGAACAGTAAGTGCTCTTAACCTCTGAGCCATTTCTCTAGCACCAAGACAAGATAATTCTTAAAGCTACTCTGTGTTTGGACTCCCTTGGGATCCTCAGGACTCAGAAGACTACTGTGGGCAAGATACAACGAGAGCCAAAGTTATGTTTAAAGTTGTAATTACTATGCCTAAGAAATCCATGAAACAAACAAAATGTCTATGACTAGTAAGCCCTTACCCACTGACAGATACTTCCTGAAGTGTTGGAGTCTATTGTTTATAGGAGAAATAAGCCACGTGTTTTTACTTCCCTAAACAAGTTTGTTTGACCCAAATATACCAGATGTGCTTACTCACATGTGGGCAGGAGGTATATAGCAGGAAGTGCCTCAGGATTTATGCTTGACTCTGAGTGGACATGATGGGAAATGTAGTAAACTGTAGATTTTAAGCCCCAGCAAACAGTAACTTGGGGACATTTTCTGGAAATCTAGAGATGGACCTTAACAGAGAGACCATCAATCTGGCTAGTATTTAAGAAAAGGTTGCTTCAAATTCATCTTTAAATCGTTGTGGTGGTCTTAAATTCTCCACTGGTGGGTTTTTGAGGAAAGCGGGAACAGAAGGCCACAGTATTGCCTCTTGGTAAAGGCTTCAAGAGTGCTCACCAGACACTCTGGTGAGTGAGGACAGTGACTGACTGCAAAGAACTCATCCGTATGGAAAGGTAATGGCTTTTCCTAATCCGCTGTGGTCACAACATAATTAAGATTCATCCACACGAAGTATTATGGGTTTACAGAGTACAGACTGGAAGATCTATTTCAGGAAAAAGATCGCAATGCTCTGTGTGCAGGCTGAGGACAACGAATAGCTCTACTCTATATAGCTGAGTCTTCATTGCTAATCTTCTTAGATTGCTTTGCATCTTAACCAAGGATCTGAACTAGGATAATACTTCCAACTATAAGGTTGATAATTTATAGAAATTCCTTGAAGTATTCACTACTTAAGAACAATGGAAGAGAATATCAGAGTCTGTTGAATCTGCCTTGAGAAATTTTCAACCTAAATATTCACCAAAAGTGTAGGTGAAGTCAGCCAAACCAATGTATCTTGTTGTATATGTTAATGAAAAGGAAACCAGCACTTGTTTAAAATATAAAATGTGCACCTGCTTTTGAAGACAAGACAAAATACCAGGGTAGCCTTCACCTTTGTATGCTGATAGTAAGAGAGTGCTACATCCATCCCTAGGTATGGCCCTAGGTCTCCTTCAAATCTGAAATTATTTCTAAACCGATTATTTACCAATAACAATAATAAACAACTAACTACCAGTGCACAGTTTACAGCATCTTTGAATATTTACTGATCACAGCTAGTTTCTATCATAAACTAAGCTGATGTTGACAGTCTAGATACAGATGTGAGGAACCAGAAGGTTAGTTTTTTGCCTGAAGTCACAGAAGCAGGATGATTGTCAGGCTTTGTATCTAGTCCCATTGATTTCTGGTCCAGGATTGGTCCTGTTGTGTCAAGCCAGCAAGATCTCAGGGGTAATCACCTAGACAGGAGCAGTTGGGTTTGTTAGAGCTAAAGATGGCATTGACTTGCTGCAGTTGGAAATCTTCACAGGGCCCTCTCACAGTGCTTCAGTGCTGTTCACATAAGCCTACATAAAGACTGCCAATGACCAGTGGATAAAGTTTGAATTTTATATGTAGAGTTTGTTATAGAGACTTTGTAGAGATTCATGGGAAAGGGAAACAAAAATTCCAGTAAGAGAATACAGTGTATTGGTGTGCCATAAGTCACTGATGCTTAAACCCTAATTGATGCTTTTTTCTCTTGAAAGTCTTTTTAAGATAAGAAAGGATTCATTCAGCAGTTCTGGGGTGGGTACTGAGAGCCTTCATTTTCAGTAAGACACCAAATGATGTTGATTCTGTGTTCTCATGAATGGCTTCCCCACTGCACCAGGAGCAGAAATCTGCAATCCTTCCCAAAGGAAGCCCAAGATTTAGTCCTAGCTCTGAAGGCAGGTTGGAGCCATTCATCAGAAAGAAATAAGTTGGAAGAAATAAGTCACAATGTAGTGACAGTTTCTCACCTTTTCCCAACTTTCATCCCGTGTGAGGAAGGAAGAAGTGGCAATGCCAGGAGAAGGGAGAGGAGGAATAAGAGAAAAGGAAAGCCTGCTAAGCAATGTGGTCATAGCTAGGTATGTGGTCAGAGCAGACCTTGCTGTGTGTTTGCATGGTGCTAGTCATGTATGAAGGACATTGGTTTGGAACCCATTTTTACTTTTCACAGGTCAATATTATCCATTTTGTAACTGAGAAGAAGTCAGATAGCTGAAACCTGCAGATGTCAGAAAACAAAACAAAACAAAACAAAAAAAAAAAAAAAAAAAAAAAAAAAAAAAAAAAAAAAATCACTGCCAACAATCACCCAGAGTAAAGAAAACCCTTGGGGTTAGAATCCCAGAGAAAAGCTTCCAGTCCTGTTAACCTGCTCCCGTTAATGGACAATGGTTGGGTATTTACACAGCAGAGTGACCCTCCCTCCCTGCCATCCCTAGGGTGACACTTTCCTTCTTGATGGTGTCTGTACTGAAGCGTGTGGCTTTGCTTTCTGGCTTCTCCAGCTAGCCGAGGGGGTGGATGGAAACAGATGATTTTGAAGAGATTTCTCTGCTAAAACATTCGAGTAGCTTTCCCCTATGGAGAATGAAATATCTTCTGAGTTTTAACTATATAGTTTCTCTGAGAAGCAGAAGGAGGGGTGTGGGGAACAGAGGCTCAAATCAGCCTTAGTCAGAAATATTCTTAAGAGGGACAGGAGGTACAGTGAGGGAGGGGTTATTTTCCTACATAGAATGCTCTTTGAAAGCAATGGGAAGAAATATGAAAATCAGGGCCTGCTCACCAGAGAGCTGCCAATGCTGTGGTAGAATACACACATGAAAGGAGTGCCTTCAATAAGCAGGATCAAAGCCTCCTGAGGTGTTCTGCTCAGGGGAAGTGGCCCTGCTAGTTATCTGTGTTCTGTCTATTCTGGGCTCCAGGTGGTAGACTTGGGTTAGGCAGAGTTGAATCAATACTGGCAGCCATTGTCTGTGTTCTCAAGGGTGTGCAAGTGTGTGTGTGTGTGTGTGTGTGTGTGTGTGTGTGTGTCTGTGTCTGTGTAGAGTAGTGGCTGAGCCTTTTTGAGACCACATGTCTCTGGAGACTTTGGGGGAGAACTGAGTTGAGGCTCTGGCGCCAGCTTTCCAGAGGGAAATCAGAAGTACGGTAATTAGACATCTCCCCCTCAGGCAAATGGGGAAAGAGTTTACCTAATGCCAGCCTGCAGTGATGAAAAGCAGGAGGGAGCATCAGGGTCCACCTGCCAGCCCAGCCCCACAACTCCCCACGTGAGAAGGAGCCATCTGACTGCCACAAATGCTGTTGACTTGAGCAGCCTGGGCTCTTTCGCATGAAACTTTTTTATTTTATCCACTTGTTTAAATGACTTATTACAAGGGATCACATTCAAGCCTTCTGAGAAAATGGCACAGCGAGCGTGAGGCAGGGAGAAAGAACTAGGGATGTGTGATCTCACTTACAGGAAATCTCCGTGGAACTAGAAATAACTAAAATTCAGAAGAGCCTGTTTTGCAAGAACATGCATAGTTTTTGACTGATTTGCATATGTTATTCTATTGAGTTCTGCAGTAGGCCATAAGCCAGGCATTGCAATGGCGGTTTCATATGTGTCAAGACCTCAAGACCAGTCAGAGAATCTGACAATTCCAGGGTCACATAATTAGCAAGTTGTAGATTTGGGACTCACTGAAAATTGCATCTCTGTCTTCCCCTGATCTTCAAGACTGATCTGTTGCCATCTTCTTTATGGCAACTGAAGCATCTTCAGGGTCTACTTTACTATTGTATATAGTAAAGACAATATAGACTTCAGTTCACTTTGCAATTTGGGGGTCATACAATTAGCTATCATACCCTATCTGATGTAACTACGGGCCAGAACTTTCCTATTTCATTCTGAGAGGATACAAAAGGGACAGAGGTCACTATGCCTACCCTTCTACCTACTGTGATTTTAGGTAAGCATGGGGTATCTGTAGGCTTAGATTTTTCAAAACTTACTTATATAAGGGTTCTCAAATGTAGGCTGATGTTAAGGTAATATATGATTGAACAGTGAAGAGAGTTTTACCAGGACAATTTTACAGATGGGTTGCAGAGAGAACAGGTTAGATATAGGTGAAAACAGAAGGAGCTAGAGAATGAGAAGGAGCCAGAGGATTATTAGGACATACTGCTGAAGTTATTATGAGACCATGCCAACCAATTTAGGCAAAAGCCAAGAGAAGCCAGATTGAATTAGTCAACTTGGAGGATTAGATTGGACAGAGGCTAGAAGCTTTCTGGCCTAGGCCTAAGGATGGTTAGAACAGAGAAGGAAACATTTTGAGCCCAGCCTAGCTGTATATATATGCATAGCTTGGGTGTGGCTCTTATCTCATTACCCATCTGAGGAAATAAAAGTGGCATTTACAGCAGAGGAGGGGGTTTGAGATGAAAGGTCTTACATCAATTTGTTCTCTTTTTTGTTTTTGTTTTTTTGTTTCATCTTTGTAGTTAAGAATGTGAGTTCTCAACTTTTTGTCCAAGTCACCGTGCTTGACAGTAGCTGCTATATCTTATCCCTTGAACAGGAAGCCAAAATAGGATTGTTGGTTTGGTCATGGTGATACTTTATCAACAGCAAGAGAAAGGTGGCTAATACACTCAAATTCATGGTGTTGGTTATAATGAATTGATTTACTAGACAGGTGAGAATCTAGATTCACAATAAAAAGATTAGTTATTTGAATGGTTATTCATATTTTTTCAGCCTTGAAAATTGAATTCTAGACTTTTTTTTAACATAGTGCTCTGATATTCTCAGTTCATCCTCTTCTACTGATTATTCATTGGGTCTAAATTCTTGCTAGATTCTTTTCTATGTTTTTTAGTAGACTAAGCTGGAATTCAGGGCATTCTTTGGCCATTGACATGGTCATAAATTGTTGTACCACTAGCCAGGGAGGCTTTGTTATTAGTTTCATTGGGACTCCCAAATTCTTTCTAAAGAACTTTTTTGTAAACTCTCTTTTGAGATTCTCATTTCTAAACTGAAAAAATCATGAGCATCTATGACCAGGATGTACTAAATATTGAGATTCTAAGACCCCTGATGACCTTGCATTCACATGCTTGGTATGATGAAGGTTTTTCTAATTGGGAGATCTACCTAGATCCATTGGTAGAGAAGGGAGACAATGGAAAATTACTGTGTGAAGGCTGTGGAGAGCCCAGTTTACACAGAAATAGGTTCATAGATAAGCAGTTGAAAGTGCCTTGTCCCAGAGGGCCAGGAAAATAAAGGGAAATATACAGCTGTGGAGAGTGGAGGCAGGGGCAACCTCTAGAAAGTCTTAGAGACGTGGGGATGTGGGAGGCTGCCAAGACTCAGTGGGGATGACCTAAGCTGAAATGCCCAACAGTGGGGAGATATAACCTGAAGAGACCACTTCTAGTAGATAGATAAGGTTCCCATTTGGGAGATGGGGTCACTCACCCATCTTCAAAATTTTTGACGATTGTTCCTGTCTAAAGGAAATGCCGGGTCAAAAATGGAGCAGAGACTGAAGGAAAGATCACCCAGTGACCAGCCCAACTTGGGATCCTTTCAATACACAGGCACCAAGCCATGGCATTATTGATGCCATGTTGTACTTGCTGACAGGAGCCTGACATGGCTGTTCTTTGAGAGGCTCTACCAGCAGCTGACTGAAACAGATGCAGACACTTACAGCTAACAATTGAGCTTAGGTTGGGAACTGCTGTTGAAGAATTAGGGGAAGGATTGAAGGAGCTGAAGGGGATGGCAACCCCATAAGAAGAGCAACAATATCATAACCCTTAGAGCTCCCAGAGACTAAGCCATCTACCAAAGAGCATACATGGGCTGATCCATGGTTTTAGGCACATATGTTACAGAGGACTGCCTTGTCTGGCCTCAGTGGGAGAGGATTAGCTATAGAGACTTGATGCCTTGAGGATAGGGAGTGTTGGGGGGGAGAAGGGGCTGATGTGGGAGGGGGGGTAGAGAAGCACCTTCTCAGAGGCAAAGGGGATATGGGATGGGGGAGACAACATTTGGAATATAAATAAATAAAGTAATTTAATAATAAAAAATGCAGATAAAACTAAAAACAACACCCAAACCCCAAATAAAAACAAACAAACAAACAAAGCAGCTTGTGGTTATTGTTTGTTATAATAAATATTGGGATCCAAGTTCCTAAATTATAAACAGAACTGACCAGACAAATCTAGAATCATATACTAATTTTGTCTGTTAGATTATATTTAAATTTCTGCATATTGTAAGAAAGCTAATCTGGTATATAATGTATATGGTTGTGATATACAACAAAATTTAAGGGTATAAAGTATTTCTTAAAGCCTGGTATATATTTGGAGGCTATTTCTTACTAAAATATTAAGATACCTTCTTCCTAAGAGCTCAATGACCTATATTTCTCTACTTAACCAGTTTTTTAGCATGGAAAAGTTAGAGTCCAAGGACTGGGAGAAAGAAGTGGGAGTTGGACTTGGGAAACAGATGGGAAGAGCAAGTAGGTTCAGTCTAGGTTGAAACTTGCAGATAAGTAGACAAAACATAGCAAAGTGGCGGGTATTGCAGGATATTCGATCACACTGTGAACCCTGAGATTGTGTTATTTACTGGAAAAAAAATCTGTTTCTAGTTGTGTTGTGACTTAGCCCCAGTACATATCTTTGATTCAAGAGCCTTCTGCTTATTGTAAACAGGACCAAATAAAGCCAAACATAGGTTAAGCGGCAGAGCAAGCCACCTGTTGTCAGGGAGTGAACATAGAAAAAAACAGAGGATAAAGTGGACAGAGAGATACAGAGGAAGTGAAAGAGAAGGACATTGCATTTGAAGTTTTGAGATGGTGTCAGAAGAGAGAACTTCCTTTTGGGATGACAATTGAAGAGTAAGATCAGCTGGGTGCTTCCTCTGCCTCTAGTAGGCTTTCACCCAGGCATCTGGTTCCTGAGTCTTTATTGATAAAATTGAATGGTTTAGATTTTGTTAAAAACATGTTGAGGAGGTCTGATAAAAAGAAGGGGAACACATTGAAAGGAGTGATTATACCCACAGACTGCAAAAGAAACAGATATCAGTTGCTAAGATCAGGTCAAATATTCCCATGGTCTTAGTGCCAGAGACTGATCCAGCTCAGGCCTCAGCGCTCCCAGCCATGGAGTGAAGCTTCATCTTTACAGTAGTTCATGGAGGTACCTAGGTATCTCTATTCTTTTTATGCATCTAGCTTCACCAGAAGGGAGTTAGGTTGGTCATTTTATAAAATAAGGTTATACAGACACTATCAAAACAGGGGATGAATATTTTTCTTCTAGTTCATTAGCCTGTTGTTTATTCATGGAAGATAGATGTTGATAGATTTGATTATTAGCTTCCAGTCCAAGTTTCTAATCCCTCTTTCCTGATCCATTCAGATCAAGTAACTACTCTGTTTTATTTAAAGAACAGCTGGGTTTCTCTTCTTCTGTGAAGCCTGTTTAGCACCTTGGATGCTAAGATTATCTTAAAATACCTTCACATCCTAAGTCAAGGCTGAAAGAAGTAAATACTTGGGGCTTTGTTTGTTTTTATGGTGGCTTATCTTGATAGAGAACATGACAGTATATAGAGTCACCCATGAGACACACTTCTGAGAACCTATGTGTGGTTTCAGATAGCTGTAACTAGGGAAAATTGCCCTAAGTAACAGAGTCATAATTCTGGTTCAGAGTTCTGGACTAAGAAAAAATAAAAATAAAAACAATCATCTCTTGCTGTTTCCTAACTGTGGACACAGTATGAAAAATTGCCACCCCACCCCCACCCTATTATCCCTTCACTGTAACAGATTGACTGTATTCTCCATTTATGAACCAATACAAACTATGCTTTTTTCCTTGAGTTGCCAGTTAATTGCATCCAGCAATTAGAAAAAGTGGATGGGTCAGTGTTAACCTGTCACCTCTGACCTGACCTGTACTCATAGTCCCTTTCCAGGATGGTGTTCTGATGTCTCATATAACTCATTGAACATAACCAACTTGTTACCTTCGATTTTAAAAGATTGTGACATATATAAAAAAAAGATATCCTACTGGAAAATTTGACACTCTACTAGTACTTGACTTTAGTAGTTGTACCTTGATTGCTTGTTGCTAAAAGTGCTCTGTTCCCAATATGTTCATCTAAGAAGGCTATGAAAATTCCAACTAAAGATTATCAAAAACATCTCAGAGATGGCCTTAAGTAAAGTTACTTGTGATTTGATGGGGATTCATCCTATCGATAGGCTGTAGAAATCCCTGTTGTCTCTCCTTCTCCTCTGTCTCAGTCTAGTTTTACTGCTGTGAACAGTTACCATGACCAAGGCAACTCTTATAAGGACAACATTTAATTGGGGCTGGCTTACAAATTCAGAGATTCAGTCCATCATCAAGGCAGAAACATGGAGAATCCAGGCATGTATGGTGTAGGAGAAACTGAGAGTTCTCCATCTTCATCTGAAGGCTGCTAGCAGAATACTGGTTTCTAGGTAGCTAGGATGAGGACCTTAAAGGCCACACCCACAGAGACAAACATACTCAAACAGGAGTACACCTTCTAATAGTGCCACACCCCAGCCAAGCATATACAAATCATCATACCTCCGTAAGCCAAAGGAAACATATCAAGATTCTTTGCAGTTTTGGGTCCTAGTTAGCAATTCCTGAACAAAATTTCTGTGCTGGGACTCTAGTTTCCTGTTGAATCGGATCCACAAGCAAATAATTCATTCATAGAACTAAACAGGAAGTTGTAACACCTGCTGTATTGCATAAGCTTTGATAGCCCAAATATTAAGAGATAAAAATATTCTGAAAATTCAAAACAATAAATCAGTTTCAAGAGAAACACCAAGAATACTCAGAGGGATGCTGGAGTCACCTGGACAGCCTGGCCACATCAGGAACAATGCCCAGCTGCAATAACAGCATGTGTTGGGGTTTCTTGTTGTTGTTCTTACTCATCTTATTTGATATACAATATAGATCTAATTCTATTTTTAAAGAGAGAGGGGAAATGGCTTAATAACAGTGCGCATCACATGTAGCTGAGTGACAAGTTTGTTGTAAGAATATATCTGATCAAGCATTTCAGAGACATCCCCTTGTCTGCTAGACACAAGCAAATAGAAGCAGGGAACATGTAATTAGAAACTTTAGGATTTTGCTAACAAATTATACTTTCACGTATTGAGCAAGTATAGTTAATTTTATACTTAATTCTTGCCACATTATTTATAAGTACATATGGAGGTTCAATTATTTATATTAAAAATATGCTTAATAGAGTCCTGACCTACATTTACATGTAGGAAAGCTCAGATTAGAGCTCAAAGCCTATTCTCTTTGTAAAAACTGACACACAAGAAGTATTTAGCTTTAAAGGAAGCAAAATAAGAACAAAATGACCTAAAATATAAAGTTCCAATTTGGTTTCAAGGGCACAAAGGCTGTACTTGGTTTTCTTCCCCGTTATCTCATTCTTTTCATTTATGTTTGTGAGAATTTCATTTATGAGCATTATATTTACATTCTTTCCCTCCTTCCTCCTCTTCCTCCAACTTCTTCCATATCACCCCCTTCTCCCAAATTCATGACTTCTTATTCTTTCTTAACTATTAATGCATGCACACAAATATAAATGTATAGATACAGCTGGCTGATTCTCTTTAGTGTTGCTCTTACACACATGTGTTAACAACTGAGCCTTTGTAACTGGAGATTCTATCAGGGGAACTCATCCCTGTAGAGAACTGTTTCTCCTTTCTCAGCAGTCAGAAACTGCCTGCATCTTGTTATCGGGGTGGGGCTATATAAGACTTTTCCTCATCCGTGTTGGCATATCAGTTGGAGTTGTCCTTGTTCAAGTCTTGCTTAGGTAACTTTATTGAGAGTCCATGGGTGTGGCTTTCCCGTCCTATAAAGACATACATCTCACATCAGATGGCTTGGTCTTCTGCCTCTGAATGGGTTTCCACCCCCAATTCCATGATACTCCCAAGCCTTATCTGTAGGTATGCATGTATCAACTAGGTCAGGGCACCCCATAGTCAACTGCTCTCTGCCTTTTAACCAGTAGTGGATTTCTATAAGGTTCTTCCTTTTCTGCAAAGAAAAACCTCTTTTGGTTTCACAATAATGCACTATCTCCTATTTTGTTAGTTTTTATTCCATACACAGATAAATGTTTTATCATTAACTATGCATCCTAATTACCCATTCAGCATTCATTCTAATTATCCCTTCAACATTCATCTACTTGCCAGGAATTACAAGAGATGCAACAATTCATAGGGCCAAGTTCTGTTCTTGAGGAGCTTATAAGCCTGTGTATGGAAGTAACTGTGATAAAGGCACAGTGTAAAAATCTGCCAAAAGGGAAGTAGGCGTCCTGGCTTTCCCATCTCTCATTCCCACAGATAATCAATAATTAATCCTACTTTGTATTTTGCTTATACCTGTCTTCCAAGGAAACCAAGTGCTTTGCATACATTACATTGTGAACACTCCCCATAGCAGAAAAACTTAGTATTTGAAATCTAAACACCCATTAGCTTGTAACCAGTGAAACCTCTCTCACCCCACCTCTCTCATGCTGTCTGTGGGTATGAGGCACTGAAATTCACATTTGGCATCTAAAGCATACTGCCCTAGCACTGGATACACACACCTTACTTTTATTTATATTTTTCTGAGCACACACCCCAATTCTTGTTACAGATTATGTATTGATAAACCAGTCACTGGGAAAGCAATGGGAAAGAAAATATAAAGTTATTTTTTTGGTCAGCAGCAAAAATAAATGAATAAATAAATAAATAAATAAATAAATAAATAAATAAATAAAATCCTGGAGGTAAATTTGGACTGCTGAGTTCTGATGAAGTCTGTGTAGATGTGGTGCTGATTGCCTGACCCCTTGAGTTTTTTTTTTTTTTTTTTTTTTTGATTACTTGGAAACTCTCCCCCACCCCTGTCCTGTTCCATGATTGCATTTGGTCCCCTCCTGTTTTAGAAAGGCTATATACTTACTTTTATACTTACTTCTGGGTAGCACTTTTATTACTCCAATAGCCTTACAGTTAGAGGATTTGGGACACAGTCATGATTTGGACAAGGCCATAATGAGCTAGAGTCCAGCCACAAATTGTTTTCTGAAGCTCTGTCAGTAAGAGCTCTGCTATTGTTCTTCTAGAGGCTGGAGGGACGTTAAGGAAGCTACCTGGAGATGGAGGCTGGATGTCTGAGAAGGGTGAACAGTAACTGAAAAGGAAGACATGGCTGGAGGAATACCGAGGTTTAAGAAGAGGCTGAGGTTATGTAACAGCCTGCCTCCTGTGTGACATGACAGAAGCTCAGTGCAAGCACCTGGAAATTCTGGGGCTCAAGGAAGCAATTTCTGGAAATGATGAAAATGTAGATAATATATCAGACTTGGTTAAGGAAACTAAGACTGCAGGCTACCTGTATATCTCTATTTCCCTGACATTTAGCTTCAGTGTTCTCTCTGAGTTTCTGTCTCTGTCTGTCTCTTTCTCTTTCTCTGTCTCTGTCTCTCTCTTTGTCTGTCTCTGTCTTTTTCTCTCTGTCTTTGTCTCTGTCTCTTTCACTTTCTCTGTCTCTCTGGGTCTCTGTCTCTGTATCTCTCTCTCTCTCTCTCTCTCTCTCTCTCTCTGTGTGTGTGTGTGTGTGTGTGTGTGTGTGTGTGAGTGTGTATGTGGGTGGGTGCTCTGTGGGACCAACTCCTCCCAAAAGGGTTACCTCATGGCTATTAGCCACCTTACAACTTTGCCATTGGCAAAGGGAAACACACAGCTCTTCATAAATTTCAGTTATAAAGACTCCCAGTAGAGCCCCCTGATTAGCCTTACCCTATTTTGTTATTTGAATATTCCAGAGAAAAAGAACATAGGTTGAACCATCAAGCCACAAACTGGAGTGGTCATGAGAACAGCAGACATAACAAACAAACCTGAGGAGTTGTCCCTTCAAATAAGGCATTTTAATTTGTTTGTTTTCATGCTAGGCCAAAGGCTAAGGCAAGCCTACTCAAGATTTATGAATTTATGGAATCAAGAATTTTTCAACCTATGTTCTCCTTAATGTTTCCTACGGTTCATCCACACTAACCTTCCTGGTTTTTTGTTTGTTTATCTGTTTGCTGTTATTTATAACTTAAAATGTTTTATATAATATATTTTGATTGTGTTTCCTCTCTCTCCAATTCCTCCCTGATCCTACCTACTTCCTTCCCCATCCAACTTATGTTCTCTCTTTCTCTCTTTCAATTCCCCACACACCAAGCAAAACCAAAAAGAAAAAAAAAAAAAAAAAAACAAACAAACAACAAAAAAAAACCAAGATACAACCCCCTCTTTATCAAAACCACAAAAATGAAAATTCAAAACAAATAAGAAAAGACCAATAGGACAAAAACAACACATAAATAATAAATGGTGTACAAAATACCATTGAGTTCACTTGATGTTGTTCATCTATTCCTGGGCATGCAGCCTGCTCTGGAGTGTGATTGATATACTCAGTGATACTCAGTTGGAGAAAACTCATTTTCTCCTTGCCAGAAGGTATCAACTTTTCCCTCTTGGCTGGGATCCTGTCTGGCTTGAACTTGTACAGATCTTGTGGTTGCTGCCACTGTCTTTGCCAATTCATATGGGCATCAGTCCTGTTGTGTCTGGAATATGCTGCTTCCTTGGAGTTATGTATCACCCCTGACTTTTGCAATCTTTCTGCTTCCTCTTCTGCATAGATCCCTGAGCCTTGAAGAGAGGGGTTTGATGAATTCGACCCATTTAGGGTTGAGTGCTCCAAAGTCACTCATTCTCTGCTTGTTGTTTAGTTGTGTGTCTGAGTTAAGTACAATCTGCTGCAAAAAGCGGCTCTTCTGGTGTGGTTTAAGCGAAACAATCTATGGGTATAGTGTTACATCATTAGGAGTCATTTTATTGATATGTTCCTTTACCAGAATAATAGTAGTATATTTTTCCCTAGTCTGATGGCCTATCTAGTCTCAGGTTCTTGGCCACTTTAGCAATATCAGGTATGAATTCCATCTCTTGGAGGATTAAAACAGGATTGGATTATGGAAGGGGATAGTAGAGAAGAGAACATGGGGAAGAATAACTAACATTAAAGTTTTTTTTTTTTTTTTATTTCTATAGAAACCTATTTCTATAGAAGCACACACACACATACACACACAGGGGAAGACAGACAGACAGACATATAGATAGATAGATACATAGATAGATAGATAGATAGATAGATAGATAGATAGATAGAGAATGAAAGAGAGCTTAAATGGAGTTGCCTTATAAAGGGGAATCAATTCCTCTATTAAACATATGCTACTAGATAAAGATCCTAGCATGAGTAATTCATTGCATCTTTTGGAGTTATTAAATCAGTGGGGTCACATAGATCTTCAAAAAACATTACAGGCTATTGCCAGTGTCATTGGTACCTGTAGAACTTGATAGAAAGATCCTATCACTGAAACCATTATGTACCTGAGTAATCAAACATGGAGAAATCCATCTTGTACTAAACTGGAGGCTTCATCCCCTTTGGCTAGCATTCCTTGTGCCAGAAGGTGCTCTGAACCACAATGATGACCTACCTGGCAATATGTAACCACAAGCACATTAATGGCATGGATAGGTTATGGAAGTAAACAAAAATTTTTTATTGGATTTAAGGCCCATTCCGTGAGAGAACACATACTCAACATTGTCAGTGAGGTCAAGAACCTGAGGCTTGATAGATCTCGAGCCCTGAGAGAAAATCTACTGTTATTCTGATACATGAACACAGCAATAAAATGACTTCTCGTGGCATTGTTATACCCACAGATCATTGTATCACTCAACCGTCATTAGAGATGAAGGCTCTTGCTAGAGGTGGCCATTATCCCAGAAACCTACAACCAGTCAATGTGGAGAGAATAAGAGTCTTTGGACTGCTTGGCCCTAAATGAGATATTTATATCACGTCCCTCCCCTCAGTTCTCTGGGATCTATACAAAAGAGGAAACAGAAGGAATGTCAGAGACAGAAGTAATAGGTGACTACAGGAAGCCATGGGGCACATGTACATATGAGTTCACAGAAACTGTGACAGCATGTCCAAGACCCACACAAGCTCATACAGAATCCCAGTATGGTAGAGGGTAGATAGATGTGAAGTCCTGATAGGCCTATTTTTTGTTTTTTATTGATGCTGGTAGAGGGATAGTTGGTTGTATTCAGTGGAGTAACACCTGGTATACTGACCACCCTCCAGGGCAGAACCACTGCCTAGAATAGTCAGCCAACATAAACTAGACTTTAGAGGTTTTAAAGCTAATTAATTAATCAAAATACTTATTTGTTTTTATGGAGATATAATATAGAGTTGGTAGAGGGGATGAATAGGATCGAAATACATTGTATGAATCTCTGCATCTCTTTCCATCCATTGCTGGATGGAGCTTCTCTGATGATGATTATGCTAAGTGCCTATCCATGGGTATAACAGAATATCACTAGGAGTCAGCTTTGCTCCCCCACTCTCTCTTTTGGCCAGGTATGTTTGGCTCTATTCTAGGACCCAAGGTCTATGCTGGGGCAAGGCTTCCTCTAGTGCCATGAATCTCAAGCTGGAACCATCTTTGGTTGGCCAGTCCCACAATTTTTGTGCTGCTTTTACACAGCACATCTCAAAGTCAGGACAAATTATGTAGGTCAAAGGATTTATGTGGGTTTGTGCCCCAGTGCTACTGCTAGTTACAGGCTCCTTATCCCCCATTACTAGGATTCTTGACTTCCTGGGACTTTCATTGTCCCAGGTTTCTATCTTGTCCTGGAAATGTCCCCGAATTTCAGTTGTACTCTTCCAGTACTCTCTCCCTCTATCCTCCCTTTATATGGTTCCTCTCTCCTCTCTTCTCCAATCACAGATGCAGAGACCCATAGTCAAATATTAGGAGGAGATGGAAAATCTTGCAAAAGAAGGGGAAGAAGGATTGTAGGAGCCAGATGGCTAAAGGACGACACAGGATAAAACACAGATTCAACTAACCTGGCCTCTTGGGGCTTCAAAGAGACTGACTCAAGAGTCAGAGAGCCTCTGTGGGTCTGATTTGGGCCCTCTGTGTATTTGTTCTGGTTGTGTGCCTTGGTCTTCTTGTTGGACTCCTGACAGTGAGAGAAAGGGATGTCTGTGATGCTTTTGACTCCCTTTGGGGCCCTTTCCTTTTATTGGGTTGCCTCATATGAGAGGAGGTGCCTAGTCTCATTGCAACTTGGCATACCATGTTTGTTTGACATCTCTGGGAGGCCTCCCCCTCCCCTTTGCTGAAGAGAAACAGAATAGTAGATCTTGGTGGGGAGAACTAGGTGGAAAGGAAGAAAGGGAAAACAGGACATAATATATAAGAATAAATAAAATCTTAAAAAAGGAAATAAAAAATACATTGTATGAAACTCTTAAAGAATAGACTAAAAAATCTTTTTAAAAAGTACAACTCCAGATCAACACCATCAGCATCTCCTGAGAACATGTTGGAAATGACATGGTCCTTTTCTGTTCTTTCAAGTTAGAAAGTCTGGACCAGGCTCAGCAATTTGAGCCTTAACAATGCCTCCAGGAGACCTGGCCTGAGAGTCTGTGTTAGGACATTTGCATAGCCAAGTGGTTTCAGCTGAAAGGTAACTGAATCCCTCTGGGGAATTAGAGCCCTCTGCTCTAGAAAATTAGGGATTAAATGACCAATGGTTTTTGTCATCATTTGCAGCACTAAAGGGATTCCCAGAATGTTAAGTCAACAGCTCTTAAAATATAGGATAATCTTCGTAAGCCAGAATGAACCAGCTATTGTAATATATTTGTACTGCTTGTATTAAAAAAAAAACCCACAAATTTAAAACAATTAATTGTGATCTTATGCTGTTGTAAGTCATCCCCTAATACAGATATCACTAAGCTAAAATCAGCATTGGCTGAGGGGCAGCTGTGTTTCTTTCTAGGGACTCGCAGAGAATCCATTTCCTTGGCTTTCACATGTCCCGAGCCTACTTTACTTCCCCCTGAAAGCTAGTCACAGTGCATTTTGATTACTCTGCTGTACTCACATCTCCCTCTGGTAATAGCCAGAGAAGGATCTTCAATTGTTAGGATCATAGATCCTGAACTTAGTTGATTTTCAAAGTCTCTTTTGCCATTTAAGATCCATATTCCCAGGACCAAGGACTTAAGATGCAGACATCTTGGAGAACATTTATTCTGCCTACTACCATTAGCATAAATGGAAAGCTGAGGTGTAGGACTTCGTCTTAGTCAGGGTTTCCATCCCTGCACAAAGACTGTGACCAAGAAACAAGTTGGGAAGGAGAGGATTTATTCAATTTACACTCCCACATTGCTGTTCATCACCAAAGGAAGTGATGCAGAGTCAATGAAGGGATGTTATTTACTGGCTTGGTTTCTTATAGAACCCAGGACTACCAGCCCAGGAATGGCACCACCCGAAATGGGCCCTCCTACTCTTGATCACTAATTGAGAAAATGTCTTACAGCTGGATCTCATGAAGGCATTTCCTCAAGTGAGGCTCCTTTCTCTATAATAACTCCAGCTTGTGTCAAGTTGACACACAAAACCAGCCAGTACAGACTTTCCGTATGAAAAGCAGAAAAGTCTTGGGGCAAAACTAGGACAAGGTCATCCCTTAATTGGAGATCAGGGTACAGAGGCGAGTGACATTATTGTGATGGAGGTCACATCATGCAGTGTTGAGAGACTCTAGGGCCAATCTCTGTATCTGTGCAGAAGTGATGAGGAGGCAGATCTGCATTCCTTAGTGAACTGTCCTTGATTGTGTGGGACCTGGCTCCAGCTTTCTCGTCCCTGTGCTCTGTGACAGGCCCTCACAGTTGTAGACCTTTTCCTCATGGTGAGGATAACCATACTAATTTATTGCTAATCACTAACCATGAGTCATTCATTGTTGCTTATAAAATGCCACATTAACTACTGCTCTCATTGAGTTACCAAGTTCTGATAGTAGCAGAAACAAATCACAACATTAATTGTCTGAATCTGGCTCTGTGTGTTGTGAGATCAGCATGTGATCAGGGTCTCACTGAGTCCTAAAGAGAGATGGTGAGACACAGTCACAGGAAGGCAGGCTATAATACCAGCGCTTGCAGGGAAGCAATGTTCCGTGAATGTTTTACTGTGTATGTATATATTAAGAATTCATTTGTCCTGTGTAAACATCTAGCTGTCTTTAGTTCTACCATCCATCTGGATGAGGTTCTCCCAAACCAAATTCCCCTTTCTATAGAAAGCTGGAAATGTTTGCATAAATAACCTATTAATTATGCAGCTGAATTCTTGTGGTGCAATATCAAATCACCGCTTATCCTTTTGTCCATATTGACCAGCTGGAATTTGAGTTGAGTAAAGGTTTGGCTTCCATAAGGTGACAAGTACCAGACCACATTAGGGCCCAGCTGCTCCTCTGTCAGGAAGACAGTGCCAGCCATTTAGGCAAAAACTAGATGCTGAGAATTCAAATCTAAATTCCTATTACTTGTTCATCTTAGAGGAATTTGATTTTTCCTGTCTTATCTTCTTACCTTTAAAACTGTATATTGACATCTAATATTTATTATGATTAAGGAATAACATATATTAAGAGCTAAGACTCAGGCATGCCAAGAGTCATGGCACACAGGGATAGCGGTTATTACCGTCATTAGGTAACGATGTCAAATAATTCCAATAAAGGGTTTGTCAGAATGCTTTAGCAATACTGTAGCTATTTTCACTCTTCCCAACGCTGTCTGTTCAAGCTTTCTGTATTGTGTCAGGCTAACACTGGCTACGAAAGTGAAAACCCCATCCTCCAGGAACTCGCAGGCTCCCTGCAGCGATGACACTCTCTTGAGCTGGAAGCCAAGGTAGTGATATTTGAGGAGGCAGAGTGCATGTGCACTTGGGAAGCAGTGTGAGTCAAACTAAGTAAGGTGCAGAGATGGAACCAGTGTGATCTGAGCTGGGTGTCATTCCTTATTTGGCACTGCTGCAGGAAGTGAGCAGAGATGAGGAGGAGGGAGAAGATATCAGTGGGCGGTGGCAAGCCACTCTGTATCACTATAGAGAGGGTGGGACTTATCTGTGAATGGTGGGGATCCACTACAAATTTTTAAGGAAAGGAGTGGCCTGATGATGTGGATTTATTTCAAGTATCAGCCCAACAACTATATGAATAACAGACCAAAGAAAAGCCATGGTTGAAATTGGGCAAATGACTACCAGTCAAAAGGGAAACTGACTATGTTATCTTGTGAGAATTTAATGAAGAAACTATTTATAGAGTAAATGTGCTCAGAGTTAAAGCACTCGTGGACTCTGCTAAAGCAGCTGGGAAGCAATTCTGCTCACAGAGGAATAAAAAGAAATAATGAAAGGTGGGAATATGAAGAGAGCACCCAGATTGGAGCTATAGATCGTATGAAGAGAGATACTACAGGCTGCACAGAGGAGCTATAGATAGGATATATAGGAGCTATAGCTAGTATGAAGAGAGATACTATAGGACACAGATAGGAACTATAGCTAGTATGAAGAGAGATACTATAGGACACAGATAGGAGCTATCATTTTTTCTAGCCTCAGAACTAAACTCTGGGGATTTAATTCACAGAATGCTTCCTGGAGAAACTGAGGAATAAGAAAAATAAGGAAGGGAAGGGAACAATGCATATGTACCACTGCCTCCTGTCTGGTGGGAGAAACCAGCTCTGGGATATGCTAGGGGTGAGCAGAAGCTAGGAGCGTGGTGGCAGCCCTCAGATAGCTGTCTCTCAGACTCCCTGCTTTTCAGTACTGAGGAAGAGAGGGAAGTACATGCTTACAGAGCAATAGCAGAAATAAGAAAGGGTAAGGATTTGTGACACGGTGTGCAAACGTAAGGGGTTAGAGTACCGGGGACATTATAATACGTCACATGTGGGGACTGCTGTTACTTCCTTTGGCGTCTATGTTGATGCACTGGACCAATTCCTAGGCACTATCTGCTATGCTTAATTGTTAGATAAAGAGAAAATACCATAGCAATTATTAATTTTGTAGAATAATAATAAGAGAAATTAAAAATATTTTGTACTTTAAATTGGATATGGTATTGAATTGATGACAGTATGTACAAATTAGCATGGATACTATATTTTTTCAAAAGCCAGTATGCATGACCTCGAATCTCTATAGCAGTGTGGGTTCTGTGGCCAGATACTTTATTGTTACCCACTATTATTTAAAACCTATATGCAGTCAAAAGAAATGTGGCCATAGCCTTCTGAAAAGATTTCAAAATTTAGGTCTTGTCATTGCCATTTCTGTTTTCTTCTAAATTTATCTTGACATCTGGGCTAGGCAGTAGCTCTTCACATGATGGTGACATCTGTCAGACTTTGAGATGTTTGGAAGACTTAGTATCTTGGGATGGTAAGAAAGGGTGAGTGGCCTAGGGAAGGGTCTGTCTTAGCACATGATTGTACTGTGATCACCTCAGGTTACTTCCAGTGGCAGCAGGAAATACTGGTAACCTTGGCAACAGGGCTCTAGCCCTTCCCACCTTTCTTTTAATTGAAACAGCTGTTGCTAGGATACAGTCTAATGAAAAAGGAAAAAAAAAAAAACATGGAAAAGAGAGGGAGTGAGTGATTTGGAGAAAGAGAATGAAAGGGGTTGAGAGAAGGAACAAAGAGAAATAAGAAGTCTTGAAAGAAAGGAAAAGAAAGGACTATGCTGTGGGAACAGTAAGTGGTACCAGAAAGAGACTTACTGACAGGATGCTGTTGTATTGTTGTAAAAATTAGCATGGGTGGGAGTAGGAGTGGAATGCTAATTTCTAGCTTACCAAAAATCAATAATTCATACTTCATTTTGATTTTGAGTTTTCTCAAGTAAACTACTTATCTTTAATGTGGGTATCTTCACTCTGCCTCGTAAAGGAGATGCTCATTAGGTTTCTTTCCCTTATTTTTTAATCAGTTCTCAACCTCCATCAGGGCTCTTTCTTCTGTTGCCTCATTTTTCCCACTGTAGACTGATTTCCCACTGAAAATAATATATCTGCAGAGACTAGCACTGTATTAAAATTCAGCGGCCATTCCTTTGTCAGAGGGCACAGGAAGAGTTTCCCTGGTGTTGAGAAAGAGTCATGACCCTGTCATCCACATTCCTGCTCTAGTACTCCTTTCCCCCATTAGTACAGATCCCTGGATGTTGGGTAGAGATGGATAGTGTAAGCAGCTGACAGCCTCTGAGTTCAGGGGAAAGGTTCTGATTGCTTTGGACAATGGTAGCTTTTGTCACAGCCTGCATCATGAGAACTGGCAGTTGTGTGAATCCGTTTCTCTCATCAAGGGTACGAGAGAGAATCAATCAGTATGAGCACATCCCATATTTCAAGAAAACAAATGTGTCACCCAAGACAGAGACAATTTTCAACAACTTAAGAGTGTCTGTGTGTTTCTTTGTGATGGTGTGTGTCTGTGACACCTAGAACCCTAAGATCACGGTGGGTGCTCAGTAAGAGTTGATGTATAGAGGAAGGGTGGGTAGGGAAAATAAAACAACCCACTCTACCTTCCTGGGCAATAGTAACCTCACTGTTTCCAATATGAGCATAACAGGTACCCAGCTCACAGGCCTAAAGTTTCATTTCATTATCAGAGCAATCTCTTCTCACAGTAGTGATAGATTCAAGGATGATTCTACGACTGAATGAAGGTGGTGGGACTAATTTCCAGCTAGAAACTTCTCATTTTACGCACATTCGTCTTACTGTATGTAAAGGAGCAATTGTTTCTGGTTTGTAGCCATTTATGAGCATCGTAGTCTAAGGATGAGTTAGTTCTGATGAAGTAGAGCAGAGAAAGGAAAACTATTTTTCCTAATGACTATGCCCAAGCCTCATTCAAAGCCACAAAATTGGGACTAATAAACTTAAGGATAAAAGAGACCTTCATTACTGACTCTCCACTGGAGCCACAGGTACAGAGATATTTGGAGATGTTCCTTTCCCCATGCAATGTTACCTTTTTCTACCTGGAAATTGCTTTTGTGTTTCTGCTTCACCAAATTTCTAAAAAGCTAACCAACTAACTAACTAAGCAACTAACCAACTAACTAGCACTCATCTATGTTTGCTTCTAGTAGCTTCAGTCTGTATATACTTGGTCTGATTGCTAGAACTTTGGCAGAGGGAGAGTCTCCCTTCTCCATCATTACTTCCCACTGCATATCTGCTCCTGATATTTTACCCAGTGGTTCTAAAAAATCTCTTTTGTTGGGTTGGGGAGATGACCCATTGGGCAAAGTGCTTGAAGAGTAAGCATGAGGACAAGGATTCCCATCCCATGCACCCAAATAAATACCTGGTGGGTCTGGTGGTCTTTCTTTGATCCCAGAACACAGGGGGCAAACACAGCAGATCACGGAGCAAACTGGCTAGATTGAGTATCTAAATCACTGAGTTCTCCATTTCAAGTGAGAAACTCTGCCCCAATATAAGGTAGAGAATAAAAGAGAAAGACACTTGCTGTCAACCTCAAGCCTTTATGTGTACATCCACGGATCTGAGTGTGTAACTACACACATGCATATACATACATATAAATATACACATATATAATGTGTGTAACACCTATATACACATAATTCATACCACATTTATATACAAATAGAAAAAAATAGTATCTCTTGGTACAAGTGAAAATGAAGAACAAACACAAGAAACTGTTCAAACCCAAATTTACCAGAGTCATAGAAATGTATGTGAGTTTCAGGTAGAAATCATCCAGGCCCTAGAAACTGAGACACATGATGGTTAAATGAGTAACGAGTCTCCTAAGCTCAAATATTTATTTAAATCCTTAGTCCCCAGTGGGGGTGCTTATTTTTTCTACTTCTTATATTTCAAATGTTATCCCCTTTCCCGGATTCCCCTCTGGAATCCCTCTCTCCTATTCCTCCTCCCCCTGCCTCTATGAGAGTGTTCACTCACCCACACACACCCTCCCACCTCCCCGCACTGGCATTCTCCTACACTGGGATATTGAGCGTACACAGGGCCCAGGGCCTCTTTTCTCCTTGATGCCTGATAAGAACATCCTCTGTTACATATGCAGCTGGAGCCATGGGTCCCTCTTTGTGTACTGTTTGGTAGGTGGTTTAGTTTCTAGGAGCTCTGGTGGGTCTGGTTGGTTGATATTCTTCTTTTTTCTGTGGGGTTGAAAACCCTTTCACTTCCTACAGTCCTTTTTTCTAACTCCTCTACTTGGAACCCTATTCTCAGTCCAGTGGTTGGTTGAGAGCATCTGACTGTATATGTCATGCTCTGGCAGAGCCTCTCAGGAGACAGCCATATGAGGCACCTGTCAGTATGCACTTCTGGCATCTGCAGTATTGTCTGGGTTTGGTGACTATATGGGATGGATCCCTGGTGAGGCAGTCTCTGGATGGCCTTTCCTTCAGTCTCTGATTCATACTTTGTCTCTGTATTTCCTCCTGTGAATTTTTTGTTCATGGGGTGCATATTGGGGGAGGATATGGAATCTCCAAGAGTTGTAACCTTGCTGGAGGAAGTATGTCACTGGACCAAGATTTGAGAGTTCGTAGTTTTGTTCCACTTCCAGTTGGCTATCTGCTTCCTGAATGTGGATGGAAATGTGATCTTTCAGGTTGCTGCTCTCCCTACCTGCTGCTATATATCCCCTGTGCTCTTCTGTTCCCTCCCTCCATTATCAACTCAGACCCAGAAGCCAAAAACCTTTGTCTTCTATAAGTCTGTTTTGGTCATAGTGTTTTATCCCAGCAACAATATGTAACTAATACAGGAGAGATCATTTATTGATGCAAAGACATCCGTACACATAAACAAGGATAAAAATTGTAAAGAGTTGAAAAGAATGAAAACATACAAAAAGGCTGGCTTGTAAAACAGACCAGAAACTGAGGAGCCCCTTAGGGATTACAAGAACTTCTGGCAGGTGTTCTCCAGTTAAGGTAAGAGGGTACTTTTGGCAGGTGGCATAACCTAACTTACATTTCAGAGGGACAATCGGCTGAGGAGTGGAAAGCAGACTGTAGGGACTAAGGGGGAGCCAGGATGCCATTGCACACTTTGTAATAACTTGGATGAGGTCTGGCTTTCTGCCATTCTTCCATTTCAGCCCACACTCTTTCCACTGCTCTTCACCTTCAAACAGTTTACTCATCAGTGTTAATGTTCTTCTTATCTGCTCCCATCAGCAGCAGCAGCCTCCTTTCACATAATAGATGCTCAAAATCATGTTGTTCAAATGAACATAAAGAAATCTGGCCATGGTGAAAGGGAGTGTGGACTCCAGGTAATTACTACACTTCAGAGAGGATGATAGTCAGTAGACTACATTCAGTCACTAACACAGGCATGTCCTTTTCAGTGGAGACATCTGTAAATAAAACCAATCAGGAACAAAAAAGCTTTACAGTGATAAATTACACATTCAAGGAAGCATCTCACCTCCAAAATACTTTATTCAGATTAAACCCCTTTTAGTTCCAGATGGAACAAGCATACATTTGAAAGTAATGTGGTATATACCTGTGTATCTGTATGTGGTATATGCATGTGTTTATTATCTGTTTCTTCCCCTTTCAAAATGCTGGTGTGTTCTTTCTTTAGTGTGTGTATGATAGTGACAGGTGACCATTGCTGTTAGTCAATATGCTTAGAGAAATAAAATGGAAGCACACTGTATTGATTGCTAAATGTTTTTCGCCGTGCTGTCCTGATATTTTACTACTACGTAAATATGAGCTTTCCCTTTCAGAATATACCAGAAAAAGGGGAGATAAAATTCTCAGTGTGCTGGCTTGTGCGCATTGAATGATGGTCCTAAGATTCTCAGTGGGTGCTCAACACCAACAGGAAAGAGATCATGGTTGTGATCCCTTCTAAAGTCTCCATGTTGTTTGGATTTGCATGATGGGAAGGAGAAATAGAAATTGAAGTAATAAATGCAATACAAATGATTGTTTCCCTTTGCAGAGTGTGTTCAATAAAGACACAGTTTTGGGAGGCTGTTCCCTAGACAGCTTGCTGCAGGTCTTTCAGCTCTGCTACACTGGTCATTTACTGACTACTCACGTGCTAGAACAGGCGTGTAGTTTTAGGTTATCCCTACAAAAATGGTAACATCTTCAGAGGAAACTGTGGTTTTCAAGGACATTAGGAACCTAAAATGTTCATCCAATTGAGAATATGGGGTTCACAATCATGGTAGTCCGGCTCCTTATTCTTTGCTCCCTATTTGTATTGCTTCAAAGTTCAACAAAGTGAGAGGCAGGACTTGTAAAATTAAATATGATTCCCCATAAAGACCTGGAGAGAAGGACACTCTAGCCACCTCTATTGAAAGATCCAAGGATTCTTAAGTACGACACAAGTGGCACCTATATGAACTGTACTGGAGCTGACCCTTATGTATCATTTGATGTTTATACTCAAGGGGACAACCAGTAGGATGTTTAGTCAACTTTCTTGTACCTTTTTTTTTGCCATTCTTTGTGGTTTTCTAGTTATAAAAAAAAACGCTTGAGAATACCTTGTTTATTATTATCTTACTCTACAGTTCGTCTACATTCTTATTTGGATTGACCATGTAAACATCTTTCTATTAACTATGTCCCGCTCTCCTGAGGGCTCAGTTAAAGATGAGAAGAACTTCCTGGACACAGCACTATCTCTCAAAGGCTGATCTTTGGTCTCACATTAGCATCGCAGGAGTTACTTAGCAAAAAATTCACTTCTAGGGTCCAGAGTCCATTGGATTAGAATATTTTTGGATGAGCTCAGAACGTGAATATTTGATAATATTCTAGAAGATCAATTAGTTATGTAGTCTGTATTGCTTGACTCTTGAGATGGAGGGAATCTCAACTTACAGCTTCCTGAGTTTTTCTGATCTAGTGCAAATAAAGTAGGATATAAAACTGATAGGAATAGGGGCAATGTGGCAACTTCCTTTGTATTAAGGATTATTTTTCAGCTTGCAGCTGACAATTGTATTCAGCCAGCTTTTCTTTTATTGTAGGTCCTTCATTCTTAGCAAATAGACCAGTCTTTCAATTGGTAGCTGTCAAAGTCACACCTCTTCTCCTTTGGCCAGTGCATGTCTTTTTTGGCATATCCTTCCACTCCATAGTACTAGGTAAATGTCCTTCTAATCTGGGTTGTAGCTGCAGCATCATTTTGAACATGAATTATATATTCGAGATTTCCAGGGCTGTTTCTCCATCTTCCTTTCCTTGAACAGTGTTTAGATAAAATGGGCTGAAAGAAAGTAGGAAACAGGGGGCTACTCTGACCCAGGAGAGGGAGACAGCTCATTAGCTCTCGTGGAAAAGTAACTGTCAATGTTCTACCTCCTCCACAGAGGCAAGCACATTGTCTTCTTCACCCCGAGGCTGACCTCAGAGCCCAGGTGCAAGCCTACAGCACCTCATCATTTTGTCACTGAGGCTGCATCTGTCATAATCTTTTCTGTAAACCTAGTAATATCAATGTTTCTCCACACCTGGGGCTTGTCCCTGAGCAATGATCTCAGAAAAACAATCCTGAGGTTTCTTTTCTCTGTTACAAGATTATCTTTATATGTCATGTGTCCCTCCCCCTTCCCCCCTCCCCGGGATGCAATGAGTTTAATATTTACAGAGCCCAGTGACATAAAGAGTTTAAGAATCTGGTCTGAATTGAATGTCCTGGCTCATCCTTCTGTGGGACCTTAGCCAGGAATCAGAACAGGCCACCCTTCAATTTTCCAGACATGAATGACAAATGGTAACTGATCACACTCCCTCTTAACACACATGAACACACACACTTATTTTGTGAGTATTTTCTGAAAGGATAGTAATAATATTGGGCTTGTCAGCTCTGAACTAATTTTCTGGTTGGCCTAAAAGCAATACTGAAATTATTTAGTACTCCACATAAAGGCTTCTGAGTTCCAGAGCTTAGATTGTGCACCTGGTCTTTTCATCCAATGTAGAGCCGAGAGAACCAATGTTGTTTTTAAAGAATACCAGAAAAGCAAGTTATGGCTTCCTCCTCGGCATTACAGCGATAAGGAGTTTTGTCTTATTGAAAATATTGCTATTTTGAACAGTACTTTCTGATTATGTTTTTTCTTCACTCATCTACTCCCAGATTCTCCCCACATCTTCACTTTTCCAACATCAAGCCTTTCTCTTCTCTCTTTTAAGAAATAAGCAGGCAAATAAAAAATGATAAATAGGAATAAAGTAAAACCAAACTAACAAAGAAAGCAAAAGAAACAAAGAGTGTGAGAAACACACACACACACACACACACACACACACACACACACCACACATAAACTCCACAAAAACACAAAATCAGAAACCATAACGTACAAGTAAATAAGCAAGGGAAGAAAAGTTGCTCAGAAAAAGGAAAGTGAGACAAAAATCTTTGAAAATCCCTTTGAGTTATTTTTGTCTTGGCCATCTACTGGGCATGAGAGGTGCCCTTAACTGTGGTTTATATATTGGGTGACACTCTCTTGGAGAAATTAATATTCCCTTTGCCAATGGCTATTACATTAAAAGAAGTTCTTGGTGGGGATGGGAGCTCATGTTCACTTCCCCATTTCAGTGTTGGGCCCTGAGTTGGCCCGGTGTAGACTCTGTGTTTGCTACCACAGTCTCTGTAAGTTCAGCACATCCATCAGGCCCGAAAGGCATTTGTTTGGAAATTATTTCATCTCAACCAAAACCTTCGGTCAACCCCTTTATAGTGCTTGTTTGTTGTTCCAGTTAATGAATAACAGTTGCTCACAGTCGGTTAAAATATCTTTCTTGTAGGATAAAAAAGTTTATAAATGTTTCCTTTGCCCATTTTAAGTCCCAGAAGCACAAACAAGCAGTGATTCGCAACCTGTGAATTTCGACCCCTTTTAGAGTCAAAGGACTTTTTCACAGGAGTTGTCAAAAACTCTCAGGAAAACAGATATGTACTTTACGATTCACAACAGTAGGGAAATTACAGCTGTGAAGTAGCAGTGAAAATAATTCTATGCGTGGGGATGACCACAACTTGAGGAACTGTATTAAACAGTAATTGACTTGCTGATCCATTCCTTGATTGTAAACTCACTAAATTGTGTATTAAGTACACAAGTAAACATGACAGATTTTGTCTGTGGCCTAGTCAGACAGGGAAAAGGAGCTCTATACATTAGGGTAAGTGAACAGTATTTGCCCAACTGAAAATATTTTTAAAAACTTTAGTAATTAATTAAATACCGACCATATAATTATATGTCACTACAGGAATTTTTTGATGGCACAAAGGTTTATTAAAGGTTTATAGCACAAAGAAATATGAAACAAAATATATAGCTTAACAACAGCCATAAATCCACTGGAAATATGCATGTTACAACATGAACATTTTCTGCTCCACCTTTGATGATGCTGGAGAAATATGAAGAGTAGTTACTACTGAGGGATAGAATTATAAATCAAATTCAATTTTTATCACTTTGGAAAAGTTTGTCTTCTCAATCAGTGCTGGCCAAAAGGAATAGAATACAATGCAGATGCTATCTAGCTTTTTTGACTAGTTACATTTTGTAAAGTATAAAAGGAGAAATCAGTTTAAAAAATATTTTACTTAATATATCCAAAATCTTATCTCATCATATGTTCCAGTTTCCTTTGGTTCTGGTGATAAGACCCTCTGACCAAAAGCAACTTGAAGAAACAAACGGTTTGTTTCGTTGTACACTTCCCAGTTATGTCTATCACAGAGGGAGGTCAGGGCAGGACCTCCACTGGGACTCACTCATAGAAAAGTGCATCAGAAGCCATGGGAGAATACTACTTGCTGCCCTGCTCTTTGACTATCTCACAGGTGCCTTGTTAGCTAGCTTTAGGCCTAGGAGTGTGTACCTCAGTGGGTTGAGTCCTTTTACATTAGTTGATATTCAAGGTGATTAGGCCCACAAACAGGCCTATAGGCTGATTTGAGAAAGCCAGTTCCTCAGTGGAAGCTTTCCTCTCAGATACCTCTAGGCTTTATCAACTTGACAAAGTTAAGTAGGAGAGCATAGAACCAACATAATGTTTGTTAATTAGATATTTACATTTGTTTTCAAAACTAGGCCTTTAAATTAAAGTATATAGTTTTAAGTCAGTATGTTAAAGTCAGTATGTTTTTAATTCAGAGAAGCTGCTCTCTCTCTCACTGTCTCTCTCCCTCAGTGTGTATGTGTGTGTGATGTGTATGTGGGTATATATGAGCACAGCAAGAGCTAAAGAAGGATGTTAGTTAGATGCACCGCTCCATCACTTTCTGCCTTAGACTCCTCAGACAGCCTTTCTCACTGAACTTGAAGCTTGCTGTTTTGTTCAGCTGGCTGTTCATTGAGCCCCAGGGGTTTTCTGTCTCTGCCTGCCAACACTGGGGTTATGGCTGTGAATGCCTATGCCACACTTTTTACACAGGCCCTGGGGATTTAAAGCCATGTGCTCACACTCGTGCAGCAAGTGCTCTTATTAACAGAGCCATCTTCTCCCCAGCTTTTTATTTTTATTTTTTGGGCCCCCAACTTGGTGATGCTGGGTACAGGTATGCTAGGTAACCACCCTGCCAGTGAGCTACCTTTCATCCTAAAAAATATGTTTTAAGGGTTTAGTAGCTTCAAATGACTTCTCTATCACATTATAATAAAGATTCTATAGATTCTTGGATGAACTTTCATTTCTTGGGAGAAAGACTCACAGAAATTAAAACCCAAAATGTCTGTCAACTGAGGGCAGGGGAGAGAACAAACAAAATGCCTAGTGCATTATGGATGTAGTAAGGGGAGAGGCGGGTATGTTTAGACAGCTCTTTAGAAGTTAGCTGCTGCAGAGCTTGGGAGATTGATATATTTGATGAGAAAATGTAGTGTATTAAGAGTGTCAAATCTAAGCGATTGCTTCTTTAAGCCTATGGAGAAAGATCAAGGTATTTGAGGGGCAGGGAAGAGTAGATCTAATTTGAAGAACTACATGTGACAGTTATACATGGCCAGGATATGTGTTACAGCTAGCTAAGAACTTTGTTAGCTATGAATGAATTTGGACTTAGTAGAAAGCCACTGTGGAATATGAACATTGCACTGATGTGCACACACACACACACACACACACACACACACACACACACACACACACACATTCCCAGTACTATCTATACAATACAAAGGTGGGGTGAGGAAACCAATGAGTAATATTAACGTCACAGAAAATATATCTGTACGGCATTTTGAGATGGGATAGCCTGTTAGTGGTTGATTGAGATATTTTTTTCTTGAAAGAGAATAATGAAGACAATTGTTAAGTTTTAGGGGATCAGCCTTGAAATGGGAGTTTGGAACTGGTGATGGGAGCCTAAGAAGAAAATGACATCATTTACTAAAATACAGGAAGATCATAGAAGCAATGAGTATGTAAGGAAGTTAATGAATATACAATTAGTGAGGTTGAGGTGCCCATTTGGATTCTGGGGGGACACAATCAGAAAAAATGTACACAAAGAGTCTGATCTCCAATCTACCCCAATTCCCTCACATGCCGTCTATGGTGGCCTATTGTCTTTCCCCTTTCCTTCTACAAATCCTCCTTTCTTCATTAACTTTTAAGTTCCCATTCATATACTAATGGTAGTAATAAATAAAATTTAGGTTCCAGGGAATTTGGCTTTTCCCCTTGAAGAGACTAAAGTCTTCTCTCATAGGTTGGCTTAATCACATGTTAGAATGGCATTGCTTTTCAGCATCTCTCTCTGTCTGATCCTGTCCCCTCACATCCTGACAAGTGTTTTCTTATATTCATCAACCAGATTCAAATTTTTTTTATAACTATACATTCAAATCTCTAACTCACAGTCTGTTTTGTGAGAAGTCTCTTCTAAAAGCATTAACACCAGAGCAGGTCCAGCAGGTGACATGGAGCTATGTCATCCTTTGGCTGCCTGGGGGTCAGAAGCTTTTAGCAGGTGCTGTGTAAGATTTTCATGGCCAGTGGACATGCTGCCGTATGGCACAAGTTACTTCTTCCATCAGCAGCCCAGGGACTGTACTAGCAGTTGAGAGGTTGTGGAACAATAGATGTTAATAAAGATCATGGGTGCAGATGGCTTTGGTTATGTGCTGTTAAGGCATTTGAGAAAAATAATGAACAGAAATTAATTAATCTAACACATAGGGCAAGTTGTGAAATTCAAAGATATTATGGGTAGAGAAGCTTGGGACTAAACTTACAGCATAATTTTAAGTACAGTAGGGTTTCATAGAAGATGGACATGCTGACCCTGACACATCTGCTTCACCGAGATATGGCTTTAAACGAAAAAGCATGAGCTTCTGCTGCCTAGAGCACTTCACTTGGGTTGACGAATTAGAAAAGAAGTACACTTTTGCACCATCCCACTCTTGCTCAGGTTATCTTAGAACTTGCTCTGTAGCCCAGCGTTACCTTTCCAATGTGTACTGACTGCAAATACTTAAAACTTTTGAACCTTTGATTTCCTCTGAGTCACAGAAGAGCTCTATTCCTTGCAACTGAAAGCTATCACTTTCCCTTGAATTATAATACCTTTGATCCTATTTTTTTTTCCTCTTCTCCCCCACTTTTGTTTTTCACTTTCCTTCTGACCATCAAACCAATAGCAAAGATCATGCTGTTACTGTTTAACTAGTAGGAGAGAAAACGAACACATGTCTCAACCTTGAAGGGCCTGGAAAACCTGGGCCTGTAGAACCCAGGAGTGTATAGTAAGGCAGTAGGAGTTAAGACAGAAATTTGTATAAAAGAGAATTTATTAATATGGAAGCACTTTCCATTGATGCAAGACTTAATGCCTTATAAAGGGCACAGTAAAAAATGCTAAGATGCAGCTAGACTAGAACTTAGAAGTTTAGGAAAAGCCACAGGTCATGTTGAATAATAAAAACGTCTAAAATCATGACTCATAATGTAAAAATAACGACTTGAAAAGTTCACAGAACTCCTCATATCGGATGAGACATGCTGTGTAAGGCATAAACCTGCCTCCTAACCATGTTCTGCTTAGGAATCCGCAGGGATCCATTTACTAGGTGATAAAGGAGGTTTTGATGCAAAAAAGGAAATGAATTCATTAAGAAGTATGTAACAGCTTACTTCGTAGGCCAGGGAGAGTAGGAAGGTGCTCTTACAGAGTTGAGAACCACAGCAGAAACAAAGGAGATGCCAAAGCAATAGGTACTCAGTGGCAGGCTTTTACTATTGGATCCAGCATGGTCACAACTATAAGTAGGTCTGGTGTTTTGGGTGAAAAATTCCCTTCGTAGGCTCATGAGCCTGAGTGCTTGGTTGTGAACTGGCTTTGCTCTTTAGGAAGGTTATACAACTTTTAGGAGGTAGAGCCTTGCTGGATGAAGTAGGCTACCGGGGTCAGGACTTGAGGTTTTGTAATCCAACCTCATTTACTGTTCTCTTTCTTTGCTTTCTATATGCAGACCTCTGCTTCTAGACTCCCCTTTTGGAACTGTAAACTAAATAAACATGTGTCTCCTCTAAGTTGCTTTTAGTTGTGGTATATCACCACAGCAAGAAGAAAATGTCTGATACAGTGACCATTTCTGAATAACAGCTAGAAAGGCCTGACTCACACTGGTCCATGGAGATAAATAATAGGCTACTTATAGTCAATCATCAAACATATGCTTGATTGATCCATTTGAGTCAGTTAATGATAGATAATAAGAGTTTTGTGAGTATTTACAGTAAGGTCACAATCTCTTATCCAGTTACAGGAAATGGAGTCAATTTTAGATTTCACTGCTTAATAGCTAAGATGGGTATCCAAGGAAAAGTCACTTATAACTTCATATTAAGTGTTTGTTAAGTATAGGCACTTTGTTCTTCCTCAAGGAATCTATCACTAGTAATTATATCTTGGATAAGAGAGACTTTGCAATCATTTTGACTAGTGTTCAAAAAGTCTAAGTTGACAATGGTTTTTAGAGACATGCAGTGTGCATCTATGAGAACCGATCAATGATTAGAGATCTTAACCCTTTCACAGTGAGTTCATCAAGTTTGGGAGTCAGCAGGCAACCCTTTACTGGTAATGAAATGTAAAACAAAGTTTGTCTGTTGGGTACTTGGTGGACTGTTTACTCATTGGTCTTTGAACCAGCAAGTTGTTCTTTCCATTGAATGAGACTGCTCTCAATACTTTAGACGAATCTAATGAATACATGGGGGTGGGAGTGGGGCTTCACTGAATCCTCCACTTCTATCACCAACATAATTCTAGAGCATGTGGGTAGGTCTTAGTGGATATTATTCTCTACTCAAAGCAATTAATTAATAGCCCTACTGTAACACTGTTAGAGCTGATTAACAGCTCTGGATTCATTAATCTATCAACTGATCTTTCCAGTCTTTTCCAGGAAGATGCATCAGGATCAGTGTCTTCATTTGGAATGAACATAATAAGCATTAACTTTTCTATCCTTTGTTACAATACCGTCCCAAAGAACATAAATGTTTTAAGATTATTTTTCTTCCTATTCTTGTATTTGGGATGAAACTTGGGCCTTGTAGAAGATAAGCAGTCTCTATACCAGAGGTACCCCTCCAATCTCTATTTGTTTTTGTTTTTCTTCTGAAGAACATTATTGCGATGATACTGTTCAATTAAGTTGGATAGGAAAGAAATGAGAAGCACTTTGGAGACCTTGGTAAACTGCATACACTTCAAAGAATGGAGCAAAAATGTCATGATCATTCCGAGTTGTAAGATGTACCTTTAAGAAATAGTTATTTTCAACATGTTCAGATATTCTTTTGAAAAATAAAAGAATATTGTATTTCACATTTTCTACTTTTTAGGCCTCTATGGTTTTTCAGAGTAGCATATTTCATACTTGGCAGAGGCCACAACCCATGCCCCAAGCAACAGAGAAGATGACTAACTTTAATTAAAACTCCGAATAAGAAAAGGTTCTGTAGTATGTCTGGAACGTATAGTCTTAAAAAACTAACATTATGTATGTATGATGTGAAAAGCTGTGTAAAGGCTTTGGAAAACCCTAGTAGGCAAATTACAATGTGAACTCCTAAGATTCTCAAGCAAGACAATTTCTTCTACAGGAAGGAGTTGGAGTCCAACCTATTATTGGAAAATTATTCCTGCTGTGTTACTGGGACTTGACAGAGAAAAACATCACTATTAATTGATCATGCATTTAAAAATTGTCCATGTTAGCCATCTGGTACATCAAGTCATAAGGTTGGGCTGAACCAATAATCATTCATTGTGAAAAGAAAAGGGTATCTGTGGGTTTCCAGAGAGGAGATCAAGAAAGCACACGTTGGTGACACAGACTTCCATCATATCTACTGTGTTACCTGGGCTTCTTTCCCTCAGCTTCCTCTGTGGGCCACATAATCACCTGAGAAAAGAGGAGGAGGAGGACAAGACTCATACATAGGTTGTGTATGCTGCTGTTAGGTGAGAAGGGACTTTGATAACTCTCTCGTCCCATATACTCCCAATGAACAATGTCAGGAGGTCACAGGTATCTCTTCTTGAAAAATGAAAAGGAATCATTGGAGGTAAGAATAAAAAGGAAATACAGGAAGTTTCCTACCATACAGATGGAGTTGAAATTCCTTTGGATCTCATGATAATGCCCATTGGAGATAGTTTATCAAGGAAAAAACATTACATAGCTAAGTATACACAGTGACTAAGCCATTTGATGTCACCTGGCCTCTGTCATCGATCACCAGAGTGTTGGCGTAATGGATTCATCACACTAAATTCCTCCCAAGGATGACTCAATGGCTTTGGTCCTCACTAATCAGCTGTTGATGCCACATACATTCAGATGGGTTCATTCCACCTCTTAGCCTTTGTCACTGTCCCACAAAGCAGTCCCCTAGACCCTATCCCATAGACTCATAAACCTTTGCATCTGCTAACAATGCAAGTAATTACTAATTCCCAGAAATAATTTTATCTCTCAAGAACACCAAACAGCCAGAACAGGACAAGCTGATTATTTTGGAACTTATTTATCCCAGAAATGGTAGTGATTCATCCTGACTGGAAAAACACATATTATGGTGTCAATTTTTCAATTTCCTTTTCCTTGCTGGTGGGCCTCATCCATCACTACCATCAAAAGGTTTCACAGAACATCCAGTTAGGCTAAACACTTGAAACAATTCAATATGCATGCAATACAGTATCAATGCATTTTTCTAACATTGATTAGTAACCATGACTTCCGTGTACACTGACTACATAAATATGTCCCCAGGAATCATTCTAAAGAAAGAGTAGAAACCAATATGGAAACTTTGGAACACGAATACCGAAGCATGGATAGGAAAAGGAAAAGAGTTGTAAAGCCAGGGAGAGCGATGGACCAGAGATGAGAAATGATTTCTTTAAACAGAGAGCTTAGATAGCAGTATGGTTCACTGGGGAGTTCTCACCTGTCCTCCTCTCTTAACTGCAACTCTCTTTTTGAAACAGTATATAGCTATATAGCCTTTTACACACACACAGAGAGAGAGAGAAAGAGAGAGAGAGAGAGAGAGAGAGAGAGAGAGAGAGAGAGAGAGAGAGAGAGAGAGAGAAAGAAAGAAAGAGAGAGAGAAAGGGAGATTAGAGTTAGAGAGATATATTAATAGATTAATAGATAGATAGATAGATAGATAGATAGATAGATAGATAGATAGAAATCACCCTGTTGAATATTGAGACAATCAGATTCTTTTTCTTCTCTTGAGGACCTGAGTTGGGGAACAGCAGAGAGGAGGAGATAACAATGGAAAGGGATTGAGGTTGCACAGTGGACCAAAGGGTTGATAGTAGGAGTGGAGATTAATTTAAATTCACTCCTATTGATAACAAATGGCTCTTTCTTTGTTAGACCAAGGTGAAACAAGTTGCTTGGAGAGAAGAGCGAAGGAAAGGCCATGTGGGTGCTCAGTGTGAGATACACTTGGACAGTAGATGAGGAAGTCAGCAGAGGAGAATGGGGCTTTCTGAAGTCGCTCTCTCCCAGTCCAGGCAATATCCTAGTTGTTAGAGTGAACAGTCTTCTTCTCTGTGTAACATGAATGAGAGGCTTGGTAATCAGAAGAACATACCTGACACAGAAGCTTTCCAGGTGAAACTCGTGTTTTCTTTTTAACTGTTTTTATTTTTTTAGTTTTTGAGTTTATAACACAATTATATAATCTTCTCCTTCCCCTCCTTCCCTCCAAACCCTCCCATGTACATCTCCCTTTCTCTCTTTTAAGTGTTTGACCTTTTAATACATAATTGTAGATTCACATTTACATGTCTCTATATATTCATACATATGGATATATGGACTATAAATGTAAATGCAACCTGGTCAGTCTGTATACTGTATAACATTACTTGTATGTGTCTGTTTTCAGGACTTACTTCCAATACAGTGGTCTTCTTTCATCTGTTGACCTGCCTAGCCCTTCTGTCTACACAAGCTGACGAGTTTTCTGTATTCAGCCTTCATTGGGATGAGGAGACCCAACTGTTCCCCAAGATGTGACCAACATAACCTAAATTACTTTTATTTCTTTTCATTATTAAAGTGATTTTGTAAATTGACTATTTCTACATTGCTAACTTGTTAATAAAGTTTTTAAAGTCTCACGATGCATCTTCTTATTCAGTTTCCTATGCGTTATGTTATTGTCATAGATAACATTTATTTTGAACTATCCTATACTTATCTAAAACAAGTAGACATGGACCATAAAAGCTGGTTTTAACTTCAGCTGGTGACTGATAGCATGTTTCTCTTTGGGATCTTACAGTAGAAGAACTTTACCTCAGTACTGTATTAGTCAAGGTTCATCCGGAGCATTAGAGTACATTTATTTCAATGATTTTATACTATTGGCTTGTAAGGGCTTGCTACATAAGTCTGAGATTAATATGGCAGGGTATATATCAAGAACAAGCTTGGCATTCTCAGATACAGGCTTTCTATCACTGTTGACAAACTGTTTGAGATAAAAAGCTTAAAGAATGGTTTGTTTTGTCTTAAATTTGAGAGGTTTCTGTCTATGGGCAGCAAACACTACTGCTTTGGACCTGTGGTAAAGTACCTATTAGGGTAGAATTATGTGCAGAAGCAGAGATCTCATGATGACCAAAAAGCAGAGAAACAGAGGGCTAATGTCACAACATCTACTTCAAGGCTTCAAGAAATATGAATTATAATATTTCTGCAGTCAACTTATCATATGCTTCAGAGTTCTACTAGGGTTAAACTGAATAATTAGGGACTATGGCCTTGACAATTTGATTCATTAAAAGATCAACAAAGTCCCATGGAAGAAGTCTGCTATACAAATAGAATGGGCTTGTTATGAAAAAACCATAGGAATTAATTTTATTTCTTTAAGTTTCAGTTTTCTCTGGGAAAAGTAAGCCAATTGAATTGGCCAATTTTCTAACTTGATGGATCCTTTTCTGTCCAAATGCCAGCCACATACCATCCTAGCCACTTGCATTTATTTCATTAGTAAATATTGTCACTTTATCTTCCAAATGCATTGTGAATACTACTATTGCTTAGTTTTATTATCCTGCTGCAAGAGCTTATTTGACTCATGATGTCCCGGCTGTTGTGTGTCTCCTTCAGTGTCCAAGGCAAGCTAATCTTCCTGCCTCAGCTATTGCTGTCTTTCTATAACTTGAGACAGATCATTTTCTTCATCTTAATTAAGGCTCTCTTATTATTAAAGGGAAACTCCAAGTTAGTTTTTTTTTTTTTTTTTTTTTTTTTTTTTTTTTTTTTTTTTTATGAATAGTGCATTCATATATGACCTAAGCTACATCCATCACTCTGGTCAATCTTCTTTGCTGTCTTTTGGCATCAAGCTTCCTCTTGTTTGTCCATTACTAAAGCATACTCCCCATACAAGGCTTTTATTTAAGTAATTTTGTCTGTCAAATGTATAAAAAGTTACTATAGGACTGACTCTTTGTGTAAAGATGCTTGCTGCCAAGACTGATCCCCAGGACCCACACCATGGGAGGAGAAAATGGACCCCTTCAAGTAGGTTTCTATCACCTGCACATGTTACAGCTCAGCCACCCCCACCTCACACAAACCAACCAACACATCACAAAGTGTGTAACTTTAAGAGAAGTAATAAATGGACTCCCAGTTCAGCTATTACCTGGGCTGCACCCACTTGCAGTTTGTTGTGATGTCATCTCTTCTTTCTCTGCTCTCTATCCGTTTGCCTTCCTCAGTTCCTTACAGAGCAGCCATATGCCTACTCTTTGTGTCCTCCATTGGACAACAGAGCCTTGGGCTGCTATGTTTCCTGTAGTGCCTGAGACAGTACCTGGGATGCAAATGGAATTCAAAATTATTTGTTGAATGGAAGAAAGGTAAAGAATGTCTACTATGAAAGTCAAAATGAGAACAAAAAAACAAAAACAAAACAAAAAAAAAAAACAGAAACAAAACCCCTCAAGCTGCAGTACCCGTCCTTTGAGTATTATGCGATGCTTTTGTGTCGAGGGGAAGAATTCTATAGCAGATTTGGCAGGGAATTCTGTCTGTTTCTCTTTCTTGAATGGAATTGTGCTGCCATGTCTCCCCTGGCCATTCACTGAATGGGTGTTTCTATGGTTACCATGTTATTTCTAGTCAGGATCCTGTTGAGGAAAAACCTGAATTCGGTATCTCAGGAAGTCAAGATTCCCTTGATATCCTATAAAGATACCAGGGAATTTCCACAAATCAGTTTCCTGCATTATTCAGTAAATTAGTTGGGGAGATGGATTGGAAGACATCTTTGGGGTTCAACTCTAAAGTTCTGAAAAAAATGCACCACGGGAGATAAATAAAAGGAGTTGCCCGTATGTTTGTGTGGCAGTGATGATCCCAGTGAAATCAATCCAATTTTTCTTTGCCTCTCACTAAGGGTCCTTGGCATCCGCTGTGTCACCGTGTCCCCATCGCTGTATCTAATCATGCTGGAAGCTATGTATGCAGTGTGTTCTTTCTGGTTTATTCTGGGAGCAGAAATACAATCGGAGATGAATACACTTCTACAGCCTAATTTGTTAGTTCACCCCAGAAAACAACTGAACTATGCCTAATGATTGCATTCAATGGGAACATCAGGAGGTGGCTGTGTTGCTGCCCAGAGCAGCTAGCCATGGAACTTAGAAACATGCCATACTTCGCCTGCTCAGTTTCTACATGTCCAGAGAATCACTAAGGAGATGGAATTTTATTCCCACTTGGCTCTCTTCCTCTTTTTTTTTTTTTTTTTTTTTTTTTTTTTGGTGGTCCCTATTTGATCCTGTCTGTCACTCCATTTGTCTCTAAGCTTGTTTCTATTACTTATAATCTGCCCAGGGCAAACCATATACAGCTGTATCGTTATTGAATTATGAAAACGCATAAGCACTTCTATAAGTCTGCAGGCAATGCTATAAAATTTTTAGAATAAGAAATGTTGCAGAATGCAAATTAATTTACATATGTTTGATACAAATTACAGAAAAATTTCATGCACAACTCCACCTCTATAAGGAACTCAAAGCCGGGGTTAACATAACCTGAAAAACTGTCATTTAACTTTTGGCATACTCTTTCCAAAATATGGCATGGGGAATTTACATTTTAGGCTCTACAGCAATATGTACACTCCTGTGTCTTATAGTTTCTGTTTTCTGGATTTCTTCCATAGACTAACTCTGTAGGTCCAAATGTTTTTCAGCACACATTAGTCTTGAAACGACTAAGCTTTCATACACTTATACTCCCAACATTTATTGAGCACATATTATGTACCGTGTATTCCTCTGCTAGGATTGATCATTGACCTCTAAGTTTAAGAGAAATAAGCATATAATTCCGTACTCCAAAGCAATGGTAAAGATGATATAACAATCAGGCAAGATGTTGTCAGTTCCCTGAAACAAATAACTGCATGGACATGAAATCATTGCTGATCTCACTGAATAACTTCATCCCTCATTTCCTTAGTGAATAGCCTCACTGTTTCCTCATCACTAAAGTTTTCCCTACACTACCTTTCCAAATTCAAAATAACCCAAAACGAGACTCCAACCTGGCTTAAAATCTCTCTTCTTGCAGATATATTTTATAAGTAAACTGCTCTGTTTGTCTGGCATAGCTCATTACCTTTCTGACTAAGAGCTATGCTGTTTTCTAAGTCTATCTTTGCGCTAAGTACCCACTACTCCACAAATAATACATAAAAATTGGTGGTAACTGCTTGACTGATCATGGTCTATCCACTGGATTCTAAAACATATTTTTCATTTTTTTTTGTCTCCTAGTGCAAATGGAAAATGCTTGCCAGAGTAATTGTAAAAGTTTGGTGGATTTTAGCAAAGTTCTTTTTTTTTTTTTTTAATTGACTAAGAGTGGAGAGAATCAATGCTCAGGTAAAGGGATTTCTGGGTAAGGAAAATATAACATCTTATGTAGGTCAAAGGACAATGCAGTTGTTTGGATCCTTTTTCAGTTGAATATGGATGAAAAGGAAATTTTGCTAATAAAATAAAATGATTCCCATAGTCAGCTCCCAGACAGATCTCTTTCTGAATGAGCCTAAAGAGTTGTGATTTCTTTCAGCCCAAAATGGCCTCGGATTTCCAATACCTATAGGAAGTTCCCTTAATTTATTTCTCTGATAGGAAATGAAATGTTAAGATACTATAGGGCTCGTGGCTGAGCCCCTTTGGCTTGGAACTCTGATGACAGGAACTGTCCCAAGATCTCATAGTCTCGGCATATGCTCTGCTTGTTTCCTGGAGCTTCGTGTTGGCTGCGATACTATGTTTACTGCACCATGAGTGTTTGACTATTGATTAAAACGCAACCTAAGCCTAACTATGGTTGCTGAGATGCCAGTCCCTAAGACAACATACACTTTAGATTGTTTGGAATTGATTTGTTTTGATTTTCATGTGTACGTTGCCTTCATGTGAGTGTGTGCACTACTTCCATTCCTGGGGCACACAGAGTCTAGAAGAAGGTATTGCATTCCCTAGAATTAGAGTTTCAGGTGAAAGTGAGTTACTATATGGCTGTTGGGAGTCAAACTCGGGTCCTCTGGTAACAGCCAGTGCTCTGCACTGCTGACCTCTCTCTCTCCAGCTTCAACAGTGGCTTAAGATAAAGCTTTATAAGTCAAGTTTGAAAAAGCACATAAAAATAACACCAGCAAAGCTCTCTGTTTTTTTTTTTTTTTTTTTTAATTATACCTATGCACTGGAAACAAAACCAAAAGCCAACAAAAAACTCTTGAACTAATTTTCATATCTCAGTAATTCTAATTACCTGCTAATTTAACTCTTCTGTTTTGGGGCCTACCCAAAAGCCAAAATATATTAGATATGTCAAATTTGTATAGTATCATAAATTCCTAGTTTATTACTATCAAGTATTTGTAGTATGATTAAATTTTTTAAAAAATAGTGCCTGCAGCTGATCTTTACAAATCATGGGACACTGGCCAGTATTTCCTTTTCAGTTCCACTATGTCCATGATCTGGAGCACAATCCAGGATTCCCAGGATACTTGAAATATAACTTAATCTTATTGCTACCTCCCAGAAACGTCTTGGACTTATTTATTTATTAAACCAACACTACTAAGCATGAGGCCCGACCCTGAGCCTACCAGGCTGATCAAAGTGTGAGGTTCCTTTCCCTGTAGGAGGCCTGCTCAGGAGTTTTACACAAGTTCAGTAACCTACAAAACAGCTGATCCATAGAAAACAATGAAGATGGTTTAGAGCCTGTATCCCGGAGTGTGGGGGCTCTGGAGTGGACCCGGGAACCTGGTCTTACAATGAGGCTTCAGTAGTAGAGAAGATACCATAGTTTCCTCCTCTTTGCTGCTCATATGGTTTTGGTTAAATGGGTCTGGCTGTAAGGTTACCTATCCCCTAAATTAAAGAGCATCAAAACAGCAAAACCAGGAGCCAAACAAAGCTTCTGTCTCTCACTTCCCCCAACGTAATAGAAGTGCGAAATAATTTTTGTCTTGACCACATATGATTTTCAGAAAACTACTAGTTTGGGTGTTAGCACACCCCGATTCTGTGGAGGGACTTGGATAACTCTAAAGAAATCTGAGTAGGAATCACATGGCCGAGTATGCTTTCTCTGTGTAGCCTGCTCCAAAGCTGACCTTTGGCAGCTGGCCTCTGGCACTCGGGGCCTTGCTAGGCATTTCTATGTGAGAATGAAGTAGGACTTCAGACTTGCCTCTCCCAGTGACAATTCTCAATTACATTTATAGACCATCTTCATTGTTTTCTATTGACCAGAAAGATTTCTTTTCAAAAGCTTGTTTTAGCTTAGTTTTTAACCTAGCAGATTGCCAAAGCATTGGCATTTTTAAAGTGATTCAAAATTGCTTTTTGGAAACACCCAAGAGCTATACAAACTTTAAGGCCAAAGTCTCCTTTTGTTCTGAACATCTTACATTTATTAAAGCACTGAATGATCTCTATTAAGTATGAAAATTGACATGTTGAGAAAGATTAGGAACAGCTTCAGACAAAATTGTGAACAATCTTGCTCCACAGATGACAGCAGTAAGATAAAGTCAGTGGCTGGTGGCCTCTGAGGCAACGCTACTGTCAGCAAAGCTGTGGGGGGCGTGGGGTAACTGTGGCCCAAGTTACCTCGGATCAGGGAGTCTATGACCTCCTCACAAACCAGGGTTACCAGTCAAGACAACTCTTGACTGGCTGGAAATGGGGGAACACTGGAAAAGTGTGTGTACATGTTAGGAAAGCTCAACTTTTAAACGTAAAGATTGTCATCGTCCTTGGTCCTTAACTTGAAATATGCTTGTTGCAAAGACACTGAGATAGTAGATGAAGTAAATGTATTACCACTCCTCAGTCCAAACTCTGAAAGAGAGAGAGAGAGAGAGAGAGAGAGAGAGAGAGAGAGAGAGAGAGAGAGAGAGAGAGAGAGAGAAAAGAGAGAGAGTTTTCTGGAGGTGTGACACCTTGCCACCCCAAGTATCTCTGCTGTTCATTCTTTCCTCTCTTAATGTCTTCCTTGGAAGAGATTTAGAAATAGCTGTTCCCATGGTTGGTGCAAGAAATCATCTTGTAATGACCTTCTGTAGAAGCAAAAACTGTACCTGTGGCCAAGCAATTATATCATAGGCCAGACAGGACAACTCATATTGGCTGTGGTGAGGAATCCAGCAAGCGGCATGATAGATCTTTATGATGAGTACTGACTGCTGGGCAGAAGGGAAAGAGACCCCTAACCCTACCCCAATTCTCTTTTTCATTAGCCTCCTGATACTATCTCCTGACTAATATTAAAAGTAAGCAGCCAATAAATATTGCACAAGCTCCCAATACTGAAAGCTGATAAAGTTTATTGTACTTATAAAATAAATAGAAGGAAATGCTTTCACTTCCCCTTTTACAGGTCTGTGGGGAGATCCTAGGTATAATTTATTGCTTCAATTTAAAAAATGCAGTCTCCCTTAACACATGCTCTTCCCCTCTCCTTGGTGTCTTATGTCTCAGGAAAAGCACATGTGAATATGCCCCCTTGGACACTGTCAAGACGTTTGCTTCAGAGTCCAATTTTCATCGCAATTCTTTAATGAAATCTTTAAAAATAATCCTCTTGTGAGTTCCCATTGCCACATCTCTTTCTTTTCCCATTGCTCCAGTAGTCCTTTGGTTAACACAGCAATCATTATTTCAGTGTTTTTAAGCTTCCCCCCATTCTGTTTTTGTTCTTTAGAACTTGTCAACACAGCCATTCCTTTATAAACATAGCAGACAGATATATGGCTGTCACTGAATATGTAAAATTCCTTCTAGTAATGCACATATAGACTGTGTCATTATTGAACGTCAAGGCTTCTTCTGATGAATAGGATATGAATGTCAATTATTCCCTAAATGCAGAGATGGGAAGTGGGCGCTAAGGTATCTTCCGGACCTATATACATAACTATTTTTATTATCTTATGCTGCTTCTAGGTCCTGGAAACTAAGTCTTTGTTGAACATAAAAATGGCAAGGGCTGTGGGCATCATCTGGTGTGATATCACCTTTATTTACGCCACTCATGGTTCTCCTCTTTTTGTGGCATTATATTTTGAAAGCAAGTTTGGACTTGAATTAACCAGCACCTTATCTTTTTGGAATCAATGTAAACACTTCCATCAATTAATGAATTGTTTATAATATAAGGCAGAGGCAGCAGTATTGTATTTGTGTTGGGGCGAGATGGACAGTAGTGTTGAGCTCCATCATCAGACTGGCTAACTTAAAAATAAATACCATTCAGGAGTCTCACTTATAGATTAGACGTGAAGCCTTGCCAAGAGAGACATGAAGTATAAACATGTCATAATAAGGCTTGCTACAAGAAAATTTATTTATACTCATATGTATTAAGCCATATTTCAAAATGATGCAAACTGTTTTAGACCATTAAGAAGACATTGTTTTAATTATTATTTTAAATAGCTATACCAGATATTTATTAGGGACAGGAGTTTAGATACATTAATTATTCTTTATCCCTGAAGTTTTATGAAAAAACCTGAAGGATTGAATATTTGTGTCACGTTAGAGATGAGAAAACTGATATTCCCACAGGTAAAATCATGGGCACATAGAAGGGTTTTAAACCCGTGTCGTCTGTAGTCTATGATAGTGCTATAACCAAATGTTATTTCAAAAGATCTGAGTTAGTGAGGTCCCTGTGGTTCGCACTCTGATCTCTAGAAGATCTGAATCACTATGAGGTCATGTCTACAATTTTTAAAAAGAGATATGTGGACACTACAAAGTTGTTTGCTTTTTCATCTTTTGATTTTGTTATAATAAAAGAAACCTAAATAACACCCAGCCACATCTAATCTTTCATTAAAAAGGCACTACAGGGGTTAGTAGCAGGGTTCACTGACTAAAGTGCTTTCCATGCAAGTGAATCTGGGTTCAGATCTCTAGCACTTACTTAGACAAGAGGACCCTGGAACTCCTACTCAAACTGTGAGCTCTAGGTCCAATGGGAAACTCTGTTTCTGTTGTTAAAATAAGGAGGAGGTGATAGAATAAGATATTGTATATTAACCTCTGCACCCACATGCATATACACACACAAGCATCTCCCACATATCTTCACCAAAACAAATGCATACATATCCATATACTTCCCTCATACAAATTAAAGAGGCATCACACAACAGAGGTGAAACAAATAGGAAACATTCATGATTGAGGAAATTATGCATTGGTTTAGGATTATCTTGAAAATTTATATTTCTAAAACACATTTTTCCCCAACCTGCATCAAATTATTTTACTTCTTGCTCGATATTTTTTATAGGTTGTCCTATGCTTATTTGAAAAAAAATATTTTATGAACATGATCAATCATTGTTGATCATCACCTTCCCTAGACAGGTGTTCTCAGGTTTGTCTGTCACCAGGTCCCTCTACTTCCTGTCTAGCCTGATAAATGGTTAGGAATTCTTCTGCAAATGATGCTGGCTTATTTGCTCCCATGTAGTATCTATTCAAATGTTTGCTCGTGTAAGTGTAGAACTATATATATTTTGCTTGATATAGTTCCAAGCTTCCTAAGTTGAGTCCTCTGATTGTTCTGCCCTTCCTTGGCTGTTGGTTATTTATTTTATTACTGAGTCTTTTTTGAAATGCCTTATTTAATAAAGGTATTATTTTATTTAATTGGTTTTACTGGCTTTTAAAAGCATCACTTTTTAAATCTCTGGTACTGTGGGATAATCTGATATCTGTTTTGTATATTTTGTGCCTCAGGACATGACAGCCTTTCCTCCACACAGTCCTTGTAAACACAATGGGGTAATAGAAATGGTCGAAGGCCTGAAGTGGGTGAGGGTCCTCACTCCTATCAGGATGTTGCTGCTTTTAGATCAGTTTGCTGACATAGCAAAGAAGTGTATATATTTACAAGTATGTATGTATCAATAACTGTTTCTATATGGTGAAGATCTATGTCTTTATTAAGCTGCACAAAGCTCATACCAATGTCTATGATTCCTATTCATTACTCTGTGAATCAGCCTTGCTTCCTTCTTCTGTGTATCTGTAAGCTCACAATCTAATACTAAAACACCTGGTTCCTACCAACTGCCGTCTGCTATATATACAATGTTTTCTGAATTGCTAATCCAGACAGCCCTGAATACAGGACTTCTGTGTAGTTCCTTTTACATTTAGTAAGAGAGCCCCTACTCCAATGACCTTTTAATGCTCATAGAACTAACCTTTTAAAAAATAACTCTACTTCATTATATATAAACATTTATATAGCCAGAGGGTAACATGATCTGTCAATACAGGCATACATCGTGTCATGTTTTGATCAGATTAAACCCACCTATGTCTTCAAACATTCACCATTTCTTTATGGTAAAACCTTTCAAAACCCATTCTACTTACTTTTCTCAAATGTACTATACCTTACTGTTATATTTCTTCTGTGCACTGCTTTTCCCTCAACTCTTTAGTGGGGTCCTTGCATACCTGTAAAATGCAGACATTGTCCTAGTTCACCTTCCTTTATAGAATACTATGATTTTCCCAAATAGTTTTAAAATTTTCAAAATATTCAGTCTCTATGCTATAAAGTTACATAGGTTTTGGGGAAATATACAATGTTTGGCATATAGGATAGTTTAACTGCTGTAAATGTCTTCTTCGCCTTATCTAGTCAATCTTTCTTCCTTCCCTCAAACTCCTATGAACCAACCATGCTTTTTCCTCTGACTATTTTTGCTTTTCCTGCCGTGATGTAGGTAGAACTGTGAAGTATGCGATGTTCTCAAACTGGCTGTCTTCCTTTAGCCATATAAACTTTAAGCTCATAGATCTTCTGGTATCTTCAACATCACTTGCTTGTATTGTTGCCTAATATGCATTGCCTAACAATACTCTTGTTTCCTTACTTGTTAATCCATCATATAAAAGACATCTTGCTTATTCCTGATCTTTGGAATGTAGGAATAAAGTTCTATAAACTACTGTGTGAATATAAGATTTCAATTCAGTTCGGTAAAGATGTCGGAGCACAGTTGCTGGATCTCACGGCAAGACTTACTTTGTGAAAAGTGATCAGGCAATATTCCAAAGAGGCTGGACCACAATGGCACAGAGTTCTTGTTCTACATCTTTGCTAGTGTTGTGTTGTGTTTGGATTTTACCCATTCAAATAAGTAAGTAAGGGTGACTCCTTACTGTTTCAATTTATAGTTCTCACGTGATATATGATGTTGAGCCTCTTTTCAAATGCATATTTTCCATTTCTATCATTATTGAAGATATGTCTGCTTGGATCTTGTGTGGATTTCAGTTGTTTTTTTTTTTTTATTGGTATGTATTACAACTCATATTTATATTTTTAATACCAGGCCTGTACCTTTTGTTTACTTTATGAGTATACATCCGAGTCTCACGTTTAAGACTAATTCTCCTAATAATGTCTTTCAGAAAGCAGATTTAAATTTTAAGAAAATTCTGTTATTTTTTAAGAACCCTTTCATTAACTGTATTTAGAGTGTATGTATGTGTGTGTGTGTGTGTGTGTGTGCACATGCACACATGTGCCAAGTTATATTTGTGGAAATCATAGAACAACTTCTAGCAGTCATTTTTCTTCTTCTATCATCTAAGTACCAGGCATGATCTCATGTCTTCAGGCTCACTGGTAAGGGCCTTTACTCACTAAACCAACTCATCCTTCGGTGTTTTCTTTAATGAATCTTTGCTTTGATACTTTATCTAAAAGTTCATTGTTACACTCAATATCTATTAGAGTTTTTTCTCGCATTTTGCAGAAATTCTTGATCTGTTTATTTTATATTGAATACATGTTCCATGCTGATGTTTTCTGAAAAGTATAAATTTCATGTTCTGGTAATGCTTTTGAAAATAGATATTCAGTGTTGAAATGAAAAGACTAAAAACAACCTGTTCGGCATTGAAGTGACTTTGTGTTTCTATCAGAGATCAACTGACTATTTGCCATGGTAATTAGGCTCTTTATCTGGACTCCCCTATTTCACTGATCTATGTCCTTTGAGAAATTCCCAGTATTTAATGATTATTATCTTTATGTTGAACCTGGAGATTGGATACTATTGACCTTCCAACCTAGTTCTTTCTCAACATTGTATTAGATATTCAGTCTTTGTTTTGTATATGCAATGCTTTTAATGTATCTCCCCAAAGTTGTATTCCTGAACCGTAATTCCAGTGCAATACTGTTGGAAGACCAGACATTTAATTCATAGAGTCAACTATCATGAATGTATTACTACCATTGGAAAAGAAGTCCAAGGAGGTTGTTTGCCTTCTTACATCATTGTCCTTCTGTACTGCATGCGACAGTGGGTAAGAGGCTCCTTACAGCTTCTGCCATCTCTGCCTTAGACCAAAAAAAAGAACACCTTAATCTTTATAAATACTATAATCTTTTATATCCTGTTAGGCCAACACAAGATGGATTGAGTCTCTGCATAAACTGAAGATGGATACCTAGAATTTACATGCAGAGAATTTAATTTGGATTTCGTTAAGTGGATTATGAACAGGGAAGAATTTATATCTTAACAATATTGTCTTTTAATCTGTAAATATTCAATCTCCTTCCTACATCTAGGTCTTCTTTGGTTTCTTTCATTGGAACTCTATAGTTTTCTACATGTGGTTATGTATCTATTTCACTAGATTTATACTTTGAAATTACCAACACTTCTCTGTCTCTCAGTGTGCATGTATCTGTGCACATGTGTCTGTGTAAATGTGTGTGATGGTTGAAGCTGGGTCTCTTCACCCTGTCTCTAATTCAGCAAGTCTGACTAGCCAGCTTGTTCTGGGGAATCCCCTGTCTCTACTTCTCCTGCTTGCCTTGGGATTACAGCCACCGCCATCTGGCATTCCTATGGGAACCAGGAGTGTGAACACTGGCCTTCACACTTGCATAATAAGTACTTTACCTGATGAGCCACCTGCACCACTACATCGCATCAGTTTTTGGTTTTTGTTCATTTTAAATTACAATTGTCTGTTGATAGCTTCTATTCATTTTTATTTACTTTGAATCTTTTATCCTTTTCATTAGAGATTTCTCTGGTTTAAGTGTCACAGGTAGTGTCAAACCTACAAACATTTTGGGAGTTTCAACCATCGTTCTGTTACTGATTTGTGTTGATGCAGTTTGGGTTGGACAGCATACTTTGCAAGATTGCTATTGTTTTAAACATGTATGTCTTGAGTGCCAGAACATGGTCTGTCATAATGAGTTTCCCATGAGACCTTGAGAACAATGTTTATTCTGTGGCTGGATAAGGGCTTCCATAAATGTCAGTGAGCTCAAGTTGACTGATGGTGTTGTTTGGTTAAACTCTATCCTTACTGATTTTTCTGCCCACTTGATCTAACAATGACTGTAAAAAGGGTGTTGGCATTCTTGCTAGAACAGTGGATTTGTCTTTTTTTCCTTGTTCCATCAGGGTTTTCTTCTCATGTTTTGACATGTAGGTACATAGCCGTAACAATTGCCGTGCGTTCTGGGAAAGCTGACCTTTCATCGTTTGTGATGTCAGTAACAACTTTTCTTTTCCTGAAGCCCCTCTTTGTCTAAGATTAATACAGCTCTTCTTGCTTTCTGATATTTTTCTGGACGATAGTATTTTGTTTAGAAGAATCCTTTGTGTCTTTTTTTTAAATTAGAGTAAGTTCGTAATAGAGCATATGTAGTTTAAGGCAAGTTTTTGTTTCTTTTTTGTTTTGCTTCCATGCTCTGTTCATTAATGAATTGATACCTGCTCAGTTTATATTGTCTATTCTTTACATTCTTATTTGCTTCTTTTATTTGCTTCCTCTATTGTTTTTCTTCCCTGAATAGAATTGAATATCTTAGATGATTCATTTTCTTTATCCTCTAAACATAGACGCCACACAAATCATGTTTTAGTATTTGCCTTTAAATTTAAAATATACATTTAAATAATGATTCTAAATATGCACATGTGTGTGCACTTGCATGTGAGTTTGCTTGTATGTATGTGTGTAAATATGTGAGTATGTATAATAGATGAAAGTTGAGACTGGATCTCTTCACCCTGTCACAAATTCAGCAAGTCTGACTAACCAGCTGACTTTCTGTCCATTCCATGCACTTGAGTTTGTCAGCACAGCATTGTGACTGGTACTTGTAAGAGTCATCAATTAGATTAATCAAGAAGGAGAAAAATAAATCTTTGATTATACTTTTATTACTTCTCCATATCTCGTTTTTTCTCTATGAAGGTCCAGGTTTCTGACCTTTAACATTTTTCTTTTCCCAGAAGAACTTCTTATAACATTTATTTTAAACTCTTTCTGGCTATAAGAATCAAACCCAGAGCACTTATGAATGCCAAGCAAGTGATCTGCAAAGCCAGAGCTGTAGCTCTCCCTACTTGTCGCCATTGGTGCATTGCTGTTTTCTAGCCATGAATTCTCTTCCCCTGTATTTACTGCCAATGTCTTTGTTTTCCGTTCTTTATATACTTTCATGGGATAATAAACTCCAGATTTGTCATTTGTTCATTTTTGGTGGTTTTTTTGGGGGGGAGGGCTTTTAAGCACTATATTTCAATATAACTGGCAAGAATGTTACAAATATGGTGGAGTGAGAATAAAACTTTTTACATGGAATAGTTAAGTTTATAGCCATGTTTCTTGTCCATATTTTAGTCATAAAACTAAAACATAGAGATTTTCAATTTTTGCTTTTCAAAAATACCCCCTGGATATTTTTGTATTTTGTATATAAATTCCAAAATTACTATAAATTAATAGACATTAAACCTTGTAAATTTTAAATCATATTTACAAAGATTAATATTTATTATATAAGCCTTAGATTTAAATATATATGATCAAATACATATTCAATATATATCCACATATATCCATATATCAACATATATTCATGTTATGTGTATCCATGTAATATATATCTATATATACACAAATGATATGAAAGGAAAGGAGGGAATATGTAGGCATTTGGAGTCTAAAGGAGAAAGAAAATAGGAGATTTTGAGAAGTGTGAAGGACAAATATTGAAAGAGCTTGCTTTTTTTTCCAACACTAAATAAAATTATTTCAAAATCATTTTGACATATTACATCATAAAGTTTTCACTCACTATTTAAGGCAGAATTCTCTGTTTTCATTCACTTGATATATATTATACTTTTTTTCTCTTTCAAATTGATTAAAAAAGAGAGATACATGTACAGATTTTTAAAGGCATTTTGGCATAACACTTTTAGAAGTTTGATAGTTTGCATTGCAATCTACTAGTTACCATAAGCATAAAGTACATGTAGAACAGAATGTAACATGGAAACAGTGAGAGTATTTTTGCTGTTTTTTAATACATTCTATTCTCTTACTGGTTACATGGTCTGTGAGGAGAAGTCTGTAGCAAATTTTAAAATCATTTTTTTTCCTTTGTAAGAAAGATGTTTTCACTACACTATTGATCTTCAAAATCTTCTTTGGCCCTCTGTCATAAGAATATACAGCCACATTTACTTTTTGATATGTATATTTTGTGGTTGTCCTTGAGCTCCTTAAATCTTTAGTTTGTTGTTTATCAGTATTTTGAAAGTACTAAGTTGTTATTAACTCAAATACATTTTCATTTTTAGCATGCTAGTTAATCAGGCTTGCACCTTTGGAAACTATGTAATGCCTCAACATTCTTTTCTACTACTATAAATTATTTTAGTTTGATTTTAGTCTGACAACTTCTATTAATATATCTTTTTTACAACTTTATTAAAAACAGATACATATACAGATTATTAAAAGCATTTTAGCATAAATATATATGAATATATTTTCACAGTATGTGTTTTTTTAAAGGTTTGATAATATACAATGAAATATTACTATTTACAAAGATCATAAAGTATATGTAAAACAAAACGTAATATTAAAACAGTCAAAGTTTTGGTATGTAAAAATTTAACTTAATGATTTTTAACTACCAAAGGCTATCTTTTTAGCTCTTGGGTTATTAATGGTTTAAGACCTGGGTGTAGAGGGTGCTATATACTTATTTTTTTTTAAGAAGCACTGAGGCTTCCACATTTTGGCTTTTCTTTTTCTTTTACTTTTTCTGTTTGAGCTTCATATAGTCTGTGAGTTGTTTCTTTGGGTATTCAGAGCTTTGTGAGGCTAGTATCCAACTATCAGTGACTGCACTTTGTGTCTGTTCTTTTGTGACTGGGTTACCTCACTCAGGATGGTATTCTCTAGATACATTCATTTTCCTAGGAATTTAATAAAGTCATTGTTTCTAATAGCTGAGTAGTACTCTATTGTGTAAATATATCACAATTTCTGAATCCATTCATCTACTGAAGGACATCTGGTTTTTTTCCAGCTTCTGGCTATTATATTTTTAAAAAAGGCTGCTATGAACATGGTGAAGCATGTGACCTTATTGTATGTTGGAGCATCTTTGGGGTATATGCCCAGAAGTGGAATAACTGGATCTTCAGGTAGTACTATATCCAGTTTTCTGAGGAATCGCCAGACTGATTTTCAGAGTGGTTGTATCAGTTTACAACCCCACCAACAGTGGAGAAGTGTTCCTCTTTCTCTGCAACCTCACCAGCATCTGCTGTCATCTGAGTTTTGGATCTTGGCCAATCGGACTGGTGTGAGGTATAATCTCAGAGTTGTGTTAATTTGCATTCCCTGATGACTAGGGATGTCTAGCATTTCCTTAGGTGCTTCTCAGCCATTCAATATTCCTCAATTGAGAATTCTTTGTTTAGCTCTGTACCCATTTTTTAATAGGATTGTTTGAGTCTCTGGAGTTCAACTTCTTGAGTTCTTCATATATATTGGATATTAGACTTCTATCAGATGTGATATTGGTAAAGATTTTTCCCATTCTGTTGGCTGTCGTTTTATTTTCTTAACAGTTTCCTTAGCCTTACAGAAACTTTGCAATCTCATTTAGTCCCATTTATCGATTCTTGATCTTAGAGCCCAAGCCATTGGCGTTCTGTTCAGAAAAATTTCCCCTGTGCCTATGTGTTCTAAGGTTTTCCCCACTTTCTCTTCTAACAGTTTCAGTGTACCTGGTTTTATGTGGAGATCTTTGATCCACTTGCATTTGAGCTTTATCAAGCTGCTAATGTATGTATGCTCTCTCCAGTTTGTTTTTGGAGGCACACAGAGCTATAAATTTTCCTCTTAGTACTGCTTTCATTGCATCCCACAGGTTTGGGTATGTTGTGCTTTCATTTTCATTACATTCTAGAAAATCCATAATTTCTTTCTTTATTCCTTCTTTGACCATGCTATCATTGAGTAGAGCATTGTTCAGTTTTCATGTGTATGTGGGCTTTTTGTTGTCTTTATTGTTATTAAAGACAAGCCTTAGTCCATGGTGATCTTATAGGGTGCATGGGAATATTTTAATCTTTTTATATATATTGAGGCTTGTTTTGTGACTGACTATATGGTTAATTTTGGAAAAGGTGCCATGAGGTGCTGAAAAGAAGGTGTACTCTTTGTTTTAGGATGAAATGTTCTGTAGATGTCTGTTAATTCCAGTTGGTTTATAACCTCTGCTAGTTTCGCTGTGTCTCTCTTCAGTTTCTGCTTCCATGATCTGTCTACTGATGAGAATGGAGTGTTGAAGTCTCCCGCTATTATTGTGTGTGGTGCAATGTGTGTTTTGAGCTTTAGTAGGGTTTCTTTTATGAATATGGATGCTCTTGAATTTTGAGCATATATGTTTAGGATTGAGAATTCATCTTGATAGATTTTTCCTGTAATGAGTAAAAAGTGACCTTCCTTATCTTTTTGATAACTTTTGGTTGAATGTCTACTTTATTTGATACTAGAATGGCTACTCCAGCTTGTTTCTTGGGGCCATTTGCTTGGAAGGTTTTTTTCCCAGCCTTTAACTCTGAGGTAGTGTCTGTCTTTGTCTCTGAGATGAGTTTCCTGTATACAGCAACATGCTGGATTCTGTTTATGTATCCAGTCTGATAGCCTATGTCTCTTTATTGGGGAATTGAGTCCATTTATGTTAACAGATATTAGGGAGTAGTGATTGCTGTTTCCTGCTATTTTTGCTGTTAGAGGTAGAATAATGTCTATGTGTCTTTCTTCTTTTGGTTTTCTTGCTTAGTTTTTTTCTTGCTTTTTCTAGGGTGTAGCTTCTCTTCTTGTGTTGGGTTTTTTATCTATTATTCTTTGTAGGGCTGGATTTGTGGTCAGATATTGTGTAAATTTAGTTTTTTCCTGGAATGTCTTGGTCTCTCCATCTACAGTGATTGAGAGTTTTGCTGGGTATATTAACCTGGGCTGACATTTATGTTCTCTTAGGGTCTGTATGATGTCTGTCCAAGATTTTCTAGTTTTCATAGTCTCTTTTGAGAAGTTGGGTGTAATTCTGATCAGTCTGCCTTTATATGTTACATGGCCTTTTCCCTTACTGCTTTTAGTACTCTTTCTTTGTTTTGAACACTTGGTGCTTTGACCACTATGCATTGGGAAAATTTTTTTTTTCTGGTCCAACCTATTTGGAGTTCTATAGGCTTCTTTTATGCTCATGGTCATCTCATTCTTAAGGGTAGGGAAATTTTATTCTACAATTTTGTTGAAGATATTTACTGTGCCTTTTAGTTGATATTCTTTACCCTCTTCTATTCCTATTATCCTTAGGTTTGGTCTTCTCATTTTTTCCTGGATTTTGGTTTTTCCATCTTCTCTGAATGTTTTGTCTATGTTTTCAATGTTGTCTTCAGCCCCTGAGATTCTCTTTTCCATCTCCTGTAGTCTGTTGAAGATGCTTGCATCTGTGACTCCTAATTTCGTTTTTAGGTTTTCCATATCCAGGGTTGTTCTTTTTGTGTTTTCTTTATTGTTTCTATTTCCATTTTCAATTCCTCCATCTCTTTGGTTGTGTTTTCCTGTAGTTCTTTGAGTGATTTTTGTTTTTCCTCTTTAAAAGCTTCTATTTGGCCTGTAATTGTTTAAGGGAGTTATTCATGCGCTTCTCCAAGATCTCCTTCATCATCGTGAAGTATGATTTTAAGTCTGGTTCTTGTTTGTTCTGGAATGTTTGGCAATCCACTACTTGCTTTGGTGGGAGAGCTGGGTTCTGATGTTGCCAGATTATCATGGTTTTCATTGCTTAAGTTCTTTTGCTTTCCTCTTGCCATCTTGTTATCTGTAGTATTTGTGGTCTTGTTGTTAGTTACTGGCACCTGTCTCTCCTGTGGATCTGAGGGCCTGTGGGCTTAGGAAAAAAATTGCTTTTGAGTCTTCTGCTTTTTGTGGGAGAGCAGTGAGTTCTGGTGGCAGGTACTCAGTTGTCTTTGTGGGCTCAGGTTGGGGAGCTCTTGTGAAGCTGCTCTGGGAGATTGGCCCTTTGGCCACTGATCCTGAATATGAGTGGTGGGGACCTTTTTCCAGGGAGTACAACACTCTCTGTTCACTGAGAACTAAAGGTGTGCCCTTCCTGGGACTTTGTGTCAGATTCACCTCTGGTCCAGGAGTAAAAGCGCCTGTGGAGCTGATATCCCAGAACCGCCTTCCCCAGGCAGATCATGATTTTCTCTGACACAGTTCTGGGCACTGCCTCCAAGCACTCTCTGTGCTCTGGGTACTCACTGCACAACCTCACTAGGTCTGTGACCCAGGTTGCCTGCCGGTTTAGGTGGAAGTGCTTTTGGAAGTCAGGTCCACCAGTACAGCCTATCTGGGCAGATCTGGATACTCTCTTACTGTGGGCTGGAAAGGAACTTTTGCTACAATCATCGCCTTCAAGCACTGTCTGTGTTCTGTGTGCTCACGCCAGAGCCTCTCCAGGCTGGCCCAAGTGGCAAGGCCCTGGGCATCTGGTCTGGGAGCAAAGCCTTTTCCAGCAGATAAGTGTGAGCATGTAGTACTAAGGAAGGAGGGAGGCAGACTCACCCCTACCAGAAAACAAGCAATTCAGCATTCTAAAAAGAACATTTAGTAAGAAGAATACATGTGCTATTACTTCTCAAATACCACTGTCTGTTTTGAATAAGAAAAAAATCACAGCTTTTAAGAGCAGGAGAGTCAACAATATTGCCAAATACTTTGGAAAATGACTGAAGAGTTGACAATGGCCCTCCTGAATTCTGTAAGTGATAACAAAATCAGAGGGTAGGCAGAAACACAGAAGGCATTTCACCAAAAAAAAAAAAAAAAAAAAAAAAATTACATAGAGTAAGTACTAGAGTCAAAAATTTTTGTAGTATCATTAACTCTTCTGGAAACAAAAAATTTAAAGCAGAAGACCTCAGTATATACCTATCAAAATGTAGATGCATCTGTGTGTGTGTGTGTGTGTGTGTGTGTGTGCATTTGTATGAAATGAGAGAGTCACATTGTATGCAAGAGGTTGGAAACCATAGGTCACTAGCTATCAGTATAAACACAAAACTATAAGGATACCTTTGTTGTAACTCAAATTTGAAGTTTCTTAAATATACTGTGTAACTACCATGTGGTCCATAAATTGTACCCCTAATCATTCATCTCAGTGAATTAAAAATTTTACACAAAACATTAGTACTACTGATTATTGTAGCTTTTTTTCCATAACAGTCCAAACTATAAACAATAAACGCCAGTACTTATGCCACAAAATACCTCTCAGCAATAGAAACGCTTTGTACTTAACTCTGTCATTGTCAAAATCCTGACACCATTACAAAATCAACTCTCTTTTTCACTAACCTTATAAAATATTAAGTGCACACAATTTTATAATGTTGCTGTTTTCTATTATACATTCTAAACCCCAATTGAAATATGCTTTTCTTGAGCAGACACATGGAATTTTAGGTGACACAGAGCACTGAGTCCTTGAGAAACATTCAAATCATGTTTCAGCAAATCACTAGAATATTTCCTCAAGCAGCCATTTTGGTTTCTTGGTCAGAGCAATCTGTAATTGCGACAGGTTACACTCAGCTCACTGAACTTTTACACAGTCCTGCAGCACTCTTTAGAATTCTTTTTCTTGTCTTCTGTGACACAGTACTATTTTTATTCCCTTCTTTGATTTACTTTTATCCTTTAATATCTACTGCTAATTTAAACGTTACTCAAATCATTTTATCTAAAGCTGAGAAGATTGCTTAGATGATGACATATTTGTCATCCCTACAGAAAGACTCACATTAGATCACAATGTCTAGGTAAAAAGCTGGGCATGGTGGTAATTATATATAAATTACATGATAGTAATTACATATAAACCCAGTGCTGGATTGGGGTTGAGACAGAACTATCCCTGTAGTTTGACAGCCAGTTAAGGCAATCAATGCACACGAGATTCAGTGAGAGATCCTGACTCAAAACTATAAGGCAGCAGTGATAGAGGAAGACACCCAACATTGACCTCTGTTCTCCACACATACTCATGTGCATTAAACACATACACACACAGATACAAATGCATCACAAACCTTAAATACATAAATAAATGTTTTATAAGCCTATTCCCTTTCTTCACTTTCATTAGCATATTTTGACCTTAAAATAACTTTTAAATAATTCCTAAGTTTTAGCCAGACTTAATTTGATGAACAAAGCAATTTTGATGTGTCTGTGGTTCTTCAAAACAGAAAGTCCAGCAGCTTGTTTTTTCTCACTGGTTTCCCAGATAGTATCCTCATTTTGTATTATGTTTTATAAGGATCTCACAAAGACGAATGATGTACTCTGTTAATGAACAAGAAAACATTAGAAATTTGTCCATTGAAGGTGGCACACTCTTTTCTGTGTTGAAAAGGACACCTCTCCCAGTAGCTTAATCTCTTATTTCTATACATTATGTTGGATCATCTATTGTCACAACAACACTACACAAAGGCATGGGCTGACAGAGATCAGTTGAACCAGAGATCTTTTATTCTCTGATCTTGGGCTGTTATCCCATTTGTCATTTGCAGGAGACTGAAATATTCATATACAACCATGTGGGACAGCTTTGGCCAGTAAAGAATAAGTCTCACTAATTTGACCCATCAAACGGGTATATCTGATATATGTTCTTTATGGACTATACAGCATATTGGATTAACCCTCAGTTTTTATTCAGCTATAATTCCCTTAGCAACTTCCTGGAACTGACATTTCCATTTTTATCTTTCAGTCTTCTCACAACCCAGTTAAAATTTCTTTTACAAACAGACTGCATGACCCTTTCTTTTATCAGGCTTCAGAATTTTAAGGCCAGACAAGACTAAGAATCAGTATCTGAAATGCCAGGAAAAGTGACTTGAATTTCATTAATAGAAAATGAAAAGTCACTGAAAATTTAGTAACTATAAATTAGCAGGATCACTCTATTTCATGGTTTAAGGTGAACTGCATGTCTTTTATGAGTTTAGGGCTAGTGAAGGAAAACTGATGCATTGGATTTAAGGTTGAGGGCTGTACTAGGATATTGTATCCCACTTTAAATGATCTGATATTTTGTGCATTTGGGTGGGATGGTCAACAAGATCAAAATACAAATTTATATCTTGGTCTTAGACGTTATGTTCTCACCCCAACTCCTTTAGTATTTTGGAATGTGACTTTATTTAGGAATAGGGTCACTGACAGTGTATTGATTTAAAATTACACTGTTATTGGAGTAGGGTTGGCCCCTAATTCAGTCTAAATGTTTTCCTAGAAAAAAAATGGACATAGATAGACAATGGCTGATCACCACAGAAGATAAAAACAAAGCTTAGAGTAGTGCTGCTTCTAATCTACTGCAACCTCGATTTTCAGCTTCTAATTTCATAATCTTTAAGACAGTATATTCCATCTTATACCATCCAATCCATGATAGTCTTCTGTGACAGACCCAGGAAGCTAACATGCTAAAATGGGTAATGATACATCATTAATACAAGTAAAGAAGCCTACTGAGGTGAAGAGGAAGAGTGGAAGGAGGCACTGCTTCAAGAGTTTGGCATATCTGGTTTATTGAAAGGGATATATAAGAGGCATAAGTTCAAATTGGAATTTTTGTGTGATGGGGTGAGAAACATGGTCCCCATTAACTGAGCTGGATAGCAGAGCATTATGTTAATAGGAACAAACTCATCTTCTGCATGTAACTAATGAGTCTGTACTTGAAAAGCATGCTCTCTCTGTGTGTGTCTAAAGCCTTAGGTGCAGAGAGAAACCAATTAGGCAAATTGAGTGAAACTTAGATAAGGAATTTATGAGAATGGAAGAGTGGCTTAAAAAGATGGAAGGAAAGAAATGTACTTAGATAGGCTAAGTGATGATTAAGTGGAGTTTGACGATAGGAACACATGTTTTAAAGAGGAAGCACCAAAGAAGAAGCAAAGTGATACAACGAGAAAGATGCACACCCTATGCCAATTTTAGTAGCAGTTTTATATAACCCTGGGAAAGCATTTTAATAAGATAGCAAACACAGAAATCACAAAATGAATAGATGACAAGTATTTTAACATTTGAAGGAAAACTTAAGTGTATATTAAAATCAACAAAATATAAATGAGAAAAAAGTTTATCCAGGACTGGTATACAGTTAATAGATAACATTTATGATGTAATCTTATTTAAAAAATTTTAGTATATTTAATTTTAAGTTAAGAGATTTAGATGAAATGATAATATGTTTAGGTAAACAAATAGTTGAAAAGATGCTTCAAGTAACTTTTTCTCAAATCATATGAATTCAAACTATATTTTTTGTTTAAGAACTGCATTGGTGGGCACACAGAAAACTGGAAGTCTTGTACTTTAGTGAGGGCTTTAAAACATATGTAACTTCTTTCAGAATAACTTCAAAATTATTTCAAAAATTTAAATGTGCTTATGCTTTATTGTGTCCAATCAACTTGTCAGAAATTGTTCTACAGAACCTCTCAGAGATTCATGGAGGAATATGTAGCGTGATTCTCTTCTGTAATTGGGTTGGGGAAAATTCGAAACAACCTAAGTGCCACTATTAATAAAGAAATGTTTAAGAATGAGTAGCAAATGATGAAGAATGGTAACAAGAACTGAGAATACGATGAAGTCAGTGTAACAACAAGGTTGCTCTCCATATAATTGTCACAAGCTAGAAAGACTTTTGTGGCATATGTTTAAGTGTAAAAAGTTATAAGCTAAGTGTTGACAGTAAGGAAATAGATATGGAAACCATTGTTGAAAACCCTTATTAATATTTACTACAAGTAGGTGAATTAGTTTTTATATCATCTTGAATGGATGAGTGATTTGAGTGTAAATGCATTCATTTTGTGACCATAGCTTCTCATAAAAAACAAAGACATCCAAGTTAAGAGGAAATTAGATAAGCCCATTGAATGGTGAGAGAATAAAGGACCCATATAGAAGACTCTGGTGTGAGATGTCTACATGTTAATGCTCTTATAAGATAGCACGTTATGTTTTTCAAAATCAGTAAACTCAAGATGAAATTTTACCTTGGTAAATCTATTCTGTCTGTAAATATTATGGATTCAAGTCTAGAGTTTTATAAGCTTTATAAAATTTCATGATAACTTTCAGGTGCACTTTTATTTCTCCAAGGTGCAAGCTTGGGTTAGATGCTGAAAAGCTGGATGAGGAAGGAGAATCATGCCAGCGAGCTTGGCGGATGAGCATATTCATACCAACGGGTCATTGATTCCTTTCTAATTTCATTACTGATGCTAGGTGTCTCTGTTAGGGTTTCTATTGCTGCAGTGAAACCCCAGGACCAAAAAGCAAGTAGGGAGGAAAGTGTTCAGCTCACACTTCCACAGCACTGTTCATTATTGAGAGAAGGAAATAAAACAGGTAGGATCTTGAAGGCAAGTGTTGGGATTCTGTAAACCCTACTCCACAGTTACCTGGCAATAGCCAGGTATGCTTTGCCCTAGTTACCTTGCCCCCTCCCTTTCTCCGTTTGCCCTCCTGCTCTCTTGGTCTTTCACCCCTGCTCTCCCACCTTGCCCCTTTTCTACCCATTCCCTTCCCCCCTCTCTCTCTATGTGCTCATGGATGCCCTCTACTTCTCCTCCTCTCTCCTTTCTCTCTCTGCCTTTACCCCCCTCTTAAATCCCCTTCTCTTTACCTGAATAATTCTATTCTATACTATACCATCTTATGGCTGGTCCCTCTGGGGGAAGCGATTCCCAACATGGACTCCCCAGAAGCATCCCTCTTGTCTCTATGCCTCAAAGCACCTCCATGGAACATGTCCCCCCCCCCCCCATTTTCTTCATCTTTTTCCTAACAGCAAGAGCTAATGCAGAGGCCATAGAGGGGTCCTACCTATTGCCTTAATTCCCATGGGTTGCTCAGACTTCTGTGTTATGGAACCCAGGACCACCAGCCCTTGGATGTCACCACTACTGTGGGCTGGGCCCTTCTCTTATTGTTCACTAATTGAGAAAATGTCCTACAGCTGGACCTCATGGAGGCATTTTCCCAATTGACGCTTCTTCTCGGATATCTCTACCTTGTTTTAAGTTGACTCAAAGCCAGCAAGTATACTAGGTGATATAATATCTCACTTTATTTTGAAAAAAAAAAAGAAAGACCAATAATTGATATAAAAGGCATTTCCAGGTAAGATTATTCCATGAAAAGTAAATCAAGGTATTTTATTCTGTAACACTTTATATCTGGGGGAAGAGCCATATTTTATGTGGATTAGCTATTATCTAAGAGTATTTAGCATTTGGCTCCTCCTTTTGTGTTGGCATTTAGTTTAGACTCTACCCCACAGTTCCCTGGCAACAGCCAGATGTGCCTGACTCACTATAAAAGGGACTGCTTGCCCCCTTTCCTCTCTCTGCTCTTGCACTATCCTTTGCTCCTGCTCCTTCTCTTTCTCTCTTTATCTTTCCATTCCCTTTCCCACTCTCTCCCTGTGCTCATGGCTGGCCTACCTTCATATGGCTGGCCCCTCAGGAGAAAGATATTCTTAAGTATGGAACCACAGATGCAACCCCTTCCCCCACATTTGACTGTACATCCACCAATCACATTCCTTATCTCTTTATTTCTATAAAGCAGAAGACCTTGACCCTGGGTGATCTGCCCATTTGTCCTGGCTTCAGGTATGAACAGAAGGCCAAGATTTACACCCTCACATCATCTCACATTCCTGGGCACAGCAGTTGAGCTCATCAGAATCTATCTTAGATTCAGTCCTATGGAAAGGCTATGGCATAAAGAGTGATGTCAAAGTAATTTGTTAGAAAATGTGCCCCCCCAAAAGGTGTAGATAGAAGGTGAGGAGAAAGTGAGACAATTTGATTCTGAGGCAAGTCATGCAAGGGTACAGCATGAGGGATTATCCTGTACAGCCTCTCACCCAGGGTTTAAAGGCTCACTTGCTATACTTTATTGCAGCAGCTGGACTCCAAGTGAAATCAGAAAAAGAAGAAGGAGAAGAAGAAGATGAAGAAGAAGAAGAAGAAGAAGAAGAAGAAGAAGAAGAAGAAGAAGAAGAAGAAGAAGAAGAAGAAGAAGAAGAAGAAGAAGAGAAAAAAGAGTATGGAATGGGGCTTAAAAGAGTGTTTATAAGCTTTTACTGCCAATCTCTCAAAGGAGTCCCACAGGATACATTTTTTTTTTAAGGATATAGGAATTGTGACGAATTATGAATGTTGCCAAACTAGAAAACTCATTAGAGGTACAGGATTCATTGACAGTTTTGTTTGTTTGTTTGTTTGTATGTTTTTTTAAAACCTGGAACCAGTCATATCATTAGCTCAGCACATACCCAAATTTCAAGTACCCTAAGGAAAGCAGGTATTCAGCAACAAACACATTATTTGTGCTAATGGATTAGGCACAGTGACTTTTTCCTCCCTTCAATTTGGAGTTTTTCCCAGATTTGCTGATTCTTTGTTGAAGAGATACTTTGGGCTCATTCCTATGGGGAAGTTCTGAAGGCAGAGCAGGCTACAATTTACTTTGAACAAGGCAGCTAAGAGTTTATTTCCATACCTGTATGTCGTTTGTGTAAAGGACACCTGCCAGAAACAGATTCCCAGGCACTTTTAGACACTTGTATCTAAACTGGTTCCAGATGCCAGAGGGCAAAGTCCTCAGAAAGAAATGGAGGTGCTGATTGCAGTGAGTGACAGCTCGTGCTAAGAGACAAGCCCAGGAGATGGACCTGGCCCTGAGGGGATGTAGGTGAAGCACTGACAGCATCTGTTTTCCTTGCCCACCCTGGAATAGTGTATCCTCAACCAAAAATAGAGAAGACCCTTTCTTGAGATGAAAGGTGTGAGGCAGAGTGTGAGCCTCAAGCTGTGTGGAGCCACATTTTCTACCACAGGTGGAGGAGCTTTTCATGTTGGCTGAGGCTCTCTGCACACACAGGAAAGTCAGCAGAAGACAGGCTTCAATAAACCACAGACAAACACTATCTGCTGACTGGGCTCCAGGTTCTCCTTGAAGCTACCAGACATACCTCTCATTTGCTTATAGTTACTGTGAATGACCCTGTTTCTTCCTGTGTATTTCATATCAGCTGGTTTATTTTAGCTTCGGGACTTGATGTAGGCCTTACCCTGTAAAATAGACTGTGTTTATAATGGAATCCAGAGACATTTGAAAGTAAATTTTATTTCCATTTGAAGGAAGGAATGGGAGTTCATAAGTTGGGTCTGTCTATTTTCTAACAGAGATTTTGACAAACTACAACCAGATCCAGCATTCCCACTCATATTGCTAGCCACTTCCTTCACTTCATCTTTATAAGATCTGTTTACATCTTAAAATTAATAAGGAATTAGGGAGTTCAAAATATAGTGTTCTTAAATATGCTATTTAGTTTTATGTATAAAATATAAATGGAAGGCTGTTCTTTTTTTTTTATCTGTACACCTACACAGTGTCCTTGATTTTGTTTTTGACCAACAGAGCCTGAAATATTTATAATCTTGACTTTTGTACAAAAATGTTTACCAACCTCCATACTTTAAAAAAAATGAAAGAATAAAATAGATATCTCAGGAAAAGAACTGTCTTATTATTATAAAATTTAAGAACATTATGCAATGTTACATGTCAATCACCTAAAAACATTTTAGATTCCCTCTGGATAGAAACACATGGGTAACATGAGAAAGTGCAGTAGAGGCATCACTGTTGGACTGTGTTAGGGAGAATCTCTTCCCACGTGCAGTAGAAGATAGGGCTCAACTTAGTAAAGACCACACCTACAGTGGTTCCAGTTCTGTTCTGCCTCCACTGTGAGATGCTATTTGAGGTCCACAACAAGAAAGAACCGTAAGGCAGGACCTCCCTTGACTTAGAACTTGTTATTCAGAAACCTTATCTTAAAGAATTTATTAAGTTTTAAATTCAAGTTTCTAATTCACTTGGAGTGAAAGACCCTCGTCCAGAGGACCTTTATCCGAGGGGACCCCAGGACCCAAGAATCAGCCGAGACCACTGGCTGCAATCAGCATGAGGGTTTATTTGATCAAAGTACACAGGTACCTGCAGGCACACAGTTTCTCAGAGGACTTGCGCGCCGGACAAAGGGGCAGTCCCCTTTTTATAGAGCTTGAGGGGGCAGAAGCAAGGTACAGAAGCAGAAGCATAGCAACAGGGTTCTAACTGGTTAGTTTAAATGTGGCCAGGGAGTGAGCCCAAGGACATGGCTCCAAGGAAACAGCTCCTGGTAGCAGCCGGGGCTGCAGCTTTCGAGGATAGCTGCTTTGGGCTCTTCTGAGAGCAGCTGCCTTATAGGGCTTGTTTAGGAGCTTTCTGTTTTCTGTCTGTTGCAAGCTGGCTGCCCACCGACTTGTTTGGCCACCTGGGTCCCTGAACTGGCCCGCCCTGTGTGTGGGCAGCCTTACAGAAATGGCATTTATTGTTGCTAAGCAGGGGTCTTTCAGGAGTTCATTTAACACATGTATCTGAAGCACATTAATGCTCCTGTTATGCTACCTGGACACAACTGCAGGGAAGTAGATGGAGAGAGCTTGCCCCTGTGATATCATCAATCTGCCTGATAACATGTACCCATACGACTTCCTTGTCGCCAGCACAGACTGAGTTCAATCCCCAGTGCATAGCTGTTATGAAGTTCATTCCCACAAGGAATGATCTACCAAATATACACACTATGAAGTTGTGGTCAGCATGGGGAAGGAAAATACAATGAAAATGATAACTGCTAATGTTATGAGCACTTATTATGGGATTAGCTGTATGCTTAGTAGTTTGCATGTATGATTTCATGTGTTCATCTTTAGGTAAGACCTTAAGAGAGGGTTCATGTATTTTTCTAATTTTTCTCATTTTTCATATTTTCTCATTTAGGATGGCTAAGTCACTTACCATTAATCAAGTCAAATTGGATAGAACAATAGGCCTAATAACTTTTATTCAAGGCTGAATTCTTGGCTAATGATTATTGCCAATGGTAGTGGACTGTTGGTACCTATATAGACTAAGCAAAGCATTTCACCTAAAAGGAAAGGCCACAAATATGAGATACAGAACTGCAGTAAGTACTATATTCACAAGGGAAGTCTTTATTTTTTATTGGATGTTTTATGTATTTAAATTTCAAATCTTATCCCCTTTTCCAGTTCCACCTTCTACCGTGTCCTCTGTCCCTGCTTCTATAAGGATGCTTTTCTTCCCACTCAACCACTCCTACCTCACCACCCAGGCAATCCCCTACACTGGGCAACTGAGCATTGATAGGACTGAGAACATCTTCTCTTGTTGATACCAGACAATGCTATCTTCTGCTATATATGCAGCTGGAGCTATTGGTCTTTCCATGTGCACTATTTGGTTGGTGGTTTAGTACCTGGGAGCTCTGGGAGGGGGTCTGGTTGGTTGGTATTGTTTTTTCTTTGGAGTTGCAAACCCCTCAAGCTCTTTTAGTCCTTTTTCTAACTCCTTTATTGGGGTTCCCTTGCTCAGTCTGATGGTTAGCTGCAAGTATCCTCATCTATATCAGTAAGGTTCTGGAAGAACCTCTCAGGAGACACCCATATCAGATTCCTGTCAGCAAGCACTTCTTGGTATCAGCAACAGTGACTGAGTTTGGTGGCTGCAAATAGGATGGATTTCCAAGTGGGGCATTCTCTGGATGACCTTTCCTTCAGTCTATGTTCCACAATTTGTCCCTGTATTTGTCACTGTAAGTATTTTGTTCCTCCTTCTAAGAATGACTGAAACATTCAGATTTTGGTCTTCCATCTTCTTAAACTTCATATGGTGTGCAAATTATATCTTGGGTATTCGAGCTTTTGGGCTAATATCCACTTATTAATGAGTGCATAACATGTGTGTTATTTTGTGACTGGATTACCTCACACAGGATGATATTTTCTAGTTTCATACATTTTCCTAAGAATTTCATGAAGTCATTGTTTTTAGTAGCTGAGTAATACTTCATCATGTAAATGTAAATAAAATACATTTTCTGTATCCATTCCTCCATTGAAGGACATCTATCTGTGTTTTTTCCACATTCTGGCTATTATAAATAATTCTGCGATAAATATAGTGGAGCATGTGTGCTTGTTATAGGATGGAACATCTTTTGGGTATATGACCAGGAGAGGTATAGCTGGATTCTCAGGTAGAGCTATGAGCAATTTTGTGAGGAACCACTAGACTGAGTTCCACAGTGGTTGTACCAACTTGCAATCCCACCAAAAAAAAAAAAAAAAAAAGGAGGAGTGTTTTTATTTTTTTATTTCCTTGACAGCATGTGCTATCACCTGAATTTTTTAATTTTATCCATTTTGATTGGTGTGAGGTAGAATATCAGGATTGTTTTGATTTGAATTTCCCTGATGACTAAAGATGTTGAACATTTCTTTAGGTGTGTCTCTGCCGTTCAAGATTTCTCAGTTGAGAATTCTTTGTTTAGCTCAGTACCCGATTTTTTAATAAGGTTATTTGATTCTCTGGAGCCTACCTTCTTGAATTCTTCATATATTTTTGATATTGGCCTTCTATTAAATAGAGGATTGGTAAAAATCTTTTCCCAATCTGTTGGTTGTCATTTTATCCTATTGGCAGTGTCCATTACCTTACAGAAACTTTGTAATTTTATGAGATCCTATTTGTCAATTTTTGATCTAAGAGCATAAACCATTGGTGTTTTGTTCAGGAAATTTTTTCCTGTGCCCATTTATTCAAGGCTCTTTCACACTTTATTTTCTATTAGTTTGAGTGTATCTGGTTTTATGTGGAGGTCCTTGATTTACTTGGACTTGAGTTTCCTACAAAGAGATAAGTTCTATTTGCATTTTTCTTCATGCTGAGTGCCAGTTAAATCAGCACTATTTGTTTAAAATGCTGTCTTTTTTCCACTAGATGGTTTTAGCTTCTTTGTTAAAGATCAAGTGACTATAGGTGTGTGGTTTCATTTTTGGGTCTTCAATTCTACTCCATTGATTTACCTGCCTATCTCTGTACCAGTACCATGCAGTTTTTATTACTATTGCTCTATAATACTGCTTAAGGTCAGAGATAGTGAATCCTTAAGATGTTCTTTTATAGTTGACAATAGTTTTTTGCTATCCTGGGATTTTTGTTATTACAAATGAATTTGCAAATTGCTCTTTCTAACTCTATGAAAAATAGAGTTAGAATTTTCATGGGGATTACATTGAATCTTTAATTTGATCATGATGGATGACCATTTTAATGTGTTCTTGTATTGGGTTTGTGAGCATTTTGTTGAGTATTTTTGATATTGATATTCATTCACTGAGTATTGATATTCATAAGTGTAATTAGTCTAATGTTCTCTTTCCTTGTTGGATATTTATGTGCTTTCGGTTTAAGGGTGATTGAAGCTTCATAGAACAAATTGGGTAGTGTTGCTTCTGTTTCTATTTTGTGAAATAATTTGAAGAGTATTGGTATTAGTTCTTCTTAAATTTCAAATAAAATTCTGCATGAAATCCATCTGTTCCTGGGCTTCTTTTTATTGTTGCTGTTGCTGTTGTTGGAAGACTTTTAATGACTTTTTATTTCTTTGGCTTATGGAACTGTTTTGATAGTTTATATCTCCTGATTTAACTTTGGTTTTTGGTATCTTTCTAGAAAATTGTCCACTTTATTCAGATTTTTTCAGTTTTGTTGAATCTAGGCTTTTGTAATAGTATCTGATGGGCTTTTTTTTTTTTTTTTTTTTTTAATTTGGATACTGTCTCTGTACTGGTTAGTTTAGCTAAGGGTTCATTTATTTTGTTAATCTTCTCAAAGAACCAGCTTCTAGTTTTGTTGATTTTTGTATAGTTCTTTTTGTCTCTGCTTGTTGATTTCAGCTCTGAGTTTGATTATTTCTTGCTTTCTACTTCTTTTGGGTGTATTTGCTTCTTTTTTTCCTAGAGCTTTCAGGTGTGCTGTCAAACTGCTAGTGTATGCTCTCTCTAGTTTCTTTTTGGAGGCACTCAGTGCTATGAGTTTTCCTCTTCTGCTTTCATTGTGTCCAATAAGTTTGAGTATGTTGTGCCTTCATTTTCATTAAATTCTAAAAATTCTCTAATTTCTTTCTTTATTTCTTCCTTGACCAAGTTATTATTGAGTAGAGCATTGTTCACCTTCCATGTGTATGTGGGCTTTCTGTAGTTTTTATTGTTATTGAAGATTAGCCTTAGTTGGTGGTGATCTAATAGGATGCATGAGATTATTTAAATCTTTTTGTATCTGTTGAGGCCTGTTTTGTGACCAATTTTATGGTCAGTTTTAGAGAAGGTACCATGAGGTGCTGAGAAGAGGTATATTCTTTTGTTTTAGGATGAAATATTCTATAGATATCTCTTAAATTCATTTGTTTCATAACATCTGTTAGTTTCACTGTGTCTCTGGTTTCTGCTTCCATGATCTGCCTATTGATGAGAGTGGGATGTGGAAGTGTCATACTATTATTGTGTGAGGTGTGGAAAATATTGCATTTGGAGCATAGGTGTTCAGAACTGAGTTTTCATTTTGGTAGATTTTTTCCTTTGATGAGTATGTAGTGTCCTTCCTTATCTTTTTTGATAACTTTTGGTTGAAAGTTGATTTTTTTTCAATATTAGAAAAACTGTAACTTGTTTCTTGGGACCATTTCTTGGAAAAAATTTTTTTAGTCTTTTACTCTGAGGTAGTATTTGTCTTTGTCACTGGGGTATGTTCCCTGTATGCCATAAAATACTGGGTCCTGTTGATATATTCAGTCTAATATTCTATGTCTTTTTATTCGGGAGACCAGCTCTTTCCATGTAGGATTTGGGTTTAGAGGGTTGTGGGACATCTTTAGCTTTGGGGTGTAGATGGAGACTGTTTTTGCAGATGGCAAGAACAGTCTTTTTGACTAACAGTGATGACCCACACTGAAAAATCATAGAAACCCAGAGTAGGCTAATGGCACATGCAAAAAAGCTTGAATGACCTTAGCAAACATGTACCTAAATGCCATAATTATGCAACCCAAGTAGTGATTTGCAGAATGACTTTTGACTTGTTTGAATGATTGGATAGGTTGGCTTTGGATTATAGCATTGAATGGAACTGAAAAATGCGTATATCTGGGGGTTGGTGTCTCCATCTCTCTACTGGAGTCCCTATCTCTCTTCTGGGGGTGATCTCTTCAGGTTCCATGATCCTACCATTGGGCATTATGGATAAAACCACTCACATTTAGTCTTGGAAGCCTCTGGAACTTCCTAGAGATTCCTTTACTCCCAGCAGTTGAATATTTTCATTCATTCTTCTTGCCCTCTGGGCCTCTCTCCTAGCCTTCTCCATATCTCATCCTGTCTCTCTAGTCCCCTCCACCTCCTCTCTTCCACTCAAGTCCTTCCCCCTGTCTGTCTCCTGTGACTATTTTGTTGCCTCTTCTAAGTGGGATTTAAGCATCCTTACTTCCTTCTTAAGTATAACTTCGTCAAGTGTTTGGGGTATGTCATGGGTATTTTTAGGGATGGAGATACCAACCCACCTACAAAACTTTCTACTGAAAATTGCTCCTGTCTAAAAGAAATGCAGGAACAAAAATGGGGCAAAGACCAAAATAATAGCCTACCAGTGACCTGTCCAACTCAGAATTCATCTTATGTACCAGCACCAATCCTTGACACTATTACTGGTGCTAAGTTGTGCTTGTAGTCAGGAGCCTAGCATGGCTGTCCTTTAAGAAGATCTAGTCTACAGATGACTGAGACAGATGCAGATACCCACAGCCAAGCACTGGACAGAAGTCAGGACCCCTTTGGAAGAGTCTAGGGCAAAAATTGAAGGAATCAAAGAGGATAGCATCATCACAGGAAGACCAAAAGTAAGAGGTCCAAACTAACCTGGACCCCTGCAAGCTCCCATAGACTGAGCCACCAACAAAAGAGCATGCATGGGCTGATCTGCCCTCAGCACATATGTGCTGCCTTGTCTAGCCTTGATGGGTGGGTGGGAGAAGATATACCTAATCCTTCAGAGATTTTATACTCTAAGGTGAAGGGATACCCAGTGGGAAACCCTCCCAGAGGCAAAAAGGAAGGGGCATGGGGGAAGAAATCTACAAGGGGGTACTTGGAGGAGGGGCAGCATTTGGGATATAAATAAACAAAATAATTTATTTACAACAAAGAATGTCTATATCAGTCAGCATTTTGTAGAGAAAGAAGACCAACAGAAAATAGATAGGTAGGCAGATGGATGGAAAGATAAAAGATAGATAGATAGATAGATAGATAGATAGATGATAGATATATGATAGATAGATAGATAGATAGATAGATAGATAGATAGATAGATAGATAGATAGACAGACATTTTGAAGTACCTGCTTATCAGATTATGGTTGCTGGGAAGTACCATGATTTGCTCTCTACAAACTTCTTATCAGTTGGAGGAAATCTAGCTTCATTTCAAAGAACCAGAGGAACCAGTCCTGAGTCCTAGGGCCAAGAATAAGGAGTACCTTTATCTAATGATAGGGAACAATGGATGTTGCCATGGTGACAAGAGAGAGAAAATCTACCTTCCTCTATCGTATGGTATATTTAGATTCTCAATAGACTGGATGATAAGTGTGGTCTTATTTATTCAGTCTACTAATGTTAATACTAATATCTTAAAAACCATCTTCCCAGGTATAACTCACTACAGTGTTTTACCAACTATAGTCCCTACCAAGTAACAAGTAACACATACACACGCACACACACACACACACACACACACACACACACACACAAACACCACATGAATAGTCATTGCAATGTTGCAAGAGGTAGAAGAGAATTAAGTATAATTTAACTAAAAATTGGTTTTGTTTTGAATACACTAAAATGTTAGTTACTAGTTATTCAAGTAAATATGTTTTGTAGCCAATTTGAATATTTGACTTTTGATAGTAGAGTCTGAATGAACAGCATAGGGGGTTGTGACTGACAGTTGGAGGTGAGGTAATGATAAATGATCAAGACATGCAGAAGCCTAAAGTATAGCTTTTTTAGAAACTCACAGTTTGACTGCACAAGGAGGGGGAAGAGCCAGACATGAAGATCCTTCACCAGGGTTATGGAGCTAAAGAGAGCTGTGTGATAGAGCCCAGGGAAGACTGAGCACAGAGGCACTGGTGCTGAACAGGACTGCTGTCAGACAGACACAAGACTAAGCACAGAGAGGATCTGATGAGCAGAAGTCACTGGGGACAGGCGAGAGAAAGAATTTGTTGAACCCAAAAGGGGCAGGGTGGACTTAGAGGGTGCTCAGCTACAATGTGGAGTTAATTACATTGGACTGTGCCTTAAGGGTATGGTCAACAAAAGGCAAGAAATTGAAGTGTTTTAGTGAACCACACTTTTTATTCATGTTTACAAACAAAGGGACGTGAGAGATTCATCTTAGCGAATTTCATGCCCCAGTAATATTTTGTAGAACTTTCTCATCTTTTCTGGAAGATAAGCTGATGGTAGAAATGTATCGTTTTAGCACTGCAAACTGAAATGTACAATTTCCTAGGTTACCTCTCCATCAATATTAACTTTACATTTTCCTTAGCATGTCATCTTTCTGTGCTGACAGGAAGAAGAAGAAGGGAAAAAAAAAACAAGTTAATTGACTGAAATAAAAGTGGAATTTCTAATGCTGCCTATCTACATGATTTCTCTGCCAGCTTTTCATGGGTAACAGAGTGTCTAATGTTCAGGGACAAGAGGCTTCAGACCACAGGGTGCCTGCCAGCTCTCCAGAGGGCAGAAACCCACATTTGCATGCATATGAATGAAGCCAGGAATAGGCTGAGAGATAAAAAATGGAGCAGTTGCTAGAGCTGTGCACTGTGTAAAGGGACCTGTAGCCCCCTGATGGAGGGGAAATTTGGACCCTGGATAGGTGGAGTACATAATGTTGTTAGAAAAGAGCTGTTCAGTGACATGATATATTTTCCCAGCATGCTATGCCAAGGCAGCACGTTGTTTAATTATGTAAAGTATGAAACCAGTAACTCCTCTCACCTTCCAAAAATGCTTAGGCTTGCAGAAGGAAAATTTGGCATCCGTTTCCATTCATTTCAACTCTGAGAGAAAAGGCCACTGTAGAGATATATTGATCTTTGAAAAGGTCAGGTGAAGATTCATAGGTCAAGGTGCTACTTCTGAACAGTTAAGATGAGGATGTGAAGGGATGATCCATGGGGGAAAAATACAATAAAACAAAAACAAAGGAATATTCCATGTGTTCAGTCAAGAACATTTGTGACCTTTTAAAACGTAAAACAGCATAGTATTGTGTATGTTTATGTGTACATGTACATATAGTGTATGCACATATGTAGAACTCTATCATTATTAGCTTGAAAATTGAAGCCAATTTCAGAAACTAAATTTAGTAAACTGCAACAAGTAGAGATCTATTCATTTCATTGTATGGTCTTGAAATTAGAAAGAGAAAAATATATGAGGAAATTTAAGGAAAAGAGATCAAATACAGGAATGAAGAGTGAAGCCGTAGATCTACAAAACAGAAAGTTGGAGTGTTAAGGGAAAAATTAAAAGAAAAAACAAACAAACTAAAGGAGACAGAATGAAAGAATGACTATGGGAGAGGTTACCACTACTGACATGGAACATGTGTCCAGCGTCTATATCCTGAGTGTTGTAAAGAGCTAAGAGGGCAGGTGAGCAAAGCAGTGGACAGGAGGACCGTGGCATAGCAAGCCTTCTGAGATGAGCAAGCTGTTTGGAGATCTTTTATTCTTTTACATATTGTTCTTTTGTTAAGAGACCCAGACTGGATCCCTATAGTGACCCTTTAAAATGAGGACAAGCAGCTTAGAACAGTTCTTTCAAGTCTGAATTCTATTGTGTTTCATTACTCAAGTTGATAGCCAATGTTTGAAATAAAATGCTAGTTTCTTTTGGGGTCTTTGAAGTTTATTCTCACATGTGATGGAATGGTCACATTTCAGCGGGTAACCCTGGTGACTGAGAATATCATTCTAGAAGTTGGCTACAACCAGCTCATTCTGTCGCTTTTTAAAAATCTTTCCCTCTGTGTACATAATGTGTATCTAAGTAAGAATGATACCTAACTGGTTCCAACCATCCATCCTCCCACCCATAAGGTGTACTATACAGTCTATAACTCTATGAGTACCTTGTGTCTACTGTGCGGGAGGAAGGGTGTGGTCACTATCTTTGAATCACCTCCTCTGAAACAAACTAAAGTCATTAGAATGGGGCACATTGTCTCAATCAAAGCCTTCTCGAAAAAAAAAAAAAAAAAAAATGTGGGTCCTTTAGACTATACAACACCTAGGTTTTTTTCTAAAATGGTTGCTGGTTGCGAGCTGACCACAAACTTTGGAGGAATTAAATATCCATATACCACATGCCTGTAATTTTATCTTTGCCATTTTAAAAACATCTAGATTACAATTTCCAACAGGAAGATCCTGTTCTCTTATATGTCTCCCATAAAGCATAACACACCTTTTTTTATCTTTGCATATGACCAATCTAATACACTGTTTCCCTCAAACAACTGCTGAGAAACAACAGAATGCATATATAAATGCACACTCAGCATACTTTGTATATTTATAAATGCATTTATGCATTATAGCTGAACTCTTTCTAGGCCATTGAAAGCTAGCCTTTCATTTTATGTTCTTGGCTAAAGAAGGTATACCTTGTTCTACAAATGCTATTAATACATGAGATCTCCTCTATCATGTTCATAAGCAGATTTATTAAATGACGTATTCTCAACCCTGACCTTTTGTGTTGCCATTATTTTATCTTCTAGCAAACAGGTAAGGACTCTCCTAGACAAAAGGACCTCTGCCTTTCCTGTGCTAACATAGAGAATTATAATACAGGCCAACACAAAACAAGTAGTTCTTGTATTGTGTGCCTCTCCCAAAGTGCTCCTAGCTCCACAAATGCTTTACTCTCCTACACAGGGTATGGATCTAGAGAAGATACAAAGCATGGACTGCCAGGCAGTCATCCCAGCATTATGTTTTCATATAAAAATTGTTTTATTAGAACATAAAACATCTTATGCTATTTGGAGAGGGAAGTTTTTTTTTATATAACAATGAAGGTAAAAATTGTAGGAAGGATTACTTTGTCAATAAAACATATAGTGTTTACTATCTGGCCCTTCATTTTAAGAGTGTGTCAGTCCTTGGGGCACAAATTAGTGTTAAGTGAATGTTTTACTAAAGAAACTACAGAAAAGGAGCTTAACATAGATTATGAGCACTAGAGGAAATCCAAATTCCACTGTGACTTATTCAAAATGTCTCGGTGTTATGAAGGATCTTAGATGTCGTGAAGGCTAACTCCCAGTCAACAAGAATGCAGGTAGAACTTTGTCTTTCTGCCTCATGAAGAGGCTAAGCTAATGAGACTGAGAACAAGACACAGGAGAATTGAAGAAGCATCTGACCCACACATTCTTACTGAGAAACTAAGGAGAACCACATGTGTGTTTGCTACATGTCCATGGCTCAGCATTTTCAGCCTTAATTCATAAGTAAGTGGAAACTGGACTTTGTGTCTTGAGTTGTAATCTTTCCTTAGTGATGAACAATACTGGGTCTTGATGTTGGGACAATGAAAAATGAGCCACATCTTCCATCAACTAAGCAATCACAAGGATAAACCGTGGTGTTTGATAGGTGTAGTAAGTGTATTTTGCTTCGTTGGGATGTTAAATCATCTCAAGTTTAGGAGCATCACACACACACAAATACACATGTGTTCACACATGTTCATACACACTCAGACACATAATTTATGCTGAAGATAGTTTTAATATATTAATTTTAAAAAAGAGGCCTTTGAAAACTTATAGAGTCACTGTTTATGTGAGTTTTCCATATTTTTAAAATTTTCATTGCATATGCTCATTTGTTAAGTAATATTTCCATACACATATCTATTGTACATTGATTATATTTTTCCAACACTCTCCCTTTTTAACATTCCAGTTCTGTTATTCCCTTTTGTTGCCTTATAATATCCCCACTTTAATTCCATGCCCACATACCTGATTTTATATGTCCACTTAAAATCTAAGAACTATGTATAAGAGAAAACACATATTTGCTTTCTTAGACTGGCTTAATTTGCTTAATATAATTATCTTTAGTTGTATCAATTTGCTTATAAATGCTAGAACTCCATTGTCTATGACAATGAATATACATATACCAAGTTGATTTCTCTGTGGCAGAACACCTAGGTAGGTCTCATATCTTACTATATACCTAGTGTTGTATAAATATTACCATGAAAATATTTCTGTGAGAGATTAACCTAAGAGTGTCAGCAAAGTGATAATCTAGAAATGAATGAGTTTTTCTTAGTGAGTAGGTAAAATAATTTACAAAAAAAGAAGTTTAAAAAGAAGGAAAATACAACACCAGAATCATTGAGTAAACCCCATAATGTCTAAAGAGCACAATCCCTTTAATAGGTCAGTCACTACCTTTATTTCATATTTCTTTCCATTTTTATTATATGTCTTCCTGAGTTTTTACATATCCAATGGATGCCTTTTCATTTCAGATATTAATTCAAATAGACTCCTTTTTCTTCATGTGCTAACTGAAGTAGAAGATTCCGATGCAGATAAAGAACAGAAACAAGACAAAAGAAAACAAACAAAAGCATGTTTCATGCAAAGATTCTTTAAGTTATATGCCACTGTTCTGGATAAATGCTCTATAGATGTAATATTTTCCACACAAGTAACTTAATCTGACATATTCATATGATGATCCAGAGATAGAACAAAACCAGTGATATTAATTTTTACTGAGTAAACACAGTGTTTCACTAGAGTTGGACCTTAGGGTGTCATGAGTGTTAATAGGCACTATAATCTAGGTATTTCCAGTTGATGTTGGTTTTCAGGGATGTAAAGATGGCTCTTGCCTACTGTGGGAAGTACAGGGGAGCAGGTGATCTGCTGCCTTTCATCCACATCCAATAGAAATAAAGATAGTGGCTTTATTATTGGGATAAATAAGTTTTCAGCTCTCTATATTACTATTTACCTCCAAGGATAGAAATACAGAAGACAAACACCTTATGAAACACCAATGAGTCGGCTGTTAGCAGACAGATTCTCCGGGAGAGTCTGCTTTGTCTGGGTGAGTCAACGTCAACAAAAATGTCTGAAAATTACACACTGTTTGATTTAGGTGTAACAGCTAGTTATCATGTTGGGAGAATTTTGTGGGTAAATCAAGATGACATAGACATCACAATACCGATTTAATAAATGGTTATTATTATCTTTGTCAGTAAGCTTTCTCACTTTGTCAAAAGCGAGAAAGGTCTAGCCTTGTGGAACCTGAGGTTTAGTGAGGAAAAAAAAACAAGAAATGAATAAAATAATTGCAAATTAGGAAAATTTCAAGACAAGTAATTTGTTGTACTATCAATAATAAAGGAATGCTGAGATGTCAGCAGTCAGGGCTGGAAAAAATGCACATGTAGAAATCCTGAGACATGTTGAGGTACTGAAAGAAGCCTGACATTTTTGTAACCTTATGATTAAAGGCGAGAGAAACAAAAGATGAAGGTTTAGCTTGGGCCGGTTGGTATAGACGAACAAAGCAGTAGCTGTTGGGTAGAAGGCGTGTGATATCTGGCTTATGTGTTCAGAAGACAACTGAGTCTGCTCACATGCATTGTGAGTGTGTAGTCACACTGAAACAAGACGATGGATCAGAACCTGATGCTGTGTGTCAAGTGAGCACTGCAGGAGTCTTCTACTAGGCTACACCATGGTGTAGAAACGAATGGTGTTTAGATTAGAGATGGGATTAGGATGCATGTCGAAGGAAGTAGACAGCATCAGGAGTTTTGAATATCTGAGTGAGCCCCTAGAACTAGCTAGTGTGTGTGTGTGTGTGTGTGTGTGTGTGTGTGTGCGCATGTGTGTGTGGGGGGGTGCTTCTGATTTTGCAACCTTCTCACTATTATTCTCTCTCCAGTTTTTAATAAATAGCTTTATATTTTATTAAAGAGAAAGGCTTTCTGTTCTGTTAATTTATTTTCTTGTCTAATGGAAGAGAGGTTGACTTTATAAGCATACTGATTTTGGGTTTCATTATATTTGAAACTTCTTACCCTGTTTAATGACAACATTGTGTCATTAAACGGGGATGGCACATTCTTTTAAATGAAACAAATGGTTAATTTATAGAAGTTGGTATGCAACTGACTGGTCATGTGACCAAACTACTCAGATCTCTTCCATCTCTTATTTATCTTTGATATAATTATTTCATATGTTTGCGATTTTAATATTCATTCTTAGTATTTCACATTCTCTGGTAAAACTAATTGGGCAGACACAACTTTATAATGGTGCTCTCTACAGCTCTGTCTATCCATTTGATGAAAAGCTTCATTGATTATCTCAGCACAAATTCTCCATTTTTTCCTGCTCAGATATTAAAAACTTTGCTAGAAGGGTTTACCATAATATTTGCATCAATTTGAGATTTTGTTTAAGACATGTACCTGCAGGTATAAATAATAAAGGTTCCGAAGCATATGCTGTTTGTGCAAGTATGAAATATTCAGAATGCTTGTGTATAACAGCTCCAATTCCCTGCTTTTAGAAAGATTTTTCTTCCTAAAAGTGTTTTTAATATAGTTTTTCTGATGTTCATAGAATAAGTCATCGGTTTTCTTCTGGCAAAGATTACATCTAGATATTTACTAGCTATTTCTTTGTGATGATGCTAATACTGTAAAAGGCTTTTTGAACTAAACACTTTAGGCTTGGAGACACAATGTAGTCTGTCTACTTGATGAAATACTGTTTTTTAATAAAAGAAGCAATGGTCAAAACAATGTCTAAAATTCAACAACAAAATAAGTAGCATAATGTAAAAATAGGGGAAGTACTAAAGCAGAAATGACTCTAAAGAAGGTATATAGCTATCCAATGATTGCAGGAGAATTGTCTGACATCAGAAATCATTTGCAAATGGCAATCAAAACCGCAGTGATTGCAATCTCATATACATTGGGATGAGTTCTATCAAATAACATTGAATAATATTGGCAAAGATAGAGAGAAATTGTGCATGCATTTTTTTTGGTCCGATGTAAAATGCTGACTATTGTAAAGACCAGTTGGATGGTTTTCTAAAAGTCAAAAATGGAATGGATTTTAAAACTTTCTTTTCTGTGCTGACATTAACATGAAGACTGCTGGTGATAAACACTTTGATTCTATCTCATCGTCATAGGATAAGAAATGAATCCTTTTCACTTCTCAGCTTTTTCCTAGACTCCTGAGACTTGGTGAAAAGAGTAGAGACATTCCCAAGAGCTGCGTTTCATAACTTAATAAAAAGGACAATAAATGACCATCATATATATTCATACCAATAGACCAGTGTTGATCTCAACTGTTGTCAGAGTTTCTATGCGTGTATGTGTGTTTTATGGTGGATAGCAGTTGATAAACAGACAAACCTGATCAAAGTTCTAGGAATAACTCATTGTTTTGTTCTAGGTCATAAATGGGACATCATTAGCCTCCTGAAGGCCTGGGTAGTGGCACTGAAAGTGAGCGGGAGAAAGGTAAGAAGAGCGGATGCAGAGGGATGCTCTGGAATGCTGTCTTCTGGACATGGCACACTCACAGAACTGATGAATTCATGGCAGTGATGGTAGCCTGCCAGACAGAATAAGACGGAGCTTTTCACCATTTCTGCGCTGATGGAGAAGAGGCCAATAAGGTTTGACACCCAATGAAGATCTATTGGCAAGTGATTGGTCACTGTGGAGGCAAAACGCTTTTCTAGGGAATGTGGCCAGTGGCAGTTTGTGCCTGTCCATGCAGGTACTACTAATTAGACTCAGTCTGCCATAATGGAAAGAAACAAAACAATAGCAACAAAAGAACCAAAACCAAAGCACATGTTAAGGTGGAAGAAAAGTGTGCTTAAGGATTAAGGGAGCAGGAAGGGGAGTGTTAGGTTGATTTGGTCAAGATATGTTGTACATGCTTATAAAATTATCAATGAATAAATAAAGTATGTTACGTGGAAAAATACAGTAAATGTGAAGAGAATAGTGAAAGAGGAGGAAAGGAAGGAAGTGAGGGAGGGGGGAGAGGGGAGGAAAGGAAGGAAGAAAGGAAGGAAGAAAGAAGGAAGAAGAAAAAGGCAAACACAAAAAGCTAGAAAGACACAAAACCTTTTTCTTTTGTGAAAAGTTTTCCATTGTCTGTAGTTCCTTAGCTATTGCTTGACATATTGAATGTAAGAATCCTAATGATATAATAATGTCAGCAGGACCAGGCCCATTAAATTACACATAGATAGGAAAACTGCAGCGGGGGAGCCATAAGTCAAAGCCCTGAACAACTAAAGGCCAATCCACGCAATATGTCAGCTCACAGCTCATGAGTCCTTTAAAATTTAATGAATGTTAGTTCACATGTTTAAAAACAAAGCAGTATATACTTTATTCTTTCATGTTTTCAACATCCTTGATGTTCCTAGCTTACATTTTGAGGATTTCACTCTTTGTTCATGTGTTTCCCTGTGAGTTTTCTTTATTTGGAAATGGAGTCTACCATTAGATTCCTCTTTTTCTTTCCATCAAGCATCTTTGCCAACTCCCTCTTTCAAAGTTAGAGCCACACTAGGAATTACTTAACAATCCCTTATAACCGACAGGCCCATCATTTCTGTTAAACTGTGACTTCTCTCTCCAAGGTTGTTTGGGTTGTCAACCTCAAAACGAAGGATGTAATTGTTCTATGGAACTCCACAGGGCAGAATGAAGATTAATAGCGGCACGTAAGTGGAAGAAAAATTGTAGCAGCATGTGGAGGCCCTTTCTAATAATCTTAACTATGTGACAACCCCTGGAACGGTCCAAGTTGGAGCTGGCGATTTGTCATTACTCTTGGGAAAAGGGTGCTTGTACTGTTGTGTTAGAGCAGAGACCAGTCTTCCCAGGTCCCTCCTAGCTCTCAGTCTATCATTCAGAGAGGACTTTTTCTTAATAGCTTTTATTGCATTTCCAAAACGTTAACCAAAAGGACTGAAAATAAAACAATAACAACAACAACAGCAACAACAGAAACCCAACAAACAAAAACCTCTTTGTCATGGCCCCTAAGTGATTCCCTATCCCAGCCTTGCATGCACTTGGCAACATTAGACACCAGTGCTTCCAGTGTTCCCTGCAGTGATGGATCCTAGATGTGTCTTTAAGCCACACATTAATTTTCTATGTGAAAAAACATTTAAGACAACTTGGTATGAACAAAAAAAACCACATTGGCATTAAATGAAACTTACACCATTCTGATTTCTCAGCTTTCTTTTCCCATCGATCGCATCAAACTGAAACTCCATTTCTTATGAATCTCTATAACCCTGCTGACATTTTAGATTTGTGGGGTTAAAGGATTTTTTTTTAGATGTAGACTGCATGGATGGATCCCCCATCACCCCTCCTTTTTCAGCTTCTAGAAGTCATATATTTTTCTTTCCCTTTGGAAATTTTCTGCTATGCTTACTGTCTTAACAGACACTCTGCTCCAGACAGCTTTTTAAAATTATTACTCTGTGCGGTTAAATTCTCAACATGATATTTAATATCGAAAACCAGAAGACAGTGGTAGAAATTCTTCCCAGACAGTATAAAACGTGAAGTAAGAGTGAAACATTTTGAGATTGGCTACCTTTGAGAGAAGAATTCTTTCTATGCTGACCTAAGGCAGATGTGAATGCTTCAAAGGTGGGAATTATATGCTCATGCAAAGATTTAATGCATGGCGTGAGGGAGCATATATAAGACCTAGGATAATCCTATAAACTGTGGGATGCGAGGGCGCTTGCTCATACAGTGTCTCAATGACCTTAGTCGTCTGTTCGTTAGCCATAGAAATGCCCTGGTTGTCACAGCCAGCTCCCTATGGGATTTCTTAGCCAATGTCATATCTAGATTGTTATTGCTATGACATCCTTTGTGGACTCAGTCATGCCCTTTACCAGCTTAGTCATTGCAAGACAAAAGACATCAGACATGCAGGACACCAGTGCAGTGCTGGTACGCTGAAGTCATTCAAGACAAAGCAAGCCTCTCCCCTCCCCCAACTCACTATCTTTCTGTTTTGCTTAAGCTCCTCAGCAATAAATAAGCATGAAATAAAATAGAAATGACACTCTTGCCATTTCTCTTCCTTTGAGGTGGAAATATGAATTGAACCCTTCTTGATAGGTTTAACCCTCACTATATGTTCAAATGCAAGGGCTGTGAGAGGGGTTTATAACACCACACACACACACACACACACACACACACACACAATGACATACCAGCCTTTTATACTAAACCTTTAAACCTAGCAAATCTGTCAGTCTATTTGCATTTTTTTTTTTTTTTTTTTTTTTTTTTTTTTTTTTTTTTTTGCTGCTTTTCAGCCCCTTTCTTTCCAAGGAGTCAAGTCTGTTCCTTTACCCTTAATGTTTCCGTTAAATAAAAAGCATAAAGCATGCACACATATACACATGTAAATGTATGTGGTCACCATAACATACCTACCTACTTGTAGAAATAACAGTTTATTATATATATTTGATACCCCAGGAATCCAGGACATTATTCATTTCCAAGGTTAGTTATTTGGCTGAAGGTAGGAGCCTGAGAAAAACTTGTGATTTCTGTGTATGTCTTAGAGGGTACAAGGAGGTTGAACATTAGTAGGACCAGCCTTAAAAGAAGCTAATGCTACCCTGCATCATGCTAAAGCCCTGTGAGTTCTGGCTAGCCACCCATTACATTTTCAGTCTTGATGATTACAGACCTTGGGGAAGCTTTCTCTCCTATGTCCCTCTTTCCTAACAGCCAGATGACCTGGAAGTGAACTGAGTCAAATGGGATATGGCTAAATTATCCCAAGGGAAGAGGAACTGGTGTCAAGTGGCATAACATTTATTATTTTGAAATGGGATTGACTTTTAAAAAACAAACATAGGAGATATTCAAATCAGAAAACACAACGATGAGCGAGAATAAGAAGTGGAAAGCAGTTACTGTTTCAAAGTGGGGGATGAGTGGGGCAACCGGTCTGGTCTTTGACTTTGTTACTCTACATTGAGGGTCAGGAGGACAGGGACCAGACTGTCAAATGTGTACAGCAGTGACAGAACCCCACATCTTCTCTAGTCCCAGTATCTGGTTTTGGAAGGTTAAGCACTGAGAGTCTGAAGCTTACAAGAACTTCCAGAAACTTCTTTATGTTGAAATGAAATTTTGGGACTAGAGATTGGGGCTCAGTGGTTGAGATTGGCTACTCTTCCAGAGGTCCTGAATTTAATTCCCAGCAACCACATGGTGGCTCGTGACCCTCTGAAATGGGATCCCATACCCTCTTCTGGTATGTCTGAAGGCAACGACAGTGTACTTACATATATAAAATTAATAAATCTTTAAAAAAGAAATGTTTTGTACTTCTACCTATTTTTTTTCCAGATTTTTCTCTGTTTCTAAGATCTTTATGTGGTTGTCACCTCTTTTGGGGACTGAAAGGAAAAAGAGATATCCAGTCATTAGGAAATCTAATCTTCTCACACAGGGCACCAATTATGTGTATATGAAAAAGAAAAGATGGTGTCCTGGATTTCAACACCAATGTTAGGAAAAAGATGAAGGGTAGAGGATATGGCCAATAGAGGTGCAGCTAGACTGGGGGGGGGAGGGGATACCTCTAGGCGACCCATGTTGCAAATCCCTTTCCCCTGAGGGACCAGCCACATGACAGTATAGCACAGAATAGAGTTTATTCAGGTCACGGGGGAGTTAAGAGCATAGTAGAGGCAGAGAGAGAAGAGGGGAAGAGAAGTAGAAAAGCAGAGGCCGGCCATGAGCACGTGGAAAGAAATGGGGAAGGAGGAAAGGAGGGGCAAGGGGAGAGAGCGAGAGACCAACAGGTCAAGAGAGCAAGAGAGAGAGGAGGGGGCAAACAACCCCTTTTTTAATGTCAGGTAACTGGGGCAGAGCATACCTGGCTATTGCCACGTAACTGTGGGGTGAGGTTTACAGAATCCCAACATACTCCCTTGTAGAGATGTCCTTCCAAGGAAGCCTAGTAGCCTACCACAGCTTTTCAGTATGCAAAGCTGCTAATGACTTCTTGTTTCCAGAATTAATTATAAAGAAAAGTTCTAGAGGTTTTAGACTTTACTAACATGCTTACACTAATGTATATTCCATATTTAAAACTGGAATTAACCAAATTCTGAGATTATTTGAAGTGTTTCTTTTTTTCAATTTTTAATTAGAACATGTTTACAACATTGTCCCTGTCCTTCTCCTCCTTCCAACTCTTTTCCTGTCTGCCATTCATTCTTTTTCAAATTCATGGCCTATTTTAAGTATTATTGTGAGATAAATATACATAGATAAGTATATAAGTGTAACCTGCCGAGTCTGTCTAGTATTGCTCTTTTATATACAATGCCGAGGCTGAGCACTTACTATTGGATAATGATTTAGGGGCTCATCCCTGGGAAAGACTAGTTCTCCCTCTCAGAAGTTGTTAGCTGCCTGTTAGTGTCCACTGAAGCTATAGAGTGTCATGACATTTCCTTTATCCACAATGAAATGTTAACTTGTCGTTCATGATTTTTAATCTTACTGCAACACTCTTTAGGAGTCTGTGTGTGCTACAGATATAGGAAAGAGTTTTCAAGAGATTCTGTCCCCTCCCCACCCCTAAACCTCTTCCTATCAGTTGATTGAGCTATGCAACATCAAACCACTATTTCAAATTGTTGTAACATTCTGCATTTATGGTGCTCGGCGATATAAAGGGAAAGGCATATTATCAAAGACATAAATTAAAAATGTAATTGTTGATCATGTTCTCTTTTCTATAATCTGACAATTTACTCACACTTCCACACCTCAACTTTTAGAGATGTCAAGGTCTCTATCAGCACCACTTACTTAGTAAATAGCATTTATTCTCACAGTAAATATGACAAAAAAGAAAAAAACAAAATTGAAAACCTACTCGGTTTAACACTTAAATAACCAGGAACCATTATCATTTCAGTTTTGTATCTTTCTTCACAGATGTCATGTTATACTTTCATTCATTACATTTTAATTGTTAAAACAACAAACTTACAGTGAATGAAGCCAAGCACATCCCCGTATGGGGCATACACTGATGTAGAAAGCATCACACACTTAGGCTGTGACGTGATTGGATATTAGGTATCTTCTGAAAAAAAGTTTCTCTTGTCAATACTCTTCATATATTTCAGCTTTCACTAGTATCTAATGGATTACAAAAATCAAATTTCATATTATTTTTAGGACATGAATTCCTATAGACTTACAGTGTATGTCTAAGAGAGCTTCTTTCCAGGACCATAGCTGATATAAGTTTTCATCTTGGCTTAGCAGTCGCCCATGCACAGAGGATGTCGGTGGAAGCCACGTATTTATGCATTGTTTGTACATCTGACACTCATTATATAGAAGATATTAGTATATAGCAAGATGTTAAAATAAATTTCTCTAAACTTATTGTTTAGCTTGAGTCCCTAAAGATCAGACCAGAACAAGATAAGCATTTTCCTACCTTATATTTCAAAGTGAGCTGATTCTTCGAGGAGGCTTGGTGACTGATTTTGTGACTGATAACTGATCCTATAAAGAAAGGAAGAGAGGACCAGGGACAAGAATTGGGAAATTTGAGAAATAACTTCCTAGAGAGATATTCAAATGATGCAAATTCATACTTCTCACCCTATCCAAATGGAGCCTGGAGCTTAATCCACATGTTATAGGTATGAAGACTTTACTGGACCAGTCATGTAATTTACATAATTTTCATTTAATATGAAAGAATAAAATTATATCTAATGGATGAATACTTGAAAACTAAGTAAGGGACTGTGTCCATAGCTGCTTGCTCCTGGAATAAGTAAACAGGTCAGTTTAATGGAACATTCTCTTTCCCTATCTTGATAGACCAAACATGCAGAGATCCTTTTCATGGGCCTGAAGGGACTCACTACAGGAACCTGCTCATGGCTGCCTTATGGGACTTGTATGGTGAGCTAATGAGAGAGAAACTCGGAAGGATATATGAGTGCTGTCAAGGTAACTTCAGGTGGAAGATCTTCAACAGTTAGGTAGAGGGAGTTTGGGGCCAGTGTAGAGTGTACCTCACACATGGAGGCATTACCATAGCTGTACAAAATCAAGGACAGATTATGAATGTGACAGTAAAATAACACCTTTTTATACACACACACACACACACACACACACACACACACACTAACACACTTGTATACAGATGAAAACAGACATACACATACTTCCATCCCAAGAGGATCCACAGATAATAACATTTTACTTACTTATTTTGAGTTGTGATGAACCCAAGACTGACTCTCCTGCCCCAGACTCTCAAGTGCTAGAATTATCAGTGTTGTTGCTATACCTGTCTATATAATGGCTTTTCAGATCATTAGACATGAAGTACAGTGGTAATAGATAAATTTTCAGAATCATAGATGTTTTAGAAAACCTATAATTTAATGCAAGAAAATTAGGACAATTAATTAGAAGATGAATGAAACAATCATTTTTCTTCCACTCTCATAATAAATATCTGGCTTAGTTTGTAAACAGAAAACACATCTTAAGTATTTAATACTAGGAATATAACAAATATAAATTAAATGGGACATTTTTGATAATCAACAATCTTGACCTAAATCAAATGTCTATTTATTTCCTTAATCATTAGAGAAATAGTATGCAATGGATCTTTAACAAAAGTTAATTTGCTGAAAAATGCATGGCCTGTAAACAGAAAAACATTTCCATAGATATCTGCATTTTATCCTCAGCAGAAGTCAAAGGAGATGATGATGCAGAAAACAGGAAGTGTTTGGAAAGGGTTATACGTGGCATGCCCAAGTTTTGTTCTTGTAGCAATTGCTGCCATGTTTGCCTTCTAGTGGCACAGAACCACTATTGCTTTCCCAGAGGAAACGCCCTGTGTTCTAAACATGGAAGTGACTCCTTCATGATTTAACCATGACTGTATGGAAAAACTCAGTTCAATTATTTTTGGTTAGGCCCTAGTCACTGATGCACCATTTATAGACTCACCCAAAAGTGTGCCATACTTTTTAGCTAGCGTGTTAACATTGCCACAGTAGGACATTTTTCATGTTTTTCTTACTGAATAGTTCCTCTATTTACATTTCAAGTCTCATCCCTTTTCCTGGTTCCCCTCTCCCATTCCTCCTCCCCCTGCCTTTAAGAATGAATGGTTGGAATTATTTTATTGTGATAGTTATATTAGTCACTTTTCTCACTTATGTGACAAAACACTAGGTAAAAGCAACCCAAGGCCAGAAGTGGTTCTTTCAGCCTCAGGTCGAGGGCCCAGTCTACCCAAGCATGATGACAGGAGTGTGAAGCTGCTGGTATGTTGTATCTACAATTATAAAGTTAGAGCATGAGGCAAAGGGGACTCTCAGCTCCCTGTCTTCTTCTTCAGTGTGTAGACCTCCGCCTATGAGACTGTGTCACTCTCACTGAAAAGGAATCTTTCTTTCTCAGATAAACCTTTCTGAAAACTTTACAAAAAACATCAGCAGTGTGTTTCCACAGTGATTCTAAGTCTAGTCAAAGAGCCAACTTTAGTAACTAACCATTAGCATAAAATTACTGTTTTGACCACTTGAGTTCTTTTACTTCTGGATAAAGATTCTTAATTCAAGTTTCTAGATGGGTTCAAGTTTCTAGATGGGTCCAATTAAAACCTTGATGAAAAAAAAGAAGCATTTATGTGGGGGTAAGCTGGGGTCAGGATCCAATCATTGCCTTTTGTTCTTCATATTTTTATACTACCATATACACAAAATAAAATATGGAACACACTAGAGAGGCTTAAGATTGCACATTTACTAATTTAAATATCTTATGTTCATGAACACTTTTTATTAACAAAACTTATAAGTTAAAATTTATAAGTTCCATTTGTCATCTTTGTATCCAAATATCTGAGAAAACCATTGAGAAAAAGGAAAGCCATATTTTGGGCCATGTTTTCAAATGTTTTACTTCACAACTGGTTGACTCTCTTGCTTTCAGTCTGTTTTACTAAGGTGCAAACAGCATGACTGAAGGACATAGTTAAGAAAAACTACTTACTTCATGATAGACAGGAAGTAGAGAAACAGACTAGAAGGAACATGGAAGAAGATATGACTAACACCATCATGAGCCTAGTAATCTGCTCTGTCAATCATACCCCACCTCCTAATTATTCTCTAAGCTATGAATGATTCTATTGATTTAGTCACTTCTCAGTCGTTCCTTATCAGGAAATTCAGCATTCAGTACATCAGCATTTTGATGATATATTTCCTACACAATTAGTAGTATGTCATTATGAATTGACACAATGATGTAATATCACATTGTTATTTACTCATTCATTAATAAAAAAATAATCTTATTTTGAAAAATTCACACCATTCCCTATACCTACTCAATAATTAGTAATGTAGACTTAGAGTAAAACTGCTAATTCTAATTTGTTATTTGGGTTAAGAATTGAGGTACATGTATTTCAGTAAGAATAGTTAATTTTGGCATGGATAATTTATAAATTACCAATTTAAACACATGGCCTTGAGAGTTTATTAACATCTGTGAAAATCATTGCTGAATATTTGATGTTAAGTAGTGCTAGAGAGGAAAAAGTATTATCATGTGTCCTCAATGCATGTCTGTTAACACAAGAATGAAACTAGAACTGAGTCTTCTGTTCAGTTAAAAAAAATTCCACAAACTCAATATTTAGATATCATCTTAAATGAAAAAGTCAGCTCAAGGAATCATTTGAGTAGTGAAATGTTAGAGAAATGATGAATCTCCAAACATACAACTGGTAAGTAATCGGCGAGCACTGCTCTTATATAGGACTCCTGTGCAGAGCAAAGCTTTTAGTAAGGTTGGAGAGAAGCCAGGTTTAATTACAGAGCAGTCTTAGCAAAAGGATTCCAAGCCTATTTGAAAATACAACCACAGATGATAGTCTAAGAGTTTCATTAACAAATGTGAAAATAATCAAGCAATCAACATATTCTAAGCAGGGAAAACTATTTGGTCTTTCCCATAAAGAAGGAAGTGAGTTTCATCTCTGTACTTTAAAATCTGCATCACACCTTTCTGAGAACTTTGGCTCTCATAATTTAGATATTTTAATGACATATTAGCATAAGACAATCTAAATGATATAGATTTGAATACATTAGATATAAATTTATGTGTTAAGAAATCCTACTTTGAAACACAAGAATTGACCAGGCCACTGCCATCAGGACTCATGGCCTGCCCAAACGTTGCTGAGTACCCACAAGTGCCTCAGGAGGCTCTCCATCCTGAGCCCACAGGTGAGTCCCCACTTCCTTCCCACTGACTGTCTAGGAAGAGACCTCGAGGAATTCTCAGGGCACAGGTAGCATGGTGCTGACTGGAAACAGTCTGTTCTGGCCTAGAAACAGAGCCGGGCTACCACCATCAGAACTCATAACCTACCCACAGAGAGCTGAACACCCAGGAGCAATCTCCCTCCTGAACCCATGGGCCCACAAACTCACAGCAGAGACAAGTTCCAGTCAGAGACAACAAGATCGCCTAGTACTGCAGCTAATAAGATGGCAAGAAGCAAGCACAAGAATCTAATCAATGGAAACCAAGAAAACCTACCAACATCAGAACCCAGTTCTCATGCCACAGCAAGTAGTGGATATAACAACACAGAAGAAAAACAAAATCATACTTCATGATGATGATGATGATGATGGAGGTCCTCAAGAAGCACATGAATAACTCCCTTAAAGAATTACAGGAGAACACACAGAAACAGCCCTTAAAAAGGAAACACAAAAATCACTTAAAGTACTACAGGAAAACACAAACCAAACAAGTGAAGGAATTGAAAATGGAAATAGAAACAATAAACGATTCACAAAAGGAGACAACCCTGGAGATAGAAAACCTAGGAAAGAAATCAGGAGTCATAGATGTAAGAATCACTAACAAAATACAAGAGATGGAAGAGAGAATCTCAGGGGCAAAAGATAACATAGAAAACATTTATACATCATTTAGAAAAAATGCAAAATTAAAAAAGCTCCTAACAAAAAAATTCAGGAAATCTGGATACAATAAGGCCAAACTTAAGGATAATAGTTGTAGAATAAACAAAGACTCCCAACTAAAAGGCCAACTAAATAGCAACAAAATCATAAAAAAAAACAAAACTTCCCTAACCTAAAGAAAGAGATGACCATGAACATGAAAGAAGCCTACAGAACTCTAAATAGATTGGATCAGAAATGATATTTCTTCAGGCACATAATAATCAAAACACCAAATGTTCAAAATAAAGAAAAAATAGTAAAAGCAGTAATGGAAAAAGGACAGGTAACATATAAAGGCAGACTGATCAGAATTACACTAGACTACACAACAGAGACTATGAAAGCTAGAAGATCCTGGACTGACATTATACAGACCCTAAGAAAACAAAAATGCTAGCCGAGGTTACTATATACAGCAAACCTCTCAATTAACATAGATGTAGAAACCAAAATATTCTAGATCAAAACCAAATTTAAATAATATCTTTCCACAAATTCAACCCTACAAAGAATAATAGATGTAAAACTCAAACATAAGAAGAGAAAGTACACCCTAGGAAAAGCAAGAAAATAATCTTCTTGCAAGAAAACCAAAAGAAACATAATTCTACCTCTAACAACAGAAGTAACAGAAAACCACCATAACTATTTCTTAATATCTGTTAACACCAATGAACTCAATTTCTCAATAAAAAGACAAAGACTAAACAGGATACAGCATTTTGTTGCATACAGAAAACACATCTCAGTGAGAAAGAAAGACACTACCTCAGAGTAAAAGGTTGGGGGAAAACTTTCCTAGCAGATGGTCCCAAGAAACAAACTGGGGTAACCTTTTTAATATCAAATTAAATAGATTTTCAACCAAAAGTTATCAAAAAAGATAAGAAAAAACACTTTTTACTCATCACAGGAAAAATCTATCAAGATGAACTCTCAATTCTGAACATCTATGCTTCAAAAAACAGGGTACTCACATTCATCTAAGAAATTCTACTAAGGCTCAAAGCACATATTGCACCACACACAATAACAGTGGGAAACTTCAACACCCCACTCTCATCAATGGACAGATCATGGATGCAGAAACTGAACAGAGATACGGTGAAACTAACAGAAGTTATGAACCAAATGGATTTAAGAGACATCTATAGAACACTTCATCCTAAAACCAAAGAATATACCTTCTTCTCAGCACCTCATGGAACATTCTCCAAAATTGACCCTAGAGTCACTCACAAAACAGGCCTCAACAGATATAAGGTGATCAAAATACTCCAATTATTCTTTGCAGATCACCATGAATGTAGGTTGGTCTTCAATAATAGCAAAATCAACAAAAAGCCCACATACACAAGGAAGCTGAACAATGTTCTACTCACTGATAACTTGGTCAAGGAAGAAATAAAGAAATTCAGGATTTTTTAGAATTGAACAAAAATGAAGGCACAACATATCTAAACTCTCCACTATTCAATCATGTTAGATCACCCTAACATAAATCTACACTTATCTACTTGTACAAAGCTCAAGTCCGAGTGGATCAAAGACCTCCACATAAAACAAGGTACACTCAAACTAATAGAAGAGAAAGTGGGAAGAACTTAGAACATAGGCCTGGGGAAATTTTTCTGAACAGAACACCAATGGCTTATGCTCTAAGATCAAGAGTTAACAAATGGGACCTCATGAAATTGAAAAGTTTCTGTAAGGCTAAGGACACTGTCAAGAGGACAAAATGGCAGCCAACAGATTGGGAAAGGATCTTTATTAATCCTACATCTGGTAGAGGGCTAGTAGCCAATATAGACATAGAACTCAAGAACTTAGACTCCAGAAAATCAAATAATCCTATTAAAAATAGACTACAGAGCTAAAAAAAAAGTATTCTCAACAGAGGAATATTGAATGGCTGAGAAGCACTTAAAGAAATGCTCAACATCCCTAGTCATCAGGAAAATGCAAATCTAAACAACCCTGAAATTCTAACTCATACCAGTCAGAATGGCTAAGATAAAAAAAAAAAAAAAAAAAAAAAAAAAAAAAAAAAACAAACTCAGGTTCAGAAGATGCTGGCAAGGATGTTGAAAAACAGTAACATTCCTCCATTATTGGTGGGATTGCAAGCTGATACAACAACCACTCTGGAAATCAGTCTGGTGGTTCCTCAGAGAACTGGACATAGTACTACCTGAAGACCCAGATTTTCCACTCCTGGGAATATACTCCAACATATAACATGGGCACATGATTCAACATGTTCATAGCAGCCTTATTTATAATAACCAGAAGCTGGAAAGAACCCAGATGTCCTACAACAGAGGAATGGATACAGAAGATGTGGTATATTTACACAATGGAGTACTCCTCACCTGTTAGAAACAATGACTTCATGAAATTTCTAGGTAAATGATTGGAAATAGACGCTATCATCCTGAGTGAGGTAACCCAGTCACAAAAGAACACACATGTCATGAATTCACTGATAAGCAGATACTATCCCCCAAAAGCTCTAAATACTCAAAAACCAATTCACAGATCTTATGAAGCTCAAAAAGAAGGAAGGCCAGAATGTGGTTTCCTCAGTCCTTAGAAGGGAGAACAAAACAAGCATGGGAGGAAATACTGGGACTCATAGAGGAGCAGGGATTGTAGAGAAGACCATTCAGATATTGCCTAACCAAGAGATCCACCCCATAGGCAGCCACCTAATCCAAGCGCTATGACTGATGCCAAGAAGTGCTTACTGACAGAAACCAGATATGGATGCCTCCTCAGAGGCTCTGCCCGAGTCATGCAGATACAGTTGAGGATCCTTGCAGCTAACCATCTGACTGAACACAAGGACTCCAATAAAGGAGCTAGAGAAAGGAATGAAGGAGCTGAAAGGGTTTGCAACATTATCAACCAACCAAATCCTCCAGAACCCCCAGGGACTAAAACACCAATTAAAGAGCACACATTGAAAGACCTATGGCTTATAGTTGCATATGTAGCAGAGGATAACATTGTCTGGCATCAATGGGAGAATAGGCCTTTCGTTCAGTGAAAGCACATTTTCCCAGTGTGGGGGAATACCAAGGCACTGAGGTGGGGAGGGTGGTTGGGAGAACATTGATGGAAGCAAGCAGAGGGGAAGGAATAATGGGAGTTGTGGGAAAGGGAATAACATTTGAAATGTAAATACTGAGAACACCCAATAAGCATTTAATTACCAAAAACAGAAATACCATTTGCATAACACATGAGCCAACACTAGATAAGGATGACAAGATGACCAAGTACAAAGAGAAGACTAGAACTTACTGCAAGATCATAGCTCAGGTGGTTGAACAAATTGGATATCACACAAATGGATCCAGGAAAATGTGCTTAACATAAGAAGAGAAATCATTTCTCAGGGTGAAAATGAAGTTGATCAACTGAAGCTTTCTAATTTTTCAGATTTCAGGTTAAATCTCACATTTTGAAGCATGCTACTGTAAAGAACAGATAACAGCCTCCAAAGTAGGAAGGTAAGTTACTAGTGCTGAAGACACAAGGCACTTCAGATGCAGAGGGTTCTTAGCTAAAACTTACCTAAATTCTCTCTATTCTCAAGACTACCTTTCACAGTGCCAGAAGTACCATGCAGGCTTTCAAAGAGGAAGCAACCAACAGTCCTATCAAGCTATGGTACCCATGAACCCCATCAATGACCACCATGACACAACAATCCTAAGTGTATTATAGTTGCATGCATGCCTTGGTGGTAACCAACATCTATCTAATTGGACTGAAGATTCACTTAACAAGAGGAAGACCATGCCTGATACTGGAGACCTAGACTACTACCCAGGGCAAGTGGATATTGGAGAAGAACATTTAATCAACACTTTTCCAAAGTAGCATAATCCACAACTACATTATGAATACTTGTCCTTATACACACAAATAATGTAGTGTTCATGTCTCATCAAGAAAATTTCTCTTTGCAACAGACAGGGAACATTACAGAACAAAATGAAGTAAAAATGCTATATTGTGAAGTGTAGTTTCAAGGGATACATCTAAAAAACAAGTTCTGTACCTAAGGTCCAGGGAACACTGCAGAAGTGGGGTTGGAAGAGCGTAAGCACCAAAGGACTGGGGAGTTTGCTGTGAGACTGTCTCCTAGTAATAGCCAAAGCTGCACTCATCAAGTCTCACCAGGATGACTGTCTGAGCAAAAGCTGAGTGAGGGTAGCAAAACCTTCCTGCAATGTAGATGGGGAAAGCCCAGTAAGCCTGAACCCAACAGAAGGAACTATAGGTAATGAAGAATTGCAGAGAGTGGGAGAAATAGTCTTTCCAGTGAAAAGCACAACAATTATGTATCTAATACCAAATGGTCAGCCCTGAAAGCATATACTCAAGTAACATTATATAGACTGACCAAGTTGTATTTATGAATATGAGTATGTTTATGAATATATATTAGGTATGTATATAAGCATATACATATATACATACAACAATTAATAAAGAAAAGAGGTTATGGATTTGAACAAGAGCAAGGAGAAGCATATGAAAAGGTTCAGTGAGATTAAAGAGAAGGGGGAATGGTGTAATTATATTATAATCTTAAAAGTAAAAGAAATAATTTAAAAAGCAAATACAATTAGAAGACTTTTTTTCAAAGGGGTGAGACCAGTAACAAGGCTGTGAATTGGTGTTGTCACTGTGGTAGAAAGGATGCGACTGGCTCTTATAGTCAAAGATTTTAGCTTGAGATAGTCCACCTTCTTTGCTCCCTTTCTCTAACTAATGAATTCAGATCGAACAATATCTTTCTTTCTCCTTTTCCATTATTCCTCAGAACAAAAGAAGACAAGAGGCGTGCTCTCTTGTACCCAAAGTTGTCAAATGTAGCTGAGGGTGACCTTGGACTTCTGATCTTCTGCTTCTACTGCCTGAGTGCTGGGATTACAAGCCCAGTTTATCCTATGCTGTAGACCTCACTGGTTTGTGTGTGCTCGGTAAATGCTCTACCAAATGCATCACTCTCCCGTGCTATGTTCTACTCTTCTTCTTGTCATTACTTATCTTTTCTCAAAATCATTCTTATCTAGCATTTGTCATGTATTGTTTTTTGTTCTATTGTAATGTGAGTTACGACTTTACTTTAGTGCAAAGGAATCTGGTAGTTGGACTTGTAATTGGATTAAATTACAGTTACACATTAGTCTAACAAGTATCTCTTCCAAGCTTTGCAACTCAGGACTCCAGCCCCATCCCTCTGTATTCCCTCATTAAAAGAACATTCTGGAAACCGATTTAAATAGTATTTCCAACACCTCTAAATTGTCTTTCAAACAAGGGCGATGTCTCAACAAATGAAGTATTTTCTGTGTGGTCATGAGAACCTGAGTTTAAACCCCCAGAATACACATGAAAGCTGAGCAGGCATGACTGCCTCCTTACATTCTCAGCTCCTGGAGGGCAGAGATAGAAAGTGTCCTAGTGAAACTCTCTAAATGGATTAGCTGAATCTGTGAGCTTTGGGTTCTGAGTGAGACCCTGCCCCAGTAAAGTAGGAAGTGGTGGATGAAGACAGCTGACAAACCACTGGCTTGGCATGTTCACATACATGCAAAGAAATATGTACATCCACACATGCCACATACACATACACACACAGTGGAAAATGGAAATCTTTTAAAATATACATACTGCTCTGTGGTATTTTCGATGTAAAGAATAACAGGTTACCTAGCTCATCTCTATGAATATAAAATGAAAGAAGAAATTGCAGACACAGGATGATCCAAGTGTCAGTTCATATTGTTTTCTCCGTTCAGTGATGTACTAGCATTCCCTTGGCATGTAGTGTTCACATGCACGTGTTTCAGTCTTTATTATAAAAGAATTTCCCTACACATTACCCTGGAACAAAGATTTTCAGGCATACAGCCTCACGTCAGACAGTCTGGTATTTGGGATTTTTATCAAGTCACAGAAACCGAAAGCCAGATGTGAATGGCAATTATTTAACTGTTAAAAACAGGTTTACTCAGTATCATAGTGTATTGCTTTGTGAGAAGACTCCGTGTATAAATTATTAATCATTAAGAATAGGGATAAAATTTGTTTTCTAACATTTCCACAAACTTGCTTCCTCTGATCTGGAAATGAAGACAGGAACTTGGTACATAAAAATAGTAACCGCGAAGCTTGGGCATTTTCCCTAATCCCTTTCTATAATACACATTGGGGGCGGGGGGAGCTTAAAAATGAGAACTTAAACCTTTCTTTGCTTTTCTTTCTTACAGCCTCCCTTTTCTACCTTCCTGGGCACCTGGCTGCCATTTCCTAAATGCCAGTGTGATTAATGAGTACCAAAGATAGCAGATGGGAAGGTAAGTTTCCTCTGTCTGACTCTTATACTAGCCAGTAGGATTCCTTGTTATTTCCCATAATACTTCATCCAGCTGATCACTAAACAATTAAGTGCAATGAGAGAAGCATTTGGTATTTGTTCAATACAAAGATCTGCACCGGAGATTACCCAAGACTCTGCTGAAAACATCATTTGTGATTTCCTTGACTAATCTCCCTTAAACCTCAACCAGGAAAATATTTTCAAGCCCTACACTAGACAGACTGCCTCCGCAGCTCCTCTCTTGTGTTTTGTCCCCAGACTTAGCTAGCTATTGGACCCTTACTAGACAGTGTACAATTTACAGCATGTCTTCCCTAACATTGGTATGAAAATTGGCTTCATTATGCTATAGACTGTGGTAAATTCCTCCCAGGTTTGCAAAGAAATCCCCCATTCCATTTGTACAGAGTCCTGAATGGTGGCAGGCATGCTCCCTGGAGCAGTTCTATCGTTTGGGGACTATTTTTGAGTCAGAAGCCATTGGTGTCTTTAGATTGTTCTTTTCTTCCTGTGGCAGTGTGTCTTTTGGTCATTTTGCTTCTCACAAGAGCCCAGCAGGTGGCCATGACAAAATGAATAAAAATCAATTCTATTTCGGTGGTTGTGCGTAATAAAACCAGCTCTTGTGATGATGGAGAGGACACGGAAGTTCCAGGCTGTAATGAGGTTTATGGATTATCTGTGCCTGGGTGATCAAGGCTCACCTTTCCTCTGCAGGGAGCTGGGAGATGTCTATGAAGAAGAAAATCCAGCTTTATGAATGTGTTTGGCTATCACCTTGACCGCTCACTTCTCTTTAATCATAAAAATGGTAGTAGTAATAGCCCAAGCATGATATGTAGGTATGAAATGAGAACAAGACTTTCTTTTCCCTCAGTCTTGTTGACAAGAAGTAATCTGATTTGAAACGTTTCTGTTTTTAAATTTCTTGTTAATTATCTCTATTGATATCAATAGCATTATTATTATTATTTGACTCGGAACTGAAGAATTCAGCCCACTTACACAACCAGGCCTCTTCTTTTTTCAGCCTCATTTTAATATTACAGCTCTTTCATGGGCTACTTTTACAATTTCAACCAGAGTATTTTAAATAAATACTGTAATTCTTGTGAAAATATATTTAATATAAACTCATATGTATATATATTAGTCATCTATAACTTATTTGCATATATCTACTCTAGGTTACTTTTTTCCTTTCTAGCAAGTAGGATAAATAATAAATATTTATCACCTATCTATACATTGCTTATAGAGTTTATCTTTAAAAAACAAAGTTAGATAAATTGTATAAATATTCTTTTAACATAATTCAGCATGGATGAACCTATTTAAAGCTAATATTTTCCCTGTATCAAAATCAGAACCCTCTGAGGAATTTCTACTGAATTGTTCAAAATCAGGCTCTGTTTTAATTTGTTTTGTAAATTTATAAAAGTTTTTTAGTACCTTCATGCATAATAGTTCTTAAAAGTTTCAGCATTTTTTGGATTTTATATGAAAAGAATTATAAAATTTCATGTAATTCCAAAATTCTACTCTGTAACAAGCATTCATTTTCTTCTTAAAAACATTGTTTTTCAGTGTCCTCTAAGTACCTGCATTGATGATGCTTAACCTGTTTTCTGGATAGCTCTAGGAACCCTTAAGCTGGTCATTTTTGGATTTTCTTTCAATTGTTTTCTGCTTACCCAAGAAATACTACCTTTTTTTCCCAGAAAGATACGGTAAAATATTGGAAGTATTTGTACATTCATTCCCCTTTTCCCCTGCACTGTGTTGACATGTGGGCTGTGCATAGATAGTATCATGTGTGTATACTGAGCATATGTATGGGTACATACACGGACACCCATGGGGACAAGTTTCATCGTATTTCCTGCATTGTCTTTTGGTGTCATCGGTGGTGATAATCTAATTTTTGCTTTTTTAAATAATATCCTTTTCTCTTTTTTTCTCAAAAGTTTAAGAAATGCTTTTTCTCCATTTTTGAAATTTGGATTATTTTATTCCTCTTACTCCACATTGAGCTAGCACTGAAATCAAAGATCTATTTCAGTTCTAAATGATGTGTTACATTAATTCAAATTTTATTCTTCCGTTATGCATTTACACTTTGTAAAATATGCATTCTGTTATACAACCCCTAATGCCTTCCTAATGGAGCATCCTTATGCTATTTGTTTCTACCATTTTATATATTGTTTTAAAATACTAAGAAAAAAATCCAATTCTACCATACCCACTTCTTAATATGTTTTCTGTTGCCAAAAGAAAATGCCCAAGGCTGGGAAACTCATACACAAAGTTTATTTGCTTGTAGGTCTTTATGTCTAAGACCATGGTGCTGTCAACTGCTTGGCTTCCGTGAAGGCCCTGTGCATATGTATCTTACAGTGAGAGTGCACATACAGAGAGAATGTTTGAGGAAAGTGCAGAGGAGATTTTATAACAACTTACTCTTTCATAACTAATTTAGGTCTAATTTATAAGGCCCAACAAAGTCTCCTGAGAAAAGCATAAATCTACCATGACAATTTTATCTTCCCTGAAGTACCTTTCAACAAGCCTCATCTCTTAAAACTTCCATCATCCTGGAGACTAAACATCCAAGCATATGAACATTTGTAGGACAAGCCACAAACAAGAGCCCTTTATTTAAAAAAATTGAAAAGGCAATTGTACTTGAAATTTCTCAAGATTCTTTTTATAGACTGGTTTATTTTTTTTCAAATAGCAGGGCTTTTAAAATACCTTTTGCAATTTATAAATTTGTGAATCTCACTGACACACTAAATGAAATATTTTCAAATTTTGAATCATTTATTATTAAGGTCAGTGGTTTTAATACTCATCCTCCCCCTACTTTTGAATAGCTATTTTCCCCTCAAAATCTAAATCTCATCAATTCTAATACATTCATTCTTCTGAAAGCAACATTTTAATACTTCTAGGATCAAGAGTCATCTTTGACAACCCCACTAAAATCAGGGACTGGACAAGGCTGCCCACTCTCTCCCTACCTATTCAACATAGTACTGGAAGTCCTGGCTGGAGCAAATTAGACAGCAAAAGGAGATCAAGGGGATACAAATCGGAAAGGAAGAAGTAAAAACATTACTCTTTGCAGATGACATGATAGTGTACTTAAGTGACCACACAAATCCCACCAGAGAACTCCTACAGCTGATAAACAAGTTCAGCAAAGTGGCTGGATACAAAATTAACTCAAACAAATCAGTAGCCTTCATTTATTCAAAGGACAAACGTGGAGAAAGAAATTAGGGAAAAGATACCCTTCACAATAGTCACAAAAACTATGAAATACCTGGGTGTGACTCTAACTAAGCAAGTAAAGGACCTGTATGACAAGAACTTCAAACCTCTAAAGAAGGAGATCAAGGAAGATCTCAGAAAATGGAAAGATCTCCCATGCTCATGGATTGGAAGGATCAACATTTTAAAAATGGCCATCCTACCAAAAGCAATCTACAGATTCAATGCAATCCCCATCAAAATTCCAACCCAGTTCTTCATTGAGTTGGAAAGAGCAATGTGCAATTTCATCTGGAATAACAAAAGACCTAGAATAGTGAAATTTATCCTCAACAACAAGAAAATATCTGCAGGAATCACTATCCCTGACCTCAAGCTATATTACAAGGCAATTGTGCTGAAAACTTCATGGTACTGGTACAGAAATAGGCATATGGATCAATGGAATAGAATAGAGGATCCAGAAATGAGCCCTCACATATATGGTCACCTGATTTTTGACAAAGGAGCTGTAAACATTCAATGGAAAAAGGACAGCCTATTCAACAAATGGTGCTGGTCCAACTGGCACTCAGCATGCAAAAGAATGAAAACAGACCCTTTCTTATCTCCTTGTACAAGGCTCAAGTGTAAGTGGGTCAAAGATCTCCACATTAAACCAGATACACTGAAACTATTAGATGAGAAAGTAGGGACAATCTTAGAACACATAGGCACAGGAGAAAATTTTCTGAACAAAACACCAATGGCTCAAGCTCTAAGGTCAAAGATTAACAAATGGGACTTAATGAGATTGCAAAGTTTCTGTAAGGCTAAGGACATTGTCAAGAAAACAAAATGGCAGCTAACAGAGTGGGAAAAGATCTTTACCAACTCCACATCAGATAGAGGCCTAATATCCAAGGTATACAAAGAACTCAAAAAGCTAGACACCAGAGAATCAAACAACCCTATTAAAAAATAGGGTACAGAGCTAAACAAAATATTCTCAATTGAGGAATATTGAATGGCTGAGAAACATCTAAGGAAGTACTTGACATACTTAGCCATCAGGGAAATGAAAATCAAAACAACCCTGGGATTCCACCTCATACCAGTCAGATTGGCCAAGATCCAAAACTCAGATGACAACAGATGCTGGCGAGGATGTGGAGAAAGAGGAACACTTCTCCACTGTTGGTGGGGTTCTAAACTGATACAACCACTCTGGAAATCAGTCTGGTGATTCCTCAGAAAATTGGACATAGTACTACCTGAAGATCCTGCTATTCCAATTCTGGGCATATACCCCAGAGATACTCCAATATACAACAAAGATACATGCACCACAATGTTCATAGCAGCCCTATTTATAATAGCAAAAAGCTGGAAAGAACCCAGATGTCCTTCAGTAGATGAATGGATACAAAAATTGTGGTACATTTACACAATGGAGTACTACTCAGCCATTAGAAACAATGACTTAACCAAATTCTTAAGAAAATGGTTGCATCTAGAGAATATCATCCTGAGTGAGATAACCCAGTCACAAAAGAACAGACATAATATGCAGTCACTGATAGTGCGATGCTTACCCCAGAGGCTCGGACTGCCCCAGAAACAACTCACAGACTGGGTGAAGTTCAAGAAAAAAAAGAAAAGAAAAGAAAACAAAAGAAAGTCATCTTTGAATCAATAGTATTTCACACCATAATTGAAATGCATTCTTCTGAAATGGTATATAAAATAGTATGTTTTACTCTAGATATCAATTCTGTTAAAATTATACAAATAAATGAGCAATCTGTAGCTGGGCTTTATATCTGGGTTTTTAGACAGATATTTTGGTTCCCATACCTGGAGATTTGAGCCATTGATAGTGGGTTTTGATCTGCAAGTTTTAGTTGAGGTTGTATGAATGGAGAAAACACAAGGATAGATGGAGAAACCTTTGTTCTAGAGTATGAGACACGAAAAAGCTATTTCATCTTCTAAATGCGGGTTCTCATTCTGACAATAAGTTTTTCTACTGCATGCTGAGACAGGGGTTAAAATCAGACATTAAATTATTATTACTGTTCTCTGAGATGCATGCCATCTGGACTTTGCCTTACTCCTGGTGATGATTCATGTTGTCAACTGGACAGGAGTTAGAATCACTTAGGGATTTTTTTTTTGCTGTGAACACCTATAAGGGCATTCATAGAAGTTTATGTGAACCAACCCGTGTGTGTGGGTAGCATCATTCCATTGGGGGGGGTGTTCTTGATGGAATAAAAGGAAACAGTGAGCATGACATTAAAATTAATCTCTCCTCCCTGCATGTGTATGCAATGTGATTGGCTGCTTCACATTCCTGCCATGGCTAGAGCTACTATCTTCCCCACCATGAGGCAAATAAGTCCTTCCTTTCTTCCTTCTTCCTTCCTTTCTTCCTTCCTCCCTCCTTCCCTTTCTTCTTTCTTCCTTCCTTCTTCTTTCCTTCCTTTCTCCTTCCTTCCTCCCTCCCTCCTTCCTTTCCTTTTCTCCTTCCCTTCCTTTCTTCTTCTCTCTTTCCTTACCTCCATCCTTCCAGCAGGCACTTCACCACATCAACAAACACAGTAACACACTTCCCATTTTTAAGCTTACACCAGTTAATTGTCTTTGGATGCTTTGAGTTCAGTCAAATCTTTCACCAGAGAAACAGCATTTTCTTGTACTGCTTTGACCCATGTCAAAGTCACTGTGATTTACCCACCATAGTTATCAAACTTGTCTGCACACTGCAATTATCACGAGAGCTTCAGAAACCACTGATCTCTGTATCTCACTCCCAGAGGTTTTTCGGTCTGGGTTGCACTGGTTAAACCTAAATCTTAGCAGAGTTTGAAAGCCATCTGCCTAGAGCAGCTCTGAAATTGAAAACATCAAGAGGAAGCAAGATACGGTATTGATCGCAACTCTGTAGCCAAATAGCCTGAGTTTATTTCCTAGGTTTTTCACTTAATATTATGACCACAGGCAACTACATTGCTCTGTGCATCAGATTTAAATCGTTGCTATAACTCCAGTGTACGTACAATTTGAGGAAACTACAAAGTGGGCTATAATTCTAATAATAATGGTCCATGAGATTATTATATAGATTTAAAAAATTATAAGCATAAATAGTACATAGAGTATAGTGATATATAAGTGAAAAATAAATAAACCACCTACTGAACATTATTCTTATCTCTTAAAGTCTTGGTCTCTTGCTCTTCAACATTCTGAATGCTTTGGTTCTTCAATCCGTCCACAGCTTTCAACTTTTTTATAAGTATCCTGGACTCTATAGTCCTTATCCTTTGTAACATCCTTCAGTTCTTAGCCCTGTTGTTTTGTTGAAGATATAGCCACCCATTAACTCAACCACATTGCTGTATTCCTCAGACTATTGGACACTGTTGAGAAAAAATGGTGTCATTCAAATTTAGAGTCTCATTCCCAGTGCTACCTAGGATAGCAGCATTGCCCTGGCATCATCTTTTCACCTGCCTTTGGTGACTTCTTCCATGACCCACAGGTTCACTCAAATGTCTTCTCTTTCTACAAACTGCTTGTTAGGGTTACGTGCTCTTAGGAATTGTCTTTGTCCTTGTTTTACTGAGCAAACACTCTCAACAATCGATCCTACCTTTCTATGTGTAGATCAGTCTTTGCTCTCTGCCTTTCTTCTCTGTCTAGACCCAAGAGCATCATACTTTCTGCTCAGAAAATAGTTATTTTCTCTTTTGCTCTTCTTCTGCGTGCTCATATTCTTTTATTTTCATTATTGGATTATTTTTTATTCTAATTCACAGGCATTTTTAAGCTTCTCATGGAGAAATCCTTCTCGCTAAAACTGCAATCTGTGTTCTTCACTTTGCAGCTGAAGTCTTTGAGGCATGTAGTACACTTATCTTCTTCCTTGTTTCAGTTTCTCTCTCTGTTCTCATGAAATTAAATCACTTTTGTGAGCCAATAAAGTTTTATGATGACATAATTTCCAAATTTATTGATCTTCCCCCCAATTTTCATCTCATTTGCTTGGATTTCGCAATGGACACAATATATTCTTCTGCCAAATGGTGCTTTTCCTGTGTCTTCTAAAACATTGTTCTCCTCTGGTTTCTTCTCTTTAATGTTCTTTTTCAGACTTGTCCGTGGGTTTTTTTTGCTTGCCTCCTTACTGACTATCAGCATGACATATCAGATGGCTTTCCTGACTTTCTTCTTCAGTGCATTATTTTCAGTAACTGCTGTGAATAACTTGTGTCTATAGCTTCAAATTTGATCTAATCCCTTATTTCTTTAGATACAACTGCTTAACAAGAGTTTTCCGTCTGGAAGTTCTGAGCAATTGCTAACATTGAGCCTCCCCTCCAACAATATTGCCTTCTTTCACAGATTAGTGAATTGCTGTAGAAATTAGCAAGTGACTACTGTAGTGAGCGACTTCTAAGACTAAGGTCTAGAGTTACTCTTTGCATCAGTCCCACCTTCAAGTGCCACACCAGACAGGCTTGTGCATCCTGATGCTTCTCTCTCTGCACCCATTCTTATCAGGTCCCTGTCTGTCCCCTCTCTCCAGTGTTTATGTGTGGGTAATCCTCAGCATGGGGGACCTTCAGTCTCTACTAATTTTCCATTTCCTCCAGTCTCATGTAAAAGGAAGCAGACAGTGAGTGTTTCTGCAATTAATTTTTCTATCTCTTATGAACTTCTACGATGAAGAGTGATGTGGCCCAGTGTGAGGAAAGAGTATAACCAGCTACATTAAGGGTTCTGAAGTTAACGGCCCATCCTGCGCTGGAGGAAAAGTAAGCTACATTTCCCCCACACTGATGGGCCATTTCACTCCGATTTCAAGCCATGGAAGTTGCTGTTGGGAAAGAAAAATAAAAAGAATATTACACTTTAAGAGATTACAAATCCAAATCTATCACTTTTATTTCCAGTAAGCACAATTATGGCTCTTAAGGTATGTCCCAGGCTGGCATGCTTGTGACTTGGAACTCAGCAGAAGCATAGATTCCTGTTCCTTCTTCCAGATGTGCTGAATCAGGGATTTGGTAGGCAGAGACCGGTGGTGTATTAGATGGTACACTCTGGACAGTTCTCATGTGGGTCAAAGATGAAGAACTTCTGGCCTAGATTCATACCTCCCTTATAGTGGTATTTAGGAATAGTTCATTAAAAAGAAGAATGAATATTTATATAAAATAAAGCAGCTCTCAATTGCTATAAAAGACAATGTGGAAATCTATGAGATGCACTAAATCAGAATTTTTTCCAGATAGCCACTCTCTTCATGCCAGAGAAATGTTGGGGTTACCTGTGTCTTGGGACCTGAGCCCCTGACTAGTTTTGAAGGGTATCCCCCCTTTTCATCTGTACCTAGCACTTTTCATTCCATAGTTTTCTAAACCCCACAACTCCCAATTCAGTTCCTGGATATCAATTAAAGAATTTGCAAGGAGCTTGGCTTGTGGATCTCTGTGAGGAGTCTGAGCAGGACCAGAAAGCGATGAGTATTCTCATTACACATAGGCAGCATAGGTGATAATGGAAATATATGGGTCTGGCTGTAACTTTTGCTATATCCCAAACATGGCATTATGAACTATCATCAAGTACTCTCTTGCATATTATTCTTGATTCTAGGTGGGGCTCTATGGCCAGTAATGGTTTAGAAGAATAGAAAGAAGCCACTTCCTCCTCCCTGGAATGACATGGTAAGTTTCTATCTATGGCTTAGAATAGAACATAGGTGGCTGACATCATGACATCTGGACTACAATTCCCAACTGAGTGTGCTTCTTGTGGTTAGCATACCATCACATGAACAATACTGATGAGATTTTTATAAAGATTCCAAGTCAAGTGACCTGAACTGGTTTCCCTCAGAGAACCATGAAACATAACCCAGTCCCTTTATCTGGCTTTCTCACAAAAATATGACCTCATTCTAAAGGGACATACCTAAACACTGGGTGACATAGTAAACAAAACTAGGGAGATGTGTTCTACTTTCAACTAAAAATAACCTCTTGCAGTTGCTTTGAAAGAAAATTTCATTGTTGCATCTGAGGAATATGACTGTGGGAAGCTGAGTTTTGCAGGGGAACTGTTCTTCTAATGTTGGGGAGCACATACGACTTCAGTACAGCGAGTCTGAACAGCCATAGGAAACACTGGGCTCATGAGCCCAAGGAATGCTGAAGGTAAATGAAATATCACAGAGCCCTGGACGGTCCAGCTGCAGAGATTGTGGTTATTGAGATTCTCACAGTGGTTAGCATTCCAGGGTTTGTTCTCGTTTGCTTCATCAGAGTACACAGAAGAAAACTGAAGATATTGGTGGGCAGATGCCAGGTCTCAGTGTCTATGAGGTTATTGAGGGAAAGAGCTACATGCATCATAATGCTGGATAACCAACTCTGCGAATACCAGCCAGAGGAGCTTAAATGAGAAGTGGTAGCCAATAGCCACATAATAACGTAATATCAATGCAGGCTGGGTTTCGAAGTGAATTTTCCATCTTCAACTCTGCTAAAACCAGCACATTTTCCTTCCGTCTGATGAGCACCAGCCAGGGTGATGGGGATGGTTAAAAAGAAAATGTTACTATTTCCTGAAAAACAAAGTTTTTCCACCCCTTTTGCCATGGAAACTAGTGTCAATGTTGATCACAATAGCAGAAAACTTCAAACACGGATTTATGGGGTTTCCGGAAGCTGACAGCTTGTGTACCTCACCACAGGTTATTGGATAGCCACTGATGTCAGTGGAGCCCAATATCCCACCAAGAAAAAGTGTAGCTAGCCTATTCTCATGGGAATAATTGAGAACAGTCATAGTGTGTCCATGGTAAGAAAGGACCAGTGTCCATAGTGTCTTTCCTAGACAACTTTTGTGGGGGCTCTTTTGAGTTTAAAATGTTCCCAGGATTACTGAGGATCTCTGTGAAAGGGACAGGGCTAGGAGTAGGAAGTACATTTTATTATTAGGTATTGGATGACCAGAGATCTTTCGTTTTGACATTGTTTCTGGACAATATATATCCTGGAGGTCAACTTCCTTGGAGCAGAAATAGATGTCTTGGGCCAGCTTGTCTTCTTTTGTTCCTTTGTGTATGTATGTACATGTGTGTATGTGTAAGTGTTGTATATGGTATTAGAGATTAAACCCAAGGCTTTGTGGATACTAGATAAATACACTACTATATAGACAAATACTCTATATTTCAGTTCCCCTGTTACTTTTATTTTGACAAAGGATTTTGCAATTGCCCAGGCTGGCCTTTATCATCTCAGTCTACAGAAAAAAAAGCTAGCCTTGAATATGAGATCCTTTAGCCTCTGCTTCTCTAGTAGTTTGGGTCACAGACCTTTTCTACCAGGCCCAGCTGGACTGGAATTGTTTGAGATAAAAATGGCTACTGGTCAGTTATGAAGATCACTGAGGTAGTTAGAGCCCAAATGGAAAGCAATCGTGGGGTTCCTCTGTGAATTGGAAATGAGTGTGACTTGTTTAAAATGATGGGCCTACTCTGGAGAGAGCATTCCATCTCCATGGCCCATCCTTTGATGGCTACAGGGAATTCAAGACACACTGTGATGTCCTATCTCTTTTTCAGAGTCTGTGCCTTGGCTACTAGTAAGTCAATAGGACAATGACATGGAAGCTGCTAAGATGGCCCAGCAGGTTTACCGTGAAGCTTGACAACCTTCCTGGTCTTCAGAAGCCACAGGATGCAAAGAGAGAGCCAACACCCATAAAAAATCTTCTGGCCTCTCTATACATATGGCTTGGTACACCTATCACCCCCCATCAAAGTAAATAAAAATCCAATTGACAGTTCAAATAAGTAACATTTAAATAGGAAAGAAAATGAAGTAAAATAAAGAAAGAAATGGAGAGGGGAAATTTAAAGTAAGAGCAATATTTTCCAAGTTTTACTAAAATGTAAAACGTACAATGTGTTCAGGAGGAGAACACAAAGAGATTGGACGGTCCTGCTGGTTTGGATCTGGAACTGTCACAGTGTGTGAAGGATTTGAGGACAGAGTTCCAGGCATCTACATATCTCTTTTGTGGTCTTCACCATAGTGCTGACTGTGAACTGATGCTGGGATTCTTAACCTACAGTCCTCAGAGCTGAAGACCAAAAACCTGTGCCTGGCCTATAAGGTCCCTTTAATTGAAACCTTGAGAGCCTCTGTGGTCTCAGTTTTCAACAAATTCATAGTTTCCCAAATGGTTCCTGGACCATGGAAAACATGGAATATAAAGGTTTGCAAGACAAACTATCTGAATCAGACCTTCTGAAAATCTATACAAATCCAGTTCTCCCTCCCCAGACAGACAGCTACTTTTTACTCTTGTATAATAGTATTCAGCCATTTAAATCCCTTTTACCAGAAGCATGCCCTTTTCCTAGGTACCTAAAATCTATAGTCTGAAGCATCTCTGAAACACCCAATAAATATGAAATGAATAAATGAATGAATAAGTAGGAACTCAAAATGCTACAGTTATAATTTCTCTACCCAGGAAATTTTGTAGAAAGGAGACCAGGGCTGATCATGAAATATAGACAGCTTGGCCCCCTGTCTCCTCAACAGCCTGCTACAAATCCTACCTCAGACGAGCAATTTTTTTCTTTGTTTTGCATCTAGTATCTATAGCTATATTTAAAATGAACGCCTGGTGAGTGGGTGGAAGATAGTGCTCACTCCTATTTAGTGGAATGTGAATATGTCAGAATCCCAGAAAATAGAAAGAATGTGGTTTATACAAAGCTGTCAGTTTCCGTGCCTGTCTCTAAAATCTGAGGTGGTGCCGAGATAGTTCAAAGTTAATATTCACATCCATTTTATTGCATTAAATATGGTCGTCAGCAAACAGTGTTTGAATGGTAGCTATTTCCTGACTGACAATAGCCATCCGGTGGTGCCCACTTCTCCATATGCTTGCTACTAATAGAATTCTGATGTCTGGAAAACAGTGGGAGGAAGGAAGTAATTAAAATCGGAGGGGCAGCTGTGGGCATTGGCACCAATTTTGTCCCACACAAGAGTATCCCTGTACCTATTCTTTTGAAATGTAGGGGTGGGACAGTAATACTATTTTTAAGCCTATTTGATAATCTTTTTAGCAAGCAGTCTTCCTTATAAAATGTCTCAGAAACCCCTGAGGGTGGGCACTGGTGTTTAAAATAAGCTTATGTCGTAGATTAAAAAAAAACAGGAAGGTATTAGGCCTGAATACTACAAGTGTAGAGGAAACTGGAAAGGCAGGCAGTGTAAGCCTGAGTTCTGTATCCCAACTTAACAGCAAATTACTTGCTTCCCTTACTCCAGGGCATGGAAGTTGGGATGGAGTATCCCTGAGCACTGCAGAATCTTCTTGGGTAGCAGCTTTGCTTAGGAAGATGGAGAGAAGAAGGTGCTAGGCAACAAATTATGAGCATTGGAATGTCAAATAGGATGCCTCAAATTTCACTGTGTGTGATGTGTGTGTGTGTGTGTGTGTGTGTGTGTGTGTGTGTGTGTGTGTGTGTTTGTGTGTGTTGCAGAGTGTGGGATGTATTGCATCCATTGCTTTCACAAGGGTCTCTCACTAACCTGGGAACTCCCCAGATAGACCGAGTCTGGAAGGTCAGGAGCCTCTGAAGGTCTACTGGTCTCTATCCTCCAATGGTGTGGTCACAACTCTCCCTACCCAGCTTTTACTATGAGTGCTGGGGATTCAGACTAAGGTCCTTGTGATCACATAGCAAGCACCCTCTGGACCATCTCAGCCCCTGAAATTAGTTTTAATTTGAGGACCAGCCAGTTACAGGAAGAGATTTATTCATTAAACTCCTGTGCTGTTCTTTCTCAACATTTGGTTAAAGTTACAGCTGCCCCTATTCTTGGGTAGAGGGTATGATGACTTTGTTGACAGGCATACAAGACTGATATGCTATTAGGATTCAATGCTGCTTCTTTCTTTGTGCACAGACTGAGTGGAAAAAGATCTAATCATAGCAGGAAGGTGCCCCAAGACAATGTGTGGGTCTTCATACGAACCCTTCATATGGTGTCCTATTACTACCCCTCGCAGCCATTTGGGTTTTTTACCTTTCTATGAAGCCACTGAGATTTTGGAGTTTACCTGTTATAGCAGAGATCTATATCTCTGCTTCTGAACCTTTCACAAATATGGCTCAGGTGTCCTGCTTACCATGATCTCCGATGCTCCCTGTCATTCTTGGAGCATCTTCCTGTCATTCACTCTCCCATTTGGGACATGCTAGCGATCTATTCATTCAGAATGTCAAAAATGCACTTGTGGCTAGAATCTTAATAGCATTTAAATGGCTTAGGGGTCAACGGAGGTACTCTTTTTGTTGTTGTTTTGAGAAAAGGTAACAGAATTGAAGAAACACAATGAACAATGTGTTTAGACATTATGAGACTCTCCCCAACCCCCCGCAATGATGCATGCATGTAGTTTTAATTAAATTTCAAGGTCCAAGATCATGCAGCCTTCATTTTTGCTCTTGAAAACACTTGGATTTAATTGGAATAATGAGGCAATTTAAACAGCTTTGAACTTCCAGTCTAAGGTGGGGATGATGGAATAAGGTATTACTACAAGTAATGAATCCCTGGTGAGCCTAGAGTATAATGCTGGTAATCCAACACTGGATAAAGACTAGACAAGAAATAAAGCAGACATTCTGAGAGAGAATTTCCTCATGCTCTTTTGTTTGATTTTTAGTATTTGGGTTGTTTTCTTTTGTTTGTTTTGGTGGTTTTAGTAATTGAACCTATGGCTTTATACATGCTAAGAAAGCACTCTACCCCTGAATTACATCCCCAGCCTGCTTTCTTCTTTAAGATAGTCTTACTTTCACTCATTCTGTAGCTCAGGCAAGCCTTGAATGGTGATTGCCTTGAATCAGCCTTCCTGCGTCAGGATTTTAGGTCTGCATCATCAAGCCCTGCTCTATGTTTGACTGGTTAGCTGTACAGCCCTCTTTTCACCTGGGTAATGAACTAGGACACTGTGCCCCAGTCTAAAGTGAATGTCACCTCTAAAAGATTAATAGTCTTCCAGAAACATTTTGACTCACTTGTTGCCAATCTGCCTTTTCTATTACTTATACCCAAGAATAAAATGATGGATCCTTCCATCAACAAAGATGATCTTTGGACTTCTACATTTTCTCACATCTCTGCTGCCTGTGTGGTAACCCTGGTTTTGTAGCAAAAACTCCACTCAAGGGTAGCACTGCTCAGCCATGCTGAGTGAAAGAACTTGTGCATATGCAGGTGCTAAACCTTAAGAACACAGTCAGCTATGAGATGGCCACTGGCTGACTCAGATAGAAAGAAAAGAATTCTGCCTACTCATGTCTGCCAGAGGCTATTGGTGAACTATTAGAGTCATAGAAACAAATTACAGGTGCTCCCCCAACCATAACTTCTGATTTCCATGGATCTTCTCCTGTTCTGAGTGGCCCATCTTCTAGGATATGTTAGCTATCAGAAGCAACTGCTAAATCATGCCTTTGATTCTTTCTCTTCCACTCTTTGATATCTATTAAACTTGTGTTTCCATGAGGATATGTCTATGCCTCAAGCACACACTCGTCTGTTGTTTCGGGTGGATTTCCTACCTACTTTTCTTCCATCTTAGAGGGATGCTATATACTGGTTCTGCCAACAAGATTGAAGGAAGATTGCCTTACTGACAGTTTGAGATTATAAAAATAATTTGCTAGAAAAGTACTACTCATCTTAAATTACACCATTACTAGCAAGTACATTCTCTCCCCTGTAGATCCCTTGGCTTTTATTTACTTATTTACTTAGTAACTTATTTGTTGATTCATTAATGTTGAAGTTGAGCTTAGATGTTTGGTGCTCATGGGCTAATGGAATGTAAACATACTCTCCCACCTCTGGAAATATTGGGAAACATTTCAAAGATTCTGTCAATTATTTTTGTTAGTTTTTCTTGCCATGAAAATGGTACAATTTGCATAGAGAATGTTTTCTTTTGTCGTTATTCTACCCAGGAATTACCAGACAGATGGAGCAGAGCCAAGAGGAATCAAAGCACCTGCAGTCACCACTCAATCATGTTGTCTGTTGCCACTGAGAGCCTAGGTAGGTTTGTGTAAGCAAAAGCTGATAAAATATGACTTGGTCATGAACACTTGCAAAGATTTAGTGAAGACTATATTGGATCAGTCTCTTGGGTTTCCAATGGGTACAACTCTATTTACTCCGATATAATAATTTTTCCCCTTTCTCTTCTTCAAAACCCTAGGGCACTCACAAGTCCCTTAAACAGAGCTGTGATGCTGTGGAGGGGGGAAGCATTTGCATTTTGGTTGAGATTGACAGGGGCTACTAGCTGGAGACCTCTGCAAAGAACCAGGACAATGGTGAGCACCCACTATCTGCATTTTCAACTGCTCAGCATCTCACAAGTAGGCTATTTTTCATGTATACTCAGCACAAGCACAGAGAGCAACTGGGCTTCTCTTTTTCTTTTTATCCTAATTGTACCTCCAGCCGATTAGCTTCTAAGCAGCATAATTTGTAAGGAGCAAGGTCCTTTTACAAACTTCCCCTGCAACCTGAAGATGTCCTTGCATATGACCTCTGTGCCCTCTGAGAAATTTCTTAGATTCTCTAGTTCTTACTCAAAGCGTTTGAATTATCCCTTCTCTATGAGTTAGGCGAAGGTCAACCTTCCTGCCTGCTTTATGTTAGCCCCTACTCTGGCTTCATTATACTGATGGTTTTTATCCCAGCTCTTGGTTTTGTTGGGAGAGGGGTATCTGATTTTCTTAACTTACTTTACTTTTTAATCTTTCTCCTCCTTATTCACCAAGTTACTAATAACTGATGCCATTGAACCAATGAAATGTAGTTCCTCAAAAATCCCTCTTGTACCTTGGCCAATGTTGGGAGGGTTAGAACTTAAGAGTCTTTTGCTTACTATTCTCCCTATCTAGACTGTTTGTTTTAGTAAACAGCCATGGAAAACAGAAGCATTGTCTTGCTCTAAAGCAAAGGCAGGCTTCTTTGTTGTCCATTAGAGTAATGGCAATGTCTTCCTCTGGGGCAAAGACTAGATAAGCTTGCTTTTAACCTCTTTCAGAAGACAGTTTTCTAATTTCATGTGTGACAAAAGCCAACCCGATGTGCCCACACGATATTTCTTTATGCCTACCTATGCCATTCCAGAGATCTTAGAAGACACCGAGCTGGCACAGACATGAATCTTGAGCTACCTGCTGTTCTGTGGGTAATAACTCTTTGTCTCTCTGACAGAGTCTCAGGCTTCTGCCAGCATCTATAAAATAAACTCTTGCATTTTTAACAGTACTTGACATATTTTTATCTCCTGTAAGTTATAATTAGTCATAAGCTAATATCTATAAGTACACATGTTTATATTTATCATATTTCTTTTTAAAACATGGTTGTAAAGCAATATATTCATGATCCACTCCATTGCTATAAATTCCTTGCCCAGTAAAAAACTGTTGAATGACTGAATGGATTTTAAATTATATAAAATATTATATACTATCTGCTATAAAACGTTTAATACTTTTATACTTGTGATTACTGCCAATACTCTCACTAGAGGAGAAGAAAGTCAACATTAAGTTCAGGTGCCAAAACCAGCAACTTAATTCTAGTCAATATGTCCTAGAAGCCAATGTGGTGGTTTGACAAGAACAAACAAAACATCTCATTTCTGTCTACCCAAGATTAGAGAGGAGGCCCTTCATTAAGTATTCTTGGACACACTCTCATGTATAGCTTCATCAATCCTGAATATTAGATACCCTATTGAAGTGTGTGTGTGTGTGTGTGTGTGTGTGTGTGTGTGTGTACATGTACAAACATGTATGTGTCCTGCTGTTTTCAAGGAAGATCTAGATCTTTAAACTTTAAACATAGAAATTAAAAAAAAAAACAAATCAGAAATTATTAAATGAAAACTGGATGTGGTGGCATATGCCTTTAATTCTAGCACTCAGAGGCAGAAACATGAGAATTTCTGTGAATTCAAGGCCAGCCTGGTATCAATAGTGAATTCCAGACCAGCCAAGTCTACCTAATGAGATTCTGTTTCAAATAAAAAATTATCAATTGCTAGAGTTCAAAAAGAATTAAAGAATCACAGAGAAGACAGAAGTCTGGGGTTGTAAAACATCAGTGTGAATATTCTAACCTGGCTTAGGAAATTCATCCCCCTTCTTAATTCTTTCTGCTTTTTTAGTCCCTGCTTTCCCTACATTAATAGAGTAATCCATTTTGTCTTTTTTCTGATACCATACTCTAGTTTTTTCTAATAGACTTTTGCTATCCCTTAGTTTGGTTTTGTCTCTCATAGAATGTCATTTGGACATTTTGTCTTTATGTTCTGTTTTTCCAGTGCTGACCTGACAGGGTTTCTATATACCTAGCTCTAGTCCAATCTATAGAATGACATCTGTGTTTCTAAACACACCATCACTCCAAATGGCTTTAATATAAAACAGTTGTGGAGCCATGTTCTGAGCCTTTCTACCACTCTACCAATTCTTACTGTAAATGTGCTTTGCAAATTCGTAAATCTATCCTAGGAGGTAGTGTTCATCCTATGAGTTCCTCTCCATGATAGCCTAGATTCTTCCCCAATGCTACATTTTAGAAAACAGAGGGAATATGGCTAGAACCATGTTAACATTATAGTTTTAAAAACTAGAGCTAGAATGCGGGTGTTTGTGGGTCTTTATTGGTGGGTATAAGATTGGATAACCAGATATGGACAACTAAAGATATCCATTAGTAATACCTGTATACACAGTAGACCCAGTAGAGAAGAATAAGAGGGGAAAAGAGAAAAGCACACACAGATAATGGGAAAAGGGTTGGGAGTTGTCATGGCAGCCTCAAGCCCCCTACAGAAAACAAGCTCTTTCTTGCCTAGTGGTGGAGAAAGAGCACCTTTCCCGTGAGTCTCCGCAGGGACAGTGGGTGGTCTTTAGATGAAATATATATCCTTGTTCCAGGGTCATAGCTGTAGAGTTGGGCTCTCTTTATTTATTCAGAATGCAGTACATCCCTGCTGAGTGTGACAGGGCTTCCAGTGACTGTGAAGCTTGAGCACAAGAAACCCACTGCTTTCTAAAAATAGGTAATCACAAATCAACCACGTTCACACATCAAATGTTTCACATGTAAACCAGAGCAGCTGAATCAGAGTCATTTTACAATAGTTGAATTTACATTTAGGTTATTTTCGGAGATGGCTATAAAACCAGAGAAGTTAGTATTACCCAATGATGTGTATTGGCCTTCAGAGGATTGGCTAGAAGGTCCCTTCCATTTAAAGTTGCTAGTGGAATATTGTGTGGACTGTTTTCAGGGTTCTCTCCCTTCATTTTTCTGAAACTAGGAACCTGAGTGGGGCATATGACCATGTGATTATCTGACTTGGCTAATTAATTCACAAAACATGATTTGAAAATCTACTGTGAGTTAGTTACTATACAATATGATAAATAGAAGGAAGAAAAGCCACCTTCTCTTCAAGTTTTTAATAGAGAAAAGAAGGCCTTAGGTGACAATTTCAAGATACAGTGATGAGTGTTGCAGCCATCACTGAGGAGGTGTATTTACTTACAGAAGAGGGGGTGCCTATACAGGCCAGGGGTAACTGAAGTCAAGAGGAAAGAGATGTTGTATAAGCTCACTTTTGAAAGATCTAACAAGAATGTGTCAGTTGTAAAATATCACAGTTTGTCAAGGAGCAGAAATTACACAAGCTAAAAATGTCACCAGTGATACACACAAAGATTGATATGGGAAACATTAGGCCTGAGTGGACCTGGACCAGGTCCTCTGTGCTATGTGCTATGACTATAGCTTAGTGTGTGTCTGTGGGACTCCTAACCGTGGGAGTGGGGTATCTCCAACTCTGCTGCCTGCTCTTGGGACTCTTCTTCCTATTGGGTTGCCTTGTCCAGCCTTAATATGAAGCTAGTGCCTTGCCCTAGCGTGCCCTGCCTTGTCATCTTTGCCTATCATCTCCGGGATACCTGTTCCTTTCTGAAAAAGAGGCAGAGTGGGAGTGGATCTGGGATAAAAGGGAGCTTGGAGGGAGTGAAAAGGAGAAAAACCTGTAGTCAGGATGGATTGTATGAAAAAAGAGTCTGTTTTCAATTTCTAAAAAGGGATGTGAAGCATGATGCACTGCTGGCATGGTTTACTGCTGAGGGTGGTAATGGAATTGTTGTCCCGTGGTAGAGTACTTGCCTAGCATAAGCAAGGCCTGGCTTCTATTCCCAACACTGCGACATGGGTATTGCTGATAATTGTGTGCTAAGAATGTATAGATATGGGGAAAAATAGAAAAAGGCTGAACGTGTTTTGCATCAGGTACTTGAGTAGAGTTGTCATTTACTAAAATAGAATTAGAAATGAGTCCATTTGAACAAGGTGAATTTTAAATGTGTGTGGGACATCTGGGAAAGATGAGTAACTAAGAACTACTTCTCCTGACTTTCTTTTGTTTGTGAGTGAGTGTGCAAGTTCCCGTGCATGCAGTTACATTTATGTTAGGGTGGGTGTATGTACATATGTATACATGTGCATGCAGAGGTCAAAGGTCAACCATAGATGTGATGCCTTAGGACAAGTTTATCTTGCTTTTTGAGATGGTCTTTCATGGGAACCTGAGGATCCCAGACCACACTTGCTTGGCTGACCAGGGAGCATAGAGATCCTCCTGTCTCTGCCTCACCAGCTTTGGGATTATAATAATACCACCATGCTCAGCTTTTTATTATTTGGAAGTCACTTTACTAACTGAGACAGCTCTCCAGTTCCCCCTCCCCTCTTCCTTCTTTTCCTTAATTGTGCTGGGAATTGTGCATGTTAAGCAATTCTTCTACCAGTGTAGCTGTCCTGCAGCTTACCTATTAATAAATCCATTCATGAATTAAACTTCAAAAAGGGGCACAGACAAAAGGCATACATTTGGTACTTATGGCTAGAGATGGAGAAGTAGATCACAACTTATAGGCGATTAGTTAATAGCAAAAAAAAAAAAAAAAAAAAAAAAAAAAAAAAACCTATATAGTTGTCTTCTAAGCCTTAGTGTAATATACAGATTGTCACAGATTCAATTTAAAATGTTAAGTGTTTGAGTACTTGGATGCTACATGGCAGCTCTGATTTGGTAGAACTTTGGTATCTGTGACCTATCTGGATGTAGGACTCTGGCAGTATGCTTTAACCATTACCTTAGCTTCTGGTGCCTGTCCAAGCTCTCAGATTTATGATACAGCAAAGTGTGAAGAACGTATGTAAGAAACTTCAACTATCAAGGACTGATGCCTTCTTCACTATGACATATAAACTATAATCTAAAATCTTGAGCCAAAAGAAATATCTCTTCTTGTAAGGCATTTCGGTCAGGTATTTTGTCAGTGTAACCAGAAAACTAATACACAAGATATCCTAAAGAAACTGTTAAGTAAATTTGATTCACTAAATCTGATATTCATTATTTTTAGCAGGCTTCCAATTATCTTATCTAACAAGTCCCTATAAAAAATTAATTGTCCATCAGTAAGTTGGTGTGTATAATATTAAAATGCTTTGTCCTCAGTTGGTGGAACTGTTTGGGAAGGATTAGGAACTGTGGCCTTTAGAGGAGCATGTCTGTGAACGAGAGCTTTGAAGTTTCAAAAGGCTCCACTGTTCCCAGTTCTCCCTCTCCCCATTCCTTTCCCTCCCCCCTCCCTTTCTCTCTCTCCCTCCCCCTCTCTCTCCTCCTCTTGCCCTCTCCTTCTTCCTCTCCTTCTCCCCTCCCCCTTGCTCTCTCCCTTTCTCTCCCCTCCCTTCCTCTTTTTCTCCCTCTCCCCCTCTTCTCCACCCCCCCACTTGTACTTTCTAGATCAAGATGTTAAGCTCTCAGTTACTGCCTAAACACCATGCTTGCCTGCCTGCTGCCATGCTTCCCACTATGATGGTCATGGACTCTACCCCCCTGGAACTATTAGCTTTAGATTAAGTGACTTCTTTTATAAATTGCCCTGGTCTCATGGTTTCATCCCAACACTATAAAGTAACTGAGACACAGAGGCAAATGACAAGATAACAGAGTATCCAGATAGGGTTAAGGAAGATGAGGAGAAAGAAATATCTTGGAATCAACAGAATAACATTTTCCTACAGAAGGACATGTTCAAAAATGTCAAAGGATGCTGGCAAGGAAGTAGAAGCTGACTGGTAAATGTCATCTGAAATTGGCAATTTGAAGGTAATACTGAACTTCGGCGTGAGAGTTTTGCACTGTGAAGAGGACAGAAATAAATTCTAGTGGGGAGCTAAGTAAATGGCTGGTGAGGAGAGATAGTATAGGAATAGAAAAATGTGTCTATCGAGGGAAAAGACAGATTCAGTGATAAGAGAGGCAAATGGTTGATGAAGTGGCACCATAATTAAGGTAGAAAAAAAAAAAAAAAAACCCAAAGTATCTGGTAGGCAGGATAATTCCCAAAGGGACCTAGGGGGTATAATTAGATTGAGGTTTGAAAGGGAGGTGCTGCTCTGCACTACCGAGGTGTAGACCGTGGACATGGATGTCTAAAAGGAAGCAAAGAGGACAGGGTCAGCAAAGGAGATGAAACAGCAGCAATTGGAGTGATGGTGTTGCTGGTTTGGGGCACTAGAGAGCTGAGAGTCAAGTACATGGGCATGCATGCTCTAAAACCACCACAGATCCCTTGGTTCTGCTCCAGTGAGGCCTCTGATGTCCTTCCAGAAATGTACCATCATAAAGTTGTATTGTTTTTAGCAAATACATTTTTGTTCATTTGCTGCAGCTGCAACAGAAAAACAAAACAAAAACAAAACACAAAAACCAGAAACAGATAAATAAAACCGTCTTTGAGCCTAGGGAAAGAACTCCAGGGAAGGAGGAAGCAATATCTCCTTTCTCACCACAAGAGGATGGCTCACATCCCTATCAATAAAAACTAACAAGGGAAAAGCAAAACAATTTTATTTAATTAAAGTTGCGTGACATACTAGGAACATCAAAAGAGAAGACCCACAGTTCCAGAACAAACTCTTTCAGTGGACCCAGAAATGTGACTGAGGGCAAAGGTTATGGCCAGCTGACAGTAAACTGGGGAAAGTCAATGGGGTCTGTGTGTGGTCTCCTATTGACCCTTAGAGTCAATGACAGAACCACCCCCTGGAAAAGACCTTGGAGGTCTCTAGACAAGGTAGGCTGTGACAGGACCATGCTTCAGTACAGATGGGTTTGGGTGTGACTGTCAAGGGGCCATTCTGAGCTTAAGAGAACCAGATATGAATGAAGATGTCTGTCAATCAGGAGAAGAGGTAACAGAGCTCTGGAGATACAAAGATTTTTTTTCTATGCCTTCAGGTTCGGGGGGAGGCTATACACTGAATTCTCACGCACACTTCTGTCTGTGCCATGGGGATCATGTATAGTGTACATGAAAAGAAAATGGAGCAGCCTGTGGCAAAGGCTTCCTTCTCTTATTCATTTTAAATGTTTTTTTTAAAATGCTTTGCTTTTGTGTGAAGTGTGGTTGGGACTTCATGGTAAAGTCATCCCTAAACAATCTCCATATTAAACTGAGCTCTGTTGGATGCTGACAGATTGGGGGTCATTGACCTTGACCTTGAGATTTCTTGTTTGGTTCCAAGGTCTCCTCTGAAGTGTTGTTAAACTGAAATAAAAAACTGAGATTCTGGATCCTTAACTCCTTTTATCTTATCTTCCACCATCCTGCCTAAATTCTCCCCACTCCTCAGCAGATTTCATGTGAATCAGGAGACCTCTTGTTTTCTTGCAGCTCCCAAAGGCCCTGCTTTCTCCTAGAAGAGAGAACCTGACTCCAGGATACAGGAGACTGCTTCTGGTTTCCATGGAGACCCTGTTTGAAGTCAATGGCGGCTCCAGGAGGGAGGGAAACCAGGACATTTGTATTTAAAGGATGGAGGGTCTGGGAAGGAGGAGGGATAAGAAAAGGGGGTAAGGCAGGCAGACAGTGAGGCTGATTCAGCCTGCGTTCCAGGTTTCAAACAGAGGAACAGAAAAGTTCAGCTAGGTTATTCAGTCTCCTTGTACTTTGAGGATGAATCAAAACGGAAGCTGTGCGGGTGGGGGAGGTGGAAGAGGGCTGTTGATTGCGCATGTGAGAAATACCCTGCAAAGACTCCTTTCTGATACCAGCATGTAGGGGACTGAATGACTTAGGCAGCTGGGAGTCTCTGTCCTTGTGGGTGGCTCCTTCCCAAGCAGCCTGCGATTTTTCTCTTTTCCACAAGTCAGTTCTTAAGGGTTCCTAAGAGGGGGCTGAGCCTCTTCTTCCTTCTCCACACCTCCCCCCAAGAGGGTAACTAAATACAAACTTTGGCAAAATGCTTCCCAAAGCTTCGTGCTTCGTATTAATTGCTATTTATTAGCCGAGTCTCTGTCTACTAAGAGACAGGGGGCAGGATGGGGGAGGTACTCTGGCGGAATACAAGCTAACACTGAAATGCAGGAGGATTCAGATGACGTCATCTTGGATCAAGGTCTGACCCAGTGAATGCGGCTGAGCGACTAAATCCTTTGAGAGAATCAATGGCAGAGACCTCTATGAAAGGACCATGCCTCTTGTTTAAAATATTAAGCATGTGGCTTAGCTGATCTCTGGCTGCAACTCCCAGGGCGCTGCTAGAATCTCAGTTTTCTGTTATAATTGCTTGAACATTACTTACTGCCCTAGATAACTGCAGTCACGTGATGCTTGCACACCAAAAAAAAAAAAAAAAAAAAAAAAAAGCGATCACAAGTTATAAGTGTCTGCCAATTTTAGGCAATGAAACCAAGTCAGTTCATAAACACTTTCTGAGGTGTGCTGCAGTCTGAATGTGCCTACGGTGTAAGGAGTGTTTTTTTTTTTCTTTCAAGGTACTGATACTCACGATGGGGACAGCAACAATCATAAACCTCCAGAAGAGCTGAAGTCATTAATGATATGGGAACTCCAAAAAAAAGGTTAACTTAATAAAAAATAAAGGAAACTCAAATTTATATAGGTGCCTTGGAGTTCCCAGAACCCACAATGGTTGGCTCACAACAGCCTATAATTCTAGCACATAGATATACATTTATATTCCAAAATTCTTATAAAGTAAAGCATGCATTTAGGATGAGGAGGGACTATATAAATATGGAAGACTTTGCTGACCTTTTGGGACTGAGGCAACACTAAAATAAAGAACCGTTCATGCTGATCAGAACTTGTCTTTAGAAGGATGGTGTAGAAATGAAGAGATGACTCCCACAATGCAACTGAAGACTCTTTTAATTAAAACAAAACAAAACAAAACAAAACAAAAAAACAAAAAAACAATACTTGTCATTCATGGTCAGAGTTGAATGCATGGCTTCAGTTATCAACCTTGAAGTTCTGGGTTCAGAATTAAGGGAAGTTCTGGGATAAGTTAAAGTGCATGGAAGGCAAAGGCCATTTCTTGGCTTTAATTTAGGTGGAAAATATTGGAAGGAAAAGGAATTAGAGGAGGGCAGTTATTTCTAGAAGAATAAGAAAAGACATATGTGCTCAAATTAGTTATGTTTCTGTGTCACGAAAGCGTTAGTTGCCAAGGTTTTGTTTTCGGTCCTGTTTGCTAAGGGAGATCCTATAATAAAAAACATCTCCCAAGAGTTTTGGCAATGTAGCTGAGTACTAACCATTTGGGGATGAAAAACTCATAAAAGCACAGAATACCACGAGTCAGCTTCTTTTAATCGCTTTTAATTTTTTATTCTTAGTGTCTGCAGATTCCTTGGACTTCAAGTTTGCTTAAGGGTACTCCGGCAAGGTAAATCTTGGCATAACCCTCCTCCCTCCACTGGCCTCCTAATCTCAAATACACATCCTCTCTCATTTATCTCAGTGAATTTGAATGTTCTTATATAATGTGTGTGTGTGTGTGTGTGTGTGTGTGTGTTCAATTAGCTGTCAATATTGCATGAAGGTTTCAAGAGATGAGCCTAATAATAAGATGCGTGACTAACAGTCAGCATTAGTGGAAGAAATGGAGGAGACAACATAAAAACCAAATGGAGACCATGAGTACCAAACAATGGAAGGATAGAAACTGAAGCAGACGTGAAGAGAAGGCTACCGGAAGAAGAAAATAGAGCAGAGCACGTGATCGCTAGTCTATGACCCACAGTGATTCCCTTCTGGGTTTAAGAGAGAACTTTCCACACTTAGAAGGAATCTGGTGACCATCCCGTCATTTTCTCATTTCACATACAACAAAGAGCCAGGAGGACACTACGGTTGACTATAGACAAAACAACTTTGGGTGCCCGTTTGACTGTGGCCTGGGTGGTAACATCACTATGCCATTTCCTCTTCTGGAATGATTAACAAAACCCCAAATTCCCTTGGAATGTAAATTCAATTCGTTCCCACTTTCCACTGAGCTCTACATTTACATTTGTCTTGTTTCTTTCTAACATACAAGGTGTTTTAGCTTACTTCGTCCTTGTATGGATTCTGAAAAGAAGTATCAACTATAAAATGGCCCCCTTGGGACTCACCTTGCAAATTTCCAATTGTAAGTATTGTTGCAATGAATGCAAAGTGAAAAACCTATACTCTTCTTACTCTTCTGTTGTACTATTGAAGAACCCATTGTAATAAAAAACAACAACAACAAAAGAAAACCAACCAACAAACAAACCCTCGGGGCAGAGAGAGATAGCTCAGAGGGTAAAGATGTTCAATGATCAGCCTGATTGCCTAGATTTGATCCCTCTTCCCCACATAGGGAAAGGAGTGAACCAACTTATTTGAGCGGTCAGCTGACTTCTACATGTACACTGTGGCACGTGTGCACAGCATCCCCAAATAAATACATAAAAATGAATATTTTAAAGAAAAAAGAAGGAAAATGGACAACCTGACAGTACAGCTTTAGAAAAATAATAAATAAATAAATAAATAAATAAATAAATAAATAAATAAATAAATAATGAATAAGGAAAGGGCAAGAAAAAGAAGCCATCACAAAGAGAAGAAAAAATTTGCTAAGTTAGTTAATCAGTGATGATTGAATTTGCTTTGTTTTAAACATTTAGCACAGAATGACACACCCTCTAGTTGCTTTTGTAATGTTTTGGTACTTCAGAAAAGTTCTCTTTGAAACTGATGCAGAGGGTTCCCAGAAGACACTGTGGGTGTGATGTTGGGGAAATGAGTTGCCCATCTCTAAAATGAACTCACTTTCAGAGGCCCAGCCACTCTGGATAGGATAGTTTCAATCACCCTGCCCTCCAGTCATAGCTGACAGGTCTTGGCAGCTGGCCTGCCCCTAATGGAATGTGTCCTGCAGCTGGGAATTAGGTCATCAGTAATTCACTTAATAGCATTTTATGAGCTGGGCTCTGACACAAAAGAGCGATCTGGCCTTACCAGCAGGAGCTTTCCTTGTAGTGAAGAGAAGAAAGAAGTTGATGCCATTGTGAATAATCAAACTCCATTTCCAGAAAGCAGGGAAGGAGGGTCAGAAACATGACTATTTCTTCAGCCCCTCTCTGTTAATAGGACAGGAATGTGATCTTGGGCAAGCCATTGCTTGTTTCTGAACCCAGTTCCAACAAGGTTTGATCAGACTTTGACCTTGGAAGTCCCAGGATTTTTTAGGTCATTTTCATTGAAGGCATCCCAGAAAGCAAGATGGTGGGCTTGCTTTTTCTGCCTCAACTCTCTCTGCTCAACAAGGAAAGCCCTGATTTGTATAATTGATTAATTTGCCGGGTGTAAGTATTCTCAATATGGCTGATTTCTGGTTAACAGTGGTATAACAACCAATTATGAAATCTTCTGCATATTGACTATTTTGCTTGGATGAGCCAATATGAACCATTACAGTGCACCAGTAAATCTCCCCAGCTAGGAAGAGCTGTATGTATAAATAAGGCTTTACATGTACACATATTACTACATTCCCTATATACTACATGCAGTGTGTGTGTGTGTGTGTGTGTGTGTGTGTGTGTATGTATGTGCTCTTTTCTAATTCTGCTCCACATATTATACCTTGACGTCTTCTTAGACTCACATATAGAATCCTCAGTAGAAAAGCATCCATCATATAGCTCTTGACTCAAATTCCCATCTTTGCCACCAGAGTGCTGACATTCCCAAGATGTCTAAGAAGCCACTAGACTCTTATTTTCTTCTGACCTGTAGGACCCCACAACTTTCCTGTTAGAAAACCCAATATATTTCTCATGGATTATTCAGAAGGTCTACTGTTATACAGGGCCTGCAAGTTAGAAACAAATCACTACAGTTCTTTCTCCTTTAAACATTTTTACTGATGTGAGAGAAAAATCCCTGGGACTTTAGAAACTTAGTGTCCCCAAATCTTTTTATTCAAGACTTTTGGAATGATTAGTGCTGCAGTTGACACCTGGAATGATGATGGGAAAATGATGAATTAGATTTGAATCAGCCCCTCAGGTAAATGATACATACCAAAACTATTAAATTGATAGCCGCCCACAAAACATTTAAGATATAAATGAAACCAGCACTGCAAGCTATGGCGAAAGCCAAGAGCAGGCATGAGCTGGGATACAGCCTTCAACTTCAACTTGGGAAGATAAGCTTAACATGCACAAATTAATGAAAATCAGTTAAAACACTTTATAATTAAGTGTTTAATGATGTGACACAAATTATAAATGAAACAGAGGAAACAGTTAGCCAAAGCAAGCCTTGTTTAAGCTAATGGAATGACAGCACTATAGCCCAGAAGATACCCTTGATGTTGGGGTTTCATTCTCATGGCCAATGAACACACAGGAAATGTTTGTGCATAGGGAACTGAACTTAAAGTTTTGGTGGGAATGAGTAAAATGCTATGGAAAGAAAAATGGTAAAAAGGTAAAGAGAAAGTGAGCCTGTGGTCTTAAAACTGGCTCCTCGTATTTGTAATGGTAGAGGAAAATGAGATACTATGTACAAATGGTCAGATTGCACATGACAATAGAACTTTGACTCTCAATTCCTACTGCCACCATTTCAGGCTGTGGCTAATAAAACCACACCCTCTGCAGCAATAGGTCAAGAGTTCAGGACTTGGTTAGTAACTGTCCCCTCTTTAAATTGTTCTTATGCCCATCCCCACTGCTTTTAACTCAGAATCAATAAAGGAAAGACATACAGACCCTTCCAACCAATCACAGATGATGTCCTGCCTCTGATCAGAGAGCATCTATTCCACATGTCCACAGGCTCCAGTCAGAATTTACCAGAAAACTCCCATTCCATTATGATAGCTTTATATTCCTACCACCTACCACAGAATCCCTGTCAAACTCAAGTGATGGCTAGTGGATCTCTTGCTATACAGCATATTGTGAATAAACTTTTGTTCTTATCAGATTGGCCTTTATTTAATTCCACAATGGGAAGGAGGCATACCATTGTGGTTCTGCTTACTTAGTTTTACATGAATACACACACACACACACACACACACACACACACACACACACAGAGAGAGAGAGAGAGAGAGAGAGAGAGAGAGAGAGAGAGAGAGAGAGAGAGACAGAGACAGAGACAGACACATAGACAGACAGAGACAGATACAGAGAGATTCCTTTTTAGCCTTCCTCTTATCCTTATATTCTCCTTCCTATAATCTATACTTTTTATAGGCTTCTTAGCTTTTCTATCCATCTTTGTAGATGCTCATATCTGGTCTTCTAAGTTCAAAATTGAAAGTGCTCTTAACTGCTGAGGATCTTTCTATCCTCCTAACCTTAATTTTTTTCCATTCTTTTTTTTTTTCTTAGTAATATGTCCTCTTTCTGTTCCATCGGATTCAGTGTATTTGCTTTTAAGTTGAGGTCTATGATCCACTCTGACTTGAATTTTGTGAAGAAAGGTAAAATGGATCTAATTAAAATCTTCTACATGCAAACACCGAAGTAGACCAGCACAGTGTCCTCTGCTAAGAAAAGTCTTTAACGAAAGTCTCATGTTTTAAAATACTTGGACTAATATTTACTAGGTAACATTTAATACTTTCATAGCATGTTAAATGTATCTAAAATAACTGATCAGATGCTTTCTGATCAACACAGGAAAACTACACTACTATTGTATTTGATAATATATATTTGTGATCAAACTAAAAAAACATAGCTCACTTAAATCACCATTACTACATAATCTCATACAAATCAGATTCTATTGGAGCTACTTGAAATTCTGAAACTAATTCACTTATTTCCATCTGTTTGTAACACCCCTTAGATGATGATATAATAATTTTATCACTTTACAAGCTCCTGGAGTCTCTTATGTTGTGCTCTGAAAGCCTAAGGGAAATTCCTCTTTGGCTTTATAAGAAGAAATGGGTCATTTTAGGTATTTAGAGGAACCTGACACCCTATGTAATTTGTACTAATGGGTACAAAAGTTGGCAGACAGATGGCAGTGAGATTTTATGATTGAACATAAAATTATTTTTCACACGATCACCATATGATCAAAGGCATGGAAGAAGAAAAAAACAAAAATTGAAAACAAAAAACAAAACAAACAAAAACCCAAGTAGATATCACATGGTTATGCTGAAATTCTCAATCTTTTTCTCTCATTTAATTCCTGGGCATAATTTGTGGACTTAAAATATGATTTCCTATTTCACTCTGAAGTGGTGATGCTCTCAGCCCATCTTCCTTATGTATTCTGTCAAGCACTACTATCAGAGTACCAAGGAAGTCTCCCAACTACTCTCGGAAATGTGTGATGTTCAAAAGTATCTCATGTTGGTGGCTACTTTATCTTGTAGTATGTATGATCTTGTTAAATATAGCCTCAGGAGCCTACCTTTCCTCACTGCCGTGATGTCTATTCTTATTGATCTTCACTCTGTCATCTACGGCATATGTCCACAAGATACATCATTTATGATATATGTCTGTAAGATATGTCGTCTATGATGTGTGCCTAGTATTCTGTAACAACTACATTAAACTGAACAGTGTTTCTGTATATTGGACATTTATTCACTTTTCTCCCAACAATTAAAATTTGTTATCTACCTAGTGATGATGAAACCAGGTTTCTTCTGTGCTGTGGACCTTCTATCTTATATGAAGGTTTAGAATATAGGTGGAGAAATAATATATATTACTATTTTTTAAAAAAACCAAAAACACAGCAGCAGCAGCAACAACAAAAATGTATCCTAAACCAAATGGTATGTTGTATACCTGTAAGCCTAGCATTCAGAGGTCTAAGCGAAAGTTGGGAGTTCACAGCCAGTCTTAGCTATGTAGTATGTTTGAAGCTATCCAAGCTTCATAAATCCCTATTTCAATAGAGCAACAACAACACCACAAAATTCCTTGTCCCCCAAGGGCATATTCACCTTCTGATTGAGGACTAATGCAAAAAAGTCTAAAATATTTAGACTATCTGTCTTAGTTAAGGTTTTACTGCTGTGAACAGATACCATGGCTAAGGCAAGTCTTATAAAGGGGCTGGCTTACAGGTTCAGAGGTTCCGTCCATTATTATCAAGGCGGGAGCATGGCAGCATCCAGGCAGACATGGTGCAGGAGGAGCTGAGAGTTTTACATTTTCATCTGAAGGCTGCTAACAGAATATTGGCTTCCAGGCAGCTAGGATGAGGGTCTTAAAGCCCACATCCAGAGTAACACACCTACTCCAACAAGGCCACACCTATTCTAACAGGGCCACACCCTCTAATAGTGCAACTCCCTAGTCTGGGTGTATACAAACTATCACATCATGTATTATCCAAAATCATAGAACAAGCAAACAAACAAACAAGAACAAAAATAAAAATAGAAATTAAAAAAAATCCCTCCCTCCCCCCCCAAAAAAAATCAAAAAATAAAATTCCTCATCAAGAGTGAATAATCACTGCTTCAAGTATGGATTGACTCTGATCATTTTCACTCATTAAAAATACTGGAATAAAAAGGAAGCTACAAAGAAATTTCTATGAACATGTTATTCCTTCTTCATCTTTCACTCCTTTATGCCACATCTAATAAGTCATGTGGGGGGCGGGAGAAGAGAATTGCAGCTGACCTATGAATTTTCAATTCATTTAGTTTGTTAGTTAAGAGGGGGACTGAAATTCCTATTGTAATGACCTCAGCTATATTTTCGGGTGAACTCTTACTTGTTTTCTGCTACTGTGACAAATACTCTGACCAGAGGCTCCTTTAGATCAAACCCTGTTTTCCCTGTGAGACCTCTACAGTGACATGGATCAGGATTTGAGCTCAGTTTCACCCCTTAAACACTGTGTCGTAGCCTCTGTGTTTATATCCCCTAGTACAGCTTAGGACTCCGCTGCAATGAATGTTAAAATAAAAGTCTAGGAAAATTATTTGTGTCTAGTTCCTGAAATCATGGAGCTGCTGGTTTATCACCTCTTGCCTTTTTGCTTTTACTAGCAATTTTGTTGCTAGTCATGCCTCCAGTAATGAAGTAACAGAAAAGATGCTAAGAAGCAGATTCTGTGTCCCCAAGTTTCAAATGATTCTCTAGATTCTAATATGTCTTTGTGCATAAGAGAGTCATTTTAATATTTAAAATATGAATGGATCAGATTATATGAAAGATGAATAGTATGCTGTACTTGAATAAAAGTCATTTCTCTTCATTCCTCATATCAATAGTCTTTATACAAGACAGAGTTTGAATTGTTCATATAGTTATTCTTTATTCATTCAACTTAAACATGAAGCATGCACTATATTTAAATTATAGAGAACATAAGAGCAAATGATTCAGATAGAGTATTTATAGGATTTATTTTTAACATTTTGAGTATGAGTGTCTGTGTGTGGGGGAAGGTGTGTGCATCAAAGTCAGAGGCATCAGGTTTTCTTTGGAACTGGAATTTTAGATGGTTGTTATCTGCCTGGCATAGGTGCTTGAACTTGAACTTGTGTCCTTTGGAAGAGCAACATGTATTTTTGATAACCGAGCCATGTCTTCCATCTTTGGATACAGTCTTAGTCCCAAAAAAATATAAAGAATGTACCAGGGATACATTCATAATCTGGATCTTTAAAGCAGTTTTATCTCTCAGATTTATGCATTTTCTGTATCCCTTCTTCAAGTCCCTCTATATTTCACTGTAGAGACTTTAGGGTGGTCCAGACAACTGTTATCTTGAGCAAGTTCCTTTAATCTTAACTAGGTATGTTTACCATATTTAGCCAGCTTCACACATAGTAGATGATGTCATTAAATGGAAGCTGCTATTACTGTTGGTATTATTTTATACTCTTTAGGAAATGGTGGGGGTAAGAGGCTGGTTCAGGTGACAATTTTGATTTGCCTTTGACCTTGAAAACTATCAGACATCAATAACTCCCATGTGCTTCTGCTGACCACTTTAATTCTTTACTCTCAATTCTAAGGTTAGGCAGTAGTCAGCAGTTGCTTCTCGGGGTGGGGGTTGAGATCAGCAGACTGACTTCAACGTGTGTCACAAAGCAGCTCCATCATGACTGGATTACTTAATGAATTTCATGAGAATGAACCTCCATGGTAGAAGCAGTGACAAGATACTATAGTAGATGCCTCTGGCCATCTTGGAGCCTGGCAGACATTGTTCTTCATCAGTCTCTCAAAAGACTTTGTAGAGCACAGAAAAGAGCAAAAGAGCAGAGACTGGGAAATTGTAAGTCTAGCAAATGAAAGTGACTATTTTACTCCTGCTTCTACATCCTCCATCTCTTCTAGTACTGTAGCCACCACTCTGCCCAAACAAAGAGGCTTCTACATAAATGATTCATGAGGATTACCATCTCACATGTAAAGATGTGAGTCACCAGGGACTAGATCATTGATCAATCTTAGCATTTAGTGAGGGCTCTTCTGTGTCCAGAGCTGCCTGGTGTACTCTAGAAGGAGGCAAAAAATTTATAATGTAGTCTTCACCCTCAAGAATTTATAACCTCCATGTGGGGAGCAAGACAAATACAGGAACATTTACAGACCAATTTAACTGAAAACTGTTGGCCACAGAGAACGACAGTTTAAACTCTAGCCTGACCTCCTGCCTGTCTGCCTGCAGAGAGACATTGTGGGGCAGTGGAGGAACACAGGTTAGCTGATCAGCTGACCCAGATTCACATCTCCCTGTGCTGTTTAGTGAATTGCAAGACCTTGAGTGAGTTCCTTCATCTCAGTTCCAGAGGTTTCACCCACTGAATAGAGGAAATGCTTTCTTGTAGGGTTGAATGACTGCACAATGGCTTAAAATATATCGACCACTTGGATGTAGTAAATTCACAAAAATATGGATATATGATCTATTTCCTCTGTCCACATAACTATGTGTCCTATGAGAATATGAGAGGTAAGGGTTTTAAAACAGGGCATATTGTCTTCTAACTGACTTTCAATTTCTTTGCCCTTTGCTCATGATGAAACTTTTCAGTCATCAAACTTAAAACCTACATTTTCACTTTAACTTCCTTTAGTTCCATGTCTAATCTACAACAATATTTTATTCATTCCCTTTCACATCATTCTAGTGACCTTTTCTACCCTAGAGTCAGGAAAGAGCTGCAGGAGTTTGGAGGACTCGCCAACAGTCTGTTGAGAGAATGATCATAATGTACATAATTTTAATAGTTTGTGTTTTATTAAATAGGGTCTCATGGCCCAGATTGGATTCCAATTCTTGATTCTTCGTCTTCTAGGATTACAGACCTGTGCCAGCATGCCAAGCAGCTTCCATAAATTCTTAAATAAGCCTTTCTTTATTAACAAAGTTTATAGATTCCAGTCATTCTTGTGTTTCTGTTTACTTGGCTGGAGTGTAGTTACAGGTTTAAAAATCTCATCTGTTACCCAAATACAACAGCCCTTAACTTATCACGTTCCAATATAGTTAATTCTTTTTGCTACTGCCATAGCTACTTGAAATGTAGCTCCAATTAGTTCATTTTTCTCAATCAACAACTTTCCACGCTTCTCAATTTAAAAAAAAAAAAAAACTGTACTGAAAGTGCTTAATTTTGCTTTGTGGGCTCTCTTTGGGATTTTCATATTCTGTTAGTCTATCTCAAGCACTGTACTCCAGAAAATCCCTTTCTGACTGGTCTTTCAATAGACTATAAAAATCCAGCTAGGTCTTTTCCAATGTGAAACATAAGGGGAAATAAATAATGAATCAGTAGATAGAATGTGCAGATTTTTCACAATATTAATTACAAAGTTTTGTTTCAATATGTACTCCTCATAATAACCAGAATTAATGAGTAAATGCTGAAGATGGGCCTAGTATAGATTTTTTTTTCAAAAGAAAAAAATGCATCTTTTATTGCTATTTCCAGATAACCAGCCAAGGAAGTTCTTTAGAATCTATGTGTGTTGCACAAAGCTCTGCAGTTAGTGACGTTTTCTTGCAATAGCAGGTCTGGGAGTAGACACATTTTGGTGTCTACTACACCCTGGAGATGCTCGTTTGTAAGAATCTCCTAATTCACATTAACACACAAGAGTGGACTTTCCTGTGATCTGGGAGTTGTAAGACTGGATCTATTTTGCAGTGATAAACAAGAACACAGTACGTGAGAAGGAAAAAGGGCAGAGATGAGAAAGAATGAACATAGCCTGATGTCATTGTAGTTCTTTATCTCAGGTCTTAAAATGTTCTAGTTACATCCATTCTTACATACTACTGCCTCTATAGGTTGATACCCTTCTATACTGTTGCTTGAGCTAGGTTGTATTTGTTTCATATGCTGGCAACCAATGAGTACTAAAGGATGGGATATCTTAATTTCAAATGAACATTCCATCTTCTTTTTTTACCTACCAACTGAGCATCTATTATATACCATACTTTCTATTAGCCTCTATGCCAGAGCTTATAAAGAGAAGATTGTAATGATATGGTCTCTGCTGGACATAAACACACAATAAAGAGATACATTAAATAAATGGAAGGAAAGGTACATAGTCATTCTAAGAAAAAAAATGGCTTAGCTAACCTGAGTCAATGCTTTATCAAGCAAGGAAAAGGATACTCAGCCAGTAGGCACAGGATGAATCTGTAGAATTGGAGTAAGCTAAAGCCTGCTGCATCTTGGACGAGGTGTGCATAGGTTGTATTTAGCCTTTCATTGAAAAGTGAAAGGGATTTGAAGCCTGAATCACATCTAAAGAATATAATTTGCTATACAATTGTCTTTTCATGGGAGTAAGGGAATCACTGAAAATTCTATGCAGTTACCTCAAGAGCTTACTCACATTAGTTTATAGAATTAGTTTATGAATACTCTGAATTGTCTCAAGTAGAACCATATGCAATAGCACTTGCTATCAAAGCATTAGGATTCAGGTGAGATAATAGCTGTGTCGTTCAGGAGTAATCACTTTTGATACCTTCATAGGATTCTGCTCCTCTATATGGTAGCAATTGTGTAGTTCAAATATTTGGCATGCTCTCTCCTTTCTCTCTCCTCTCTTCACTCTTCCTCTCTTCCCCTTTGTTCTTTTTCCACTTCTCTTTCTGGTCATGTTCATCATTCTGCATTTTAATATCTCTCATGATTTATTTCTTAATATAAATCTTTTTCTAATTCATTTTTATAGTAATTGTTATAATTAAACCTTAACTACAAAGAAATCAGTTTCATTGCAATTATACTTGATATAAGGTTAGAAGGAATATAGAATTATTTCTATGGCAAGTCAGCATCCAAGAGATCTCTAGAAAATACAGTGATTGTTAGACTCTGAGAAAAGGCAGGTAACAATGGTAAAATGTTTTCTGCCTGAGATTCTAAAACCTGGACGCCCTACAATAATAAGGAAGATGGTCTCAGCAGGGAAGCTTAGAGCTATCAGCAAAGTCCATGAAAGTCAGCAGCCTGCTGTATCCTTCTCCCTAGCAGCGACAGCCTTAAAATCTATGTAAGAATTATATGATAGCATATGAGTATATTAATGTGTAAGCCCTGGCTACACTCATCTCCATGTTTGAGGGCCAAGAGGATCTAGCATGTTACAGAAAAATCTCCCTGGCCATTTAGTGTGCATATGTTGATTGCAGACTCACATCTGAGTCACTGTGCAATACAAGTTTATGGGGGGCAGGGACCATGACTTCTGTAGTGCCGTTTTAAACATATAGACAGACCTCTTGATAGAAGTTGACTGATAGAACAAAAGAATTCATGAATACTGTGATAATGCAAAATCTACTCAAAGAAATTTGAGGAAAAACTATATTGGGTTAAAATACCTGATAACTGCTAATGGGAAGTTTAAATTAATGAAAAGAATATTATTGACCTCACCCAGCCTGACTGCAGATCTAGAGCCAACTGTGAAAACCACAGCCACCTATTAGAATGAATGTGTCTGGCACAAAAAAAAAAAAAAAAAAAAAAAACTGATAATTAAATATTTATGTGTCTTCAAAGTCCATGGGGAAAGGGAAAAGGAAGACATTATCTACTTTTAAATTATATTTTGTGATTAAAAATAGCAATTTTAGTATTAATCTGTCTTCAGTACCTCTATCTTCAGGCCATCTCTTATTTTTCAGATTGATGTTAAGCACAGCTGTCCCTCTATGTCTGTAACTACATAGGGTTAAAATCAGGTTATGATGGATGTGGTAGTGCACATCTTTGATTTGAGCACTCAAAATCTGTTAGTTCAATACTAGCTTAGTCTGCCAAGCAAGTTCTAGACAGCTGGGGCTACAAAATAAAATCCTGTCTCAAAAATAGTTTTTTGAAAAGGTTATGATTTTGCCTTAGTTACTTTTCTATTGCTGTGCTAAGATGCCCTGACTAACACAATGTATAGAAGAAAGTTTAGTGGGGGCCTACCGTTTCAGTGGATAAGCTCATGACTATCATACTGGGAGCATGGCAGCAGGCAGGCAGGCAGAACACTGACACAATAGTTGAGGGTTTATATCTGATCCGCAAGCAGAGCCAGAATAAGTTTTTGAAACCTCAAAGCTCTCCTACAGTGGTAAACCTTCTTCAATAAGGTCACACCTCTTAACCTTTCCAAATATTTACATCTACTAGTAACCAAGCATTCAAATATATGAACCTCTCAGGGCCACTTTGACTCAGACTACCATAGATCCAAAAGCTCTCTGAACTTGCCCACATTGCAGACCTCTTTAGTGCATTCAAGAAATGGAAAGAGTCATTTCTATCATGTAGAATTATTATGAAGATGAAGAAAAAAATAAATGTAGTGATCTGTAGTGGAATGAAAGTTTTCCCTCTATGCTCAGGGTTTAATATAGAGTATATAAATAGAAAGATAAATGGGGAAAGATGGATTTTTTTCCGTGGATGGGAGCATCACATGACCTATAAGTGAATATCTGTAAATCTAGTGAGATAAAGCTAGATTTTAAAAATGGATAAAAATTTTACCCCTTAAAAGCATCTACACTTTCATTATAAGAGTGAAGGGAGATGTAGGTAACTTAGGGGCAAGGAGTTTATATGAGGAGTCATTAAAAATTCTAAATAGCCATGTTAAGAGCTTATTTACAGTAGTTCACAGATGCCAAACTCAGATGGCACAGTACAAACACTTTAAAGTGGAATAATATAAAATAACTCTTGTCATTGACAGTGTTAGGATTTTGGTGCAATTACGTCAGCATCTTTCTGGAGAAATTTATTTTGATACATGCATAGCTAAAGACAAGGGATAACCTGTGGCAAAGCCTGTTAATACTGACCTCCAGTATCATTTATAATGAGAATCCTAGAGAAGGACCCTCCATGGACTTGAGGTCCTTTTGGAGGATCTGTCCTTAGGCTGGTATGAGAAAACTAGACTGTTCAGCTTAATCCAGGGATCCAGGAAACCATTGGCATCCGCACTCTGTTCCCAGCCAACGACTTCCTGGGTGCACAACAGGCACTCAGAACATCCCCACCAGGAAAGGTGGAGACCCAGACAACACAGGACTGGCGAGAACCGGGTAAGAAGGGATTCCAACTAGTCAGGAGAAAGAGAGATATCAGCGGAGCACGCAGAAAGTGTGTGCCTGTTTGCCCGGAATGATCCAGGGACCAAGGAACCTGGCAGCATCAGGCCCTGCGTTCCCAGCGGACAGGTACCAGGGTGCACAACAGGCACTCAGAACATCCGCAACCAGGAACAGGGAGATCCAGGGACACAGGCCAGGTACAAGGGAAAGGCGAGAACCAATCACTGACAACAATATGGCAAGAGGAAAGCAAAAGAATGTACCCCAGGGAAACCAAGACAACCTGGCAAAACTAGAACCCAGCTCTCCCATCACAACAAACAGCAGAATCCCAAACACTCTAAAAAAAGAAGACTCAGACACGAAATTTTACCTCAAGACGATGATAGAAATCCTTAAACAAGAATGGGAGGAAAAGCATAAAGAATTAGAAGCTTTTAAAGAAGAAACAAGAAAAACACTCAAAGAATAAGAAGAAAACAGAACTAAAGAGATGATGGAATGGAAAAAGGAATTTGAAACAGAAATAGACATAATAAAGAAAACACTAAAAGAGACAACCATAGAGGTAGAAAACCTAAAAAAGAAATCAGGACTCACAGATGCAAGCATTTCCAACAGACTACAAGAGATGGAAGAGAGAATCTCGGGGGCCGAAGACAACATTGAAAACAGACAAAACAGTCAGAGAAGATGCAAAAACCAAAAAGCTCCTAACCCAAACTGTCCAAGAGATCCAGGACACAATGAGAAGTCCAAACCTAAGAATAGTAGTAATAGAAGAGGGAAAGGAATATCAACTAAGAGGCACAGTAAATATCTTCAACAAAATTGTAGAAGAAAACTTCCCTACCCTTAAGAATGAGATGACCACAAGCATAAAAGAAGCCTATAGAACTCCAAATAGGTTGGACCAGAAAAGAAATACCTCCCGACACATAATAGTCATAACACCAAGTGCCCAAAGCAAAGAAAGAATACTAAAAGCAGTAAGGGAAAAAGGTCAGGTAACATATAAAGGCAGACCAATCAGAATCACACCCGATTTCTCAACAGAGACTATGAAAGCTAGAAGAGCCTGGACAAACATCATGCAGACCCAGAGAGAGCACAAGTGCCAGACCAAGCTGCTATACCCAGAAAAACTATCAATCACCATAAATGGCGAGACGAAGATATTCCAAGACAAAACTAAATTCATACAGTATATGACCACAAACCCAGCACTACTATGAATTATAGGTGGAAAACCCAATACAATGAGAGGAACCACCTGATAATAAAACCAAGAAAACTCCTAAGGAAGAAAACCAAAAGAAGAAAGACCCACCACATAAACAAACTCAAAGAACAAAATTACATGGTCATCTAACTAGATGCTGAGAAAACATTTGACAAAACTCAACACCCCTTCATGTTAAAAGTCCTGGAAAGAACAGGAATCAAAGGTCCATACCTAAACATAATAAAAGCAATATACAGCAAACCAACAGCCAACATCAAACTTGACAGTGGGAAACTTGAAGCAATCCCACTAAAATCAGGGACTCGACAAGGCTGCCTACTCTCCCCCTACCTATTCAACATAGTACTGGAAGTCCTGGCTGGAGCAATTAGACAGCAAAAGGAAATCAAAGAAATACAAATTGGAAAGAAAGAAGTAAAAACATCACTCTTTGCAGATGACATGATAGTGTACTTAAGTGACCCCACAACTTCCAACAAACAACTCCTACAGCTGATAAACAAGTTCAGCAATGTGGCTGGATATACAATTAACTCAAACAAATCAGTAGCCTTCTTATATTCAAAGGACAAACATGTGAAGAAAGAAATTAGGGAAAAGATACCCTTCACAATAGTCACAAAAACTATGAAATACCTGGGTGTGACTCTAACTAAGCAAGTGAAGGACCTGTATGACAAGAACTTCAAACCTCTAAAGAAGGAAATCAAGGAAGATCTCAGAAAATGGAAAGATTTCCCATGCTCATGGATTGGAAGGATCAACATTTTAAAAATGGCCATCTTACCAAAAGCAATCTAGAGATTCAATGCAATCCCCATCAAAATTCCAACCCAGTTCTTCATTGAGTTGGAAAGACCAATGTGCAATTTCATCTGGAATAACAAAAGACCTATAATAGTGAAATCCATCCTCAACAACAAGAAAACATCTGTGGGAATCACCATCCCTGACCTCAAGCTATATTACAAGGCAATTGTGCTGAAAACTGCATGGTACTGGTACAGAAATAGGCATGTGTATTAATGGAATAGAATAGAAGATCTATAAATGAGCCCCCACATATATGGTCAACTGATTTTTGACAAAGGAGCTGTAAACATGCAATGGAAAAAGGACAGCCTATTCAAAAAATGGTGTTGGTACAACTGGCACTCAGCATGCAAAAGAATGAAAATAGACCCTTTCTTATCTCCTTGTACAAAGCTCAAGTGTAAGTGGGTCAAAGATCTCCACATTAAACCAGGTACACTGAAACTATTAGATGAGGAAGTAGGGAAAACTTAGAACTCATAGGCACAGAAGAAAATTTCCTGTACAGAACACCAATGGCTCTAGCTCTAAGGTCAAAGATTGACAAATGGGACTTAATGAGATTACAAAGTTTCTGTAAGGCTAAAGACACTGTCATGAAAACAAAATGGCAGCCAACAGAGCAGGAAAAGATGTTTACCAACTCCACATCAGATAGAGGCCTAATATTCAAGGTATACAAAGAACTTAAAAAGCTAGACACCAGAGAATTAAAGACCCTATTAAAAATGGGGTACAGACTTAAACAAAAAGTTCTCAATCGACGAATGTTGAATGGCTGAGAAACATCTAAGGAAGTGCTCAACATCCTTAGCCATCAGGGAAATGCAAATCAAAACAACCCTGAGATTTCACTCACACCAGTCAGATTGGCTAAGATCCAGAACTCAGATGACAACAGATGCTGGCCAGGATGTGGAGAAAGAGGAACACTTCTCCACTGTTGGTGGGGTTCTAAACTGATACAACCACTCTGGAAATCAGTCTGGCGATTCCTCAGAAAAATGGACATAGTACTACCTGAAGATTCAGTTATTCCACTTCTGGGCATTTACCCAGAGAAGGTCCAAAACAGAAAAAAGGTATATGTGCCACAATGTTCATTGCAGCTCTATTTATAATAGCCAGAAGCTGGAAAGGACCCAGATGTCCTTCAGTAGATGAATGGATACAAAAATTGTGGTACATTTATTCAATGGAGTACTACTCAGCCATCAGAAACAATGACTTAACCAAATTCTTAAGAAAATGGTTGCATCTAGAGAATATCATCCTGAGTGAGATAACCCAGTCACAAAAGAACAGGCATAATATGCAGTCACTGATAATGGGATACTAACCCCAGAAACTCTGAACAGCCCAGAAACAACCCAAAGACTGTGTGAAGCTCAACAACAACAACAAAAAAGAATATATTTTAATTAAAATAGAACTGTATCACATCCCACTTTCCTCCCTATAGCCCCTCCTAGTCTCTCTCCTATCTGCTCAAATTAATAGCCTCTTTTCCTATATTATTGTTTTATATATATATATATATATAAATATATATGTTTGTATATGTACCCACAAATATTTAATCAGAACCTTAAAAAATGTATCCAAAATAAATAAATAAATAAATAAATGAATAAATATATAAAAGAAAACTAGAGAACCCTCTACTCCCCTTCTACTTGCTGTTCTTGCATGTCTGCCACCTGAACTCGGAAGTGCTTTTGCTGTGGTCATTGCAGTTTAATTTTATTTTGTTGAGTTGGGGTTGTTTGTTTGTTTGTTTGTTAGCTCAGGATGACCTTGATTTTGTGAGGCTTTGCTTTCACACCCAGAATCCTAGGAATACCAAACATGTACCACCACACCTAAGTCATGAAATGCCATTTATTTGAGGAGGCATTTCTTGAACTCTTTTTTTGTAGAGTCTGTGCATTTAATCTGGAATTTAATACACAGTGATTATTTTGTGTTATAATTATTACCTTTTCATCAGTCACCATCCCTTCTTCTCTTCCCTGACTATACTCACTATTATATAAAATCATAGAATTTTATAATAAAACATGACCTTACACATCACCTAATAACCTCAGAAAAGTCATAGAAACCTGACTTCCTATTGCAAATGTTGGTTGGATCTGCTGCTGGAGATGAAAGTAGGAGAGATGCCCTCCTTTCATATCACACTGAGAACCATTACTGCATTAAGTGTTCACACTTACTGAGTTTTGTGTACCTAGCAATGACCTTAGCCCTCAGGATTAAACAACCATACAGGGATCTAGGTCCTTCCAGGAAGCAGTCACAAGAGACTGAAGTGGGTAAAGACATGGAAATTGATGAAAATGTAAGATACTGGGAGCTAAAGCCAGTGGGTGCAAATGAGGCCCCTAGATTGCTTGATTCCCTTAGAAACTCTGGGTTCCAACAAATCTTTTCTATGGCTCCCAGGTAGTATTTGAGAAGACACCTACAGTCATGGTTTTTAAACAAAATAAAAATTGCCACATTTGTGTGTGTTGGTCGGCTAGGGCCCACTCAATAATTCTAACAACACCACGTTTCCTTTCATCAGCGCTTTGGGTCAGAGTTGATCAACATGTATATCTGATTTCCTCACTTGCAACATAATTGTGGTTTTCATTTAAGAGAAAATAATAATTAACTCAGAACACGGATTCATTTGTCTTAAATCTGGGTGTGCCACTAACAAATTGTATCACAATCACTCTTCACACTCATTTTATTTTTTGATTTCTATCAAGATCTCGTACCTCCCAGTGATAGTGAGGGAAATGTTATACCTAAGTGATAAGATTTGCCTAGAATGACAAATCATTTTCATATTGAATATTAATTGCGTGTCTGTCCATTCTGTTGGATACAATTATAGCATTTCTGAATATTTAAATTTCCCAGGAAGTAGCAAAATAGTATTTGAAAGAATTCTAACATCTTCTTTGTGTCTGAATGAATATGTTTAATTTTTCTGCAGGCAGAGCAAGAATTTTTATTCCCTTGAATATCTATTCAACCTGATTACAATTTCGGTATTCACAAGAAAAAAGTTAGCATTTCTGGAAGTCAGGAACACTGACAATACTTTTGAGTGGCTGTCATCTTGAGTCCTGTGATGAATCACTGAACACACTTTATCCATTCATTCATGCATCTATCTGAGAGTGGTACACTGAATTTTGATATGCCAGGTGAAGGCCAGGCACCAACAATACATGGATGAATAAACACCATGTCTAGCATTTAGTGAATGAATGAATAAATTAATCTATGAATATTTGTCTCTGCCCCATTGAGGCTCTCCCAGCATAGTAAGGAAGACCAAACTATTGATAGATGACTGTAATATCATGTGATAGATGCTATAAGAGAACGATGTTCAAGCTGCCATGGAGTTTAAGATGTTAGTCCTTCCTGATCGCTGTGCCAGGCCATGATTCCTCTTCAATATTTAATGGGGCTATCTGAGAATTGCCAACTCAGTTCCTAAAACAATTATGAAAAGTACATTATATTCTGGATCATTTTATTTCAGATCAAACATCTTTGAGTTATTTATAGCTACATGGTTCAAAATTCAAGAGCCACAAGATGGTATACACTAAAAATCACTATCCCAGACTTGAAACCCAGTAATTCAGCTATTCAGCTCTTTCCCTGGCTGGAGAAGCCAATGTTATCAGCATCAACAGTTTTAAATATCTATACATATATGATTATTTAAATATATATGAAACTAATGATTTGCTGTCACATTTTTTCATATTATTGGTATTGCATTATGTGTAGCATTATATATGCTAATAAATATTATTTGTGTGCTTGTATGTACATAAAAATATAGATTTGCAAATACATATTCATAATTATTCACTTTTTTCATAAATGATAATACATATATTACATATACTATATATATAGTACTGTATATATTCTATTTATTGGAGCTATTATAGAAGTGCCAAGTCCATCCCGAAACCAATTATAAAAAGTATATTATATTGTGGCTTATATATTATATATAATTCAAAATGTTTAAGATATGATAATTATAATATCTTTAGTATATATTGATATATATGATACATAATATATATAATTGGAACTGCAAAATTTTTAGAAAATCATGTTACCTCAGATATATGCCACTTGTCATCTTTTACTATTATAAGATGGTTTATTACAAACAGTCTTATATAGGTTGTTTTGATAATAATGTCAATGAATGCTATGGCAAAGCTCAGGGTAACAAAAGGATTTTGACAGACTTTATGAGGTAACAATGCTTTCGAGTCCAGCCTACAGTGTATGAGAGTATTTATTTCTCTATCCTTACTTACATGAACTATTCACTAAGCAGATTGGCTTCTGTTAATTTATTATGCCCCAACTGCTCTTAAACTGCTTAATTATGAGACATTTAATTTCTTCTATGACCTCAGATCTGTTTGGAAAATTGCCAGAATCACTGAAACACTGAGATAAACTTTTTTATCTGATAGAAGGTACTCCGGATTAATGTCACATATTTGATTTGAGAGGCTTTAGAAATAATTTTCTAATTTATATTTAAATAACCATATTAGCATTTGGTTTAGGATGACATTGCATTTCTAGATTCATTTAGAAAGTGTAATCTCTATAAAAATCTAATGTCCTCAGGAACATTCCCGCTTTCCTTTATTCATACCTTTTTTATTCTGTTTATTTGTTATGATTTTATTTTTATAATGCCATTTTTATGATGATTTATTTTATCATTCAAGTTGTATGTAATCTGTGTTATAATCATTACACACAGTTTTACATCACATAGAAGCTATAGGGCTATGGCTGACTCTTTAGTTAACTGGGAAGACATCATCTCAATTTAATTCATGAACCTTTATTTGTCTTTTGATGGTATCAGTTGCCTGGTATAACTTCTTTCAATCATTCTGTGCTACAGTACTTCATAGCTGCGCCTCCCTGACTTCTGCAGCAATGCTTTTAGGCATCTCTCCATCATCTACATGTTCAAGGCTGTGTTGTATCACAACGGGATGTGTTTGGTTAACATACACATCCTCAGTTTTCCCATCTCAGTCACTCTGCAGACTGCTTTTGCCTCTGCATCCAGGCACTGCTGCCTCATGAATCCCTGTCTTTTTTGCTCTTGGTTCTGCTTTCCGGTTGAATAGAGCGCAGTGTCTAGTGGTTCATGATGGAAGCTTTCATTTTTTTCCCCACTCTTGATGTATAGAGTAATATTGGTAAACAAGTATTATTTAGTAAAGATCCTGGTTTAGAAACACATTCTAGCTACTGAGGATTCTAAGCACATGCTTTTACTGAAACCATGAATGGCAGGATTGGGTCTGTGGCTGCTAAGACAACTTCTGTTCTCTATGGTATGTTTTCCTCTCTAGACATTCTGAAAATCTAGTGTTTATGCCTGCTGCTTGGAATTTCCATGGTGAATCAGTTCCTTTTTTTTTCAATTTTTTTTTTTTTTTTTTTTTTTTTTTTTAATTTTTGTGCTGGAGATTGACTTGAGACTCCAGTGCTGGTCCTTTAAGGAACTGTTTCTCCTCTTAGTTATTTGCAATTTTCCTGGGCACCCTACATATGAGATTTGGGATTTGATATCACAAAATGGACTTGGATTTATAACACTTAGTCTTGATTATCAACTTTGTTAGATTGAGAAATATACGAGAGATGAATATCGTATAGGTCTGGATGTTTCCGGAGAGGACTAACTAGGGGGTAAGGCATTCTCTCAATATGGGTGCTGTATTTCACCAACTAGAGCCTAGATTAAGTACAAGGGAAGAAAGAAGAAAGTCTGAGGCATAATCACTCTCTTTTGATGCTTTCTGTCCACCATGACTGGAGTGCTGGCTTTGTTCTACCATGGCCTCCATCCATGGTAAATTAGTAATTCTGAATCCATTAGCCAAAATAAATATTTCATACCTTATTCTTAATTTATTTACCTTGGGTATCTTTGTTTGAACAACAAAAGCTCCAACACATGACACAATTACCAGGTCAAAAAAAATTAACTAAGTTCTTAAATTTTGACACATACAGGCATTATATCCTATAGTTAATCGAACTGAGCCAGAGTTTAGCTCAATCTTTTTCTACCCTTTAATCTGTTTTGAGGGTGTTTCCACACCTGTGAGGCTGAGATACCTATAATATTTAATTATGATCATTCAATGAGAAAATACACACAAAGCGTGTGGCACAATGTCAGACATGTAGGCACTCAATAAGCACTGTACGATATTGGTGTGAAGGCACTGGTGGGAGGAAATGAATAGTGCTCAGATTATGTTGCTCATTAGAATTTGGTTATATGGAGAATAACCATCTGATTCTATCAACATCCTCCATTACTATGTAAGTTATGAATACTCCACAAAAACGGGCCACTTGAGAATGGCATGCCTCATATTCATATATCCCACAAAGCCTTTTCCTTTCTGGACATGCTAATGAGTTGAAGAAGATCTTCACTGACTTTTGTGATTTGGCCCTGCTTTTTAGATCCTCTCTTCACCTGGAGAATAGATATAGAGGGAACAAAGGGCGAGCGCAGGGAATGAAAGGCAGACATGAGAGGAGCCACTCATGCTGCTTTAGTGCAAAGGCTCTGTCACTGTGATCAGTGGCTTCCCTTGGAACAGTCTCAGAAGCAGCACCACAGGTCAATAGCATCAGAAATGAAGATGAGAAACCTGGTGGAGTTGGGGGCACACATCTACCAGGAGAGTGTCCAATGCAAAAGCCATTTCATGTTAAGTTATGAAGGAGAGTACTGTCTACTCCATGGCGTGGGGTGGTTCCTATCATCTTCTGATATCATTGTTATCAATCCAGGTCTATAGCACATTTGCTGAGCTATAGAGTAAGATCTCCAACTAAATTCATGTACGTATCCATCTTGGATCTGAGGATCATTGGTACCTTGACTCCATCCTATGGTTATCACACTACCCTGTTTTTATCATGAGCTTTGTAGAACCTAAGTTTAAAAACAGCAGAGACTCATAAACATGGAATGGCTTTGAGTTCCTGATGTTGATACTAGCTGTGATGGTTTGTAAATGCTTGGTCCAGGGAATGGCACTATTTGGAGGTGTGGCCTTGTTGGAGTAGGTATGGCCTTGTTGGAATAGGTGTGTCATTGTGGTCATGGGCTTTATGACCCTACTACTAGCTGCCTGAAAGCCAGTACTCTGCTACCAGCCTTCAGATAAAGATATAGAACTCTCAACAACTTTAGTACCATGCCTGCTTGGATGCTGACATGTTCTTGCCTTGATGATAAAACCAAACCGCTGAACCTATAAACCAGCCCCAATTAAATGTTGTCCTTTATAAGACTTGCCTTGGTCCTGGTGTCTGTTCATAGCATAAAAACTCTGAAAATCACTCAGGCACCTAAAGTCCTGAGCTTTATGAGAAGTGGTGAAACTGGAGTTGGTATAACTGTTTCCTAGACCTGACTCTGCCCAATGTTCTGGTATAAAACTCCTAATTCCTTAGTACTCTACTTTTCATGTCTGGACATTGCTGCATTCTTTTAGCTGGATCATTTAATAACCCTGGCTCAGATATCCCATAAGGGTCTAGCAGAAGCCACTGAGTCTTTACCCTTAATTTTATGCATGTTGCAATATTACAGACAAGCACACACATGCACAGACATCCTCTGTGGAGCTAGATATGTATCTAACATACAAATTATTCACGAAATGGAATACTGAGGTTCTCACATTTGTGTGGCAAGAGCTTTGCCCAGTGAGGCATCTCCACAAGGGCCAGATTCTTGCAGTGTGACATTCCTTCACAATCAAGGCTTCTATTCGTATTGAGGAACACATACTAACAACTTGCAAAGGTCTATTCAAGGCAAGTTATGCCAAGGTTTGTTAGGATGTTCTTGAATCAAATGGTGTCAGCACAGCTGGGTGCTCCTCTAAGCAAAAAGAAAAGTCAACTCTCTCATTTTCACACCCATCTTCTTTTGTACACCCACCCACCCACACACACACACACACACACACACACACACACACACACATTTTCATATGTAATATCAGGAGGCTTTCAGATACATCTCTCAAATATATCTCATGTACCCAGGTTAAAGTTGCCTGAACCAAAAAACAGGCATAATGGCCTGAGCTTGAAGTCTTTGTTGGAGCGTGAAGGCCAAGGAATGGAATGAATGGATGGAGGCAGGAGAATCAGAAACTCAATACCAGCCTTAGCCACTTGAGACATGGTCTTAAGCAAATAAAACAGAGCTTAGATGACATCATAATTTTTCTAACCTCTCAGAAACTGTTATTCTAATCAAAGCAATTTACCCATTCAGATCACAATGAGGGGACTTTGGGGTGCTACAAATGACTCTTTCTAGAGCTTTCAGACCTGCAATTTAAGTTCTTTCTTTCATTCTATTTTTTTAAATCCATATCTTAAGGGTAGAGTTGACAGTCTACCAGCTCTCAGGGAAAGTTCAGAATGATGTGATTTTTTTCCACATGAGAGATCATTATGTTCCGGAATAATATTCCTAAAAACCAAGGTGAAATATCTGAAAAGTCACTGTGTGCTGACTTCAGCTGAGAGTGGGCTGTCTGTATTGTGGTTTATATCCCCACTTAATTGAACCTCCAACTCTGTCTTGGGGAAAGTAAGATATTCTACCCTTTATGTTTCATCTGAAATTGCATCTCTGCACATTCCTGTTTAACCAGAAATTGGTTTCATGTTCACAGTCATCATCATTAGCTGTTCATCTAATACCGTTCACCCCAGCATCCCGGGGTCCCCTTCTTGACCCATTTAGCTGTCCATTCCAAAAACACTGTTTGGTAATAGATCACATTCCCTGAGCAGGCGCTGTATGCTAAGACTTTGAAAATGCCATCTTTTATAATCCAGTTTCACTTGTTTCTTTTTGGGCATCTGGAGGCAGAATTCTGGTTTTTGATGGCACGAAACCAGCAGGAAATGTATTTTATTGCCCCAGAGCCTTTGGGTCATTCTATTTGCCCCTGTGATACTTAGTAAGGACTGAATCAAATGATGACAGCCAGACAGTGATTGTTTAGCAAAATTCCTGTATTTTGGGGTTATCAGGAGGGAACATCTTTAGCCTGTAATGGGGAATTCTGGAGACCTTGTAGAAAATATGGGTTCAAAATTAAACTTATTACTAAGTGTCATCCTCAGAAATATGTATGCTCCTCATATTTACAGTAAGTGGGTATATCTCCCTCTGTAAATCGTCAAGAAGCTCAGAAAAGGTCATATGGCTAATGTGTGCACACCTCAGGTTCCAACTAGGCATCCTTGTCATCAAAACTAATTCTTTTTCCACAGGTGCTCAATAAAGGTGCCAGACATTCATCACAGCATACTGAATGGCTGAAGCCAGTGGAAAGAATGCTACATTGGAGACAGGTGCAAATTCTAAGTTGACAAAAAGCTGCTTAAAGTCTGATGAGAAAATTAAGTGTTGCAAAGCAAGGAGACAAATACTCTGTTTAACTGTTGAAACAGTCCCGTTTCCACTCACCGTTTTAGAATGGGAGCTATATTCCTTCGTGATATATGCTGTACACCATCTTGAACAACTACTTACATTTATTTTGCAAGTGATTTTGAGCCTTTTTTTCAATACCTCAAGCTTTTAATCACATCTATTCAAGAGATGTAAGAGCCTAAGTGAGCCAGCTTCTGGAAATGTCCTGCCCTTTCCAAATGAAGTCATTCCAGGGAGGGACAATCACCCTGTTATAGATTAGAGTCTTTAACTCAGAGTGATGAGAAATCATTTTAATTACGGAATACCCCCAAGTCTTCCCTAACAGCTAATTTTCTCGCAAGTAGGAAAAGCTAAAATTGAATGAGGGGGAAAAAAGATTCACACTATTTCTAAAATAGCTTGATATATTTGGAAGTGAGATTTCATGAGTGTGTTCTTGTGCAAATGTAGAACGCCAGAAATCCTGGGTGAGAGAAGTTTAACTGTGTTGTGGTTTTCACAATCATCGAATATCAGGGGAAATACATGCCATCACTGTATCAGTTCTGCATCCCATAATATGCCAGTATGCCTGGTTGTGAGCTTCCTCCTGACGGGTGTGTGGAAGTAAGGATTACATATTTTTAAAGGAGAAAAACCCTCCAGCTGCTGTGTTTGCTGATAGTGTAAGGAGCTGGATGGTAGATATTTGAATATTTTAGGTCTGTAAATGTGTAGCTAACTGTACATGAGAAATAATGCCTTGGGTAGTGCTATTTGAGACAGTGTATGTAACCTTTGCCTCCTCGGTAATCTGTGGCATCGTTTGGACGTTTGGCCACAGAACAACAGGTAATGCCTAACATTAAAAGCTGGAATGTGGTTACTATGGAAACCACATGCAAATTTAGATTTGTGTGTCCATTCTGTGGTGCATAATAGAAAAAAAAAGTGCTGTGGCACAAATTAAAGAATTGAAATAAGATTTGCATTCATGTCTCCAGAGTCTTAAAATACCTGCTAATATCGTATGATGGTGAATAAGTTATGATTTTTTTAACCTCAGCTTCCAGTCAAATTTACAAGGATGATGATATTAAGAACGTCTCTGAGATGCTTGACATTTTCCTCATCCTAAATTCTCCCTTTTCAGTATATGTCTAAGACACTCTATCTTAGAAGCATGCAAAATTGTGTAAATGCATGGATACTGAAAATAGATTAGTAATTGCTTATTATGTACAATAAATAAGCTGCAAAAAAGAAATTCAAGTACTTTTGGTCACCCAGGCAAAAGGATCAAGATTACGTTTTTGTCCCTGGAGTCTAGGTTGGCCAAAGTCACTTACAATTGACAGAGTCATCAGGGGAGTGGAAGTCCCTGATTCCCACCCCTTGAGGTTGGAATGAAGTTCATTGTTCCAGAATCAGGAAGGAATAAGTACCTCAAAGACAAATAAACTGTGCGCTGTGTTAATAGCAGAGCCCTGACGGCCAGATCCTTCCCAGTAGCACACTGTACCATGATGATGAGCAGGAGGGTGTGGGCATGTTCAGTAAAACAGTGAAAACAAACTCTATAGAAGTAACCCTTCGCATTCAAATGACCAGAAAATAATGACTACTGTTTTCTCACATTCACAGTGGCCACAGTGAAATAGAAGAGCCATCTAGATGAGAGCCACGCCTTAGATAGATGTAATCATTCCACAGAAAATGTCCAAGTATGGGTGCAAAACCAGAGACTTAAGCAATCCCAGTGGGTTTGCTATTTGCAGGTGAAGGAATGCACCCTTTCCCTAAATGTATGTAAGGTGTACAAAAAGCAAAACAAACAAAAACCAACCCCCTACCTATTTAGATAAATGTCATTTTCCCCAGTGATAGGACAGAATACAAGGCTCCTTTACCGTCTTGCCAGAGTTACATGGACAGAAACTCTGATGCAATTTAAATTATCAGTCACAGCAATAATGGCCACAGTACCACTTTATATTGACCTAATATTTCTGTTTATAAACCCTCTGCTCTGTGCAGTGGAGGTAACACAGGAGGGGGAAGAGAGAGAGAGAGAGAGAGAGAGAGAGAGAGAGAGAGAGAGAGAGAGAGAGAAAATGACTACGTTGTACATGGGTTGCTATAGAAACAGGAGCTGACCAATCAATGGAGAGTCGTCAGAACATATGCCTCCTCTTCACTGCAGACATGATGAATTGATGTGCGGATATAACAATCCTTTTGGCTCTGATGCCACTTGTAGTGATAGTTTCTCCTCATCCATTAGAAGACAAATGTCTGTTGAGTGTTTTTTTTTTTTTTAAATAGACATGTGAGTTCTTACTCTTGAAATTTCCAGACTTCATGTGCAGACACATACTGTCTTTCCTTTCTCTGAAGGAGTCTGTACATTTCTCACATGCTGTCTAAGTAGGGCCTAATTCTCTGATGCTCCACACGCAGTCCAGCTCATCTTTCCTCCCCCTCCCTTCACCTCACTACCCCAAGCCACCTCAGTCAGCTATAATGTAGCCATTGCTACAAAAGCAAGAAATATATAAATAAGAAATGATTCAAACCTCTGCCTGATTTTAGAGCTAATAAAAAACTGTTAAAGAAATATGCTGGCTTCAGAGCAAAAGAGCCCAACCATCAGAAACATGAAGAAATCATCATATTTGAGTTTAGATAATTAAAAACACATTTTTGGGGATAAATAAAGTTAAACTTTGGATGCAAAGTCTAAATTATAAAGAGGAGTATATTCTACTCACAACAATCTGATTATCGTGAGATTAGCCCTGTTTGGAAACGTGTCTGAGTTTCTTTCAAGACGTGACTCTTGGATCTTGGAAAGATGCTGGGCTCATTTGGTCTTAAATGAATCTCTTATGTCACAAATTTTCTTTACAAGAGCTTCAGTGAACAGAAAGGGATGTGGACTATGATGAGAAAGACAAACCCAGGCCCTCTAGTCCTTGCTACAATAGTTGCATGAAAAGATTTAAAGGGCTGGCTTTCATTGAGCAGATTAAACAATAAATAAAGCCAGCTGACATTTAAGCCTATCTCCAGATCTCACAGTAAATTTAGGAGGATGATTGAGTACCAGCCTTAGAGCTCACACCATGCAACTAATTCACTGGGGGACCAATGTACTGATTTGATAATGCATTGAAGCTCTTACTGTCTGGCCTCACTCAAGAATTTATATATATATATATATATATATATATATATATATATATATGTATATGGAGAGAGAGAATGGGAGGGGGAGGGAGAGATAGGAGATATATAGATATATAGATACACACATACACACACACACACACACTCATACTGAACTGACACTTTTTTCTGAGGCAGGGTGTTACATATTAGGGTAATTTGAGGTAAGATCATAGCCAAATCACCTTACTTAGTAGGGATGAACACAGGACTTAATAAATAGGGTACTTCCTCAGCCCCAAATAGAGATTTTTAAAAGCCTGATACTTACCTCCATGAATTTTTGGGAGTGTTTCTTGGAGAGTTTTTGTGATTTACTTATGCACAAGAAAAATATCCTGTGTTCATGGGATACATATTTTCTCAGGATAGTAATAATAGAAATCAATACATTAGGCAAACTATTAGAAAGCACATGTTTCTGTTGAGATGGCCAGTGGTATCTAAGTATAAAATCCATGCCGTTCTCAGTTTCTTTGAAGCATTTGGTTCAGTTGAGTCTAGTTTCCTTATTTCACATCATGCATCACATGAATGAAGGCACACGTTTGGTGTGTCTTCCAACTTGACTTTGTGCTTGGTATTTTGATCCAACAGATCATATGGCACACTTAAGCTCCTCCTTTCTTCACTGGAAGTTCTTTCTTAATTTTGAGTTACTCATGATTTCCTTTTCCTCTTAACCAGTCTCTTTTATTAGTACCATAAGCAACAGGCTTTGGCTTTTGCAATCTCTGCATCCTGTCCTAATAATTCACTGCTTTAACAAATACCTAGTGAGCATTTACTCTTTTATAAGCATGCCATGAAGGGTTGAAAATTCAAAAACACACAAAGAAGGCATGAAGGAGACAATGTAGTAGGAGGAAAAGACAGAGGTATAGAAAAGGAGAAATGGATAAAAGTGAATACAATGTAAGGGTTTCCATGAGTAAACAGAAGATGACAAAGCTAAGAACACAGCAGACCTACTGTTGAGTGTGATTGTTATGTAGACTCTCAGAAAAAACATTTAGGCAGAAATTGAAGGTTGAACACAGTCTAGTGACTTTTCATAGGAAAAATGTTATAGACAAGGAAGAAACTTGAGTTAAGAGGGAAGAATATTGCTGACAATTGTGAATGGATGAAAATCAACACAACCCAGAGTGATTTGAGACAAGTTTAGAGAGAAGCAAGTAAGACAGTGTCGGGGAAGGGTCTTACAATTTATTCAGGTAAATCTTGAAAACACTGAACTCTTTAAAGTAAAAGGTTGATGTAACATGATTTACTTTTTGCTATTACTCTTGCTATTAAGAAGAAAGAAAAGTTAACTAAGAGTCTGTTGGAGAACAGTGGGTGCTGATAGCTAAGGCAGCTAACAGAAGGAGATGGGACTGGTTTGGTACAGTCATCCCTCAGTATGCACATGAAATAGGCTCTAGAAATCCCTGCAGATATCAAAATCTATGAATTATCAAGTTCCTCATAGAATATTTACAAACTTTTCACAAACTCAATATTTTAAAAATAATTTTAAATTACTTATGATACTTAATACAGCATAAATAGTATTAAATAATTGCATCCTAAGAAAAGAGGACCTTGACTGAGGAATTACCTCTATCACAGTGACCTATGGCCATGCCTGCCAAGCAGTTTTTTCTTTGTTTGAAATAGTTCATTTATTGGCACTGTGCAAAGGTGTCCATTTTTGGGCACCAGATTTGAAGAGTATAATCTGCACATAACTGACTACCTGTTGTACCTTTTATTATTAATATAGACATATTTATGAGTAATTTGTTCCAGTAAATTTTACACAACTCAGGTAGTTATGTGCCTTGTATTTCTTTTGGGGCTTACAACAACACACAAACTAGTTATTCAGGCTCTCTGAGTTTTTGGGTAATTACCATCCTTAGTGAGACAAGAAAAAAATTATAGATGTAGAATGCATAGAAATATATATATATATATATTTACCAAATACTAGTTCTAGCTTATCTCTGACATAGCTGCAACATTTTTAGTAGCTTTTCATGTGTTTCCTTTTCTTTTTCTCAATTTCTTTACCATTACATCCCAATTGCAGCCCCTTCCCTCCTCTTCTCCTAGTCCCGTCCTTCTAAATCTCTTTCCCCTTTACTCCTTCCTCTCCTCCTCAAAGAAGGGGAAGCCCCGCTTGGGTACCACTCCATCCTGAGACATCTAGTCCTAGCAGAACTAAGCATCTCCTCTCCCCTTGAAGCCCACCCAGGCAGTGCAGATAGGGGAATGGGGTCCAGTAGCAGGCAACAGAGTGAGAGACAGCCTTCTATCCAGTTGTTAGGGGAGGCACATGAAGACCAAGCTGTACACCTGCTACAAATGAAGGGGGCATAGTTCCAGTCCTGCATGGTCTTTGGTTGGTCATGCAGTCTCTTTGAGCTTTGATGGGATCGGACTAGTTGATCGTATAGGTTTTTTTCTTGTGCTGTCCTTGACCCCTCTGGTTCATTCAATTTTATCCTCCAACTCTTCCACAGACTTCCGGAGCTCCATCTAGTATTTGGCTATGGGTCATCTGCATTTGTTTCCATCCACTGTTAGATGAAGCTCTGAGGAGACAGTTATGCTAGGTTCCTGTCAGCAAGGATAGCAGAGTATCACTAATAGTGTCAGAGGTGGGCTCTCCCCCATGGGATGAGTGTCAAATTGGGCCAGTCATCAGTTAGCCTTTCCCTCTGTCTCTGCTCCATCTTTATCCCTGTTTGTCTTGCAGGCAGGACAAATTTTGGATTGAAGGCTTCATGAGTGGTTTGATGTCCATCTCATTCCACTGGAAGTCCTGCCTGGCTATAGGAGGTGGTCACTTCAGTCTCTATGTTCTCCAGTGGTAGGAATCTCAGCAAGAGTCACCCCATAGACTCCCTGTAGCCTCTCCAATGCCAGGTCTACAGCTGGTCCCAGAGATGCCCTACCCCCACCAATTTCCATTCTCACACTCAGCCCTCTCCCACAACCCTCCCCCAATACCTGACAGCCATCCCCATACCTCACCTCCCTCTCCCACCCAATTCTCTCTCTCCATCCACCCCATCTGTCAAGCATTTTCTTGATTGATGATTGACATGGGAGGGCTCAGCCTGCTGTGGGCATTGCCACATATCAGGAAGTGGTCCTGCATTGCATAAGACTGTTGACTGAAGCAGAAGAGCACTTAAGTAAGAAGCATAGTTAGAAGGCTTCCTACATAGTCTTTGCTTCTGTTCATGCCTTCAGATTCCTACTTGAGTTCCTTCCCTGTCTTCCCTGATGATGGACTTTAACCTATTAGACAAATAGATACTTTCTACCACAGGTTGCTTTAAGTATGGTGTTTAATCACAAGAACAGAAAAGTAAACCATACACTGTGTATGGACATTTCCTCCTGAATATAGGGGCATACAAGTTGAATTGATCATTACTGTCAGTTTATCTATCAGTGCTTATCTTCTAGATCTAGTTAAAATGGACACTTGTTTATCGAGAGTAGAGGTGTTGATCTTGTCTATAGCAATTTCTTCTCTTGAGACCCTCCTCTTGTTCCAAAATTGGAGCATTCTGTATTGAACATCTTTGAAATGCCTGAATTTTATTCATACACTCCACCCTGAATCCAATCCATTTTATGTTATTGTAAAATTCGGTATCTCTCTTCTATCTTATAGATTCTGTTCTCTCATTTCTCATTTTTTTCCATGCAGAAAGAGAACTTTGACTCAAAACCTAAATTTGATTATTTCTGCCTCCTGATTATAAGTGCTTCTTCCCCAATGCCTATAATTTGAATATGCAAACACTTTCAATTGGATTCCAGCCTGATTCCTGGTCTTTTTTAGCATCCTCTACACATTAAGCTTTCTTTTTCAGAATGATTTGTCTGTCATTTTTCAAAATGCTATTATCAAGTTTTTTTTTTAAAACTGTTTTTGGTACAACACCTAGAATCTTCTTCCTCCACTTGGCAAGTTCTAATCCCTAGTTCAGGGCCCCAATCCTGTGTTTCTTTTCTAGATACCCTCCCTGTTTTCAGCAGACACTGTGACTTAAGGGGTCTGTCTCTGTTACTTTCTCTCTTCTGAAACACTGACTGCATTTTGTAACCTGATAACCATATGTTACTTATCTGTGTCATCTGAAAGTGTGACCATAGGATGAGAAGCATTAGAATCTTCTAATATTTTATTTAAAATATGGATTCCTGGGCTAATCCTGTAATGGATTAGTCACCATGTCTTTTAATGAAGCCCAAGACTCCTCTTGATTTTATTTTATTTTTTTACTCCTCTTGATTTTAGCTCACCTAAAGTAATATTCAACTTCAAGAATCACTGAAGTAAAGTACCAGGTCCATGGGGCAAGATCATATTGCACCTTCCTCTTATCTCCACCAATTAACACACAGGCTATGTTTGACATACTTTCCTTAATAGATAGTGAATTCAAATGAACATATATTATTTATCTAACATACTATTATTCATTCAACACATAATTAACTTTGATTAGTACTGTGTTATTAGCAAGTTTCTAACAGTTTGATGTTTCACACATGCTATGTAGAGGCTTTAAGAACATGATATAACATTTCAAAGGGAAATTCAGACTTACATTCCTCCACACAATCTTTTGAAAAGAGGGGAAAAAAAGCAGACTTCAATCTCCACTCAGAAAATAGGTTTTCTATATTAGCTAAAATATGTATGAACAATAAAGAAGTATTAGAAATATTTTAAAACACCACCCCAGAAAATTTTCTAGGAGTTAAACCTCCATCCGCTAGAAACAGCATCAAGTATAACAGGAGCTGTGTTTACATTCACATACATCTATCTTGGTTCTTTTTTCTCACTTTGTAAGTGCTCACATGTGTGCTCCATGATACTTTACACTAAGTCCCCCTTTCTCTTCTTTATTCTTTCTTACTAAAAGCAACATCCCATACATTTTAACAATAAAAATGCTTCTTTTCCCTGGAACTGGCTTGGCTTGGCTTAATTCCATAACCAGATTCTTGCTTCCACCTTTACATCCAGCTCAGTTCCACACCTCCACTACCTATTATCTTCGGAGAAGGCCCCAGTCCTCACTGTCCCCTATGGCTAATTAGCTGAATTCCAGAGTGGTTCAGAGACACTACAGAAATTTCAGGCAGTAGGAAAAGTGTAAATGACAAAACTAAGGAATAAAAATTCTGAAAAAGAAAAGACCATGGCCACACGGTATCCTCACTATGCTTTAGAGCATTTTGGTCCAACAGTTGAAGAAGCCTGAAGTTACGGTAAAGAAAAAAGGGACTAGCAAGACCTCAACAACTTGAAAATCCACTTAACGAGCCATTTTATTAGAATCAGGGTAAACTACACAACAGTCACTAAAAGTGCAAATATGTTTACTCTTTCAGGACTAAAACACCAAGAGATTCATATTCTACTTGAGTAAGAAAATGAGATAAAAATGTAAGCCGAATCTTCAGGAAAATGGTTCTCCAACTCTCTTACATCCCTGTTTCCTTGTCTGCCATAGTGTATGGCATCTTTATGAGTCAAGTTCTTCCTGCTTTCTTCCAAACAGCAGAGATTCAAAATAGAGGGACTCTGTCATCCTGTCCTTGAACAATTCAGATAATCAAGCTTCAAGGCCAAATCAAAGACTCTGTATACCTACCTTGAATGCAGAGTGGAGGAGAAGGAGCTTGCTGAGAACGCCTGCCGAAGGCCCTGCTATTGCTTGAGGAATAACAAGCAAGGAATAACTTTGCTTCATTAACAACATTAAAATCATTTCCAAACACAGAAATAATCAAGGACTGGAGAAAAATAATCTGCTAGTTTCTCATGAGTTAAATAGTCTTGGTTCATGTGTGTTACTCACATATTATCTTCCCAAATCTATGATGTACATAATGTACGTCATACCCCAATTGAAACAAAATAAAGTGAGGCTCAAATAGATGCTGGACACACAAGTATTCCTTGGCTGTAAGTAAAAGACATAGTTGGTATTAGTGACCACTGATAAAGTCTAATATTGGTAGAGAACTGATTGATTACAGTAAACTCTCTCTCTCTCTCTCTCTCTCTCTCTGTGTGTGTGTGTGTGTGTGTGTGTGTGTGTTTGTATGTGTGTGTGTTGTTTTATATATTTACATTTCAAATATTATCCCCCTTCCTGGTTTCCCTTCTGCAAACCCCTGCCTCTATGAGGTGCTTCCCCACCCACCCACACACTCCTGCCTTACCACCCTAGCAAGCCCATATGCTGGTGCATTGAGCCTTCAAAAAACCGAGAACCTTCTCTTCCACTGATGGCAGACAATGCCATCCTTTGCTACATATGCAGCTGGAGCCATGGGTCCCTCCATATGTACTCTTTGGTTGGTGTTTTAGTCCCTGGGAGCTCTGAGGGGGGTCTGGTTGGTGGTTATTGTTTTTCTTGCTATGGGATTGCAAACCCTTTCGGCTTCTTCAGTTCTGCATTTAACTCACATTTTCTTAAACTAAATTCTTATGTTCATTATGTTCATTGTATTTTTTACAACTTCTGGCTCTTGTTTTTCAATGAAAATTTGTCCTAATGTTTTTTTTTTTTTTTTTTTTTTTTTTTTTTTTTTTTTTTTTTTTTTTTTGTCCAGGCTTTCAGAAAAGCCATTCTAAAGACTTTTTTTAAAGGGACAATTTCTTGGGTGGATTACTCTAAGTAATTAAAGACAGCTGGTCTATCAGATAGCTAACTCCTCTTTAATTATGATCAATTTAATATGATCAGTGACCTGAGAATCTTCTTACAAACACACCTAGGATTGAGATTTCTTTCTAATTATATTTCCATAATAGGTAGGGTTCTCTAGATGAGTGGAACCAATAGATTGTATATGTGTTATAAAAGCTGATTTATTGAGTTAATGTACATGATAGGATGGTTAGACCATCAATGGCTGTCTGCATGTTGAAGAGGCAGAGAGCTCAGTAGCCACTTAGTCCAGAAAGTTTACTGCTACAGCTACTCACCATTGAAAGTCTGGGAGCTCCCTGAACCTACCTTAGAAGGATAAAAATTCTGTAGCCAGATGTTAAGGGAGGCTGGCAGGAGCAGCAATAGATGCTCTCAGTCAGGAAAACAAAATGAAACCCTACTTTTTTTTCTTAAATCTTTTTTTCTGTCTGGGCCACTCATTAGAAGGTACTGCCTAGTTTGACTAGTTTCTCTCTGAAATTTTCTCACAGAAATATCCGCAGATGTGTCTTCTAGGCGATTCAAACTACTGTCCAGCTGATAATCAAAATGAAACATCACAATATTTTTCACAAATATAAATGTGAATTTTGTACTTTGGTTATGAATTCAACAAACGCTCATCAGGTTTCTTTAATCTTAGCCCTAGATATATACAAGTGTAAACAGAAAGGAAGAAATTCCATATCACACACAACTTTTATTCAGTGAAGAAATAAAACATGAAATAAAAGATAGCTCAATGATTAAATTACCCCCCACATGTGCACACCCCATAAGTGTGAAGTATGGGAAGAGAAACAATAATGAGTAATGTAGAACTGAGAAATTCCATGAAAGAGAAACTCGTAAGAATAGAATGGTAGGAGTTAAAAGGGTTCGAGAAAGCCTAAGATGATGGCATCCTGTGTCAGAATAGAGGACTTTGCTAGAAGTTTCAGGTTGTTGAATGGGAATCTTAGCATCCGCAGCAGGCCACTGCCTATGATTTCTTTCCTAGGGAGCCCCATTTAAGGTTCCAAAACAATACAAGCAACTGTGACTGTCAGACCTAGATAATGAGATGCTATTCTAGAAGAAGACCTGCTGTGGTCATGGGGCATAAAGAAAGCCAGGAGAATCAGACTGGAAGCTTCCTCTGATAGCTAATCACATTGCCAGAGGTTTTATGCATTCTGCTGGGAAACAATTGTTATCAACTGTTTCACCCAGATTTATATTCTGCATACAACACTACTGATCATCCAGGCAAGATATTCCCACTGGTATGCCACTCGTGGAGGTAACCAAGCACCTTCTCATTTGGATTTGAGACTTCCATAGGGAAGAATTTACATCTGATAGTATCAGCCCAATCAAAGGCCCATGAACAGCAAGGTCATTGGTTCTAGTGGAGATGTTGCTACTGTCATTTTGCCAAATGGACACAGTATGCCTTCTAAATAACTATGTTTGTGTCTATAGATTAATACTTCTATAGGTGTTTGTCAGAAAAGCTTCTTTTACCAAATAATAATAATTGCAGAAATGTATAACATCACGGTGCTGAGAATAAATGATTATTCTGTCATAAATAAGACATCTATATCAGCTCTCCTACAGAGTAGGGAGCATCTCAAGGGAGTGGGGAGATGGGAATACACAGGGTCCAATGGTCCATGAGGATTTATAGGTTATGTGGAAGGAGAGACATCTTCATCAGTGATGTTGCTACTGGTACGGCATGCATGCTCCTGTAAGTGATCCCTAGTAGAGTATATTGAGTCATTTAAAAAAGAAAAGGGAGAGTAGTTGAAAAGAAGAAGGGTATCCATGACAACAGAAGGGGAAAGAAGTAATAAAGGTAAGAGTGGTCGAATAGGATCAAAATGTGATGTGGGTGTGTATGTAGGCATGTTTGCGTATGTATGTATATGTGTGTGTATAAATGTCAAAATAAAACATATATATATATATATATATATATATATATATATATATATAATCATTATGTGCCAACAAAACCCATTAAAATAGAAGAGGAGAGGCAATGGTGGACAGGAGAAATAAAGGCAAAGTACAAAATACTATTGTTCTCTGGAAGGAAATGCAGAGAGAACAAACAGCACAGCTGTGTACAGGTGAGCTATGGCTACAGAGTTTGAGGAACAGTAGAATGGAGCAGTGTGGAAAGTGGAAAGTCAGAGAGACCCAGTGGGGCTCACAGCCACTGTCAGGGCCCTTCCATTATTTGCAATGAGAGGAGACACAAGTGCAGCAGGACAGGATGAGATTTCTATTTTTCAGTGATTGCTGAGGTGCTGTGAAAGAGACATGGTGGGAAGATGGTTGGCTCAGGGAGGTCGGAGTAACCTGCTAGGGCTGCCACAACAAAATACCCATAATGAAACGGCTCACAAAGGACAGAGATGTGTTTCTCCAAGTGCCGGAGGCAGAAAAACTGAGATAAAGACACATGTATATTGGTGTCTGGTGAGAAGCCATTTCAAGAGTCTCAATCAACCATCTTCCCTCGTACATGGTGGAAGGCACAAGGGCCTCTGGGGGATCCTGGAGGGCTAATCCCACCTGGAATTAATTTAAGAGATGAAGGCAAGTACCAAAGGGTGAGTAGGACCAAGAGTCTGTGCTGCAAGAAAACCTTGCTCATTGCTCATTCTTGGCTTGGTCTCAGCATGGATATTGTGCTCTGGTTACATTTTAAGAGGTAAGGGATAACATTTTTGCAAAGGAGTAGGAATGAATACCCTAATAATAGTAATAACTGGTTCTCTAGAAAAGGGCGGAAATGTTTGGGCAACACAGAAATGGAAGATTGACTTAAAGATCAAAAACCATGGAAACACAGTGAAAGACAAGTGAGTGGACCAGGCTTTTCACCAGCTTCTGAGAAGAATGGAATGGGCTCATAGCATGGAAGAGACTGGAGGATGCTCTAGCCTCATCCTTCCTGGCGTTTGACAGTACACTGGGAAGCGAAGTCCTAAGATGAGTCCGATGGAGACACAGAAGTAGTGGAGGTTGTAGGGAGAAACAGGGAGTCATGTGCAAGGTCTTGGCTGCTTGGCTCACAGTTAGTTGACTTAAGAGATTTCAAGTGAAAGTCGTACATATTCAGTAGAAACCTCACATTGAATTTTGGATTCTTCTCGTGGTGACATGTTACATGGTACTCCTGGGTTCCCAAAGAAAAATAACCCACCGTCTGTACGCTGTGCTGTGTTGCCACGCTATCCATTTGGTAGGAGAAGTAAAAGGGCCTTTTAAGATTCCCCCGTGAAAGCACCTTTTAAAGGTACAATATTTTCAACTTGTAGAGTGTTTTACCTGCTCATGAGCCAAGGCGCATCTGTAACCGCCACAGGGAGAGGGAGAACGGGCAAGTCTGAGAAGCAGAGGTCTGCAAGAATGACGAGGAAGCTTTTTCTGTATCTCCCTCTAGCCATTGTCAGCTGTGTGAGTGCAGAAAAGGAGTGGAGGGGGAAAGAGACTCAGCCACGGAGGAAGGTTTGTTAAATCGCTATCTTGTCCAGGAGACAGGAAGAGGAAGTGAAACATCGCGTGAACCTGTGCATTCTGGCAACAGACAATAAAACTGAAGTCAGGTTAGACAGAGAGCCTGGAGACTGGGGTGGGGGTGGGGGTTGTAAAAGGGTACCTTGCTCTGGCAGTGAACAGAGAATGCCATGGGTATGTTCTGGAAGCTCTGCAAAGATGGACGGGGCCGCAACAGCTGAGCAGGCACCACCTGAAAATACAAAAGGGTGAAGAAACTGAGATGAATGAGTCAGGTTTGGCTGTGTGGGGGTACTGATGGCGTACAGTATTGCTGTTAGCATGGCAAAGATCTGGCAGTACGCTAAGAACCAAAATCTCCGAGAAACTCGTTTAGCTGTTAACTCAGATGGAAGAGTGAATGTTATGATTCCATTTGGGGATTTGTTTTACTTGCATGTCGAATACTGCTTTGACACCTGAGGCACGGTTGGATTTTACTCATCTCTCTTCTCTGGGATCCTGTGTTCTGTATCCTGTTTACATGCCTCCCCCCGAATTCTCGCTTTTATATTTCTTTTCTCCTTTAACTGTCTTTCTCAACACCCCAGTGTTTTCTCTGCACCCCTTCCCCATAACTTCTCTGTGAACGATTTCAGGACTTCTTGATGACAGAGTGAAGATTTTGTGACGACTCCAAGTAGAAAGATGGATGGGGGTCAAGAAAGAAGAGAGAAGCAAACATGGCTGACCCATCTAGTTTGTATCATCTTCTGAAATCAGTCCTGCCTAACTATTCACTGGGCATTTTTCCCCCCGACATAACTATGGCCCATTTGCATTTTGGACTTGGCGTAAAGCTGCGTGCATGAGGCTCGATAGCAGAGTGTTACCTGGATAGATACAAGTGCTCTGTGATGTGTGCAAATGGGTAGGGGAAAATTTGATTACACATTCTGAAAATGTACTCAGAGCTTCTGAAATGGATGCCTTTCCACAGAATAGCAGCAATAATGATGATTACCGTGGCATCTACTGCCGTAACGACAAATGAAAAATCAGTTCCTTTCATGACTGACTCCAGCCCTTAGACTTTTGCTATAACATAGGCCTGTTTAATAATCAGTAAATACCTATTATTATCGACCTTACCAATGCTGTGCATAGCAGAGAGCTTGCCAATTAGCATTTAAAAATATTTAAGGTAGAGACAGTGACCTTAATTGCAAAACATTATTTTATGAAAAGAGACAGGAGGCGATGAAGGGACAGCCAGTAAGCCCGCATTTCTAAATGCTGAGTCTGGTGAGCAGAGAGCTTGATAATGGAAATCGGAGATGTGCGCGAAGTGGATGTATTTTTAAATTGTAACCCACTTTGTAGAGTGATTGTAATTAAGCATTTAAATTAAACTTTTTCTAGGTCCCAAGACTTTAACTCAGTTCATCTGGTATGCTTTAGTAGCACCACCAAGACAAATTCAAGAGTAAATAATGAGCCGAACTCTCCAGAGCCATGGGAAGGATGTTCCTCGTTTTCCAATAGCAAAATCAAAGACAAAAACAAAACAAACAAAACAACAAACCAACATTACTGACACTGCTGCCACCAGCACCACCCAAACTCTCCACCCCCATTTATAATTTTGTTGTATCCTTTCTCTGGCACCATTTGCTGCTTGTGATATGCACCAAAACCCCATCATGGGAACATCATTAGTTGGGCTGCAACTGGCAGCCTTTCTGGATTTTACTCTTATATTTTGACCTATAGTCTCAGCAGAACTGCTACTCTTCAAAATTGGGATTTATCAATACTTATTTTCCAGATCTGAGTGACTGGATACTAGCCTTTAAAACAATGATATAATTCCCACTATGGTGCAAACACATTTGTACCCAAGAACTTCTTTCCCCAAATGTAGGAGAAGAAAGATGCGAAACACATTTCATCAGAGTCATGTGGTAAGGAACAGCTATGGGATTCAGGAGAGTGGCAGCCCCACATTGTTTGCATCCTTACTACTGAGTACATGGTCTATAGACTATCTGTGTATCACTCAGGCCCTGCTTAGAAATTCCCACCCTCACTTACAGACCCTGATCTCAGCTCCGATAACCTGAAACAGAATCTTCATGTTAAGAAGATCCCGAGTGGCTGGCATACACATTACTATTTAAGAAATGTTGATCTATGTAATTTATTGTAGTTGTGGAGACACAAAGAAAGACATAGAAACAGTGCAATGAACAGCGCAATAAATAACATCCATTGGTTTATTCAAATGTGTTTATGAGTAGTTTCCTTTCCCGCTTTGCTGACCTAGGGATTCAAGACACAAGGATTACAGCTTTACAAAAAATTTTTTAGGGCCTAGCACTGAATCAGTCCATACAGGGTTTCAAAATGTGTGAAATTTATTTTGTCTAATATTTATATGTGAGTCCCGTAAGAGCTCTGCAAGGTATGAGACATGCACAGAGTACATTCAAACAGTTTCTAATGGTAAGACATATTTCCATCCCTTACAATTTGCCTAATGTCAACATGATCAGCTAAGTCAACATGATTTACATTCACAGACCAATGTGGAAGGAATGGAAATATAATATTGTGATGTAAATTATGAATAGCATTGCAGTTAGAAAGGAGAAAGCACAGCTACAAGACCCACTGAGTCATTCTCCAGGAAGACAACTGTGAGACGGAGTGGGATATCTGGGTCATTCAGGGTGGACTACAGGAGGGAAGCAATTCTAAATTTAGAAAAGTCTGAAAGGGTGAAGTGAGCATTGGCCATTGAAGTGGCACTGTGTTTCTTTTCAAGAAGCAAAGTAACATCTAGGAGAAAACATATGGCGTTATCTCTATCCAGATTATCGTTTCCAAGAGGAATTCATAGGAATAGGCATAGAGGAAAAAGTAGTATTTGTTCACCCATTTCTTAACACAGGCCATAAACAGGTACAATCCACATCTCTAGGTATGGGAAGACCTAGCCCAAAGGGAAACCAGAGATATAGAGGTCAGAGCACTAGGAATTGAGTCCCAAACGTTTGTTGGTGTTAAAATGTAATATTGGCCAATGTAGCCTTCTTTTTCCCCAGTAAGAAAATAAATTATTGCATTCTACCTTTTTTCTGGCAATCACATGTAGGTTTCATATGGTGCCCCTTATTGCTTCATAGATCCCCAGTTGTATATATCCATTATAACTGCTTCTCTTGCAGAGAGGAAATCAAGCAATGGTTGCTTGTGAAGTCCTACAATGTGCCTAAAGAGCCCACAACTCCTGATTTTTCCAAGATCAAGACCTTAAAAGGTTTTGACATGCAATTTCCCTAAGCACAGTTCTTGCATTTGGGCTCAGATGGGGAGAAACTCACATTTGAAATTATGCAGGTGTAAATTCAAGACATTGGATAATTTACCTATCTTCTCTGAGACTTAATTTCCTGGATTGCAAATAACACTAAAGCTTACTTTGTAGGAATTGTTGTAAAGATCATGTTGTGTAGGATGCCCAAGAAGAAATGCCATAAAAAGTAGGTTACATGGCTGTGCTGAGTAGTTTTATTTCAACTAGACACAAGTTATTGTTATAACAGGGGAGGGAACTTCAACTGAAAAATTGGACCATAGGCAAGTCTGACAGATATTTTATTAACTAGTGATGTTACCCTCCGCAGACTATTGTAGGTGTTTTCTACCTCTTGCCTATTGGTCCTCGGTGCTATAAGAAAGCAGAATGGGCAAGCCATAGGGAGCAAACCAGAACAAAACACTCCTTAGAACACCTAGATCAGTTCCTGTCTCTAGGTTCCTGCCTTATTTGAGTTCCTGCCTTGGCTTCCCTCAATGGACTGTGATTCAGAACATGGAAGCCAAAACCAAACCAAACCAAACCAAACCAAACCAAACCAAACCAAACCAAACCAAACTAACCAACCAACCAAACAAACAAACAAACAAAAAAAAAACAATAAAAAACAACAACAAAAAACCTTTTCCACCCCAAGTTGCCTTTGGTCATAATAACCCTAACTAAGATGATCATATATGAAATCAATCATGCATGCTTTATGTATGTGTTTAAACATGTGTCTTCTTTAGCCTCCTTATCTACACTGTTTGTTATGCTTGGTGTCCACTCTCCACAGAGTGCTTTCAACACGATTCTCCTACTGCTATACTGCACATGCATCTCATTTATAAGTGTAAGAGGAAGACCATGCACACAATGGGAGGAAGCACGAACTGTCTATGGAGCATACACTTCCACCGCCGCCTACTCATTCCACCAATGCTTTGAAGAAAGAACTAAAGTCTAAGCATAATTAGTTCAACTTCGTTCATTCTCTCTTGTTTTTTTTTTTTTTTTTTTTTTTTTTTTTGTGTATGGATCAGGGACATGACATGCTATTTATAGCAGGCCCTCTATAAATGTAACATATTAGTGGCTGAGTGATGATACTGCCTTCATTTACTAATTCCTAAAGCAAATTTAATCTGTCACTGTAATACACATAGAGTGATGAAAACATTTTTTAATTACATAAGTACATTGTAAAGTTGTGATGTATTAAGTATATTTATATATACTCCCAACTACTCTGGATGATGTCAGTCAGTATCCACTACTGGAATACAGATTCTAACATCTTGAACCAGCAACCTTGGTACTACCTGGGAGCTTACTGATGACCCAGACCTACTGAATCAGAACCTGCCTGCTTCATGTGTACACAGAAGGTTGAGAAGTACTCACCTTAGGAATTCCCTTCAGAGAATACTGTTCTCAGGCCCAGAGATCTTAAAGAGCCTTAACCTCCATGAGGAGGTAAGGAGGTAGGTGGAAAGATGGCAGGCATGGAAAAGAGGATCATAACAGGTTACCAATGTGGTGTTTGCTTCATTATTAAGTTTTCTCAATGATTCTTGGCTTGCAATTCCCACTATAGGGCAGGCCACAGAAACTAGAAGTTTCTTCTATAAGGTGGAGTGTAGAAATTCTAATCCTCACCTGCCTTTCTGAACCCATCTTGCCTCATAATAAGTCATAAGAAAGTCCTTATTATAAAGGGGTCCAGCCCTGTACCCGAGAGGGAAGAGAACTACACAGAAACCAAGAAATACTGAATCAGGCAAGCCTTGCTGAGTTTCTATAACAAATCTAGTAGCATAGATCATATGTAGTTCAGCCACGGCCATGCAGACAATGTGTCACTATAATGTTTAAGGACAAGGGAAGATGAACAAGGTTTGTAGAGCTTTTGAGTAGTTCAAGACTGGAAGGCTCAGAAGAAGGTAGCAATTGTTGCACTGAGTTCCATCAATATCCCTGTTCTTTTCTAAAGAGGATTCAGAGAGTACTGAATCTGGGGGATAGGAGGCAGGAGAGGGGAAGCTACTGCTAGGATGTATTTATTGCATGAGAGAAGAAAAATAAAATAAAAAAGAGAAGGTAACAAGAACTCATTAACACACTGGAAGGGTAACACACTCAAGATCCAGGGGAAAGATGATCTTGTGCTCACAAACTTCTAGGCCCTGTGTTTCTTCTCTTCATTTGGTTACATGTTGTTAGCTAGAAAATATCTTTTATTCATTCTACAGTGTGACAAAAAATTCTTTATAATAAATCAATAAATGTAAAAACGTGTTTCTCCCAGTTCTGTGAGCACCTCTAGACACATAATGAGCCTTGAGGGCACAGAAGAGAAAGGGGAGAAAGTGGAGAAAGAGGAAAAAGAGGAGAAAGTGGAGAAAGGGGAGAAAAGATACATCATGCTGACACATTTACCTTTGTTTCATTGCCAGCATCATTTTTTTTTTCATGACAAACATGACTTTCACCAGAGCTTTGGCTGCACAAAATAGAATAAGAATGGCAGTGTCACAAGTGCACTGAAGGGTTCGAAAGAGACATCCTTTTACGTAACAACCCTTGGTGCACAAGCTTGAGGAGTGGGCAACATATCAAAAACTGGGCATGCTCACATACATGCCTGTAACTCCCCTTCTGTCTGGGGCGAAGACCAAAGAGTCACTGGGGCTTGCTGGCCACTGATCGAGCTCTAGGTACAATAAGAGACCTGTCTTAAGGGAATATGGCAGGACCTAACATCCTCCTCTGGGCTCTGCACATTCACATATAGGCATGAACATAGGCCTACATATAAGCACAGACAAACAGACATGCACACACACACTCGAACACACACACACACACACACACACACGCACACAAGCACACACACACACACACACACACACACACACACACACACACATGCACACACGCTCATTGCCATCCTGGAAGACATACCTGTATACTCCCATTCATGATTGTGCTTTCCTAGACAGGGCATCATAGCTAAATTTATGAACACTTGAACGTTACATGTGAAATTAGTAGTGAACAGAATACATTTCACACACTTCTTTCTCTATGGGGGTTTCACTCACACAAAGGGTTTCTTCAGAAGTCCTTTTGCACTTGCATTAAGAGCAAACAATACACACTCTGGCTGCACAGTAGTGGCACATGACTTTAACCCTGGCACTTGGGAAGCAGAGGCAGGCAGATCTCTGTGAATTTGAGGCCAGCCTAGTGTATACAGTGGGTTCCAGGATAGCCAAGGCTACACAGAGAAACTGTCTCAAACAACAACAACACAACAACAAAAAACAAAACCAAACCAAAAAACCAAGCAACCAACCTAACAAAAAAGCAAAAAAAAAAAAAAAAAAAAAAAAAAAAAGAAACCAAAAACAAACCACATCCTGGACAAGTCTTATGCTCTCTTACATATATATGTAATATATATGGTTTTTCAACCTACTTCCACACAAATAACTTAATTTTAAAATGCATAGCCTGATATTTATGCAAGGTCCATTCATGCAAGCATTTTGACTTCACTTGCCTTAGCGATGCATTACACTTTTTAATTGCTTCACTACTACCTCATTTTTCTCTCTTAGCTTCTTTTCTGGGTATTCTTGGATTGCCTGTCCCTTCTGGAAAGCTTTCTTGCTAGTCTCATGTCTGGTATGTATACTTAGTAAACAGGAATGACTGAAGGCTGAGATCTCTGTAGGACAGAGTATCTGCTGGATGAGGGAAAGGCCTAGAATTTATAATTAGAAGCCTATTTCAGCTTCCTTCAGAGGACCGCTGCAGTTCCTTTCAGGGGTGTCTTGACTGCCTGGAAATTGGATGTCATTGAGGATTTTTTTGCCCTCTCTTGTTTCCCTGGCAACAGGTTGGCGGTGCAGCAGCTGAAATCCGCTGTCTCCCTGGAGATGCTGGTGTGGGCAGGTGGCAAACCACTGGTAATGGCTGCAGTGAATACCAAACTCACCAAAGCTTTTCATTTCAGTCCCAATAAAAGCATCCTATGAAGGGACCTCCACAACAGAAGAAGGGCCCTACACAACAGAAGAAGGGCTTTACTATGTGATTATTTACAGAATGCTCAGTGAGGGAAGTGCTCTTCTCGCCTTTTCAAATAGCTTTCTTTGTGCACATAGCACTTAACAGCAAGTCCTCACATGTACATGTTGCAGGTAACTATATACAACGATTCTGTGCTAGAGCAGCGTATTGGAAAGTAGGTTCTGTGTGAATATAAAGTCAGAGAGAAGTGGGAAAGTGGTCAGACCCCTTTCTTTGGACTTAGGTCGAACGTACGGTCCTCTTTGGACAGACATATCTAACAGCCATTATTGATGCCTCCAGGGACTTTTTGAAACAAATTCTGTCTACGATATGTAAAGAAAACATGAAAGGATTGTCATTTGTCAGTGTTCTTGCATGTTACACATGAGAAAGTGGATACTTAGGGAAGAAAGGCAAGTTGGAAGGAAGCACCATTTAGGAGAAACCTATAAGGAAACAGACAGATAGAGCTGTTAAATACAGATGGACAAGGCAGCATATGGACCTTAAACCAAAATTTAGGTGGCCCAGCCACTCGGGGATTTATATAAACATGACAAACACATGATATTCATATAATCAAAACCATGAAGAGGTGAATGCACAGGTGAGCAGGGAGGTCCAAATCCTATGGATTCATTTCAAAAGCATATTTGAAAATGTAGCCAATTAAAAAAATAATTTAATTCAACCATTTGATAGACTTATATTGAGTATGAATCCACAAAGAAAGAATGACCCTGAATTTATTTAACCTTTGTACAGGGGCAAAGACAGACAGATAAATAGCCAGCATGAGGGTTGGGTGGCATCTGGGACACAGATGGGTAAGACTATGTCAAAAGGAATGGAGGTGTCAGTGGACAGGAGCGCTGGTCATATGCTATCAAAGGAAATAAAATGCTGATTATAATCTCAACCAAAGATGATACAGTGAACCTGGACTCTAGATCCATCATAAGATAATGCCTCATTCCAAGAAGCAAGGTGAAAACACAAATTTTGCATCACCTACATTGTCACTTGTAAATATTCTGGTGTCAAGTTCCTTGTGAATTCCAGAATAAAAAAATGTTCAGGTACCTTGGATTTTTTCCTTTCACTTCTGACAGAATGTTCAAGTAGTGAAGAATAAATATCTTGGGGAAAGACTTTTTTTTTTACAGCATTTTAAAAGCACACACTCACTGACCTCACTTTTTGATCCCCCAGTTGACATGAATGGTGCAGCTCAAATGTATTAAAGCTGTAGTTCTCCTGAGAGTTGAAGCCAGTACACATGGTGCCAGCTAAGAGCAAGCAGTGGATTGTCTCTGGATGCATGAAGTAACTGGCTAATTGCATTGGCTTCAGTTAGGTGGACCACACTGGAAGAGCGCGGAAACAAAATAAAGGCCGACATGTCAGGTTTACCCTGCTCTCAGTCACCTTGCTCCTGAGCGTAGCATGCTAATCATTCAAGAACTGTCAGCCTAAGAGCTGGTGATGTGTAACCTACCTCAGTCCCCGTTCTGAGCTGGTGGCACCAAGAGTAACTGACATGTTATAGTGTCATCATTTATAATGTTCTGTTCCTGTAGGTGTGTCCAAAAGCTTCCAGTCTATTATAAACCTGCAGTCACCTTAGGTTGCAGGGGCAACAGAGGCCTATAGAGGGTCATCCTATGATAAGTTCACTCCATGGGAACAAACTGTCCCTTACAGACACTAAAGTTGCCCCTCCCCAGCACAAGTGTTTATTTTATGGAAATCAGTTTATCCCCCAAAGTGGTCAGAATTTCTCTAGAGTCACCTTGCAGCATTAGGAACGAGGCAGTTACCAAGCAGACATCAATTGGACTGATCCTGCTTAATTCTGCTTGCTGTTTACCCATGTTCATTTTGGTTCTCTGAAGGTAGGCTGACATGTGTGATGTCCATCCCTTGTTTCTCTTGGGTCTTTGGTCACAATGATGGAAAAGCTAACTAACATACTGGCCAAAAAGAACAATGCTGTGTTTTCAATCAAATGGTAGTATTTTGCACATTTCAAATTATCTTTTTAAAATGTGGTCTGTGATTCGACTTTGAATTGACATTCACCCCAGAAGAATAAGACAGAGCCCCTGGGATGATCAACTAGAAAATCAAAGTGTCTATAAGACAGTAGAAATGAATTCCGGGCACTCCATAGGAAGGATATAGCATAGTTAGTGCTTGTGAGTTCAACAGGTCTTGGACAAAACTCCAGGAAGAAAGCAGAAGGCAGCCTGAGATGGGGCAAGAAAACCGTTGGTCTTATGGCTTTATTGCAGAGTTCTGCTCTCCTTTTTAGACATTTTGGTTGGAAGAAAATCCACGAGGCAAGCATCTCAGAACTGGCAGGCTTAAGGTAGGAAGACAGGCACCTGGCTGGAGAGAAAGAAAGAACAGCAGTGGCAGACAGATATACCCAGTGCCTGTTTGGTGAGCTGAGATAATTCACCAAGATCACACAGCATCCACCTGGGAATGGTTAAGACATTTAATTTTGTGGCTTTGGTACTTGTGTCTAAAAAAGCTCATCTGGAAATTATTGCTGTGACAAGATCTCCCAACCTCCTCTTCAAGATCCTCTGTACTTCTGGAGGAAAACAATTCACACCCCCCAAACAACCTCATCCATCTACCTTCCTATTTGCAAACTTGCATTTTTTTTTAATCCTAAAAAAACTCTGCAGGCAGAGATGCTTGCAAAAGAGAGCTGCGGGGGGTGGGGGGTGGGGGCTGGGGGTGGGGCAGTGTGGGTCCCATCCAGATAGCATATCCATATGCAGGATATGCACACTGACCTCAGGCTACACTTCTGCACTACTGCCACAGGCAGCAGAACCAGAGATACAGAGATACAGGCAGAGAAACTGAAGGCAAGTGCCACATACAGTGAAAGTACTTGAGTACAAAGCTTGCTGCACACATCGCTAGATGCTCGGCTCTCTCCCTGGCTTACTAATTCAGACTCACAGCTTCAGTATCTTTTTCCTAATGCTCAAGTTGACTTTACACTTGACATGGGCAGATGAGCACATTCCATTTAGAAGAGAGCTCATTGGGGAGGCGAAAATCAGTAAAAAGCAAGGTCTCATTACAAAGGCAAGGGAGTGGCCGAAGAGAGATGGCTCAGCTAGGTGGTTAAGAGCACTGGCTGTTCTTCCAGAGAACTGGGGTTCGATTCCCAGAACCCATGTGAAAGCTTGCAGCTCTCAGTAAGTCCGGCAAAGCATTCATGCACAAAAAAACCAAGTCAAGGGCAGAACCCTGTGCCTTCTACAAGTAAGGAAAAAGCAGGGAGGTTTAGGAGGATGCTGAGGAATGTCCAGCCATAGAGCTCTAGAAATATTTTAACACACAAAATATTTGTGATATTTGTCTTTTCCAACTCTAGTGCTATTTTAGTGTGTTTTCATTCCATCGAATACTACTTTTGTCTCTGAACCCATTTAGCAACATGTGATTGTTTTTACACTATGTCCAAGCCCAAGAAACCAACTCAGTTTAAATTACCAAAAGAAATCTTTATTGTTTCTTATTTTTCTCTTGTTATGTTTATTGATGTGGTGGGGGTATGCATAACCATGAAACACTTGTTGGGGTGAGAGCACAAAATTTCTTCTTTTACTATGTGGATCCCAGGGTTTGATCTTGGGATGGCAGGCTTCACAGCAATGGCTTCCCCCACTGAGTCTTCCTGCAGGCCTTCTGCAGGCCTCCAAATTTACATGCTAATACAATATTACATAAGAGGAGCTTTTTAGAAACAGAGTATGTAGAGAAATTAAGCGATACTTTTTCTAAGCCTTCAATGAGCTGAAATGACTTTTTGATTTATGAGAGAAAGAGAATTAACTTTTAAGGTATGCTCATCCTTTGGTCAAGAACAACAACAAAATCTTTAAATAACTCTTCTAAGGAAGGATGTGTATGTCCTTCCTCTAAAAAGTAAATGCTGCAAGGGAGCTCTCATCTAAATGCAGATGCTTCTCAGTGAGAAGCCAGGGTTGAATTGTAATGTGATTGCAAGCCAGAGAAATATTGCTTCACAGGCTCCTTAGAGGCCAGGCAGGGTTGGTATATTTATTTTCTCTGTTGGAATTTGGACTATATCACACTCAGACTGCTTATACACTGTTGAGTGTTTATGCATATTAGCCTGTGTGAGGGTTTGCATTTGATATGTGTGTGTGTGTCCTTGGGGTCTTCATCCAGATCACTGATCTGAGTTCTAGAATGTGGGAAGAACTACAGGCTGAAGTGTCAAGAGAAGAAATGTTCAAGGGAATAGCTAGCTATAGAAAGCCAATGGAAATTCCAGCTGCTAGGACTCTGAGGCCAGAGGAGCACAAGTTTAAGAACTCTCTGGGCTATTAAACATTTTTGTGAGGCCCTAAAATCCAAGTACTTTTGAAACAAGCACAACCAACTATCTAACCATCCAACCATCTAACCATCTAACCATCCAACCATCCAACCAACCAAACAACAATAAACTTCTAGTCAGATAAACACAGTAGGGTCTCTAGCAATCATGCGAGGTATATACCTGAGAAAGGAAACTGGAAACATATGACCACACAGACCTGGTTCATTAATGCTTTTAGCAGCATTATTTGTAACATCCCAATGTAGAAGCAATCCAAGTGTTCTGTAACTAATTAACAAATAAAATGATTGTATTCATTGGCTGGAATGAAATTCTGTTAGGAAAAAATTATAGCATTCCATGCATGCAACAGTGTGGAGGAATCGTGAAAATACTATTCTAATTGAATTAAATGAGTCATGATTCTATGTTCCAACTTGCATGGGGGATGGAGAATCGGCAGATCTATAGAATGCTAGGCATAAGAAAATGTGGTTGGAGAACAGGAAATGGCTTCATAAGAAATGGAGATGATCTACAACTAAACTGTGACAATGATTCTGCAACTTGATTAATATATCAAAAATACCAAACTGCATAAACTAAGTCAGCTAATTGTAGAAACTATGAATTAAATCTTTGTTTTTTAAGAGCATGAATGGTTCATAATTTGAGAAATGTACTTGAACTGGATACAGACCATTATGATACACTAAGTAGCAGCCTGATCTCTGGAACCAGATTTCCTGGACTGGACCACCAACCCTGCCTTTTAATAGATGGAATGGAGAGAAAATCACATCACTCTTCTGTGCCTCAATTTTGTCATGTATCAATTATGTGTGTGTGTGTGTGTGTGTGTGTGTGTGTGTGTGTGTACCATAGCACATAAGTTCTTCTCTTTTACCATGTGGATCTAGGGAATGGAAGTCAAGCCATTAACCTAGGTAGCAGGTGCCTTTACTGATGAGACATCGCACAGGTCCAGTGAAAACCTTTAAATGATTAAAAAAAGAAGAAGAAGAAGAAGAAGAAAAACCATAAGCACTTTAACAGTGTTTGACACAATAGGAAACATTTACTATTAGTAAAATCTTCATCTTTACTGAAATGTCACCTTGTTGGTGCCTGAGAACAGGGTCACATTCGAGTGCTAGAAGGTGATAATAATTCCCTTATAGTTGTTATAGCCTGTGGCAGGCATCCTGGCAAGTGGCTGACCTCTGAAGAGGTAATAAGATCTAGGGAAGTAGGACATAACTCCTCATCAACCCTAGCTCCTTCTGTCTGGGCCATGTGGCTGCTGGCACCAACATTCTGTCAATTATAGACTTATTTGAACAGAATCCAGCTGATAGGGTTATACGGCAGCTTACCTAAACAAAGGCCTACAAGTCTGAGGGCCATGCAGATACCTAGGGATCATCTAACAAGACTGGACATGTACCCCGTGTGACCCTTGAGCTATGGAAATAGACACATCCAGGAGTAGTAGTGTTTTCTTATTTTCTTTTTTCCAACAATAAACTTCTATGGAAGTCCTACAAAAAGACACAGGCTGGACTCTCCCATAGGAATCGAAGAGGAGAGTTTGTGATATTTCCAATCGTGAGCTACACAGAATGGCAAACTCTGGAAGAAGGCCACAGTAGCACAAAGTGAGTCCAGCAGAGATAAAATAGGCATTTGATGGATCCCAGTAAAGAAAAAAACTGCAAAGACAAGGGGAAAAAAACAGCATAGTAGAGGAAAGTAGAGGAATACCACTATCTATCCAGAGGAAGAAAGATCAGGTCATAATGAGAAGGAGTGATATATACTACCTAAGCCAGTGAGACTCAGGATGGTTATGACTGAAGTATTAGGTTACTATAACCTTGTGCATACTTTTAGGCTTAATGAGGCATAATGATCACTTACTATGCACCAGACTCTACCATAGCCAAGGTGTTAACTGAGTCGAAAGCATCTCAAGTCAGTTCTCCATCACCATCCACAGGAAGAAGCTTTCTGTATCCTTCAGGGTCATGTCACCTCAATCATCATCCTGTGTTTCTTTTTGTCCTTGTTTTAGTTTTCAGGCCTACACCCTGAGCCAGGGACCTCTTGATGTTTTAAACGTCCTCTTTTCTCTTTTTTTCCTTTCTATTCTTTTCTTTTCTTTCCTTTTCTATTCTTTCCTTTTCTTTCTTTCTCTTCTTTTTAATTTCCCCCTCCTCACCTCTTTTCTAGTTAATTTTTAGGTTATTATTATTTTACCAAACTTTTTATGTTTGGGCTAAGCACTCAGGAAGTTGTAACTGCATACAGGAACCATCAGTTGTGGATAATTTATATATGGAAATCTTATTGGCTAATGTAATAGTTAACCAGATTGTCAACTTTATGAGGTTTAGAATCTGCATAGAAACAAAAATCTGGGCATGTCTGTGAGGAATTATCTAGGTTAGGTTAGGTTAGTTGAGCTAGGAAGATCTGTCCTACACTTGAGTGGTACCATTCCCTGGTCGGAAGTTTCAGCCTAAGTAGCAGATAAAGTAAGGTGAGCATCAGCATTCATTGATCTCCTTCTAACTGTGGTCATGATGTGGCAGGCCGCCTTTTGTCCCTGCCTGAATCCATATACCTCTGGCATGATGGACCATATACCCTAAACTATAAAGCAACATAAAATCTTCCTTCATTCATGAACTTGCTTCTGTTAGGTGTTTTTTGCATAGCGACAAGACAGGTGTATAAAAAAAAGTCAGATGCAATCAGTCTGGATTTAATATGATATCAAATTACATTTCTGTTCTGTCCCTGAGATCTATGGAGCTATCTGTTCCCAAGTTTTCATCTCTTCAGCCCCTTTGTTTCATTGATTCTCCTCCTGTTGGATGTTTCTACCCTCCCAAGTTTCCACATACCACTGAGAGTTGCTCATCTACATTTAGTTTACTTTCTTTTTTTTCCAAAACACCCCTACTACTCATCATTCTCACCGTTTCTTAATGAACTCAACAGCTTGTGTGTGTGTGTTTGTGTATGAAGTCAATGTGTTTGTGTACAGGTATACATGTATGAGTTCATATTTGTGAGGGTGTGAGTGCCCCCGTGTGCACATGACTGTAAGAGTCTGAGGTGTCTTCCTCAATTTCTATCCATCTTACTTTTATGTAGGGTCTGCCCCTGAACCTTCAGCTCATCAGTTTAGATAGATAGCCAAGAAGCCCATGGGATTTTCTGTTCCAGACTCCCTATAGCTAGGACTATGGGTATCTGCCACTGTGTTCACTCTGTTGCATAAGTGCTGGAAATCACCCAGCCCCTGCCATGCTTGCTGGCTGAGCAATCTCCCTGGTTTAGTCTCAACTCCATGGGCTGTTTCTTAGTTCACTTAACTTCATCTCAATATACACAATTCTACAATAAGTCACTGTCATTTCTTCTCCTCTCTTTCTACATCCATGGGGAAACCTAGAGACCATGCGTTTAAGATAAAAGTTAGAGACTGAACAGCACGGATCAGGCATTAAGTTAGAAACTGACTGGAGAAGGATGCCAATGCTGTGAATACAGTTCATGATCCAGGGGTTCAGTGACTGGCAGATAGAAATTAAAGGTTCCTCTGGAGCCTTAATCAGATTTTAATACCAAGAAGTAATTGGCAGCATGTCTACAATGTGCAAGAGCTGACAGAGCCTGAGTCAGGGAGAGCGAACAAAGGAGCTGACCCTGGGAACAAAGTATTCCCATTAGTGACTATTCTCACTGCTGCCACAAAATATTTGACAAAAGCAAATTTTAAAAGTAGGGAAAGGTTTATTATGGCTCACAGTTTGATGACACAGTCAGTCAGCAGTCACATTGGGAAGGCATGTCATTAGGAATGTGAGGTCATAGGTTAGGTGGTATCCATATTCAGGAAGCAGAGAGGCAAATACTGGTCCTTTGCTTTCTCCTTCTCTTTAGTTAGGGTCCTAGTCCACAGACACAATGCCACTCATCCCCAGGGTATCTGTTTTCCTCAGTTGGAAGCATACTCATTGTCAGTCCCAGATTATGTTACCATGGTTACTTTAAATTTCATCATACTCAAAATATCTGTAATTCCAGCTCTGGAGGAGACACAGATAGTAGTTCTTGGGTGCTTGCTGCCTAGTCAATCTAGATGAAACAGAAAAGTCTAGGTTCAATGAGACATCCTATTTCAAAAACTAAGGAGAAGAACAATTGAGAAAAACATCTGATAATAGACATCTGGCCTCTACACAAATGTGAATTAGCAAACACACACACACACACACACACACACACACACACACACACACACACACACGGAGAGAGAGAGGCACACACATAATTTTCTGTGTCCCTGTGCTAACTGTTTTACATCAGCTGGACAGAAGCTAAGATCATTTTAGAAGAGGTAACTTCAGCTGAAACTGAGAAAATATTCTCACCTATGGATAAGACTTATAGGGCATTTTCTCCATTGATGACTGAAGTGGGAGAACTCAGATCACTGAGGGTGGTGTTGCCACCACTGAGATGGTAGTCTTGGGTCAATGAGCACAAGCCAAAGCAGCACTCCCCCATGGCTTCTGTATCAGCTCCTAACTCCAGGTTTTTGCCCCGTTTAAACTCCTGCCCTGATTGCCTTTGATAATAAACAGTGATGGAAAAGTGTAAGCAAAGTAAATTCTTTCTTCCCCTGCCTGATTTTAGTCATGGTGTTTTATTACAAAAATAGGAATCTAATTAAGACAATTCCGGATATATCACTAATCCTGTGTAATACAGGGTACTTAAGCTACTTGAGATTTTTTTTTCTATTCTATAAAATGGAAAATAATATGTCCCAAGTAATTTTTATTCCCAAGGTAATATTTAAGTAAAGTATTGGATAATAAATTGATTGGTGGCAAATAAATAAAATAAAATAAGATTTATAAGCCACCAAAGACAATGTCAAGCTGGAAGGGTTTCAATGTTACAAAAGGTGAGATCCAGAGTCACTGGAATACACCTAACATTGTGTAATAACTGCATGCCAATCACTTGGATAAAACTTGGGATGAAAATCTACCAAGTCATCCAAAGAAATCTAAGAGCCCTGTGGTTACAGTTTTGTGCTTATTAATATCTTAAAAGTTTATGGTTTCCTTAGCAGGTGATGGATAAACCAGCAAAGAAATTATAAACTTAACCAAACAGACACTCAATAGTATACCTTCCTGACAACCATACTTTCCAACTTACAACCATCTCTGAGGTCCTCTGCTATATTACAGACTGTTTGCTTGGTGTTAAAAAGAGGCATCTCATCCCAGTCAAAAATCTCTGTCTTTAAGATTCTACTTATTTTGTTGTTGGGTTTTTTTTGTTGTTGTTGTTTGCTTTGTTGCAGTTTTAATGATTCCTTTTAATGAAGCCAAAATACTAAAATATTTGTTACAAACAGTCATCTTTGCTGCCCCAGCTGTTTTGCTCCAACTGTACTTTATTGTCCTGGCATTGAAAATTACTGTCTTCTTTCTTCTTATAAACACACAAAAATCAAGGTGAAATAAGAAAGTTCTTAGGCTTCATCAGTTCTAAGCCCCAGTGTGGTCTGAAGGGTGATGGAAGCGGTGACTAGACACTGACTGGAGGTTCTCTTCAGAGCTTCCCAGTCTCCCAGGAATGGAGATGTCACATTCTGTGACTTCACTCATGTGAATGGAAATTTACTTCCTCCACTCTTTGCCTTACTCCTCCAACATGAATAACATGCTCCAAAAAAAACCTTTCTTTTCTTCTCTCAACTGTCTCGTTCCTGCAGTACCCATTCCTAACCCCTTAGTAAGAAGACCATTATGAAACAGTAGCCAACCTGACCCTAGGCCAGCCAAGAGAAAAATAGAGAGAAGATTGTCCTGGACCAGCAGTAGTAAGAAGCTATGTCAGAGAGTCACAGGATATGTTGGGTTTCATTCCTGACCCAGGACTTGTCCAGTCCTTAGTAGTGAGAGAACTGAAGTCAGCTCTTGATGCGTTTGACACTGTGACTCAGGGTGTAGACTAATCTTTGACTACTCATATTCACATCCTGGGGCCAGAACTGTTCTTGCTTCAACTTAGTGTCTTTTTAATCTGTCTTAGTGTCCTGGAGATAGAAGAGTACATGGTACTTTTGTGTGTTTAATTTATTAGGATATAATTCATATCATATCTGCAAAATACAGCTGTGCTGAGTGAATAAATTTGAAAGAAAACAGGGCTTCCCAAGACATCCAGCAGCTAGACTGTCAAAACCAGTGATATTCCTTTAGGCAAAAGCATGTACTGAGCCCCACACTATCTTAATCTTTTGATGCTTGTTGGTGTTTTGTGTGTTTATTCAACTTTGTTGGTTTAGGCGCATACTTGCTATACATGGCATGCTGACTTCAAATTCACTATGTAATCATAATGTTTAAAATGTCAATTTTTCAGGACCAAGGGCTTCTCTTCCTATTGAGGCCAGACAATGCCATCCTCCACAGTGTAAGAGAATGCCAGGGTGGTAGGGGGGACATCCCCATAGAAGCAGGAGGAGGGAGAATGGGAGAGGGGGAAATTGAGAAAGGGGATAACATTTGAAATGTAAATACATAAACTGTCTAATAAAAAAGAAAAATGATTAAACAAACAAACAAACAAACAAATAAATAAATAAATAAATGAGACCTGCAGATCCTGAGCCATACAGACAGGAGCATGTTGTCCTCTGAGAGGCTCCACCCAGTAACTGAGTCATAGAGATACAGATATCCACAAACAATAGATGGTGCTTGGGGACTCTTATGGAAGAACAGGAGGAAGGATTGCAGGTCCTGAAGGGGACAGAAATTACATAGGCAGACCAACAGAGTCAACTAACCTGGACTGTTGGAGCTCTCAGAGTCTGAACCACCAACCAAAGAACATACACGGGCTGGGCTAAGGCCTTCCCACACATACAAAGCAGATGTGCAGCTTGGTAGGAGAATGCCTATAGGGGGGCCCACACACACTCAGAGAAGAATGAAAGGGAGATGGTGAAGGACTGTGGGAGGGGTGACAGGAAGAACAGTGAATGGGATATAAAATAAATAACTAAAAAAAAAAGAAAATTAAAAAACGTCAACTTTCCATAACTTATAATTACCTGGGGCAAGAGTATCAAATGAGTAATTGTCTTCATTAGGTTAGTCAGTAAGCATATCAATGGATAATTGTCATGACTGTTCATTAATGTAGGAAGACTTACCACATTACAAGTGGCACTACTTCCTAAACAGGATGTCTTGTATTATATAGGAGAAAGGTGGGTGAGAGCAAGCAAACAGTGTACGTGTGTGTGCTCATCTCCCTTCCCTCTTGACTATGGATGTGGTGCTGTAAAATCCTGTTTCAACACCTCAGCCTTAAGTGACATGAGCAGGCCTCAGAACCATGGGCTGGCAAGGCTTTCTGAGAGCCTGGCTTTGGGGAACAGATGTTAACAGTATGTGTAGTAAGTACCAACCATAGCTTTCTCCTCCAAAATGGTTGAAGCCGGAGACTGCTTCAGAAACCCCCACTGTGGAGATTAGTTAACCTGTTTCCTTCTTTAGTTGTATATTATAAGCAAGTCTTGTTTTCAGGCTAATGCACCACAATCCCAATGCATGACCCATCCCGTTCAGCCCTTATCTTATGTCTATCCTTTCTTCATTCCCTAATTCCATGAAGGTCAAATGCAAAGCTGTGTGGGTTGTAGCACCTCCTAGAAGTTGCTTTTTTTTTTTTTTTTTTGTCACAGCAATAGATACAAAATTAGGACAGTAACTTAGGCTAGCCTTGGACTCACAATCCTCTTGCCTCTGCCTCATGAGTTTTGGAATCACACTGGTAGTACACCTTGTTTGCTGGAATGATTAAAAAGGAGTTTTCTTTCTTTATCTAAAAATTTGGATACCAAAAAAAATACAAATGTTCTTGGAATTAATAAGTAATTAAATATAATAACAATAATAATGATGATTTAATATTGACTATAAGTTTTCTATGGGTCCAGGTCATGACAATAATTTCATGTGTGTGTTTTTTTTTATTTGTTTGAGAAAGAGGCACCAATATGAGCTTCATCTTATAGCTAAAGAAACCAAGGTTAAACGAGTTCACATAGATCAGAGTCTATGGAATTTAAGCCTTCACAGGTTATACTATAGCAAGAATTTTTCATTTCTTCTCACAGGAAAAAAAAGATGGCATCTGTATGTCTTCTGGAATTGAGAGGATGCTTGAATCAGACCCAAAGTGTTACTAACACTTAAGTGTTTGCAACACTCAGAGAAATAGGTGAAGACAATGTTTTGCTCTTTAAGACTCTGTTGTAAACCCATCTCCAAAGCTGAGGTGATGTTAACTAAGATGTGTATGGGTGTTGTTTTTCTACTTCCTCTCTCCAATATTTAGAGTGCCTACCTTGAGTTTGCTTGTTTGTCTTCACAGCACCTTTGCTGATGAGAAGATGAGACAGCAAGTAAGTTTCCAACAATTCTTATTAGAAAAGAAGGATCAAATAACATCTAGAGTTGTGGGGGTATGTGGTGTTGGAAGAAAAGAATTGATAGTAAATGTCCTTTTTGATTTTTAAGTGTGTGTCTATTGTACGGAACACCCAAGATCTTTAGTTTTTAAAAGTATTTCCAAGTCGACCTTCAACGTAAGCCTAATTTAGATAGCAACGGAAAGTCACAGAAGACCCATAGGCTTCCCTCTGGATTTAGATAACCACAGATGGTTAAAGGGGGCACTTGTCACTTCAAGTAGTCAGAATTTCATCTTGAGTATTTTTTTCTGAAAGAAAATAAAAGCAAGAAAAAAAGCTTGGGGTTAAGGTTTCAGAGGAGAATGGGAATATATGAGCCCATATTTCTAGATAGTAGGTATCTCCTACTGTGCCTTCAGCACATTGCAGCAACCTCTTATCACAGTAGTCCCCATAACAGCACAATCTAGGACTCTTCTAGATGTTTCAGGTTCTCATGGCTTATCCATGACTTGACTCAACTCTGACTTTCACTGTGTTTCATAATCTTATATAACTAGGCAATCAGTGCATACAGAGACCTGGAGACATTTCTTCTCTAACATTTGGAAAAAAAATATTTGGACTATTCTGAAGGTGATAGTCTTACTTGCTACAGATAGGCTGCTGTTCCAAACTTGTTTGATACACAGCAGATCTAATGATAGTTAGTCTTTGTGATTTTCTTTCTTTCTGTTTTTCAGATGAAAGACAAACTTTTAGCTCAAATTTCAGGTTATAGGCCATTTTTGAAAAGTCAAGGCTGAAACTTTAGCAGCTATTCGTATCATATCTACAATCTAGAGCAGAAAGAAAGTAATGCATAAATTCGTACCTGAGTGTCTGTACTAATCATTTTTTCTACTCTCACATAGTCCAAGAACCTTTTTGACCTAGGGAATGATGCCACCCAGAGTGGGATAGGTCTTTTCCCATCAATTAAGTAAATCATTACCCCACAAACACAATTTAATGGCAACCCAATGTACACAGCCATTCACTGAACAAGCTATAGTTTTTTATCTTCTCCATCACTAAAATAAAGACGTATTTATCACCCTCATAACAGAAGCTAGGGGAAGATAATCATATAAAGTAAGTTGAAAAATACAGATTGAGTGTGACCTCTATATATTCTTCAGAAATATTAAACATTTAGAACAATCAGACATCTATGGTTTTTCAACTGATTTCCAGTATTGGATATCTAACAGGGCTCATGTTATAAACTTAAAGGATCTGTTTCTCAAAGTACCCACACATTCTCTTAGTTCACTTTCCTAGGGTGTTTACCAAAAATTACCAAGGCTCGGAATATATTCTATACTGTGGGACCCCTGAGTTACAGAACATTTATATCTGGCTTTTAATAAGCTCCCTGGGTAATTTTTATGCACAATGAAATCTAAGATATATTGCTCTGGACTGTAAGACCTCCAAGACAGGGATGAAAATATATTTGTCACTGTAGCCCTGCCAGTTTTAAGTATAATAGGTGGCCATATAATACCGCTGAGTAAACAAAGGCATAAAGAGAAATTATTTCTGCCTTGATCTCTTTTGTAGTATGTCTTCATAATCGAGGGCTTTGGTGGCCTGTGTATAGAATGAGTGAAGCAAGCTCTAAGTTATGCCTCCTGATGGGAAAGAAGCTTTTCTGCATCAGAAATGCCCCTTTCAAAATGATCCAGAAGGACTTTTAAGAAAAGCCCCTTGGGAGCTAATTAACAAGCCAGAGGCAGACAGTCGGCCGAATTAGATTACTGGCAAATCACTGAACTCAAGGACAAAAATCGCAGACCTGGAGCAGCCATGAAAAACCGAAGGCAAAAGGTATATAGTCCTATAGCAGAAGTCAGATAAGCAATCATAGCCAGTAAACAAGCTGCCAGAAAGACCAAGGCAGTCATGTGTCTAGTCTGTAAAAGCATGATGCTTCTAGAGGGAAATGGGAATATGAGGCACTTCTGGGTCTTTTGAACCGTGGTTGACAGAGCTAGGGGGTATAGGAGTAGCAGGGGGTGCAGCAATGGAACAGAGATGCCTGAGTGGTAAAGTGTAAAACCAAACCCAGTTGGTGACCTGCTTTTAAAACGATGTTTTAGCATTGGTTGGTTTTATCCATTGAAACAAACACCTGAGGCTTCCTCCGGGCAAGATGGAAATAGTCCTCCCTGAAGAGGTAATTGTTATAAATTGCTTCTTATGATGATCATATAACCACATTTTTGTTCTAATGCTCTTTGTTTAAGTCACATTGTACCGGAACCCTTAGGGAATGGTATTTCATGCTGTTTTACCACCTCTTCCTATATGCTTATTATCTTCCAGAACATTCTTTTCCTGCTTAGGTAAAACTTTTAGATTAACCAATTTGGCAAGAAAAAACTTGGGAGATGCTCCCAAGAGTTCGCCTTGTGGCTGCTGAAACTTTACAGGAGGTGAGGTGTGCAGATGGCATGGGACCTGTGACGTGCTGTGGTACCTGTTGCTTCATCCACAGCCTTGCATGTTATCCTGGGAGGCCAGCCAGAGTGAGTGATGTAATTGCTCTGAAATAAAGGAGTCCCAGTGTCTTTCCTCTGCACGTATCATCCTTGACCTCCATTCATTAAACCCTCGATAGCATTAAAAGAAACCCTAGAAAGTGACAGGGAATCCACTAGAATTCCTTAAAGAGGTAAACCTTCTGGCCCAGCCTTGCAGAAACCATACAGATGCCAGCCGAAGTCTGCCAAACAAGGAAGCAAATCCCTCTTAGAAGAAAGGCTAATTAGAGAATTAAAAGGGAAATGGGGAAGCCTTGATCATAGAAGATGGGGGTTATCTTCTTTCTGCTTTTTAAAAAATGTTACTCATCTATGTCATTTTGTCTTAGCTTAAGTGCCTCCAGGCCCAGCCTAAGTAAGCCTAAGAAGTCACTGGGAGCCCGTGGAACCCACTGAAGGTCCAAGCCAGGACTTCTGCAAGTGTGCTCATTCTTCCTTTTCTGTTTATCTCATGCTCAAAATGTTGAGTCTGTTTTTGATGCAAGGGCTCTTAGGATGCAAGGCTTTCTTAGAGATGCCAGGGTGGAAGATGCCAGCAGAAGATGAATTTAGAGAGGTGACAACAGCACCCTCGAACACTCTGTTTTATTAGAAGCTATTAGGTTAAACTTCCTAATAAAGCTCACATTCTACAGTTTAACCTGGTTATTCTGTTGAATCACATGTGTTTGTTCTTACGGAAAAATATAGGGTTGTTATATGGGGGTGCATAAAGGAAAATATCCATTTGAGGTACAGAATTGACATCTCCTCAACCTTTAGACAACTTTTCATTAGCTGGCAATATTGAGTATCAGTCATGGCTCTATGCATTTTCCAAGAATTCTCTTATCCTGTCTTTACAATAACCTTTTGTTGCAGGTTTTCCTTTGGGATATTACCTTTCTTTCAAATATGAGAAGGCAGGACTGGGGAGGGCAATTAAAGTCCTAAGAGTGTAAACCAAGAGGGTGGCAGAGGCAGGGCTTGTTCAACGCTATTAGAGACAGAGATGAGCATGAGTTAGAACAGCATGCTCTCCTTAAGATGTTATCTGTGCCTCACAGTCACAGGTAAAGCTTTCTTGTATTTAAGATCATTAGGTTGGCAGACTGAGGGAAATACGTTATACCTACTAAAATGTAGACACATGAGAAAATACAAGGAGAAACAGCCTGTTCCCAGTACTAACAGATCCTCTTCAAACACAACAGTTGAGGGGCACATGTATGTATTCATATATGTATAAAAATTAAAATAAGAGCTGGGATAAAAATACCCTTCATCTTCAATAATTAACGTAACTCTAGAGGTAGGTTACTTACCTAGCATGTATATGTTCAGTCTCCAACACTGCAGAATACAAAAATTAAAAATTATTTTTACTCAATTTCTCTTGTAAATTTTCATCACAGCCTAGTGAAAAGAAAGGAGTATATGGTTTAGATAATAAGAGAATAAATGCATCAAATTTATTTGGGATTTTATTCAACATTATTTTTAAATAATTTGAATGATTCTTCATGACCTTATAATGATATGAGCTTTGAGGCAAATTGCTTATTTTCTTGATTTTCAAAAAGAATATATTTACATTTTGATGGGTTTCTAAACTGGTGGCTCCTTATAATCAGTGTGAGCAATTAATGTAGAATTCTTTACTTTCTGCCCATACTACAAGAAGCCACTATTAAGAGTTTGATGCATGTTAGATTTTTAACACTTTTTATTTGTGTTAAGATTTAGAATATAATACCCACATTTTAACCATTAGATTTGCCCAGCCAACTCCTAGCCATAACAGAAAAATTACCAAGGATCTTTTAAAATTTGTTTCTTAAGCCATTATTACTAGCTATATTTTAAGATAAAATATCAAGATCTGTCCAAAAAACATAGTGCTCAACACAAAACTACTCCCTTACCAACAAAGTAACAATGCATGATGAAGTATTACAGTGCATCCTTATAATTTATTGAAAACAGCACCAATGGAGTTACAGAAAAGCATAAAATAGTGAGTACTGCCCCCAAATCATTATATAAGAAATGGCCAAATTTAGAAATTATTGTTAAATAGTTACAATGATTGGTAATACATAATGATGGAATGCTTTCATGACTGGTAAAATTTAATAAGAAAATTTCTCATGTTAATATGAAGTAAAGAATAACTTCACAGTGGACCAACTGGACACATAGTGCCTCAACTAAGTGGCTAGAATGAACATCGCCAATCAAACCACAGCCAGACATATAGCGCCACTTGATATAGCACATGTGGAAAGATCCACTTCTTATATACTCTATCTGATAGGAATTTGTCACCTGCCCAGGAACCTGAAGAAGTATCAGGCTAATTCTCAACACTTCATCCATATTGAAAATATTAGCTTTATAGAAGATATTGAATACTGTTTCAGATTAAAGGGAAAAAGCAGAGTTTGTTACTTAATGAAATATATAATCCTTGTTGTACTCTGAACTAGGGGTGGGGCAGAAGGGGGTGCTATAATGGAAAATGATGAAATAATTACCAGTTTGTTAATAAACCTTGTAATGGGTAACAATACAGAATATATGTCATATTGAATTAAATAATTGCACTATATTTATACAAGGATGTATATTTGTTCTCAGGAAATGCTGAAGCACTAGAGAGTAAGAGGCACAATTTTCACAGCCCTTTGTAAGTGGTTTGGGATAATTGTGCATCTTAGAAGGAAGAAGGTAGGTAGGTATGAAAAATGTTAGTGAATTTGTATTTAAAAATCTGCTTTTATTATTAATAATAATTTTCTATACATTTGAAATTGTGTTAAAATAAATTAAAACTGTTTGTGTCTATTGTTATTCTCATTGAAATGGTGTGTGTGTGTTCCCACATGCACATACATATGCAGTGTATATATGTGCATATATGCACAGGTGCACATGCCCATATCTGCTCACGTAAAAGTCAGAGGACAATACTAGTTGTGTTTCCTTACCACTCTTGCATTTCTTGAGACAGGGTCTCTCACTGAACCTGGAGCTAGCCACTTATTCTGGTCAGAAAGATCCTGAGATTCATCTGGCTGTCTTCTCAGTGCAGAAATTACAAGCATACATCTTAGCATCTGGCCTTTTTATCCCCCTATATGGGTACCAGGAACAAACTTAGCCATCTCCTCAGCCGTGAATGTTCTTTGTTGTTTGTTTGTGATACCAAAAGTTGGCATTTGGGAACTGAGTGGACCAATGTGCATTTTAAAGAACTCTTTACTACTGAACTACATCCTCAACTCTTTTTAATGTAGTCTATGTACTTTTTGTATGTATGTGTACTAATGTGTGTGCAACTAAATATACACAGAGGCCAAGGAACACCAATGTGCTCCATTCTCACTCCTGTCACTGATACAGCTTCTTTCACTGCACTAGAAACAGGCTGGCAGCCATCAAGCTTCCACCATCCTCTTGTACCTGGGGTTACAAATGCTCATAGCAATTCCTGGCTCTTTATTAGTGTCAAAGATTACAACTCATATCATCTCACTTGTTGGTAAGCGATTTTACCACCTGAGCAAGCTCCTTGATCTTTGAATGCCCTTTAAAAGTTATTTTTAAGGTTTTGTCAATGTTCTTCTACTTGAGGACAATCTGAGAATGTGTAGTTAAAATCATTCATAAGCACATTTAATGTATTAATTGATATTCAGCCCTAGATTTCAGAAGACTTTATTTTTAAGACAGCATCTCTAGTATCCCAGGCTGACCTCCAATTCAGACTTGTTATGTAGCCTTGCCCTTCTGATTCTTCTAACTGTTGGGATGAGTAGTATACCAGTGCTCTGTGTATGCTAAGTAACCACTCCAGCAACTGAGGTCATCCCCAACCCTCAGAGACCATTGCTCTGTAAAGGAAATATTAGATATAAAGAGTCTGTTTGGAAAAAGGCTTTCAAGAGTGATTCAAAATCTTATAAGCTTATTTTAATAACATATTGTAGAGTTAGAAGCCAAAGTATCACCATTTTGAAATTTAAAGAATTTAAGAGTAAACAGAACATCTGAATAGATTATGGCATGTGTGTTTGGGAAAGTGGAGTGAGCTTCTTAAGAAGCCTTTGATGACAAGCCAATACGCTGAAAACCAGAAACTGAGTGTGAATTTCAGAACATTTTGTCTAAGATAAGTTTCTTGATGGATTAAATTAAATACATATCCACAGAAGTTAAGAGTTATATATGGGCTACAGGGGAAAGAAAGGGAAACAAACTACATTTTAAAATAAACCTATACAGACTTGAAAAAAAATAAGGATTATATTTGTATCTTATTATAGCATCTAATGTGCTTCTTCGACATTTATTTGTTCATATTCTTCCAAGTAACCTGTCTAGCTTGCATACTCCCTTCTGATGAATGAACCACTAACTCTGCTTTCAGGGTACAGTTAAACATAGGTTTGTGGGCTCTCAATTCATGATTATCATGATCATGATCCATAACATCATATAAAGATACTGTCACTGAGAGAAAGCACATTAATATGAAACTGTAAAATAAGATTCTTTGGAATCCACTTTTATAGAAGATGGCTGCAGTTGATGTAATTATGTTTTCTTATCACGTTCTTTTGTAGATCTGAGAGACCAAACACATTTTAATCTAACATGTAAAGTTAAGCTCATTTATTAGGGTATCTTTAATTCCAGAGGATTGCAAAGCTACTTGGCAGTGTATGATAACCAGCCAAGATGGAGGATGTCAGTTTGTGTATTCTTTCAAGACCTGCCCTCACTGGACCTGATCATTACCAGCTACTGCTGATGGACAAAATCCTCCATACTCTCCTTCATGCACATCTCACGGCCATGCTTGTTGCTTGTGAGATCTTGTAAGGCAAATGTTAAGAAGATTTCTCTCTTGACTACTACTAGCCTGTGAGATTGATGGTATCCAATGAGACTGTGAAGAAGCTAACTTCTTTGTTGATAACAAGTAATCAAGTTGTATAAACGTGTTCCCCTTCCACTCTGTTGGTGAAACCAAGCTGGTATTCTTACTTGTATGCTTTGAGATAAGAATGTCAAGATAGAGCTGCCAAAATGTCTCTTAGTAAAAACGGTTACTCTGCAAAGCCACATTGAAAGATTACTAACTCCTGACTCCCAAAAATTATCCTCTGACTTCCTAATGTATGGCATGCATGTACCCACACACACCTCACACATACACACACATACACACATGCAGAGGCACACACACAGGCATACATCCACAGACACACATGCAAACATACCTCCTCACATATTTAATACACTTTCATTTTTATTAACTCTTTGAGAATTTCACAGCATGCTTTGATCATATTCACCCTCAACCTTTCTTTTTAACCCTTCTCAGACCTATCTTCCTTGTACCTTTCCAACATTATGATGCCATCCACTGGAATGCAGTAATCCTAACAGGATCCACACCTTGAAACAAAACTGGCTCTCTCTATATAAAGATAGATAGATAGATAGATAGATAGATAGATAGATAGATAGATAGATAGATAGATGAGATAGATGGATAGATAGATGGATGGATGGATGGATGGATGGATGGATGGATGGATGGATGGATAGATGGATGGATAGATGGATGGATAGATAGATAGAGATAAATAGACACAGACACACAGAGATGAAAAGTTTCTCATACAATCAGAAGCCATCAACTGTACATAAGTTATTAATTAGCTGTTGTGACCCTTCTGACTCCATGCTATAATATTGAGTGCCGGTATTGTGCAGTGCAGAGGTCCTAACAACACTGTTCTGATCCAGGCCTCCTGACTTCTGGCCATTACAGTCTTTCTACCCCATATTCCTTGATAGTCCTTGAGCCTGGTGGGCAGGTGTAAAAGATGTCCTAGTTTTGGCTGAACCCTCTACTGACATTTATTCTTTGTTCTTTGGCCAGTTGTGAAATTCTGTATTAAGCTTTGTCCATTGCACACCCACAAAATAGGCCCTTTTTTGATGAGGTCAGAGAGTGACACTAATTTATGGTTATATAAATACAAATTTAGATGGCAGTTAATTTTATGCTCTGCCCCTTTAGCTGGCTAATGATGCTAGATTCATCCCAGTACCTTATGAGATCCCCAACTATAGATTCTCGGAGTGACAAGAGTCCCAGACATGTTTCCTTCTGTGGAGTAAAAAGTTACAGAAATTGGTTAGTTATTTCCACAAAATCTGTCAACACTGGTCATTACTGTCGTTCACAGAATTCCAAGCTAGGTAAGATTCGTAAGTGGCTTTTTACTCGAGCAGCCTAGATAACACCTTCTGGTACTAGGAACATAAGTTATCAGAAATGAAGGTTCTGGTCAGTAACAACTTGATTTTGCAAAGTCCTATGGCCAATGTCTGCTGTGTCTTCAGCAATAGGGTCTTATCATCAAGTCCATATTAGCAAGCCATAGCAATGGTGATACCTTGTGTTGTTTTGGAGGTCTCAGAGACATCTCTGAGCAACAACCTGAGAGGAGACAACCCCATATATGGGATTATGGATATGGCACTGGGGAATTTTATTCAGCAACCTATGGCTGCCAAGAAAATCATAATATCCTTTGTAAAGTGACTCCAAGTTAAAATTTATATATATTATATATATATAACATAAAATATATAATACAACAAGTCTAATATATAATATAACAGTAAATATATAATAAATGGAATAAATTATACACACATATATATTAGGTTATATATTATAATTTATAATTATATATTTATTTATCTAAATTACAAATATATATAATATAGTTACATATTTTATAACACTTTTGGTGTTATTTATCAATGAGGTTCTTCCTCTGTGCTACATTCCTATCTCTTTCCCCACTTAAACCTTGCTCCCCATTACCCCCTCCTTACGTCCTTCATAATAATAAAAGCAAATTTAAAAAACCTAATGCGAAGATAATTGGTAGAATGATGAGGCTGACCTTGGCATAGGCATTCATTAGGCCTGAATTAGCCCTAAATCATCAGTGCATTAAGTAGTTTTTAAGTACTAAGTGTGTAGACAACCTGTATTATGTGTTCCAGAACACACACACACACACACACACACACACACACACACACACACACACACACACACCTGAAATAAGCTTTTTCTCTTGTTTTCCTGGCACTCAAGTCCATCTGAGAAGGTAATACATTCACAGAAGTAGGTATCACACAGCCAACCCATGGAAGAGTGAGAAGGGGGTCCAATGAGCTATCTATCTCGCCTTGCTGTGTGTCTCTAGACCTAGCATCATTGTAAAGGTAATGCCAAAATCCTGGATAAAAGCGTTGCTTAACCACAAACACACGAGTCAGTCTCAGAAAGACCCCCCACGTTCTTCCACATCTCGGGCATGTATTTTCTGATGTGTATGAAAAAAATTCTTCTGGTCTAGTTTCTTAAATGAGAATAAGGAACTGACGAAAGTGTGGGACAAGCTTTAAGAATTAGCTCTCGTGAATTACAGCTATGAGACTTCATCCTTTACTAACTGAATTTTCTAATGGTAAAAATGAGGAACTTACTTCATGCTCTGCATTTTATACCCGACGGGTTGGTTAGGAGACTCATGTGATCCTGTGTAAAGGTACTTTCAAAATAATTAAATGCCATAAAAATGTAGAGGGTTATTAATTGTGACTCACATTGATTATGTACTTATGGACTGGGTATTGTGCAGACATTTTTATCTTCTCTCGCATCAGTTAACCCTTCTGTAACACTTGGAGGTAGATATGGTTATCAACATTTTAGAAAGAAAGAAACCGAGATGTACAGTGATTATCTGGCTAAGAGATTATCAGTCCTAGGAGATTTTGGATCAAACCTCTTCTTCAGCCCTGACTGCGCATGCTCACTAGCTCTGCTACCGTAGGGAATAGCAAATCGGTGAATGGTTAGTTTCTACAGCTACCCAGTGGTGCTCCACAGGCAGCCATGGTGGATGTCCATGGTTTAAATCAAGTGCTTTGCTGGTCAATGAGGAAGTGCAGAGTCTTGGAGGAGAAAAACCATTTCCAAGGAGACTCAAAGATCCCTTCGCCTCATGTATGCGTGGGCACGTCCACTTCAGCCCTGGGTATTTAACCAAACCAATTTGAAACTAACACAGCTTGCGACGATGGCACTGATTAATCTGTTTAACTGTGGTAACAAGCTGAGGAATTGTTGGTTCAACTGCTCTCTTCCTGCCCAGGAGTCCAGGGAGCCCAGCCTGGCTTTGTCCTTACTGTCATGGGTTTCCTAAAGTCAAGAAACCAGGTCATTTTAGGACAAATTTTTGAGATTGGATTAAAAGAGGTAGAGATATGGCAGCTGATGATGGTGTGTGTGTGTGTGTGTGTGTGTGTGTGTGTGTGTGTGTGTGTGTGTCTATTTGCTCCTATAACTTCAAAATGTCCTGGTTCAAAGCCTTAGACTTGGAGCAGGAGGCGCAACAATGCTTACAATAGAATCTCCTCTGCCCCCAGCTCCAGAGAGCATGACCAAGCAGAAGCAAAGAGAGAACAGAAAGAAAGTGAGCCTTTGGGGAGAGGATTTATATTTGTTGTTATGGTGGATCTGTCCCAGATCTAAAGGAAGGGGGTGACATCAGGCAAGTACCACACAATTCTTTCTCTTTGTCACCTGTGACCTCTGTTCTTCTGAATTGTGTGCTGGTGGTAGAAGCAGAAGCTAGAGCAGCTCATATGCTACAAGAGACATGATCTACAGACACAAACCCATAGATTCTGGTCCACCCAACTTGAACAGTAACAGAGTAATCATCACTCCAATCATACCTCCTCATTCTACATCCCTTCTAGACAGAATAACATGCAGCAATGATAGAGAGGCCTGGGGGAACTCTGGCCTTTCTCTGACTGCTGGAATCCTCCCAAACATGCCCTGGAGCCCGACTCACAAACCAAGCCAGTCACTCAACATCCAATATCATATTTATTCCTCAGAACACTCTTAACAACTGAAGTAACTCATATTCTCATTTTTACAGAAATTCCAGGAGTTGTGGTGTGTCATACAGATAAATATGTGGAATTGGGATTCCCACTGCTACAGTTCCTGAGCTGGACACCTGTTTCCAGTACTCACAATTGGGATTCCATATATTGGGTACGTTCCAAGTCTAGCAAAGGAGGGCTTTGTTTTTGGCTGCCTTGGAATGGAAGCTTATCTGTTTCCTGTGTGTTCTACATGGAAAGCATAGTCGGTATTGTTTTCTTTCAGGTTCTTTGCCCCAGTCACTATCTCTCTGCATTTTGTGTTCATCTCCCAGCATCTTGCTTAATTTTCTGATTCTCTTGTTATCTGCCTAAGAAATCACTTCCTGCATATATTAGGAACTTGGTCATTTAGCCATCCCCTGAAGATTTGTACTTTAAGAGAAAGCAAAATGGGACACTGATTAAAAAAGAAAAGAAAAGAAAATGTACCAATCCTTTGAGTGGGAACAGATCAATAGGATTTGGGGGAGACAGAAAATGATATTTTAGGGATCATAAGTCTACACCACATCCTGGCATAGACCAGTGAACATAGGAATTCACAAACATTTAAACTAAGCAAAGAGGAACACACATGTGATTCTGGTTCTGAAAAGACTGGCTCAAATAACCCTCCCTGTCTCAAAAGGATGAATCCTCCTGAGTCCTTAGAAATAAGACACTTCCTGCATCTCTGAGGCCCAGGTCAGGTTCACTTTGTCCCAGGAAAGACAGCCAATCAGAGCACATGTTCTTGGCAACTTCATGTCATACTCAGGTACAACCTCTGTCTGGCACATATCAGCCAGTGTATAGTGGTTCCCAAGGATTCACAAGCCTAGGATTTCTGTTGCATTCAAACAAGCAGAACCTCATCTATGAGCCTCAGAGGGATGAGGAAGCATCCTTTCTGACCTCCCAGTTTGAGTGTAGAAATTTGAACTGCAACAGAAGATCTGCAGAGAGGAGGAGGAGGTGAACTAGAGAACGTCACCATGGTAACATCTTTTCCCAGCATCATTTCTCTCCGGACCAAGCCCATCTCTAAAGCAATCCTTTCTGGGGTATAGCCCTGTGAAGAAAGGGCCATACATTTGCAACTCCCTCATGTGTCACACTCAAGTGATCTCTCTACCCTCCTCCAATTCACAAGTCTCTGCTGTGAGTCTGAGTGTTTATTTACTATTCTGTTAGGCAGAAGGTTTTGGAGTTCCTTTTCACTAAGCAGCTGCCTTGCTTTCAGTCCCTAAACAGAATGTAATAAGCTATTAGAGCTTAGGCATTTAATCATGTTTTTCTCTTGCTATATTTTCAGAGCCTACCTATGCCTGGTGCATACACAGTAGGTATTTAGTAAATATTTGTTTGATGAGGAAAAGTCTAATTTGGAAAATAAGAAATTAACATGTAGGTTTATATGAAAGTAGGCAGTTTTAGTATTATGTATAGATACCAATGGTCATGAGACCAGTTGTTAAAAGAAACTGAATCCCCATCCCTTGACTATATATTGGCTGATAACTGCAGCTTGTTGGGCTGGAGAGATGGCTCAGTTGCTAAGAACACTGCTGCTCTTCCAGATGACCCAGGTTCAATTCCCAGCACCCACATAGCAGCTCATACCTGTCTCCAGGTCCATGAAATCTGACACCCTAGCACAGACACCAGCAGGTGAACATAAAATAAAAATAAATTGTTTACATATTTTTTTAATAAATGCAGCTTGTTTCTTACTAAATTCAATGCAAAGAGAAGGGTTATACTACCCAGGAGGTCAAATTGCTCATCCTTAAACTTTCAACACTGATTCTATTTATTATATAATGGTGGTTAATATAGATTCTCAGCTGACAGCATCTAGACTCAGCTAAGAAAACACTCTGGACAGGTCTGTGGGGATATATCCTGTTTGGATTGACTGAGGAGGGAATGAATATTGTCTGTTCCCTCAGACTGGGCAGTGCCATATTATGGTGACAAATAGAAAGAAGCCCAGAGTGGGGGTGAGTGGGGGTGGGCTCTAACAGGCTATGCTTGGCTGCCCATCTTTTGTTTTGGTTTTGAAACAAGGTCTCACTGTATAGCTCTGGCTGCCCTAGAACTCATTATATAAACCAGGCTGACCTCGAACTCACCGAGATCCACCTGCCCTTGCTTTGATTGATCTTCGCTCATGTGATCTGGTTGCTGCTACTGCTGCTGCAATTAGCAATTGCACTTCATGTTACCTAGATCTCACAAGCCATTCTCTTTAGTTAAAAAAAAAAAAAAAAACGTGTTGCTATTTTGTTTTAAATTATGTGACATACATGATGTATGTATATGTCTGAGAATGATCTTGCACATATAAATACAAAACCTACAGAAGTCAGAGTAGGTCTTTGGACCCTCTGGAGAAGGAGTTAGAGCTGACTGTGCTCTGTCTAACACAGGTGTTGGGAACTGAATGCAAATTCTCTTAGTAAGGGGAGTAAATGCTCTTAGCCCTGATCCATGTACCCCACTCTCCTTCTTTTTAGGAGGGTGGTTCTTGAATTGTGAAAGCAAACATGGCCACTTGTTTAAGTTGCAGCATCCTGAGCTTTGGATAAAAAGCATATACAAGTTTTCTTAATTACTCACACAGCTTTTCTGAAAGTTTTAAACTTTCAAAATTGAAAAAGAAAATAGATGGGAAAAAAAATGGCAGGTTTCTGTATTTGAAACCACTGCAGTATCTTGGGGAAAAAAATGCTTCAAGTAACTTATATGTCTGTTGCAAATGGATCTAGTTTTGAAAAGCTTTCAAAACCATTGTTATACAAGTGAATCTGGGATAAAGAAATGCACTACGAGGATCGGGCACAGCAGATGCTAATTTGCATATGGTATTTTAGGAGGGCCTGGTTCACAACCATCTAAAGTGGATAGTATGACAGGTGAGTAACACTCTACTAAAACCTCTCAATAAATCACCCCTCAGCTTGGTTTTCTCCGTGGACTTCGAAAGGCCAAGGGTATCTTGAAACATCTAAATGCGTCAGGTGGCAGTCTGCCTGTTCCTGTTTCTCAGTGATTCTCATTCATACAGATGACCTAAATTGTCGACGTCTTTGCCACTGTGCTAGGCTTATGCCACCTGTTCCTGCAATCAAGGAACTATTCACAAATAACCAATTTCACAAAATTATCAGGACAGGAAAAGCGACAATCATCAGCAGCCCATGTTCCATGTGGGCAATTACTGAGGACTTCCTCTTTTCAGAATGTCAGTGGCATCAGAAGATTCTCACTAGGAAAGAGGAACAGAAACCATAAGGATGATGAACAAGGAAACTTAACGGAGAAGGAAATCTCATAGAGCCCAAGAATTAGCTGTGGAAGGCCAGCAGAGGTTTGATGGCCACATCACAGACGGAAGCTTACTGGCAGTCATTTAATCCTGAACTGAGAGAAGTTTCTGCACATGGGTGTGTCTCCATGTTGCCAAAGAACCAGTTGAAAAGGAAAAACATTAAGCAAAACATGAATGTTCTGCTTATATCTTTCTTTAGATCTTTTATTTTCTCTATCATATACTACATGTGTGTGTGATGACTATTCAAGATCAATATGTATGTGTATGTAGTACTGAGAATGGAATGTACGGTCTACTTTTATATACTCAGTCTTTGGACAGGTCCTTACCATACAGATATGAATGAACTAAGGAAGGGTTAGCAAGCATAGCTATAGAAAAGGCTTCGTATCTGCTCAGTGGGCTTATTTTTTGAAAATTTTGCTTTAGAAGTCAGTGATCATATTATAAAGTACCACACATTAGAAGCTGGGAAAATGAGAAGACGGGTAGAGAATGAACATTAGGACCCATCTTAGATGCCCAGCCATAGATAAGTTTCTGGTAGACTACAGTTTTTGACCTTAGAAGCATATGTTGACAAAAGCCAATAATTTCCCCCAAAAGAACCTACAAAACTACACAAAATAACTTCTTGTTCATACCTTAACCCATTGTGTTTTGGAGTATATTTCATTTCGGAGTAATGAAATTTAGTGCTTAATGTAACAATTGGTGCCTACAAACTGAATGTTGCTATGCTACATGCCATTAATTAGGACGAGAAAGATGTTTATAGATTGTTTTCTACTCAAGGTTCTTTGTGTATGTGCTGCTAGTGATGGAATCTAGGGTCCTTGGGTACTAGGTTGGGGCTGCACCACTGAGATACATCTCCAAGCTCTTAAGTGTATGTGGAAATGTCATATTGTTCAGGGCCACCTGGGAAGGCACACAGGTTTATTAGGCCAAATGAGGGCTTTCCTGGGGTTTTGATGGGATAGAACAAGTTTTCAAGGGCTAACTAGGTCAGTCTCATTGAGGATTGGCTCTTATCAGCAGGTTCCAGGAAGAGAAACTGTTTCAAAGTATTTAATATCAGCCCCAGAGTGATTAGGGAGGTGGCACACAGGTAAGAACTGTTGGGAAAGGGAAGTTGTTGGATGGTATTGGTCATAGGTTGATGGGTATGGTAGATGCTGTGCACCCTACCATAATTCTTATGCAGACCTAATCTCCAAAGTGACAGAGTTTGAACATTGAGAAAATAAATGTGTCTATTTAGATTTAAATAGAGTGAGGATGATTAGCTATCAAGATGGGAATGACACACAGATAGGAAAAAACATATCTTGCTCCATGTTTGTCCTGTAGATATCCATACACAAATCAGAAAAATGTCTCTCAGCAGCTACTACCCCAAGTGATTTTCAATGTTGGAGTTCCCAACTTCCAGAAATAGGAAAGATCTTTGTTATTCAAACCCCTCGGCCTATATTATTTTTTAATACTAGACTAAGACAGGGTCTTTTTATATGTGAAATGTGCTCCACGTGGACTTTCTCATTGTCTTAAGGGTTTGGCTAGATCCTCTTATGTCAGAAAAATTCCAAACAGCGTTGTGAGCAAACAGAATGTTAAAGGCATGACTATTGGGGGATTGGAAACTCAAAGAACCTGAAGAATTTGGAGACTGCTGTACTTCTAGAACAATAAGAGATGGTTAGTGAAAGTTGGAAGAAGAACGAGGCTACAGGCTATAGGAAAATGAAGTGGTTGTCATGGTTGATAACCTAAAAAGTAGCTATTATAGCTATGAGGTTGAAAACATCTCTAAAGAGACTCCCAGGCAGAATACTCACTGACAACCTGTGTCAGGGTTCCCACTGCTGTGATAAAACACCCCTACCAAACTAACCTGGGGAGGAAAGGATTTATTGGACATATACTTCTACAACACAGCCCACCAAAAAGAAGTCTAGGCAGGAACTTGAGTATAAAAACTGAAGCAGAAGCTATGGAGGAAGGAGGCCTTTTTGCTTGTTTCTCTTAGCTGGCCCAACTTACCTTCTTATGCAGCCCAGAACTAGTTCAGAGGTGGTATCTCCCACACTTAACTGGGCCTTCCCACATGGATCATTAATCAAGACAATATCTCTATAGACTTGCCCACAAGACAATCTTACAAGTAGTGTTTTCTCAATTAAAACTTCCACTTCCAAAATATGTCTAGATTTGTGTCAAGTTGCCCATGACCACCCATCACAGCTAGTGTCCTCTGATAAGACTTTGAAGAGCTATAGTGAGAAGCTGAAGTGATTGCTTCTCAGTTTCCAAGCTCAGCTTGAAGGAAATCTCTCCCACTTAAGACATTCTGGGTTATGCAATACGACATTTCCTCATCTCCAGTATCTCCAGCTGGTAAAACTTTTAAAAGAAAGACAAGATTCTACTTATACTATTGAGGGAAACTGAAGTTACCTTTGATTCATCCTCATGGGCTCTCAGAAATGCTACACCAATGTTGTTTAAAGTTTGAGGGTTGCAAATTACAGTCATATTTGCCTTTCCACTTGTTTTGGAGTAAAGTTTTATTGAAATAGTTCCATACACAATTGTTTACATTACATCTATGGCTGCTTTTGCAGTATAATCACTGAGGCCATACGAATCACAGTCATGTTTCTTGTGCAGCATTCACAGTAAATAGTTGGTGGCCCCATGTTAAAAGCAAGTGACTCTAGCTATAGCTTGTTATGCAGAAGATAAATGAAACCAATATTTATTGAGAAGTCTAATATTTCACTAGGTCTGAGTGAGTGTTACAACAAGAGAAAAATATGGGAAGGGCAAAGAAGGGATATAAAAGCAGGAAAATGGCTAGAAGAGGGAATAAGGTATCAGGAAGAGTTTGATCAGAAGAATAGAATGAGAAGGACCAATGCAACTATTTTTTCTTCTGTGGAGTGCTGTGGTTAGTGCTTTCTGGTTAGTAGTTATGAGCCCCTGTTTTTGTCTTGCATACGGTCACTGTTAAGATGCTGTACTTAATAACAGCATCCGCACTGTTTTATGGAACATTCACTTTTCCCATATCCAACCCTCAGAACTCTGCCACTGCTGTCACTTTTAAGGGTGTGGTGTGCCTCATGAAAATGCTAATGATCCTAAACTATCTTTGGGTGGTAATAGTCATGTGACATTTCATGCCAGAGATGCAAGCAGAAATCACTGGTGGGGATTTTCTAGGAAGTCTTTTAAAAAGAGGACAGACAGGTGGCTCTTTACTTTCTTTTGTCATTTTATTTGTTCCCCAGTTGGGAACATTGGTGCAGCTTGCATAATTACTACCTATGGTCATCATGGAAAAGCAAAGATGAATACAGTGTGCTGGGAATGGGGCAGAAAGTCAAGAATCTAGGTCCATTTGAGAGCTTAAGGAAGGTCATGCAAACCTTGGGGGGGTGTCATGCTATAAATATCCTTATAAGCAAAACAAATCTTTTCTGTATTTATACCATAATTTTTGGGCATATTACAACTAAATGAATCATAATTATTATTACATATTTAGTCTTTTTTTTTCTATGTATTCTGTCAAGGAGTCAAGGAGGCAGGAACATAAAATAGCTAGTCACATCACATCTGCACTTAAATTCAGGGAGAGAATTCATGTTTGCATGCCAGCTCAGGATCAACAGGCTTGCTGTAGCACTTACCCAAGGTCCCCTGTTGATTCAGTGGTGACACCCACTGTGGGAAGACCTCAGTTAATAAAATCAAGGCAAACCTCTACAGACATGCATGACCCCGCAGGCCAACCTGATTTAGACAACACTTCCCTGAAGACTGGCTTGTTGGGTGATTACAGTCTATGTCAAGTTGACAGTTAAAGCTAAGCATTACCCCTGCATTCATAAGCAATAAGGAACAAATGCATTCGTCTGATATTTTGACTTTCAGGGAGTTACTGACTTAATTACTGGAAAATTATATCAGATTGCTTAAGCTAACGCATCCTGAATTGCCGCTAGATTTCATATTCCTTATAATCTACTACTGGAATATGCGGCGCGCTCCTCGACCAGGGAGGAAAGACGACCACCACCAGAGGATTCTTCTCAGATCACGCTTTATTGTGGGAGCCTCTTGATTGAAGGGGAGAGCAGGAAGTGAGGGGCCCGGAACTACCCTAGCTGTCTACTTATATAGGGAGAAGCGCATACGGGGCTTGCCATGATTGGTTGTCACCAGTCTGCTGACACCAGAGGCCTCGGGATTGGCCAGAGATAGGTTATGTACTGCACATGCGCAGGGTGCAGTGCCTTAGCTGACAAGAGCATTACTATATATGGAGTTGTTTACCTCAAACCGTGAGGGAGCCAGCACCATCTTGTAATTGCGCCCGCATTCGGCTCCCCACAGGAATAGCTTGAACATTTTTTATGTTGGAGTATAGAAAGGAGTATGGTACAATGAAATCAAGAATCCTGCACCTATTTTGCGTTTATGAACAACTATAAATTGTTTAAATGCTTAAGTACTTACATACTAACCTTTCCCTCTAGGCCATTGCGTCTCAACCTTTCTAATGTTGTGATCCTTTAATATAGTTTCTCACATAGGGGTGATCCTCAACCACAAAATTATTTTTATTGCTACTTCATAAGCATAATTTTACTACTGCTATGAATTATAGCATAAATTTCTGATATGCAAGCTACCTGATATATAGCCACAAGTGGATTGCAACCAAGAGGTTGGGAACGACTGATCTAAAATGTTTTCTTTGAAGCCAGCCAACCTCTAATTCTCTATGGACAGTTCAAATCAATTCCAATATCCACTACCTGCTGCTATCCTCAAACTCACAGGCCAAGGGCTCAACTCCAGGAACCTCTTTGCTGCTTCAGATTCAAGTCACAAGTCTCCAGGACCGCTTGTTAAACTGACTCAGTATCCATTGGAAATCCCCACAGCTCCCTCATATAGCTTGATAATTTGTTAGAATGGAGCAGAAAACTCAATAAAAATACTTTGTGTTTGCTACATTATTATAAAAGAGAAGGAACAGCCAGATAAAGATGTGGAGAAATGGAAAGCTGGAGCCGCTGAGCCCTCTTTGACCATACTAACCCAAGTGGAAGTGTTTAGTGATCTCTCCAAGTCTCCTCATTCATCAGCTAGTGCAGCCACTCTCTGCTCTCCCTTCCAGAGAATTCCCAGTGTTCACTTATGACTACCTGTTACTGAACCCTAGGAACTTCAACCTATGCAGTCACATTTAATCTGCCGTTCTCAAGGAAGCCCTATCCACATAACAAAAGTCATTCCCATGACACAAATGATTCCAAGGGTTTTAGGGGTTTTGTGCCAGGGACAGGGATAAAGCCCAAATAGAGTTGTTTTAAAAAATAATTACTATTTATTCTTGACAAAGGCAGACATACAAAGTCTTTGTGTGCACTGCCTCTTGACCCCTCTTCTTTCCAGAAGTACGTTTTTGTCTGGTGAATAAATATGGCCAATTACCTGTGAGTATGGAACTCAGAGGCCATGGAGTGAACCTACTACCAGTATTTTGCTTAAAGACATTATCAAACTGCTTTCTAATTATGCGTGTCTACCCACAGGTTAATGGCATGTGCTGCTCTCATCAGAGAAGCATCTTTTGGCATGGGTGGTGATTAATACAGAAACTCAAATGTGCCCAAAGTGCAAAGAGTAGGAATGTCTGGGAAAGACTGTAAGGCCAGAGGACAGGGGCACGGGCACATAGTGTTCTCGTGATACCTCATTTTCTAATTTTCTTGTTTCCCTCTAGAAACCATAAAAACAATAACAGACACACAGCACCCTCCCCCAGCAATGAATAACGAGGGTATTAACTTCTTAAAATTATCAGCTTGGAAACCTGGAAAAGGAAGCAGCAGTGAGCCATTTGAAAGCACAGGCACAAGCACTGGGTATAGGTGTTGGAAGTCATGTCTTGTGTGCTCTATGGCATTTCCATCACACATTCTTCATAAAATCTAACATTTTCTGAGTCAGATGCAAAGACTTCATATGAAGGAAACTCCAAAGACATTTTAACCTGGGTGAATCCTCAGCCTTGGAAAAGTGGATTTCTTCAGAAATAGATTCATTAAAGTTAGATAAATGCATTATGGAATTCTTATCAACCCTGGTATTTTTGGAACCCCTGAGTACTTCACATCATGGTAGAATGTGCAGGCTTTCTGCCTCTTCTGTCTGACAAGAACATTGATAGCCTTTGATTATGAATATTGATAGATTATGAAGATGAGGCTTCCAGTTAAATGGCAGAGGATAACTAAGTCTGAGTCAACTTAGCTAGGAGTTCCACTTTCTAGAAAAAGCAGCCCAGAAATTGGTCAGGCCTTTGAAAATGAAAGGTTTTCGGACAATGACATCATTAAAGCTACTCTCATGGGGCTGTCCTGGTCAGGGCTTGGTTCTTCCTGAAATACGAATATGCACTGAGCTATCCACCACTTGGGGTGTCTTGCCTGGAAATTAAACTCTCTTACTTCAAGCACCTCTGTAGCAGCTGTTTGTGTTAACCCTTATAATCTGTCCCCTGCACCATTTGGTGACCCATGACCTCGTATGATTATCTACCGTCCAGTCATGTAGCCCAGCATTAAGGCAAAGGCTTAATACATCTATAGCCCAGTTATTGCAGGGAGGGTCCTAGGAGTCCTGTAAAATGCTGTCCCCCCAAAACAAATGAAAAAAGAAATGCAGCCAGGCACATTGATGTACACACACAGAATGAGTTGACACTCAAATATTAGTGACTTTAAAAAAAAAGTTTAATTATGAAAACAGCACATGATTCTTTTTTAGGAAAAATATGATTTCACTACAAAATATTCTTTTCAATATAAAGTTTTGGGTTTTTTAAGCAATGGGGATTTTAAAACTTATTTCTCAATGCCTGCATGTACCAAAACACTTTGTTCTGATCATTCCATTAAAGAAGCTAACAAAGAAAATTATTTTCTCCCCCAAACACAGACACAAAAAAAAATGGACTACTTATTTATGACACTACTAACTTCTAGCTACAAAGTGTTGTGTAGACCTAGCCCAGAAAGCAATACAAAGTACTGGCCAGACACTGGAATAGAACTACTCTAAAAAGACAAAGTTAAGCAGATTTGAAGTGGGGAAAAAATAGACAGATCCATCTGTAAGATATGAGCATGACGTGTCCAGAATAAATGGTCTTAATATTTGCATATGGATTATAGTCAGTCCAAAAATATAGAAGCAGATGCATATCTATGTTAAGCATACACTTACATAAATGTGAGAAATACAATCTGCATTTATCATACCTTTGCTTATATGTAAAATGACTTACACTAGCATTTGCTTTTGAGGAAAAGTAAGGGAAACCGCAAGGCTCCCATAGAAGTGACAGAGAAAACTAAGACACAGAAGAAAATGCATTTTTCTAACTTAGCAGCATATGTGTGTAGGTCTCTAAGACAAGGAATGAGTCCAGAATATAGACTAATGGCTCTGCTGATCTGCTGCTAATAATGTGAATTAAGAAGCTAGCGGAGATGAGTAAGCCCAGAGATAACACCCGGAAGACTGAACGTTTCTAGGTGGGGGAGGGGCAGGAATCGGGCATAGAATGTAGGAGTGTGTGCTTGGTGGCTGTGGGTGCTGTTGCTTCACTGGACTGATCAAAACACTGCTGATTTGTTTCGGTTTGTTTCCTGCCATCCTAATGGATGGATACCGAGCTGTTGACTGTATCGTGGTTCAGTTGGCTGGATTTGGTCATTAAGATGGATGAAACGTTTGGACCAAGTGTCTCATGGTCTGATGATCTTGGTCACCTAAATAACATTAATATCGATTATGGAGAGATCTGAACACCATGCCCTCTCTTCTTCAGTACATGCAATTCTAGTGACTATTTTTATGCTAGGCCTGTTTTCAAAACAGTCTCAGGGAAATAAATTGCAGCTAAAGAAGATCTAAAATTAGCACAGACCGACAGAATAACTATGTTAATACGCACAAATCTGTAAATGTATTATAAGTGATAAAGTCAAGAACACCATCTACCACTGAGATGCTGTTTTTAAAAGGCTATAAGATAAAATTTTCCTATGGGATCATCAAATTAAGGTTTATGGTCCTGACTGACTTTCTTCCATAATCCAACCCTTACAACCCCCCAGTATAATTTTAGGTCAAAATTTAAATGTAAATTGGATCCTAGCAACTGTAGAGCACTGTACCTGGCCCCATACTGTATTCTTCTGTCTCCTGTCCAGAAGAATGTTCAATGACCCTGGGAAATAAATCTGGAGCCCTGGACCTGAGGCCTCCAAGTTTAGCTGGAACTTGGGAGCTTTCTTCATGCTTTGTGGCAATTCTTTGCTGTCCTTCAGAACCAAACACTGAAATTCCAGGGTGAGCCCTGGAATCCCGTGGAGCCCATGTCACAGTTCTGCCCCTGATGTTGGCCTTGCCTGTGCTTGCATTTGTCCAACTTCTTCTGTTTTGATTGTAGTCAATCATCTAGAGACACGCCTCTCTCCATGCCCACAGTGCCAGTTTCTATTGCAGTGCATTTGGCTAGCCCCTGGGCCCCACCTGGCACCTGTCACTCCACCCCAGGAACCAGAACCTTGCCCAAACTCGGCCTTCTGTCGGAGATTCTGCAGCATATGGGCACATCCCCGCCACCTGCCTGGCTCCCAAGGGTTCACCCACTGCTGTGCCCTGTCCTTCCACATCGGACCTAATGTTCAAGATTGCATGCACTACGCCTGTGCTTTCTCTGTGTCCTTGCTCTTTCCTGAGCTATCACTCCACTTCTACCTCCATGGCTCCTGCCCCACTAGTCCAATATTTCTAATACTATCATTTCTCATCACTTAGGCCTCAATCTAGCAGAGAAAATATCTGAGTAGGGTCAAGAAAACTAGAATTTTTAGCATTGTCTCAATGGTGAATTCAATAAGGCTGTGACCCTAAAGGCTTTGCCCTGTAATCCTAAGGAGGCATTTTGACTTTCCATATCTGTTATCTGAACTGTAAGATGAAGGGTGTTATAGCATGATGCCCCAAAACTCCCTTTAGTTATAATTCTCCTCTCACTCTACAAAAAGCCTGAGGCTTTGGCTTAGAGATGTGAAGACATTGTAAAGTAAGTATGCATACAGTTTGTTAAAAATCTCTACACCACTGTGACTCAAAAGTCAACATCCTCCCTGCAAATTTGACACTACAAATTATTACATTCATGATCTGGGAAGGGAAGGTGTTAGAATGCTGGTAATATACAACTATATTCAATTTTATACTCACAGCTACATTAAATTTTAGTTATTTAAAACAGAGTGATCCACACAGAGCTATAAAGTTAGAAAGATAAATAGAAAAATTAAAAGTTGGATTACAAAAATATCAGTGAGTGTATCATGGAAGAAAAATTATTCAAAACAGACGTTTCTTGGATCTGAAAAGACTGTAGAAACCAATTCCAAAAAATTCAGGGACAACTTTGGTAAAATTTTCAGTGGAGTAATATAATTGTCAACACTATTTAGAAGTGGTGATTAGCAGGAGGACTTATCTAGTCCTATAAGGAAGATGGAGCTGCTTTTCAAATCTTCACTTCAAACACACACTCTCTCTCACACACACATACACACACAAGCACACACAGAGAGTAAATAAACAAACATTATTTAGATATGAAATGTAAGAAGCTGAGAGTTATCCATTTGATGAGGGTTTATTAGCTTCCACGAGTATGTCCCAGCGTTCCATGAATATTTCCCAGAATTCTGTGAGTCTGTCCCAGAGCTTCATTACTATGTCCCAGATTTCCATGACTATGTCCCAGAGTTCCATGAATATGTTCCAGAATTCCATCAGTCTATCCCAGAGTTCTATGAGTATGTCCCAGAGTTCCATGAGTATGTCCCAGAGTTCCATGAGAATGTCCCAGAGTTCCATGAGAATGTTCCAGAGTTCCATGAGTATATCCTAGAGTTTAATGAGAATGTCCCAGAGTTCTATGAGTATGTCCCAGAGTTCCATGAGAATGTCCCAGAGTTCTATGAGTATGTCCCAGAGTTCTATGAGTATGTCCCAGAGTTCCATGAGAATGTCCCAGAGTTCTATGAGTATGTCCCAGAGTTCCATGAGAATGTCCCAGAGTTCTATGAGTATGTCCCAGAGATCCATGAGAATGTCCCAGAGTTCTATGAGTATGTCCCAGAGTTCCATGAGAATGTCCCAGAGTTCCATGAGAATGTTCCAGAGTTCCATGAGTATATCCTAGAGTTCAATGAGAATGTCCCAGAGCTCTATGAGTATGTCCCAGAGTTCCATGAGAATGTCCCAGAGTTCTATGAGTATGTCCCAGAGTTCTATGAGTATGTCCCAGATTTCCATGACTATGTCCCAGAGTTCCATGAATATGTTCCAGAATTCCATCAGTCTATCCCAGAGTTCTATGAGAATGTCCCAGAGTTCTATGAGTATGTCCCAGAGATCCATGAGAATGTCCCAGAGTTCTATGAGAATGTTCCAGAGTTCCATGAGTATGTCCCAGAGTTCCATGAATATGTCCCAGAATTCCATGAGTCTTTCCCAGAGTTCCTTGAGTACGTCCCAGGCCCTTTCCTGGGAAACTGGAGACATGATGATAAACAAAACTGAATTCTTTCCCTTAAAAATATTGGTGATCTCTCAGTTTCTCTAATTAATGGCCAAAACGTATGGGCAAATAAACACTGTCAGAAGCGTGTGGTAAGCGCCTCTTTGAGAAAGAATAATGACGCAGAAGACCAGGCAGCCTGAGAAGAGTGCTCTCCTTACAGGGCAGTCTGTTTCAGTTGTGATTTGGAAGAACAAGAATCCAATCACTAAACAATGGAGGAACCACCTGGTGAAGTCAAGTCAGTGTACATACTCAAAGGCACAGATAGAATCAAAGTGTAGGCATCTTGGAAGAATGCAGGAAATTGGATGAGTGGGGCTGGTACTGGAGAGAGGTGGGTAAGCTGTATTAAGGGTGAGGTACTTGAGTGCTTTTCTGCATTAAAATGACTTGCTTGAAGTTGAAAACAGGTCTGCTCAAAAAGATGATGCTCTCTCTAAGCAGAAGAAGATTGACATGAGAGGTAAGTAATTCAAAAAGTATTCTTTTCATCAGAGACTGCTTCATTGGGGGATCCATCCCATACACAGCCACCAAACCCAGTCACTGTTGTTGATGCCAAGAAGTGCTTGCTGACAGGAGCCTGATATGGATGCCTCCTCAAAGGACCTGCCAGAGTCATACTGATACAAATAAGGATGCTTGAAACTAACCATCGGACTGAACATGGGAACCCATGTGAAGGCTCTAAAAAAGGGAAGGAGCTGAAGGGGTTTGCAACCCTATGGGAAGATCAACAATATCAACCAATCAGACCCCCAGAGCTCCCAGGGACTAAAACACCAACCAATAGGCATACATGGAGAGACTTATGGCTCCAGCTGCATATGCAGTAGAGGATGGCTTTGTCTGGCATCAATGGAGGAGAGGCCTCTGGTCCAGTGAAGACTTGTTTTCCCAGTGTATGGGAATACCAAGGTGCCGAGGTGGGAGTGGGGACATCTTCATGGAAGCAAGGGGAGGAGGAGATAACATTTGAAATGTAAATACAAAGAACATCCAATGAAAATGATGAAAAAAGAAAAGTATTCTTTAAAAGCATGTTTTACAGTAAGCACTGTAAGTATTGTCATCTAGGGGATTTCATGACTTACTGAGTGGAGGTAGAAAAAAACTAAGAGACTTTGGGGATGTTTCAGGTCTCGTAAGTGGGCAGGTGGTGGCCCTATATAGCAGAGTAGGAATTACAGGAAGAGGTGCATATTGTGAGGAGAGGATTCAGGGGGAAGAGAAGATGTTCATTTTGGGAGAATGAATCATGAATATGGAGAACTGCATTTGAAGTAGGATTCCTTTAATGTCTGGGCTGAAAATAGAGGTTTGGGAGTCACACACTAAACCGTGGTGGTGGTGGAATCTGTGGGCAGTTCTCAGAGTGCCCAAGCAAGTGGTGGCACAAAGAAGGAGAAGGCAGGCAGAGATGGAGATCAAAATTAGATGCTAGATGTCACCGAGACAGAGATAAAAGGAAACTAAAGAAAAATGAAATAAAGCAAAATTAGTGAGTTTAAAAGCGTCAGAGAACCCTTGACAGGTAAGAAATGAACAGGTTTGTGTGTGCACATGTGGTGTGTGTTTGTGTATGTCTGAGTGTGTCTGTGTGAGACTATGAACTTTTCAGTGATTTAATTACATTTATTAATGTAATGAATGAAAAAAGCAAAGAGGTAGATAACGTGGGTTGAAGGAGAACATTTTATTAACACAGAGATGGAAAAAGCAAGTGTTCTTAGGTGAGGCAAAGAATTTGACCGAAGGGAAAAGGGGGTTGATAGGAGATAGAAGAGCAGGAACTCTGTGGAATGAAAGGACACTTTTTTAATGATGGGGTAGAGACTTCTGCCTCCATTTGGCTAGGTCCTGTGGTTGCTAGAGAGGAAGGAGGCAAATGAGAGAATGGCTGAAATCTCTAACTGTCTCACATAGAAGAAGAAAACAGATAGAAAAGCAGAGGTTCCCAGACACGGCTGTTTCTAAGAGAAAGCTGGGAGGTTAATGTGAGAGAAGAGGGATAGTTGGCGATCCTGGGGAAAGAGGCTGGCTATGCAGAGGGGCAGTATAATCCTGTTCTTTGGCATGAGGAGGTAGTGACAGTTTCTAGACTTAGTCTCCTACTCCATTAATGAAATCTCTAGAGTAGCAATGACAAGGCAGAGAAATTTGGACTGGATATTGAATTAATTGAGCAGTTAAATATTTTGTTGGTAATGAATAGTTTCACCCTTGTATGGAGAGACTATTCTGTTTTCGTGGCCATAGATACTGTTTTTGGCTCTGTCCTAACAGGTTTTTATTAGATTAAGAAAACAAATGAACACACAAAAACCACATCTCTATCAGATGGGCTAACAGTAAGCTAGAAAGGACAGAGATGACAGAGATGTGAGGAGACAGAAGTGGGATCTAAGGAGTTATTGAAAAGGAGAAATGCTCAGTTAAATTTACAAGTTAAAAATAAAACATTCATATATAGTATTTTACTCAAGAGAAAGAAAAAAAATCCAACAGATCTTACCAATGGGACTCAAGAAGTTTAATGTTGTGGAAAGGACACTTCAGCTTGCAGGGTGGCATTGCACATACAGAAAAGAACACTGTTGCTAACTTAGGCAAGGCTGTATGAACTGTGAACCGATTGTTTTCAGTAATGTGAAAGCCCGTGTGAAATGCAGTCAGTATTAAAATTATGGGAACTGAAAATTAACGATACATTAAAATAACTACTACACATTTTACTCCTAATTATTTATCTATGCCCTTTTTGTTAGAAGGCTCTCATTGGACATTTGAAATGGAGAAATGCTACAAATTATAATCTTCTCCCATCCCTGAGAGCCAGTTGTTAAATATTTAGCAGTATAATAGTGAATAATTTTGCTATTAACTGTGTTTATGGAACACATGCAGAAAGCTACCTGCTACACAGAGACATACCCACACACGTACACATGAACAGAAAGTTCTTACAATTCTCAGATATATGTATCAAAATGCAATACAAAAATTATGATGATGGTTTGTGTACCACTCCAACCAAATGTTTCTCACATCAAATATTAGTGATAGATTCCATATTTATAAAGGGGGGCTAGAGGAGTATCTCTGTAGTTAAGAGCACTTAGTGTTCTTTCAGATGTCCCAATTTTGTTTCCCAGCACCCACATCAAAGCAGTCCAAAACAACCTGGGGCTGCAGCTTCAGGGTTATTTCATGCCATTGGCCTCTATCTTCTGAGGGAACCTGCACTCAGGTGCACATCCCATATTCAGTAACACATATATGCACAATTAACAATAAAGATGAGTAGTCAATAAGTTGAATAGTATATTGGAAAGCAATAGGAAAGGAACTAAGAGTCACATCCAGTGAGCTGGCGTAAAGAAGACTCAAGAAGGGGCCTGGGGAGATAGCTCAGAGGTTAAGAGCATTGGCTGCTCTTCCAAAGGATCTGGGTTCAATCCCCAACACCCACAAGGCAGCTGACAGCTGTCTGATGACTCTAGCTCCAGAGGCAAAACGATGCACATAAAAATAAAGACTCAAAAAGTTTGATACCTGAGCTGTATCAAAACACTTGCTCAAACCATAGATGGAATAGATTTATTCTTGGTCACAGGTCGTGCAAACAAGAATCACAGGATAATCCCATGGACAGAAAAATATCCCAATAATAACTCAAGGTTAAAGATGAAAGAGTCTGGAAGTACATGTTTTCTTTAGTTACTTTTAACCTTAAATAGCATCAAGTAGGAAGATGGGCCCAGATCTTATAGGTACTGTCTAACCTGAAATCTTTGAAGCTCAGCAACATGCAAGTTAAACCTAAAGGCATGCAGCAGGGACCAATTTCCATGAAGCTAATTATTTCATGGCTGATTAAGAGGGAGCCCACGTCCTTACTGTCATTCAGACCGTTAAACACATCCACTTTGATGGAAGCCTAGATGATGACAATTTACTAACATTAGGCAGATTTCTCATATGACCAATGTTAATGAGATAGATAAAATTAATGAAAGCTTCCTAAATTAAAAAAAAAAAAGGACAGCAAAACATCAGAGAGATTAGCTGGCCATAGAGAGATAAACAAGGTGACATTTGTGAACTCTAGTTAGAAGATTCTGGTCTCCTAATGCTTTGAGTAAGCTGTAGAAATTGTATTTGGATTAATAAGTGTAAGCTAAAGCCAATACACCACTTTCTGTATCTCATCATTTAATGTGCTTTTGAATGACGATGTGGTGGATGGATATGTAGAGTAGCTGCAGGCAGTTTTCAAGAATTAATACTTGGTAATTTCGTCTTGGAAATACAGAGGAGTATCTTTGTCAACAAATAACTTTATGATACCTGAATGGTTGACATACTTTGGTGGAACTTTAAGGGATTATGAAATGAAGGGAAGAGTTAAGACTTGTCTCTAAAGACCTTGAATGCCCAGAATTAAAAACCAGCAGTAGAACTGTACACAGTAAGTCTATGTACTAGACTCAGTGTAAAGGAAAGTCAAGTGAGCGGTAATAGGAACATTTATCCCAGTGCCTTAAGATAAAGGGATGAAGAAGATTTGGGAGCTTTTTGTTATTTTGTTTGTTTGTTTAGGAAATCCTGGAATCAGAGCCCATTGGCTACTTTGGGTGTGCCTCATATTCTTTCTAGGGAAAGGATTTTATTGTAAGAGAGAAGGGGAAGCTTAGCTTCCAAGCATGCAAGGGCAGAGGCTGCTAAGACTGGATAAGGCAATGTTAAGTTGGGGTGAATGTAGAAGTAGAAAAATAATCAAAAAAGACTAGATTACAGAACACAGTTAATTCTGGATGGGGTTGAAGTCTCATCCAGATGCTTGAAGACAAGAGAGGCAAACATTGCAAAATTATATAAGTGAAAGTTCTTGCATCATACAACTACAAATTGTAATCTATATGTACTATCCCCCAAACCACCCTAATAATAGAATATTTTACAAGGAGGTGTCAAAATAAATGAGGTGTCATTGGGCTTGGTATCATGGGTCTAGAAAGCAAATAAAGTTGATAGATTTAGGAATGTGATCTCTAAGCAAAGATGCCTCTTCCCATTGAAATGGCAGCTGACATTTAATGGAACCCAAATGAAGAGTTGTATTTTCAGTTAAGGAGACTCCTAGTGATTATTTCTCCAACACATGTACATTAGAGAAAGAAGTATAGAATGGGACAAGATGGAGAATGGTGAGAGTTGACCATGATTCTGTAGAAAAAAAAAATCACTATTAAAACATTTGGGTTTCTTGAAAAATCAGCATTTGATATTTAGACCAACCACAACCACACTTACTTTTTGTTTTATTTCTTCTCTCCATCCCCCCCACTCCTCTCCAGCCCCTGCCTCAGGAGAGAGGACTCATGCAATGTAAACTTTGCTGTGCAAACCTGAGGTCTGAATTTTGGATCCTCAGAACCCATTCATAAATCCAGAGGGATTAGCAGGTACGCCAGATATAGAGCAGGTAGCCTCAGCAATCCCAGATACATGCACTTCAGGCAAACTGGCTAGCTCAAGGTTCAGCAAGAAACCCTACATTGATGTATAGTGAGAGATGAAGACACTCTTGAGGTCAGTGCTGGGCCTCCACACACATGTCCACACATGTGTACGTATACAGGTGCTGACCTAGAGATACTTGCATGAATAACACACGAGCTTTATTATTGATTTAATGCCTTTACCCTTGACCCAGAAGACAAAAACAAATCAGCCGGTAAACTCACACAGTCTGGGCTTTAGGGCTCCTCATTTGCATGGGACAAGATTCACATTGCTCTGAGTTTGTATAGAACTTACCATAGTGAAATGTTTTAATAGCAAGTCACCTGATTTTGTCTCTGTTTCCACTCAATTTTACCCTCTGCAATCTTTTATGTGTTTATGCCAGTTTTGCACTGAATGACTGCAGACAATTTCGGGAACCAGATAAATAAGGCATTGTCACAGTGTTGCAAGCAGGTTTAGTGGGATTGACTAATGTGGCTTTGGGGGACTCCTATGTACCTTTAGGTTATTACCAGTGTTACTGGAGTAAAAGTATCTTGAAGGAACACAGTATGACAACTCACTAGACATTCTAGCCAGAAGCAGAGGACCAAATGCTGAGTGCCACTATACATATGTTTTATATCACCTGGCATATATATCTTGGTTGAGATGATAAGCAAAGCTTAGGATGCCTGACTCCCGAGGCTGTTCTTTTGGGAATAAATCCTACGCTGGCTATGTAAAATGTTAAATGAAGAGTCCATTCTCACTAAGATAGATCAAAATGAAAGTTCCTTCTGTCAAGAATTACTCAGATAATGTCTTACATACAAACACAATCTGTCATGCATATTTTTCTCATCTAATAGCAATCATTTAAAATAGTATTTCTCAAGATCCATGTGCTTCTGTATAACTGCTAGCACCCTATACAAAATCGATCTGTATGGACCAGTGAGATGGCTCAGTGGATAAAGGCACTTGCTGCTAAGCCTAACAGCCTGGATTTGATTCCCTGGATTGACATGGTGGAAAAAAAGAACCAGACTCCAAAAGTTATCCTCTAACCATGAGCCCAGTAGCATAAACACACATGCACAAGTCAATTAATAAATGTGATCAAATATGATAAAAAGTCTCTACATGGAGTCTTATGTATTAACTCTTTCTGATCACAACAATGAAACAAAATAAACTCTATAGAGGAAATTAAATATTAGCTTTCAATTCTCTTAATTTTTTTTTTGCGTTGGGCACAATGGCATACAGTGTTAATCCCAGAATTTGAGAGTAGAGGCAAATGGATCTCTGTGGGTTGGAGGCCAACCTGGTCTGCATAGGGTGTTTCGGCACAGCCAGGGCTACATAGTAAGACCCTGTCTTAAAAACATTATTTTTCTTTTGCACAGTGAATGTGATACCAAAAAAAACAAAAACCATCAGATTATGATTCTTAAGAAATGAGGATACAAAATTCTGCTACAGACATGTATCAGAGAGTAATAAACAACTACATTTTCAGGGTTGTCAGTACTAATGATTAGCCCTCCCCAAGACACAAAACTGACGTTGTTTTCCTTGTTCTAAATACTATTTCATACTTAGCTTTTGTTATTGTAGATTTGGTTTTGCTCTCTTTTATTTTTGACATAGAGGCCCATGTGTCCCAGGCTGGCCTTTAACTTGCAGTGTGGGTGAGGATAACTTTGACCTTTAGATTGTCCCACCTCTACCTTCACAATAGATTGCAGGTCTGTGCCACTATGTCCAGTTTACATTTTGGAGGGGATAAAACCAGGTTTCCATGTATGCTAAGTAATGAACTGAGTTATATTCCTAGTCCTCTACTTAATTTGTGCATGTGCATGTACGCATGAACATCCAAGCTAGCCAGAGGACAGTGTTCAATGCCAGTCCTCAGGAGCCATTCACCTTGAGATAGGGTCTCTCGTCTTCCTAGAGCTCACAGAAATTCAGCTAAAGTGGTTTTAAACCCCCAAAATTCTCCTGTTTCCACCTCCCTGAAATGGGATTATACCTATGCAAGTCAACAGCAAGCTTTTTATGTGTGTTCTGGAGATCAAACACAAATCTTCCTGCTTGTATGTCAAGCACATTACTTCCTAACTGACCTATCTATCTAGCCCCCTGTATTTTTATTGTTATCTTTTAAAATGTCTGGATACAATATAAAAGCTTGAGGTCCTATGAATCCCACTGGAAGTACCGAGAACAAATCTGGAGGCTAAGACATTGTGTTTGTTATTTGGTAATGTGTATTCTAGGCAAGGCAAAATAGGTAAGCAGGCCCTTACATCACCGAATATATAACGGAAACGAGTCCAGGGCTAAGTTCAGTGGTAGCTCAGTGATGAGACAAAGGGAAGCTGATTTCAGCCTCTAAGGCAGCGCTGAGGATGCAGACTGAGGTCATCTCCAGGAACCCTTTCACTTGGGCTGCTTCATGCACTCATAGGCCACTGAGTTCCATCTATTCACCCAGGCAATCACCGGCGTGGCAAGTCCAACCCTAGCTATGGTTAATGTTCCTTTTCTCTTTCCTTCCCCTGCTACAAGGCTGCCTGTCTGAGATGTATTTTTGTGGGATATTGGCTGCTCATTAATTAAGATGGCCTCCAGAGTGCATTGAAACAGGACAGGGAGTAGAGGGTGTGTTCTGGTAGATTATACAGGCACATCTGGAAAGGCAGACAAGCATTCAAAGGTCTTAAAATTCATACGATTTCTGGCTTCAGAAATCGTGTCTGACTACAAGAAGCACAATGAATCCTGGCAGTGAGGCCATACTGTGATTCTATCAGCCTAATTAATACGGTGACATCATATCACAGAGGCAAGCCTCACCCTGGAACAGATGCAGCCATGTCTTCCTGGAAGCCTTTGGCAGGTTACGTCTGGCAGTAGTACCCTGGGACAGTCATGCAGGTCTAGCTGTTATGTGCCAGCCCCTGGGTCAGATCCTAGAAATATATAGATGAGTAAGGGACAGTCTTCGAAAACAAAAAAGATTTATATTTGAATGTGGGGAGCAAAAAGTAATTCTTGAAATGCTAAAAAAAATAAAATGCTCTGTTTTGCTTGGGTGCCATGAGACTTGGAGCAGGCAGAAAAAGCATCTGCAGAGAGTTCAATGGGTGTTGATTGGAGAGATATACTACATATCTGATTACTAATCATTCCATTTTTAAGGCTCATACAAGGTGTTTTTTTTTTTTTTAGAATAGCTTAAGAAATTTAAACAATATCACGTGTGCAATAAATGGATATTTTCTTTGTATTTTAAGGTATAGAGTGAATGAAATAAAGGGCGTGGCTGGAACAGGAAAAGGAGCTTGGGAATTCTTCAAGAGTGACCCGAAGATGACTGTGTCGAGAGTCTCTCAGTGTACTGACACACTGTAGATCTGAAACATTGCATATGTGCATGAAGGTCAACTATTTGTTAAAGACATCCAAATAATTCATATTCTTGAAAATTCCTCAGGAGAATCTTATGTGCACTGAAGTATTGACAGTAACTGATATGACAGCCCCAAAGGGATTTTGAGGAGAATATCACATGACTGTTAATTTACTTTTTGCAATATTTATTTTTAAAATAATTAATAATATCTATCACTTATTGATAATAAATATAATTATTTATTGGTTATCGATTATATCAATAATAAGAATTATTATTATTTTGAATGAGTTTGGATGTATGTCACATATGTGCATCTAGAAGAAAATGTTAGACCCCAGGAGCCTGAGTTAGACCCAGGAAATGGATTCTGGAAACAAATTTTGGGTCCTCTGGAAGATCATGAAGCGCTTTTAACAGCTGTTCCATGTCTCTAGCCCCCATGAGTCTCATTTTAGACAGAAACATGGATGCACAATATAAAAGGTGGAGATGTGGTGGGTAAATATCAAAGTAGCAAAGCTACTGAGAATGTTACTGTAACCACCTTTCTAAGAAATGATGGTTGACTAGGCCAGAGGAATTGGCTAAGGGAAAAAAGAGGTACTTGGGAAGAAGTTTCAGAGATAAGGAAGAAGACCAGCAGCTTGTGAACCATCTCTCATAGCAACCAGAATGAAGAATCTTGTTCCCAGTAGGTTTCCTGCAGGGATGAAGGTAGGGGTTCTAATTCTTGCAGCTGATGAATATGATCCCGTTTCTAATGATTATGAAAAAGTAATGAAGGCCCAAAGAGCAGAACAACAGATGCCGTGGGACCTTTAAGGACAAGAATATAGGATAAAGGGGAAAGAGGCTTGAAGCCAGAAGATGATCAAAGCAACCAGATCCAGATTTTGTTGAAGACTGAAGTTGAGAAACTAGGAAATGAAGTTTGGGAGGAGCTGCCGTTGTCCCACCTTCCCTTACAGAGAAGTACAGAGTTACCTCAAGGCTTTCCTTAGGAAGAGGACTCACGACATTGACAGCATTCTTTCAAAGTCGTTATTCCTCCAGGGTATATAAGGAGCTGGACAGAACAAGTGGCAGCAGTGTCTCTGTGGCACAGCAGTGCAGTGTGTAAGAATGTGCAAACGTAGAGCTGTGAGGAAGGGCGGAGTGGAGAAAGTACCAGCAGTCACTAGACCCTGTGCTGAGAGTGAAGAAGATCAGCAAGATTTTTGTGGGAGATGGTAGAGAGGAGTCTCAGGATGCAATGGAGAAATCACACTTGTGGTGATTTGAATAGGCTTGGCCTAGGGAGTTTCACTATTAGGAGGCATGGCCTTGTTAGAATAGGTGTGGGCCTGTTGGAGGAAGTGAGACACTGTGGGAGTGGGCTTTGAGACCCTTCTCCTAGCTGTGTGAGGAGTCGATCTTCTCCTGTTTGCCTTCCGAACAAGGTAAAGAACTCTCAGCATGTCTAACACTTTGCAGGCCTAGATGCTGCCATGCTCCCACCTTGATAATAATGGACTGAACCTCTGAACCTGTAAGCCAGCCCCAGTTAAATGTTGTCCTCTTATAAGAGTTGCCCTGGCCATGGTGTTTCTTGACAGCAATAAAACCCTAACTTAAACAATATTCAAATCATTAACTGAAATATGTAGGTAGGTAGTGGCCTACTAGTGTGGCCCTGCCAAGTAATAGCAGGTGCAGTAAAGATGATAAAGACTTGAAAGATTAAGCCAAGGAGAATATGAAAGCTGTGGTAAGTTGCGGAAAAATGTGGTATTTCAGATTTCTGGGGGTCTGGATGATGAAATGGTGTATATACTTGAAAAACTTAGAAGCACTTTTTATTTTTAAAAAATTAAGTAAAGCTATTGTTGACCTAAGTGGAAGATATTTTGGTGACTGAGTAGTAAAAACTTATTTCTACAATTTGCATAATTCTGGGGTCTTGAATCAGGCAGAACAAGTCAATTTTAGGAGCTAGAGTCATCTCCATGATTCTTACATGAGAAGCAGACAAACAACTAAATACACCAGCCTCAACAGCTCTTAGACATGAAGATTCTTGGATGGATTCCTATAATGTATGTTGATAGATCCTTTTTTGATTGTGTGGGTTTTTAATATTAGATAAAAATCCCTGTTTAAAAAAAGAGGCTATACAATTCCCTAGTTTAGGTAGAGATATTCCCTTAGAAAATCTCATTGAAAAATATTTAGCTAGCCAAGTATTTAAACAATGATAAGGCCATTGGACTTCTTAATAAAATTTTAAGAAAATGAACTCAAAGAAAACTTTCTCAACCGTTTTCCAGGATATCCTTAGCCTCTAGTTTGCCACCCTCCTCTCCATGCCGTCAGCTCATTTCTTGAGTCTGTCTTTAGGTTCTTGAACTCTGAACTGTTTATTCTTTGACCCCCTAGTTTCTACAGCACATTGTAATTCAGAATTTAATCCAATTGTCATTCATAGAAGACAATTCTGAGTCGGGTGTGTTACACTCTGATTCCATGTGGCATGTGACCATTTCAATGCCACCGAAAGACCTGCCCAAATCCTCCCAGCATCCTGTTTACCAAGTCCCCTCCCTGTGCCTGCTCATAGTTGATCATTTGACTCTTATTCTCTAGACTCCCGAGGCTCCCTCTCCAGACAATTTTTGTTTCTTTTACTTTCTTCCTCCCTTTAGATATTCCCCCATGAGATTGACATGGCAGTGTATATACAGTACAAAGTGTGTAATAGCTGGAACACACTAGGCATTTAGTGTGCACAAGAGGGAGGTTTTTGTTGTTGTTTGTTTGTTTGTTTTTCTGCCATCATTCCTCCCAGATCCATCCAAAGGAACAGCTTGGAATTCTTCTCATTCTGCGTCTTTCTCTCTACTCCAAATTACACCACATCACCACAGGCATTCCCCAAATTCCTACCATTAACTTAGCTCTACTTCTTTGCAATAAGAATTTATTGTCTCTCATAAACCTATGCCCAACTTCTAGTTTCTATGACCAGTGATTGTGGCCTTATTTTTTGGAAGGATACTTTGGTCGATATAATTTGAAGATCTCGAGGAAAGATCGTTGTAGATTTAAGATGGACCCTAAATTCAGAACTAGGCATAATGTAAGAAAAACTTCCTTTCATGCAGAAAGGAAGACCATATGAGGATGGAGGCAAGTAAAGATGGATGCAGCTTCAGACCAATAATGGCAAAGTTTGACCCCAGCTACTAGAAGCTTGAAAGAGGGCCTAGAATGAAGCATTCTTCAATGGCTCCAAAAAGATCATGCCCTCTGGTACTTTGACTTAGTTTTTCTTGGCTACAGGAATGTAAGAGAATAAATTTGTGAAATTTTGCTCTGGTAGGCTCAAGAAGCTAGTGTAACCCTCTTTGGTATTTTAAAAATAAAATCTATCTCTTAATTGATATATTAAAAATGTATGGGGAACCATGGGATATTTTAATAGATGCATACATGTGTAATATTAAGTTCTTCCCTTTGAAGACTTTTTCATTCCTTCATTATGAAAATGCTTATAATTATTTCCTCTGGCTCTCTGAAATGTACAGTAAAAGTATATTGCTCCAGCATCACACACACGCACACACACACACACACACACACACACACACTCCCTCTGGTAATTTCTACTGTTCTCTCAGTTTCTATGAGATCAGTAACTTCAGTAACTTTCAGATCTCACATAGGAACCATATGTTTTAGTTTTTTTTTCTGTGTCTGACTTATTTTAATGATCTCTAGTTTCATATAGGTTGTTGTAAATCTTGTCTTTCATTCTTTTGTTTTAGTCAAGTTTTTAAAACATTGCTTATTTAATAGCATCTTTCTCTGTCTCTCTGTCTCTCTCTGTACCTCTGTCTCTCTCTATGTCTTTGTTTCTCTGTCTCTGTCTCCTCTCTGTCTGTCTGTTTTTGTCTGTCTATACCCATGTGTCTATGGAGGTCTTGTGGAAGTCAGAGGGCAACTTTGAAGAATCAGTTCTTCCCTTCCACTATATTTTCCCCTCTGCTATGTGGCATACTCTGGAAAGCCTGAGAGATTCCAGATTATTTTTCTATCTCCACTTCCTGCCTGTCTATAGGAGTGCTGGGATTATAAGTACCATTGACACCATATCTGGATTTTAAAATCTAGTTTCTGGGGATCAAACTAAAGTTGACAGGGTGGTACAATAAGGTATTTTACCTGCTGAGCTATCTGATGGGCCTAGTTACTTGAATCTATAAGATGCTGGGATTCAGCCTACCCTTCCATTCTTGTCTCTTCCTACTATTACTTCCATACTTCCGTAGATTAACAGCCCCTCCATCAAACAGACCTTGTCTGCATTTGTTTTTCTAGTAGCATCCTTCCCCTCTGCCTTAGTATTTCTTTTGCTGCAGTGAAACACCATGCTCAAAAGAAAGTAGGAAAGGAAAGGGTTTATTTAGTTTATGTGTTCACATTGTAGTTCATCATTGAAAAAAGTCAGGATAGAAACTCAAATAGGGCAGGAACATTGAGCACAGGAGCTGGTGTAGAGGTCATGGAGGAGTGATGCTGACTGGCTTGCTCCTCATGGCTTGCTCAGTCTGCTTTCATATAGATCCCAGAACTACCAGCCCAGGGATGGCACCAGCCACAATGGGCTGGGCCCTCCTCCATCAATCTAATTAAGAAAAAGCCTTACAGTTGAACTTCATGGAGTATTTTCCTTTCAATTGAGGTTTCCTTCTTTCAAATGATTATAGCTGGTATCAGGTTGGCTTAAAATTAGCCAGGACAATCTCTCTGAAACTCATTGTGTCTTCATTCCTTTAAATTCTAATCACAAAACGTGATTAGAAAGCCAATCCTAATCCACATGATATTATTTTAAATTCTGGTTGTTTATAGAGCAAATTTGATGAGTACACAGGTCTTGTTTGGATAGCATTTGTCTTGCTGTCTCATACAACACATGTATGACTCTCCCTGAGGGCAGGGTACTTTTTCCAACTTCTAACTGTGAATGACATAAATGAAGCCAGCTAGCCCCTGACCACATGCAGGTGTTGTGGCTAAATTGTGTTGTGCACCTCAGCATTTATATGTTAAATTTTAATCCACAGAGCTTCAGAATGACTGTGTGCTGGTGTGGGACCTTTAAAAAGATACGGAATCTAAACAGAGGTTTAGGAATCCCTAATCCAATCTGATGAGCATCCTTATAAGGGAGAAGACTTCCCTCAGAATTAAGCAGCAAACAAAATGGTGGCTATGGGCAAATTCATGAAAGCACTTGAAACAAACAGGTCACCCAATGTTCTCAAAGGACAAGTGTGTGACCACTTTGACCTTAGATTTCCAACCTCCAACACTGTATGAAACTCTGATTTTTTAGTCACCTATCTCAGTAGTTTGTTATGGAAGTCCTGTCAAGCTAATACGGCGGGTGAAGGACTGTAAGACAAACAGTTTAGAAATGGGGGACGAACAAGACCTCTTTTCATGATGAAACTCTTAACTACTAGCCTTACTTCTAAACTGTTTGGCAGGATGCTTCCACCCACCCCCACCCAAACACTCAGTCTCTGCTTTTCCCTAATGTCCCATCAGTTTCTATGAGACCAATATCTATCAGATCCCACATATGAACTGGCATATGTACAGTTGGCTTTCTGTGTCTGGCTTATTTTAATGACCTCTAGTTTTATATAGATTGTTGTAGATGGCGGTCTTTCATTTCTTTTTTTCTTTTTTCTTTAGTCAAATCTTTAAAGAATCGCTTATTTAATAGTATCTCTGTCTGCCTCTCTCTCTGTTTACACCAATGCCAAAGAACTACTTGGTTTATTATGAATAGAGAATAGTTTTAAGTCAAAGATCAAAGAAATCTGAGTGTGGAACTGGAATCTACTTTCCCAAACCCCCTTGTCTTCCAGACTCAGGAAATCAACTGATAATTTTATTAATTAACTTCCTAGTCTAATCATTATCAATTTTAGCCATGAAGTTCAAAGCCCTACAAAGGCTTAGACTGGTGATATGGTAATAAAAACCAGAGTAGTTACCTAGAAAGGAATGAAAGTAACCCTTACTATGTTATTTCTTAATCTGTGTGCTCACATATAAGTTTTCTTTTGATTTTGGTTTTGTTGTTACTATTTTGATTTGTTTAAAATCAAATCAAGGTGTGTGTGTGTGTGTGTGTGTGTGTGTGTGTGTGTGTGTGTGTGTGTGTTCCATTGTGTAGTTTAGGGGGAAATGTCTTGTATTTGGTTCCATAGTTTCCAAACTCATCTTCCAATCATGAGTTTCTTTTAGAGGCTCCTTGATAATCTGGGGTGAATATGTCACTCTGCACAGCCTTTGAAGGACATAGTTCTTCATGGTTGGACTTACCAGGTATAGCTTGATGAATGCTCATTTTGACACTAAATCTCCCTAGGTTATTCACTAAGAATCAGGAGCAGTAAGATAATATGCCTACTGAGCAGTGGTAATGTAGCTTGATTCTTGGAAAGGCTTTGAAGTCTTAGGTTTATCTCCCATTAGCTGGATGAGCTAGTCAAAATACCTCAATTTCTCAGTCTTTGAATCCCATCAAAATGAGGTCTGGGCCATACGCATGCCAATGAACACAAGACAAAGAACTCACAGAAGCTGAGGAGGAATCCAGTGTTATGATTGTGAGGTGACACTCAATAATGCACTTTATCCATACCCATGTCTGACTTCAGTTCCTCCTTCTGTGACTGTTGTCTGCCACATTCTTTTTTCAAGTTCCTTCCCATCAACAAAGCCGGAAGGAAAGCATAAACAGGATAGCTGAGACATGGAATACTCAAGAAGGGAAAGACAATGGTCTTATGCTTGAGCAATAGACCCATTTTGGTGGTAAAAAAAAAAAAAAAAAAAGTTATTTCTTCTGCTATGCTCCCAGCCCTGCTGGCCAAGCTTCCTCCCTTTGTCTTTCCAGCACTAGAAGGCTGATCCTAATCCCTAACTTCAGTGTCTCCATTAGGATTCACTTCTCAGCCATTGTTTGCCCTCTTCTATCGCTTATGTCCATGAAAACTGCTTTTGAAGACTCGGCTCTGACCGAGTTAAAAGAATATTAAACCTAGAATGATTTAAAAAAAATCATGAAATATGAAAATCGATGAACACACAGGGATTTGGGACAAACAATTGGTTGTAAATTGGGTCATTCTCAGGGAGAACCCCTAGGGGTAATTTCTAGGCATCATCCCTGGTATCTCCATCACTGACTCTGGTCATCTTTCTAAGATGGTCCATTCTAAGGAGTGTGCACCTTGATCTGTGAAGTACCCGTGGTTCTCAGCCGTCCTGAAACAACCATGATAACAAGCTGTCTCTTAAACAAGTGTATGTCTAGGAGGGGTAAAGAACAACATGAGCAGTCTAATTAGAGATACTTGTCATCACTAATGAATGATGAGGAATCATCTGGAAAGTTCTTTGAAGTCTCTCAGAAATGTTATCAACATTTCAGAAAAGTTGTCACCTGTAAAACTACTATGCCATGGGTGACTCCAGTGTGTCTTGAGCCTCATTGTATTCCATCCTAAAACATGTTGGCAAGACTGACATTGTTATATCCACTTTACAGAGATATGTAAAGGGCTCTCCAAGTCCACACAATACCAAATGTCTAAACCTGGCACAATACAAATTTACAAGTCACACATGTCCCCCAAAATTAGGGAAGGCATGAGTACAAACTGAGGTAGACTTCACAGTATGCATCTTTTCCTCAAGAGTTTACTAGTATCCACTCTGTTCAAATTGTAAGACATCACTGTCAGTGTTACAGAAACCTATCATTCAGATACTAAGCTTTTTTGTTTTTTGTTTTTTCAGTAAAATTAGAAGGAGCCACAATTGTCAAATAAGCTGTGAGCATAAGCAAAAAACCCACTATGAGGTTTAGATATGGATGCTAATTCCTAGACAATAGTTTTTTCCACATTCAAATACTTGCAATTCTTAAGTTTTCTCTCTCTGTGTGTATATATATGTATATGTATGTGTGTGTATGTGTGTGTGTAGTGTAGGGGAGCATAGATGGCATGTGTGTGCATATCTAAGCATATCATATATGTGCATTTAGGTTATATAAATAAATTCAGTTAGTTTGGAGGAATCTGAACCTCCATGATTATCAACTGCACATAAAATCTAATGGCAGCTGTAACTTATGTGCACCTCTAGTTCCTCTTTGCATTTCCCTTCTTGTGGTACTGGGAAAGAGGAGAGTTAGGAAAGAAATGCAGGCATTCCTCAGGCCCCACTTCCCTAAAACATGTTCCATCCAATCTTTCCAACTGTCTGGAATATCCTTCTCTACCCCCACCCCATAGCCCTCAGATGCAGTGCGAAAAGTCGGTGGGTAATTGGGTCCAGATTGGAGGTGTTTAAATATTCATGAGGCTGGCAGGGGACTGGGAGGGGGCGACTGTCTAGAAATGGGGGTAGGGGCTACGGGAAGTGATTAGTCACTGGAATCTAGTGAACAATTCTGAGAAAGGGACCCAGGGAGAAAGAAGAAAAAAATTGGGTGGGGAGTGGAGAGAAGAGAGAAGAAGAAAAAGGAGAGAGGAAAGAGAAGGAGGGAGGAGAGAGAGAGAGAAAGAGAGAGAGAGAGAGAGAGAGAGAGAGAGAGAGAGAGAGAGAGAGAGAGAGAGAGAGAGAGAGAGAGAGAGAGAAAGAGAGAGAGAGAGAGAGAGAGAGATGTGCATGTGCGGTGAGCAATAGCTGTGGACCTTACAGTTGCTGCTAACTGCCCTGGTGTGTGTGAGGGAGAGAGAGGAAGAGAGAGGGAGAGGGAGGGAGGGAGGGAGGGAGAGCGCGCTAGCGCGAGAGAGCGAGTGAGCAAGCGAGCTGAAAAGAGGTGGAGAGGGGGGGAATAAGGAAGAGAGGAGGAAAGGAGAGAAGGCAGGAAGAAGGCAGGGGAAGATACCACCATGCTGTGCTGTATGAGAAGAACCAAACAGGTAGAGCTAAAGATTTTTTCACTTCTTTGCTGTTGTGAAATTACCGGAGTACAATATTTTCCCGTGAAAGGCAGAAAAAAAATTTTTTAAAAAAAAAACTGCTTCTGCCCTGGCATGGTGCTCTGGTTTCCTTAGCATATGGTAACTGATGGTTGCATCTCAGCTTTATTCTTTTCTGCCTTTCATGTTCTGGTTTTTGGGATGCTGCTACTAATTAGGGTGAGGGTAGAGAAATATGCCGGCTTGGCTGGAAATATGATTCCCCTCGCCTATTAGAAAGTGCTCAGCGGCTAGGTCTTTGGTCCTGAGGGTGTGGATGCAGAAAGGGGTGTGGGGACGATGCGGGCTACATCTACGAGATCAGAACGCTATTCTTTAGATTATTTGTGAAAAACGTGGTTTGGGGGGAATTATATTCACATTTCAGCATTGCCTGTTCCGTGATTCAAATTTTCTCACACGTGCTGCGGAAGATACCTGATTTCGTGCTTGCATGAGCTTCAAAGGGCGCAGGTGTATGTGGGGAAACTGTGAACGTTTTAGTTATTTATTTAATGAATGAATGAAACTGATTTAGGAGATTTTTAAATTTAATTTTATTTTTAAAGAGAGCCTAAAGGCAACAAGGGTTGGGGGAGAACTGGCTACGCGGAGGGGGAAAATCCCCTTCCTGAGATTGTGCGCCAGCTGGTCCGGGAAGAGGGTGGACCACGCCCCTAGGAGCTTTGAGCTTAGATGGGATGGGAAAGGGGAGCCGAGCCAGTATTACCTGTTGGAAACCGGGCTTTTTTCTCCCCCCTCCACCCCCTTCCTGTGAGTCTTTCCTGGCATTAGCAGTGACCAGAGGTGTGTTAGTATCCTGGAGGAGGGTGACTCGGGTTCATCAGGAGGAGGGACGCCTCCAAGATGAGCTAGAATCCCAAGCCTCCCCTCCCCTCCCCCACCGCCTAGATATTTCCCCCCCCCCGTTTATTTCAAAATTGCTCACTTATTTCTTGAAAGACGTTTTAGAAACTTAATTGAGGTGAGGGTGGAGAGATGTGAGAAGCGGATCCTGCAGGCATCCACAGTGAAGTAATGCTCTCTAAACGCAGCCTTCAAACACTTCTAGGAGCACGTTTGAGTGATTTTTAGACAAGGTTAAGAAAAAAAAAATGGGTGTGGGGTTTGAGTGAGTGAGTAAGTGAGTGAGTGAGTGAGTGTGTGTGTGTGCCTGTGTGCGAGTGTGCTCATTTCAGGGTGGGGTGGGATGGCAGTCTTGGTTGTAGAACCCCCTGCAAACGGATTACCTTAAGGACAGGGTGCAAGAGAGGGGCATTTGGCATGATTCTTGTGCAGGTATTGGAAATTAGACAATTTGTTCTACACTTTCCGAGTCCAAAGTGGATGGAGGTGGGTGCAGAGGAAACAGCCCTTCAGCCTGGCCACATGTAGCCAGCGCCCTGGAAGGAGGGTTGGGGAGTGGGGAGGAGGAAGGATGAGGGAAAAAAGAGGTAAAAGCTAGAGAAGAAGCAAGCCCACAATAAACAGACACACAGATGAATACATGCAGATCCTTGGTTAGGAAAGGGTGAACAGAGAAAAGTCTGTCAAGGCGGGGTTGGGGGGGGGGGGTTGTTGCTGGCTGTATTTCTCTATCTGTTCTTGGTTCCAGAAACTGATACTTCCATTGGAACATTTGTAAAACATTTATTCCCATGTCTTCTTTCATTTAAATATATGAAGGCAGCAGATACAGGAGCCAGGGGTTAAGCACACCCTCAGCAAAAGGTTGGAGATGACTGCACTGGCCAGCTGGTAAAATACAATTTTCGAAGGTGGAGCCTGGAGGAGACCAGTGCTATTCAGTTGAAAGGCTTGGGTTTTGGAAAGAAAAGTGTGCTGGCTGACAGCTTGTTCCCACCCTATTTTTATGCATGGGAGTATCCACACATCCCCTTCAGTAAAAGGAACCAAGCAAGCTTCTTACACAGGGAATTGGGGCTAAAGGAATTCCCTCCCAAAAGGAGGAGGACAGCTGCTTCCACTGGCTTCCTCTCACTGACAGCCCGGAGCACTCACTCTGATGTGGGAAGTGATGAGGATGAAATTACGTGTTTAGGGACTTGTAGGAATTTGCATGTAAATGTGTATAGCAAGCACATACTTCCCGTGCAACCATTACGCATGTACTCTGTATGGATTTCACATGCCTCCCTGGGCTTTCGCATCACTGATGCAAAGGAGGAAATGGAATGTATAGAAATGGTCCTCTCTATCCACATATTTTATGAATAGGTTCTTAGGTATGAAATGGTTATGTGCTCCCGTGTAGCAACATTATGTGTCATTTGCATATGTCAGTATTGAAGGTATCATTAAACCAGACAGAAGGAAATGGTGTCTTCAGGGCGTGGGCTCCTATTGCATTGACTGGTGTTCATATAGTATGGATACTTGAGTCTCGTGCAGGTTTCCTTCTGGTGAAATCACCCTCTATCATTTCCAGTCAGAATCTAAGCGTTTCACCCCTTCTTCTGAAAGGTGTTCATCATTCCAGCTCTTAACAGGGATTTAAAAAAAAAAGAAAAAAGAAAACCAAGGCACAGACCTGCAAAGGTCTAACTCTGCCACACCCATGAAATCCAGCAGCAGTGTGGGAGGGGGACTGAGGGCCTGCACTTCCTTCCCCTTCCACTTGAGCAGCAAACACAAGCAGTCTCAGACATTTCTAAGTTGTAATACATTGTCAGTGGGTGTGAGGAATACTTAAGTGATTTCTAGTAGCCATTACTTACCACTGTGCATTATTTAAGCCAAAAGAAGGATGGGGAGGGAGTCTAGAAGGGAGTCGGTGAAGGGGGGTTAAAATAAAAGAATTCTGGAGATTTTATTGGCTCATGATTTTCAAATATCTTGAGGCTGACTTTAAATAGCTCAATTACCATGCATATTGCAGAGGATTAAAAACTTGCAAGGTGTGATAGTCTACAGAGGGGGAAAAAGTGAGATGTTTCCTTTGTTTAAAAATAATGGCTTTAATTTGTAGCTTAAGTGTTAAAAAATTACCCTGCAAGCCAGCAAGCAGACCTGTCCCCACCTCTCACTCTGCTGGCATCTGCCCCCACTCCCTGACAGCATCGGGAGGTGTGGAGGAGCCCAGCCCTGCTGCTGGGTGGGGACCATTCTTTCTAGTAAGAAACTGGATTCCTGATCAGTCTCTCTGAGCCACACCCAGTGTCATCCAGGGACGTAGAGAATTGATTCAGTGGAGGTCTTCTACTTAATATAATTGAAACTGTCCATCTTTAACAATCATGGTGTCTCCATATGTTTCCAACATTGAACAGAAAAAATTATTTAAAAGGGTTTTTTTTTTTTTTTTCTCCCCTTCCCAAATCATTGGGACTTTAGAGAGCCTTTCCCAGTTTGTGGTGAACTTAGCGATGTGGATTTCTCATTATTAAAGTTATACCGTGCCATGTGCACAGTGACCCCTGATCCTTCATGCTAATGAAGTGCTCTGAATGTCACCATGCTCCCTGCCTATGCTATGCTTGCTAGCTATGCTGAGGCAACTGGAAGAAGAAAACACAGGGTTAATTTTCCTTCTTGCTGAGCTGGAGAAAACTGCAGAAACCTCCTTTGATGTGGCAAGTTAAGGGCAAAGTTCCTGCTCACCAAGAGGGAGGATGGCCCAGGGTCTTCTTCTGTCATCCTGAAATTACTAGTGACATGCCTGGGGCAGGATCATTCCACAGACTTCACAGTTTTACTTGGTCCCATAGGGAAGGGGCGGGGCGGAGGGCTTTCAGCCAATCATGGAGCTCCGAATTAACTCATTGTACTCACAGCCCCACCTCCCTCCTCAGCACTGGTCTTATTGACTTTAAGAGACATCTAAAATTTTTCTCTGCGAAATGAATTTCAAGAGAAACCTCTCTCAAATTTTATAGAAAGCAGGTATGGCTTTTAACCCTTTCACTTCTCGGTTAATTCTAAGAGAGAAACTGTCACTTGTAAACCAAAGAGGGTAAATTTGGTCAGCATCCTGCCTCTTGGATTATGAAGTGTAGACAAGTTGTCCCATATACTGCCCCACCCACTTCCCTTAAAGGGTGTTATAAGAATTTTCTCCAATCCGGACAGGACTTTTCCCCCCACAACTGCCAAGGAAGACTTGCTCTTTTTTCTACTAGAGATGTTACTCCTGTTCACACTGAGGTCTTGCTCTTTTCTGAGTTTTCTCACCGACTCCTGTCCCTCCCCTCGAGATCCCTCAAATGTGTGAAGTTTTTAGCTGGTTTCCCCGTGGCCCACGAATGTGCCTCATCTCCTCTGTTCTAGACTCTTCTGACTGCATGCCCATCTCTACAGGTTCCATCTTACTTCCAGATGAGATGGAACAAGGTTTCTAAAAGCATCCCATGCTCGTGTCTCGCCCACCATTCACTATTGTACCTACCGTAAAGAGGCCTCAGTTCGCACGACTCCACAGTCACAAAGTAGCATTTCAGGTCAGCAGTTAGCTTACATCTTACTTGGATGCTGTGGCATGCCTTCTGTTACTCTGCCGTCTGTCTTTCCTGGATAATTCTTCCAACACCTCCTGTCCTCAAACAGGACCTTTAAAAACTCATGTAATGCCTCTTTTCACACCCTTTTCTGAGGACAATGGCTTTCCATCTGTCCTCTTGGTTTTTCTGTCATTCCACCCATTAATGCCAGTTCCACACATTCACATTCAGAGCTTCAGCCTTGTCCTACAGTTTCCAGAGGTCTATCTTGACCTCTGACCTATAGAAGCTTTTCAGAAAACCCCACTTTCTCCTGTGTGCTGGATCAGGTGTCCTCTGGTTTGGACCACTCTTGGACTCCCTGCTCCGTTGCTTTAGCAATGTCCACCCATCCTCAGAGCTCTAGAAACCTAGGATATGTTCCGAATGTGGTCCTTCCTTCCAATCCCCACATTCAGGTACAGAATCTTTTGACTCTAGTTAAAAAGATGTTGAATCTATTCTCTGCTTTTCCACACTTACCTGTTTGTAGCAGTAGTAACCTTGCTCAGTCTTTTCATTAGCTTTCATTTGGCCAACAGCTGCCTGTATGGACCCCAGTTCCACACATTTTCTCTCTTCAGTCTCCATGCAAACAACAGACAACCTGACTTTACCTCATGTAAATCTGCTCATGCTAATTTCCTCATTAAAGTTCCATAATGTCTCCCTGTTGGCAGCAAACTACCAAGTAAGCCTTCAGCATGCCCAGCATGACCAAGCCCCGCCCCTCTTCACAGGGTCACCGTTAGATACTTCCTCCTTCTCGCCTCCAGTCTTCTGTCACTTTATACTTCTTCCACTGCCTGGGACAGTTTATTTCTCTAACAAGAGTTAGCTCTTTAAATCCACGCTTCCATAAGTGAACCTCTTTGGCTATTTTTTATGAGCGTACTGCATTGTGAACTAACTCTACTTGCTGTACAACATAGTGTTCGTTTTTAAAAAAATATGTACCTGTGTCCAACTTGTAAGCTTCTTGTGAAAAAAATACAACAAAATTTTATCCTCTTTCCATCCATTATCTTTACTGTGGCTACAAACATACAGACATGGCAGACTTCCTTTTTAATGTAAGCAAGCACCAAATTAATCAATTTGTAGTCTGCATTTCTCTAAACTGCCTTAGCTGGATCTATCTGGAGATGTCCTTACCACACTGACCACTCCTAATGACCAATATGCCAGCTCCATCCTCAGAGGTGAAGAATCTCAGTCTAGCTATGGCTACTAAATTCTTGCATCTCCATGTGACCTTTTTTTGTATCCATGATCCTTACTTTGTCTTACACCTATTACAAAAGACCCTGTGTTCATCTTCTTCTGCTTGTAGGTGATCTATTTATGCAGTATGTACCTTTAGCATGTGATGAAGAAATGAAGAAGAAATTTTACCTACATTTGAAAGTCTTTCCTTTCCCACTGAACTACCTGAATAATAATATCTACCCACTCACATCACATGTGGAGCTGAAGGGAGGCTGAACAGTAAGCAGTCTCTTAAACCTGTGTTAAATATACAGCAATTGGCCATTTGAATCTATTTTAGTCTTGGAGATTTCAAAGGATTTGGATCCTGGTGCAAGCCTATGGCATCCAGGATGCGGAAGATTGCACCCACATATTTCCATGACTTCAAGTGGTCTGTTCTAGTAGCCTAGTTGAGATATCTTTGAGAGAAGAATCAAGATTTAAAAAAATTGTAGGTGAAGTTCATGTTCCATAGTTCATCCAAAGTTGTATAATGTTTCTCAGCCATGATGCCTTGTCTTGTCTCCAATTGGTGCTCCACCCTCTTTGGCTTAGAGGTTTCTTGTTCCTTTCTCCTTCCCTGCAATGCAAAAGATTTTCAGATTAGTGTACCAGTTTCTGCTAGAGCTTGGTGTATGAAGCTATGAGAGAAGAACATTAAGAAAAAGTGTGTCTTGCCCACCTTTCCAACTTTCCAATGCATGTTTTAGGTTAACCTGGGGCTGATTTGGCATTTAATATAATAAATGCCTAGTACAAAGTGGACTCTCACTTGGCATATACTTGATGGGATGCATGCAGGGATGGAGGGCTCAACATGATGAGATCTGGGGAGAGATGGTTTAACACCAAGGGCATTCCTGAGTACCCATTCAGAGCAGACTGGGTATCCTGCTCAATGCTATTGGTATTTCTAGCAGAGTGGCTATGGTTGAAGTTACAGTTCTCTGTCCTATTTGGTTAGAGTGGCATACTTAAAGTCATTTTGGATTTAGTGTGAGACTGTGTAATTTCACATTTCCAACCCTCAATTAGTTACAGATCTTGATTTCTTAGATGTTCTTTGTTTAATGTCCTGTTCCATGTCTTTGTAGTGGAATAAATCCCTCCCCTGGGTTCTAGACCTGGCTCTGACAATTGCTTGTCCTGTGATCTTAGGTAAGTAACTTAATCTCTTTGAGCCTCAGTTTGTTCATCTGAATTAATGGGCATAATAAAAGCCTCCAAATCCTGACTCACTTTCCTGACTAGGTTGGTATGAGGCTCAAATAAAGTGATAAAAATAAAAATATCTTGTAAACAATGCCTTTTTTATTCTCCTTAAAGTCTTCATGGTGCTACATAAACAAGAAGTACCATTGCTATCTGTATAATGTGTGTGTGTGTGTGTGTGTGTGTGTGTGTGTGTGTGTGTGTGTGTGTATGTATATGTATATATATATACCTACAATATACCACTTGTATTCTCTATGAAATATTAACCACATGAATGGATGAGTGCATAGAGGATCTTTATCATTTATCATTTATTTTGAAAACCTGACTGACAAAATTCAGATAATTATCAGGAACATGAGAAATATCCACTGTTTCCCCCCCCCCATTTCATATGCCAATCTCATCTCCATTTGCTGTCTGCTGCTTGCCCTGACACCCTCACCCCACACTTCACCTCCAAACTGGCTTCTGAGTGTTAGCACACATGCTGTGCTCACATCCATCACATGAGGGCCCAGCCAGGCAGAAGAGGGTGGGGGAAGGTAGGGCTTCTCTGGAGCCTGAAAGATGGAGATGCAGCCTGGTTGGCAGCTCAGCAGATTCTCACTTGGTACCATTTTTATAATGGTTTCAGATCTTTTTGGTGTGCCACTAATAATCCTTGATCACCAATGCATGGAATCCTGAATCTTTTAAAACTCAACTCTAAATGCTATTAGTAATCTTCTCCATCCCCAGGATCTCTATAAAAAACAGTTCAGTTCTCTTGTGTCCATGGTTAGGACTGGGAAAAGTTACCTGTTTAACATAACAAAATTTGTCAAATTTCACACAAAGCAAATGAATTCTGCAACCCTACTCCCACCCCAGAAACTGACTTTTATATTTGTAGAAAATATTGGGAATTATTTTAAAATACAATAATTAGAACATGTTAATACAAAGATTCTGACTCTCCTAGAAGCCAAACATTTAACATAAGAAAATCAGTATCACACATTTTACATAAATGATCCCATAATGGCTTATAATAGAAAGTATGCTAGTGGTACCCAGGAATAAACTGCTGTTCAGAAGAAAATAATTTATTCAGTTGTTCATATAGTTTATTAATGGTTAACATCACCTTTAATCTTTCTCTGTGTGTGTCTCATCTCTTCTGATATTTATGAACCTTTTGATTAGGTATAACTACAAGAATCTGACTTTAAGTATCCATGAAAATAATCTGTTTGAAGGAAACTAAAGATCCTATGAATTTAAAATAAAATTAAATCCAAGACTATAAAAGCAATTAGTGCAGATGTGTAAATCCTAACAGAAGAAAAGCAAGGCCCCTCCCCCCTAGTCTTCTCATTTAAAACAGTCAGTTCCCAGGACCCAGTTTCTCTCCTTTGATTATAATGATATGGAGAGAAAAGGAATGAGAGAGAGGGAACAATTTGTTGGTCTTGTTGCTTGGATCAGCTACTACCATTCAGACAGTTCTCTCTTACTGTATGAAAGCCTAAGGTACATAGTTGTTTCTGGAAGCCCACACCTGTGGGAGAGAGGCAAAGCTTAGAAAGAGTCTGCCTGTATTTCCACATACCTACCACAGAGCAGCTACCTTGGTCAGGAAGGCTCTGCCTCAACTGTGGTCCATCACTGATTTTCCCTTTGGGATGCTGTTAGTTTTGCTGCCTCTTTTACTAATCCTTTATCCCTTCTGTTGCTGTGATTCAGTACCTGGCCCAAAGCAGCTTAGGGAGAATAGGATTCCCTTTGGCTTCTGGGTCCAGAGGCATAGACATAATGATAGTAAGGCACGATGATGTCAGGAAACCATGACAGCAGGATGAGCAGGAGGCTGGCAGATCAATCTCTCATCCATGCACAAGAAGCAAAGAAAGAGAAGCAGGGACCACTATAAACCCTGAGATACCCTGTGATGCACTTCCTCCAGCAATGCCTCTCTTCTTAATAATTCTACAACTCCCTCCAATGATAGTACCAACTAGGGACCAAGCTTCTATACACAAGTTTACAGGGGACATTTCTCAATCATACCACTACAATACCCTTATTGGTAGGTTTCTAAAAGGAAATGGTTATCTCACAGATAGTTGATTTTTTACACCTGATAAAAAGGTTGGAACTAATTTCTATGCCTGGAGATGACAAACACTAGATTTCTACTGTCTTTTAGGAGCCTAGAGGCACCAGGTACCAGGGTTCAAAGAGGAATCCAAACTGTCATATGTTCTTGATGACATAGCTTTGTTCTAACTCTTTAGTTTCCAGAATCACTCTATGAAATCAGTTCCTACCTAAGAATTGGGCAATATTGGATGTAAAACAGATTTACTCAATTTATACCAGAAAAGCACTACTCCTTGATATTAGTCATCTCATTTTGAATGTTCTTGAATTAATTCCAGCAATCATCACCATATTTATCTATTTTTAGCGGATTGGCACTTTCTGAAATATTGAACCATTGTCTCCATATGCACTAGTTTGCTCTAAATGTAGAATGTTGGTAATTAGCCTCACATCTATTATTTGTAATCCCTGTTCCAATAGCTATTTAAAATGTTGTTTTTAAATGGAAATTGGGAAAAAGAAACCCAATATCTTCCCATTAATGGTTGCTTAAAAGAGCTCATGAGACAAAGACAAGAATAAATAAAATGAACTTCAGAGCTTATGCAAACCCAGGAATCAGCACTAGAGCATCTTAGCATAAGGAGCCTAGAAACTTAGCTTGACTATCAGTTGTCAGAGTGTATATCCTCAGCCCATTCTTACCTCCCTGTGGCTTACAACCCAATTCACCTAAAGAGATATGCAAATTTGAGGATGCAAGACCTCAGAATAGCTAATCCCTGAAAATGAAGAATATAATTCTATTCTAATCCCTCTACTATCTGAAGAATGGGAATTTAACATATTTTCAGTTTTTTATTTACTAAATTTGAGGTTCATTTCTCAGATAATTGTGTCTAGTTGTTGTATATTCTTTATTCTTCAGGGTAGTTCCCTTAGGTTATCCCGACTTTTAGTGTGTTTGTTGGTTATAACAGAAGAAAAGGAGTTGGTGTTGAGTAGGTTGAAGATGTTGGGGATGGATGTTACATTTCAAAGTCCCTCCACTTTAAACAGAGAAAAGTAACATTTTATGTGAATGGGAAGAAGAAATAAATGGAAATTTATTATAAATGCTTTCATTTTATCTTTATATAGAAATGTGGAGAACTTTTCTTCATAATCACAGTTTTCTGGGATATTTATTTTTAATTTCAAGTTTTAAAAAGTATGCATGAAGGAGAGAACAATATTGTTTCACTAAAAAATAACCAACTTTTTATTGAGTAGCAAACTGGTTTAAACATTTTTGTGAGTCTCTTCTGTAGGATTTCTTCAGTACTCAAGAATTTGTGAAAAAACAATTGGAAGGCTGGGCTTATTTTTGCTGTGATCTGGAAAGTCAACTCTTGGACATCTGTGCTGGGATTGTACATTTGTTCAAATAAGTTGTCTATTGAAGTTTCTTGAGGGCTTCAATTGCTTTGAATTCAGAGGCATAAAGTGATCGACTATCTTTTACCTTAGAGGACAAGACTTAATATCTTACACATTCCATACTAGATTTGACCTTAATTCCTTAACCTGAAAGAGGTGAAATGGAGAGTTTGTACAATTAAAAAGGTTGCAATTATAAAACAGAATCAAATGGTTTTCTAATAAAATATTCCATAAGAACAGTGATGATCACAAATAATCCAGATTCTACTCCAGAACCTCATCTTAGAAACAAAACACCCAAGAGAAATAATATTCAGAAAGCAAACCAAGGATATGTATTATAAATGTGTTCAAATATACTTCTTTATTTTGAGTCTAAATTCATATTTAAAAGAAAAAAATATTGATCTTTGAATAGTAATATAAATGATTACGTTGTTATCATAAGAACCTTTAGCAACTTAGAGTTTTCTGCCATGAAACTTAGAGTTTTTCCTGAATCAGTAATCTAATAACACTGAAAATTGACTGTGTGAATAATAAGGGATGAATGTTTGTGTGTGTGTGTGTGTGTGAGAGAGGGGGGGGAGAGAGAGAGAGAGAGAGACAGACAGACAGACAGACAGAGACAGAGACATAGAGATAGAGTTATATATATATATATATAATTTCATCTAAAGTAATAAAAGGTGAACTAGCAAAAAAGATCAACTTTTTTTCATATGAGATTTTCAGATATTCGAAATGTTTTTTTTGTCTTTATTTTAGAAAATGCACTGCATATTCTATAGAAAAACTTAACTTTCCCTTGGACTCTGTCTCACCACCCTTGGTATGAACTGAAGTACTAGCTGTCCTCCACTTCTTCTCATTCTCATTATCACTGCTTTACAAAGCCTCTTTTCATGGTTAAATCTCTTCCAACCCTCCTACTGGAATGGAGAGTTTCTCTCCACTTACAATGATTTCACCTACTGTTTTGGTTCTCCAAGGCTGTCCCACACCACCACCATCCCTAGATTTCCTGTAGTGTGTGTGAACTCATCCTTGACCCTCATTGGGCAGAAATTTACATGATTATCATGTGTATTTATTTGTACCCGATCCCATAATTAGCTTACAAACATTGAAGATTATGTATACCTAGTATATCATCTGGCTCAAAACGCATTGATTAAAATATTGATTAATATATACTCTGTGGTGAACTCTCTATTAGACTCGAAGATGTTGCACAGTAGAGCCTCAGGAAGACATATGGAACTATATTATCTGACCTCTTTAGAATGTTCAAAATTATGAACAATGCCTCTCTCGAGTCTATTTTCTTGACCCCCATCATGTACATTTCTGCCAGAATTTTCCTCTGTTTTGTTAGCATATCCTTGTTCAACTTCACTGTAGCTTCTTACTTTTTTTCTATCAATCTGCACAAACGTTGTTACTAAGTTTTTTTTTTTTTTTGTCATTGTTATGACATAATGCAGGGCAGGGCACATGAGAGGTCTCACCCATGGCCACACCTCTCATGTGGATCTGTGAGCCTTAACCTGGAGAATTCCCAGTCTCTCCAGAGGTTACTTTCTAGAGGCTTTCTTATTAACTGTCCCTTGGAAATAAGCCCTGATCTCTTAATTAAACTATTTTCTCATCTAGTCAGGTAATTCATAAACCAGACACTCCAGTCTTTTCCATTATCAGATTCTTATGGGCACTCCTAGTTTTTATGAAAACAGAAATAAATAAATTAATGAACAGATGAATTAATGAATAAATAAATAAATATATTAAGTATATATTTACCCCCCCTTTCCTCCATTTTCTACCCCCAAGCTGTTCTCATTCAGCCTCTCCTTCTTCCCCAGTCATCTCTACTGCAGTCATTGATGGTAGAATCCAAAAAATATAGTCTGCCTTTTAGTTTGCCTTATATTCTCAATAGAATTTTCATTCTTTTTTCAGAAGCCAGAATCATATCTTAAAAGTGTCTTTCAAAATGTGTGTCTCTGACATGTTTCCTCTGACCCTACAATCCAAACCAAACGCATAATTACCGAGGCCCTTTAAACTGCTACCTATAGGCCTTTAGTTCTCTCATTTCTTAGATTCAGTCTTTTCTGGCCATCGAATCTTCTTACTTTAATTTATAAGACACATCAAGAGCGACTTCTCTCCAAGCTGTTTGCATATGTGGCTCCCCAAGCCGAGAATTTTTTTCAACTCTTCACTGAAAGGGTTTTTCTCATCTGAGCAGTGTATGAGTTACTTTGGAAACACCACATTTCTTCTGTTTTTAAGGTTGCTCAAAGTCTGAATCAGAAGAAATATTTTGTTGACCTTCTTGACCCTAACTACCTTTCAAACTTCCAGGCTATCTAATTTATATTAGATTTATTGCAGTCTGTGGTGTCAATGAATGGTGTACATTAATTCATTAACCCCTTTTTCTTCCTCAATGCTCTTTTTTTTTATTAGAGCCCCCCTTCGACTCCTTATCTACATGACAGGATTGTTACTCAAGTGCGGTAATCCTCTCTCAGTTTCCTGCATACTACTCTACCATACCCCATGGCACTATATGCACACCTGCCACTATCTCTTTCTGAAATAGAAATTCTGTTAGAGCAGGAGTCTTGCTTCATTTACTGACCATGCATAGACTGTGACTGGTTGGGTGCCATTAAATAGGAGATAAGTAAACAGCCCATAAAACTGAACAAATATTAGTGTTTAATGAAGACTGTAGCATGGCAAAATTTGGTGAGTACTAAGATGAAGGTTGCCAAACACCCACTGATCAGTCATAGAAACTGCCCAATTCTGACAGTCCGTAATAGGTTGCCTAATAGATATCTCATACACAGCTAACACTACACAGACCTAGATTTCACCCAAGTAGGGACAGCTAGCTGCCTCAACAAATAACAGTCACCATTTTGTAGAAGGGTTTTTTTGTGATCAGAAATACAGCATTACTGACACTACCAACTACTATCTTACTACAGATGCATAGTCACCTTGAAATGCACAGCATTGTTTTCTCAGTCAATAATTCTGTATCTTAAACCAAGTCCTGAACATTCTACACATTCATAGCATCTGAAACTGTTAGGTTTTATACTGTTTATGCAGGTACCCTGTTCAATTTGCTGTTTATTATATGACCTATGGTTATATGCACAACCACGGGTCACATAATAAATATATAGTATTATATAAAATAAATATGTAAATAATCTGTTTATAGGCATGTCTCTGGTACTCATTCTCAAACCCAGTAAAACAAACTGAAACTACTAGTAGATTTTACCAGGAATGAATGTGTAGGGGTAGACACGCCAATGTTCAGGAAGTTGATGGTTTTCCAATATACAATACCTCTTTCACATAGAGAAAAGATCTCTGGGAAGTGGTATTGAGTTTCATGGGACTCTGGTGAGGGGGAATATTCTCTTTTCTTTTGTAAACACAGTTCTGAGACTCACAAAGGAAGACGAATATTAGGACATTTAAAAACTAAACAGCTCTCTGACATAGAAAACAAATATTCTTTTTGTTTTTTGTCGATCTGCAAGGGAAACTAGTACTTCTTAAGAATCACCCCCTCAGGAAGTGATAGTGTAAATTTTAAAGCAATAACTATAAGAATAAAGAATCTCCAAACTAACTGCTTTTGGAATATATTGCATATGGAAGTCAAATTTGGAAAGAACCAAAAAAATATCATTTTCCTGTTCAGAGAGCAAATGATTACAAGAAAAGCAAGATGAAGCTGATTTAAGATGAAAAAGCTGTGAGTCACCTTTCTCGGTTGTGCACTTTTTATTTTGGTAATTGTGTGGGAGGTGGAGAAGATGTATGAGTAGTTTGGGATGCTGAGAAAGTAGATTAGAGAGGCATTCAATGTTGTTGAAATTTATTTGGTGAGATCTGGTAAAACTGAGACAAGCCAGTGAGAGATAAAACCACAAAGAGCCATTTACAGAAGAAAAAAGTTTTGTTGTTTCTTTGTTTGTTTTTCCATCTGCTTTATTGACCCCACATTCCTCTGCCTCCAGTCTTCACAGATTATGCCTTTAGGTAATTGTCAGAACAGAACCCTGGGATGAAATATAAAACTACTTCCAAATCCAGGCTCTTAATTCCATAGTCGATGCTTACATTGATTAACATACCACAGGTTCAGGCCACAATAAATGCACAGTAAGGTACCAATGGTCATGTGATGTCCAAGGATTGACCAACAAATTATTTATTTCAATTAAAGCACACTTAGGCTGCATTCTGTGGAACTTGGGGTGGGTGGGGGTTTCCCAAGACTCTAGTGACATTTCTGCAGGTCAGCGTCTAAGGAAATCAGACTAGTAAGATGACAATTATTTCTAACCTTTCTTCAAAGAAGCTGATAAAAATCCTCCTAATGTTAAAACTGATACAGCTTCCTGACCTGAAATAGTTTTTCCACCACTCCTTGTAACAAGATTCTACTTCCAAATAGTCTACTGAAATATCACGCATTTTACAAAATCACTTCCAATTGTTCCAACCTCCCAGTGTGTTTCTTCACGTATATTCTCTATAGTGACTTCCATAGCAACTTCTTAGTTCTTTTGCCTTTTTCTACACAAAACATACATTATAAAAGATATATAGATCACACATGTGTGTATGTATATATATATGCCTATATAAACTACTATAATTTATGTATGTGTACAAATTTGTATACACTTATGCTTTTGTTCATGTGTGTGCACATGCATATGGAGGATAGCAGTCAATGTCTGATGGCTTTAAAAATTGCATTCCGCCCCATTGTTTAGGTCATCAGTGGTTTTTGTGTTCTTTGACAAATTCCTGTATGCATAAAAATGAATTTTGGTCATTTTCAAGCCTATTACTCTCTTTCTTCCTCTATCTCTCCCATTGAAGCCCTTCTTTTCTACAAGACTCATAGGGTTTCTCACTAAATTTAGGACCCACCAATGAGTTAGAGGTTGACCAGCAATCCCTGTGAATTTTCTTGTCCTTCTTCACACATCTACACTACCATGCCCAGATCTTACATGGGTGACTGGGATTTGAACTCAGCTCTCATGCATGTATAGACAGCACCTTACTTGCTGAGCCACTTTTCCAGTTTTTATCATTTATAAGTTTATATGTAACATAATTATTGTTTCTTTAGAAATATCTCAAGTCCTATCCCTAAGTTTTCATCCTTTAGACTATACAGGGCACTGAATAATGTATGCACATACTAGGTCTATTCCTAAAAGCCAGTTACTAATATCTTACTAAATCTTTTAAGGATACACTGACATCTTCACTAGCTAATGTATAGCTAATGCTAATTGCTCCCATTGAATAATAGAACACAAAAGTGCTTATGGATTAGTAGCTATTCAAAATTGCTGTTTAGTCAAGTATACTCTTGGCTTACAAAAAAGTATTGCTCAACCCCTCCCCCAAATATTATATGGTTTAAATATGATGCTTTGGATAAGGCAAAGTTTGGTGGTCCAGGAATCTGTTTCAGCAACCTGATCCTGAAGCCCGCTGATGATCCTAGAGAGTGGAGGTTTTGGAACATTAATGTATGAGCAATCTTCCAGAGAGCATCCATATTGAGATGGTCAGTGCTCAAGGACCTTAATCTTGGGCCAAACTAGAATTGTTTCCTGTATCAGTCTTAATCCTTTGAAGGAGATATAATAAGATTATGCAACAGATCTTTGGAAGCTTCATATCTTTGCACTTTAAAAACGTATGTCAGACTTTAAGTGGCCCATTAATGAACATGGTTCTTTTACAAATGGTGACCACAAACTATTCTGTTGTTTTTTGCCTTTTGGCTATTATTTCTATATTAGTCTTTTTAAAATAAGACTCTATTTTCTGAAGTCAATATTATTCTCAAATATCGTAAAATATATTTTGACATGATTTTATTAATCTGTCTAGCCAGTTTTAAAAGTTTGGAAAGTGATGTTTGTAAACAAAATGACATTTATAGGTTTAAAAATTTAAAATAGTACAATCCCCAAAGATTTTAATGATTAAATGAGTATACACACACACACACACACACACACACACACACACACACCTTAAAGCCTGACTGGCATGTAATACACATTTAATTTTAGCTATAGCTTATTCTTTTTGGTGTTACTACTGATCCATGTTAATAAGAATCATATATCTAGGTATCTTTTTGTAGTTTCTCAGAAGACTAGTTTCTGTATTGAGTACTGTGCTTGTGTGTGTGCGTGCGTGTGTGTGTGTGTGTGTGTGTGTGTGTGTTGCATGGAGTTCATTGGACACATAATTGGTTCCAAAAGAAAGAGTTATCAATGCTGCTGGTTAAATTCTGTACATTCTTGGCCCTCAACACTCCTTAGGACTAAATGTATTGGTTGTCAAAGTCTGGAAATCAGGCATAATTAACATATTGTACATTTGTGGGCAACAAAAAAGAAGAGGGAGGCTGCCTTGCTTAGGCTGGGGAGGATGTCCACTCGGAGGGAGCTGGGCATAGGCAGCACTAGAGCCTTCAGTCCGTTATGCAGAGAGGCAATACCTCTACTTAGAGTTATTCTCAGTATTTGTGTCATGTGTCCTGTGGCTGTGCTCCTGATGGACCCACCTTCTATCCAACTGGTCTCTTGATTTTGTTTCCCCAGACCACTTTTTCTTGGTTTCTGCTTGTTTTGAATTCATTCCTATGGCCTTCCCATCGATGGCATGTACTCAAGTATTATCCTAACTCAAGCCAGGTTCTATTGACTCTTGGATTCAACGCTGTCCAGAAATCAGGCCTGAAACAATAGTAATTTTTATCTGGTTAATTTTGATAATGTTGGGGCTTTGGTTCTGAGTGCTCCCCTTATTAGAAAGGCTTGTTCACAAGAAAAACTCATGACCAGTTTCCCTTAAGTCCTCGAACATCTCAGCTATTCAATCTCTTCAAAGAAACTCCTCATTGCCTTATACAAAATAGCACACACCACGCAATCCTCACCTGTCCCCTTTCATGCACTTCCATCTTTAACTCCAGCCATGGCTTCTACTCTCGGTAGTGATCTATTATATTCTCCTCACTCACGTGAGAGCTGGGTTCCATGACTCCGGGAGTGACGTATGTTTGCTGGAACCAACTGCAATGCCTGACATATATGAGAGATTTAATAAATACACATCTAATGCTGAAATGCACGTGTTTAGAGCCTGCTGAAACATAAGAAAAAGCTAAGACATGCAACTACTAGAGAATCTATTCCACCTCTCCCCATGCCATTCCTGATTTCTGTCCCTTCGGGATGACTAACAGTGTCTCAGATGTTTCTTTTAGTCTATCTGTCAATGTAAGATGTGTGATAGACTGAATTGCCAAAGAGGATTGGAAAAAAAAAAAAAAAACAATTGGTTCTGCCTACCACTATAAAATGCTTATTTACTTTTTCTTTTACATCCTAATTGTTTCAATATTTGGGGAGGATTTTCCTGCTGTGATAAATTTATACTCATTAAATTGTCAAACGTGACTGTATTATTTATTTATTTATTTATTGCAGGCACTGCTGGGGAGCTGCTTGCTTTTGCCACTGGCATCATATGGCTTTGACTGATTATTGCATTTCCCCCGATAGTCTCTGGGCAGAACTATCAGGGTGATGAATGGTAGAGGTAGGAGGAGGTCAGACTCTGGATGAGGAAAGTTAACAAACCGGAAGCAGTAAGTCTGGCACCATGAGACATCCTTAGCACTATGATAAAGCATCTGCCTATGTCTCGTTTGCATTCTGGCATAATATTCAAAGGGTTAACATTTACAACACACACTCACGATAAAACAAGCAAGATCTTCTAGAAAGGATTTATGTTTCCAAGTGAACAGAACAATCCTTGTGGTTCCTGGCTGTATTATGACTCTAGCTAGTCCTCAGGGTTGTGGCTAGAATTTTATAAACTTCACACCTGTGCATTATAAATGTGTATAATTTTTTAAAGTAACCCATGCAGGACATTTGGAAGCACATGGAGTAATGTAGAAGACCTGAAGGATGAAATGTAGGGATGGAGCAATGGCAGGTACGGTTCCTGTGGCTGCTCTAACGATGACCTCACTAATGACCTCACTTCACTCACTTCCCAGACCTGCTCAAAGCCCTACCTCTACCAAGCTTTTCATTTGACATGGAAGTTACATGGTGGCTCTGCTAATGTGGGGTGCATTCAGCAAGCCTTAGTCCAGTTTACAGTTTTGATGTGGCAGGAAGATACAGAAGCCATTTAATCCTTTATCTTTCCCCAGAGAGAGAAATACCTTTAAAGTATGTGTATAATTAACCCCCATATATCTCAATGCATTAATAGTTCCATCGATCTCTAAGTTTGAAAAGAATTTAAAAGCTATGTTATATGTGAATCATTTATTTATTCATTAGGAAACATTTATTAAGTACCTAGTATAAAGGTTCTTGACTGAAGCCATTCTATTCAGTTAGAAAAAGAGATCATAACAGTGTCCTACAGTACAATTAAACAGTTAACTGTTGTTGTTGCTGCTGCCGTTGTTGTAAAAGTAGTGGCTGTGGTTTTGCTTTTTGAGACAGGGTTTGCTCTGCAGGGCAGGCTACCTGTGTAACCCAGGTAAACATTAAACACACAAATTCTCCTGCCTCTACCTCTCCAATGCTGGGATTACAAACTCTTGTGTTTATTTCCCAAATTTCACTCTCCCTGGACATTCTCTGAGCTATTGTAGAAATGGCACTAAAAAAATCATATGTTTATAACATATTGATCTAATTAACATATTAATATATCAATAATTAATATATATGTGGTATATATTCCACAAATAACATCCCAACGCCTCTACATGTATCTCAGAACACTTGCCTCTGCTGGGTATTAAAAGAAGCCTCAACAGAAATTAAGCCTTTCCTTAGTTTTATTTGTATAGAAATATCCTATCTTTAAAGTAAAGCTGGAGTATTAAAATAAAATTTTAATGTGGACAATGCTTATAAATATCTCAAGTAAGATATTTCTTAAAGCTTCTCAGCAATGACCTTAGAAAGACTAGAGGCATTACAAAGTCTCACAAAATAGAAACTGTAATGCATGCAAAATTGAAAATTCTGGAATTTAGAGACTTGAGAAATTCATATCTTAGGTGTACAATATGGTTAATTTTCATTAATCAGAAGTTTGATTTAGTAAGGATTGATTAAAAAATGATAGACTAATTTTCAGACTTTTAAATCCACCACCACACACGCTCATTGGACTGTGCCCTCTTATAGGATTATTCTTAAATCATGACCTAAGAGTCTCCTGTTTCTCCATCATTGCCAGGAAGCAGAGACTTGGTGCCAAGGCTAAGTCAGCCTTGGATAAACAGATTGTCTGGCCTCGGTCACCAATCTGTCCACTGTTGGTGACCTATAAAGATTTTTCCTGAAGGCAGCTCTGTTTGTGTCAATTGTGTGTGCACAGTGGAAACTTCCCAAGCTGTCACTTCCAGGTTTGTTGTACTTATACAACTACTTAGTATTGCTCTCCATCCCTCCTCCTCCCTCCTCCTTCCTTCTCCTCGTCCTCCATGTTCTTCTTTGTGTGAATAAGGTGCACCATTTGCTCAGAGGTTGGAATCTAAGGTCCTCAAGATTATACCACTTTAGCTTCAAAATGTGTCTGTTGTGTAGGGAGGAGTGGGGTAGTCATTGCAAGTAGCCAAAGGAAAAGGAAACCGTCTAGCATTTTATATTAAACATAACCTTCAGAAATATTTGCAGGATTCAAGTTAGCAGGCAGCCATCTCTTATAGACAAAACAGAGCTAGGATTAATCTTTAATATGAAAGGCTTCTCAGTTGAGACTCATTTGCAGGTTGGCACCATATGGTGATACAATTTAAGCGTTCTTACCCTGTTTTACACATTAACAACCAACTTGTGTTGTCTAGACCACTGCTATGGATCCGAGTCTATTAGATGCCTTGAAGTGCATTTTGATGGGGCAGTAGGTTAAACTCTTCATTACTGTGCATGGGTGGAGGATGCTGTCCAATGAATGATCATGCCGCACCTGAAGCCTCACCTGTTGAAATTCTAATTCCCAGTGTGATGATCAAGTACTGCTTATGAGCCAGAAAGCAAATCTCCAACTACATCTGCCAGCTTTGTGACCCTGGACACCCCGGAGTCCAGAACTCAGAAACAAATTCTGTTGTTTATAAGGAATCTGGTTTCCGTTGTTTTTGTTATGGCAACATAGACTCAGAGAGGAGGAGGGCTGATATTTAGTACATGTGTACAAACAATCGAGAAAATAGCAAAACAAGGTTGTTGATTAAAGCAGGACTTCTTGACATTATTTTCCATTCATGATCCTTTTCCTCTAGGAAATCTGTATATGACCCAGTACATAGGTTTGTAAAATGAATATACAAATAAAGCATTTAGTGAAAATGAACTGTAAATATATTTAAGACAATTCTTATGCATATTACTAATCACTTATTAAAAACAAAAGCATTTTTTCTATTAGTAAGATAACGATTTATGCTCATTTACTTTTATATGAATAGTTGCATCTTGGCTGATTATTCAATACAGTAGAATACAAAGAGTGCTCAATGCTTTTCAATGACGATCAATATTTTGATGATTTTCGGTGATGATCAATTTCCGAATTCCCAGTGCTTGAAATGCCAGTTCACAGCCATACAACATGGTAGAAGGTTGGTACAGCTCATTTCAGGAATCTTTGAAATTCTGTCTCAGTCCCAAGCCCAAACTCACTGACTCACTCAGGTCAGCAAATCAAACAGGAGTGCCTGAAATCAAGTATTCTAAAATAATATAACCCCCAAATACACAAATTCAATACTTTTATGATAAGGAGTATAGGAAAGTAGTAAACTTCTATAACTTGGTTTTCTGTAATTAAATCTATGTATTCTGTAAGAGCAGAGAACTGTGTGCGTGTGTGTGTATATGCGTGCGTATGTTATATATGAAACATATATAACATATTTATATTATATATTATATATCTATATTATGTATTTATTTAAATACAATATTTACATTATATATGTTAAGCAAATTGGAGAAATATATATTAAAAACCTTGAAATTCATAATATACAACCAACTCTAGTAATTTTAGATGAGGTGCTTTAGTCAAAGTGTAGTGTGATACAAAGTACCGTGAAGTGTGTTTTAAGCATGGCTCCCATGACGTCAGAGGATGTAGCACTGGTAAGAGACCACTAGACAACTGGAACTCACTACAGGTTTGATTTTGAATGACTAACCTGGAGCTGGCAAATGTTGGAAGACCCCTCATTATCACTCAGTTTTTCATTCCCACTTTACAATGGTAGGGTCTAACCCAAAACTCCACAAGTTTACATTTTAAGAAAAGCAACGTTGTGAGAACCCAGTGAGAACTCAGCCCTTAGCAAGGGATCCCAGAAGCTCTAAAGAGAAGAAGACCAGAAAGATGCTCAGGAAGCAGAGAAGCATGTGAGAGTACCTCTTTAACATTGAACATTTAAATCAAGACAATTCTCCTAATTTTCTCTGTGGGAGATAGGAAATTACCATAATTTCTACTTTAGATTTATAGAATGAAAATATTTTTTGGTAAAAGCAATAAACTTGAAACAAAAGCTGATTTGATAAAGAATATTTAAAACAAACAACAAGGACAACAAAAAGCAAGCCTAACTTTTCCAGAATGCTAAGAATAAATGAAAGCTCCAAAAGAAGTATTTACTTGGAGGATATGATCTAGAGGCAGGGTTCCATGATGCAAATAACTCCAAGGGTCACTGAGAGATGTCATAACTCCAGTTGACAGAGACCTACCAACAGTCTGTGAGAAAGACATATTTACTGCCCCAATCAATGGAAGAAATATTTATTGAAATAAACAAAAAGAGGTGTCAATTGAACAAACATGTGGAATCAGAGCTGTCACTGAGGAGAAAGCTTCACAGGATAAGGATCAGCACTTGAACCTTGAACCAAGGTGATCAAGGAGGCTGAGGGTGGAGAATGGGCTGCTGGCTCTAGAGGAAGGGGACAGTGATAGCCCCTGAGTGATCAGTGCAGTAAGTGGTGAGGGGAAGGACACGTGCAGGAGAAATGCGACCCATGTTGGGAAACTGGACACTCGCCGGCTGCAATCCTTTCAGCATATCACAAACTGAGTGACTGATGTACAGTAGATATTTATTTCTCACTGTTTGGGCATCTGGGAATTTTAAAATCAAGACACTGGTGAATCATGAGTCTAGTGAGGGACTTATGCTTTTCTGTTAGCATGCTGGCTGTTGTGTTCTCACATGGCAAAGGACAAAGAGAAATAAATTCATTCATTTTTTTATACAAGGATACTAATTCCATTCGGGAAGGCTGGAGCCTCAAGACTTGATTATCTTCTAATGGCTTCCATCCATTAATACTCTATAAAGGGTTCAATTTCAACATGAATCTGGAGGAGACACATTCCAAGCACAGATGGATGGATGCAGATGAATAAGACTATAGCAAGAATTTTGCTCCAAACTCACTGTGAGTGCATAAAAACCAGTTCCCTTTGCCAACAGACTTCAGAAAGAGCCAAATGGATCCAGAATTGTGCAGAGTATAATTTACTGGAGACTTAGTAATAGAAAGATGGCCTTGGGAGACAGCAAGAAGAAGTAGATGCTCATGACTTGTGTTGGAAATAGGAGACTTATATAGTTGGGACAACAGTGACTTCATCCAAGCTGAAATGTATCTGAGTTATCTTAGGCTAACATCCAGGAGACTACATATCCTTGTCACTGACAGGTCCAAGTTGACCTTAATATTGCATAAAGCACTCCAAATGTTTTGTTTATAGTATTCTTGGAAATTCTCTTTCTTTGTCTCTTTTTTTCTATTTCTTTGCCTGTCTGCCTCTGGCTGTTTGTCTCTGTCTTTCTGACTCTCTGCCTCTTTGTGTGTGTGTGTGTGTGTGTGTGTGTGTGTGTGCGTGCGTGCGTGAGTGTGTGTGTGTGTGTGTGTGTGTGTGTGTGTGTGTGTGTGTCATGCATAATCACGGTTTAGATGATAAGGTATGTCATACAGAGTCCATACAAGAAATCCATTCTATTTTTCAAGCTGGGAACTGATGTACATTAGAGAAGAGGGGAGAGGAGAGGGAACCCTAAAAGACTGAGGAAGTAAGTCAGTGTAGCATGAAAGGGATAGTTTAAATGATTTAGATTTCTAGTGAGTTCCTTGTGAAGAAATAAACTTGAAACAGAAAAAGATACAGAGAGGACCGAGGAAAGTTCTGACTTGGTGTGTGTTCTGAGATCCCATCACAGTTCTGAGCCTCACTAGTTTTGCAGTGATGAAGTCTTACATGTGTGTTCACAGTCAGATGGAAAGACAAAACCTTCAGAACTTACTGAGTATGAGTGAGTGAAGCAACACATCCCCGTGTATTTCATTTGTGACTTGAGGTAACATCCTCTGGAAAAGCCCTTTGATGTGACCTTTGTAGGACAAACTTCTTTCATATGTTTTTCACAAGACTTATGAAGCAAAAATCCAGAATTAGATTTTGGTGGGAGGTGGAGCCATTTGAAAGCTTTAACCCATCTGGGAACATAACAGGAGGATACGTGGCCCTCAGCCTGGCGTTACTTTTGTCTTCACATCCCTCACAATGGTTTCGTCACTGGGTATATGGTCAAGGAAAAGACCAGAACTCCTCCGAGGATGCACTGGGATGTGCTCTAAGTTAGGTCCATCACATCTGAGAGAGCATTAATGTTCATCCTTAACCAAAACAAGAACCTCAATACTGATCAAGCATACACATCAAGTCCATGATGCAGTGTTATTCTATTGAGTTGCCTCTCTGCCTATTTAGAACTTACATCAGGTAAACATCTGAAGTCCCATTCTTTCTGTAGCCTCCTGGAGTCCATCATCTTTTCCCAAAGCTCATCTTTTCCTTTGAATCGCCTTCGTTCATTTCTTTCAGCTTCAGTGATATTTCTATGAAAGCTCTTAATCACACATTTACAGCAACTGTCCCTGGTGCTTCATTCTGAGGGCTGCTGCTTTGTGTCAGTCGCTTCCAATTTATTTGCACCACACCTAAACCATGTCTATTTTTATCCATCTCTGTATATTTCTCTTCCCAACTCCTATCTACTATTCAAGAAATGATTCTTTAAAAATAAGATATTTTAACTAAGTTACTAATAGTTTGCAATTATCTCTCGCCCTTTGGTAAGTTTTGATAACATTGACCTGCCATGATAAATTGGTAGATTGAATATTGGTGTGGACCACCATCTTGAGATCAAATACTACTAAGTTGATAGGGGCAATTTCCTAACTTTCTGGTGATAGAAGTCCCTGTGTAACTTTATATAGTTTTATCTCACGTTTGGCTCTTCAACATCTCTCAAGGAGATAGTCCCCAGCCAAACAAGTCATGAGGTAAACTGAAGGGTCTTGACAGATGAGCCATATTTTCAGTCTGTCACTAGATTTTTATACCTCATCTAGAGGAACACTGAACACCAAGGAGCACCCACTTTCCTTACATTCAGCTTTTTAAACAAAACGCGGCACAGCTTTTCGGCCTCAAAGAAGGCTAGAAAAATTGAGGACTGGTTTCCATTTTCATGTTGTATTTTATATCAGTGGTTCATTAAATGTAACCTCTGGCACTCCAATGCTTGTCTTTACCTGACCTGTGTTTTCAGGTTCTCAGCACTAAAGGGTTGGGGAGGACTAGACTGACTAACTCAAACCTCCTACTCAGAGATCCCTGGCCTTCTTCCTACTCTTGGTTGTAAGTTGGGTTTTCCAATCTTGCCTCTGGCCTCTGGGCCATATCTTTGAAGTTCCTGCTCTGTATTGACCCTAGGGTCTGGGTAATTTCATCCAAATGTAAATATTGCTACCTGGGCAAAATTAACATTTTGGTCTCATTCGTGTTTAATGCCTTTTCCCAGAAAAGCAGACCCACTACTGACTTTTAAATGGTCTTTGAACTTTTAAAAATGAGTGACAATTTTTTTCTAAAATATGGGAAGCACCATTAGAGAAGAAATAGTGGCTATTTTCTCTCCATGTTTATTGCCCTTATACCAAATCCACTATAGGCCCTTAGGCAGGGTTGAACTGGTATGTCCTTTTTCATGTAAGGCTGGAAAACGCAGACTAATGGATTCTCATGGGTTGCAGGTGTTTGTCATGGTATATAATCTTACACATTCCTCTCATTCATTGTATTCATTCTAACGTATCAACTGGCCCCTATGTGTATAAAGCAGAACTCATTGGTACTTACAGTAAAGTACTGAATAATTCAAGTATTGACTAGTGTGTTCATTTTCAATATGGTCTTAACTCTCTCTCTCTCTCTCTCTCTCTCTCTCTCTCTCTCTCTCTCTCTTTCTCTCTCTCTCTCTCTCTCTCTCTCTCTCTCTCTCTCTCTCTCTCACACACACACACACACACACACACAAAACACAGAAAAAACAAGCAAGAACAACAAAAAGTCCATATAATCAGCTGCAGGAAATGGACCAGCAAATGTGAGTTTAACTGAAAAGTTCTTCTTTGGAGAAAGACACTTAAGCAATATAAACTATCTTTAGTAAAGAGCCTGCCTTTTTCCTGGAAGATCCCAGGAAATGATGAGCAAGCCTAACACTACTGTGGCATTCTTCTCTTACAGTTTGGCTTTTAAAAACTCTATTTTACTTGAACACTATGTTTCTGAGTCAAAAGAGTGCTTCAACAAAATCTGCTTTCCTGGGGGCAAAACCAATCTTACCCAGGAAGGGTTTCAGAAACTGAACACTGACAAAGATATTTTTTCCCTCCAGCAGAAATTGTTCAAATGGCTTGAGAAAGAAGCACAATATGATGTTTATCTGTGTTTACAGATGTTTAAGCAGTGCCCCCTTCGCAAGGTCATGTGACTACAAACAGCATCTCGGTAATTATATCTGCTGCTGCAAAAAAGCAGATGTGTAAATTGGTAGTTTCTTGGGGGAAAATAATGCCAAGTCCACTTTCCAGAAATGGACACAGCACAGCACAGCTGCGACACACTGCTTGGAGTTCTCGGTGCTGGGATGTGCCTACAGTTGGAAAATATGAGAATTCAGTGAGATGTTCAGCAGCAACGTCTGAAGCAACTTCTCTGGGGAGACCTAGAAAACCATTCTACTGATTTGATACATTGTTTTATTCATTAGATTTAAAATTTCTCTGGCAATGGTGGACAAACCTTAAAATTTAAAAGAGATGGCAATCATCTTTGTTTCTAGAGTTTTTTCAGACAAGGACACTGTACACTGGGTAGAGAGCAAGATGAGGAGCCTCTCAAGCCCCGTGGACCTTTGAGCAAGTTCACTTTAGATGTAAGCAAGGTTTCTATGAGGTCTGATTGTATCAGAATAATGAAGCTTTTGGCCTGTGAATGCAAGATTATGTTTTTAATATACCACTAAAAGGTCTGGCAGGAATCCTGAAAACCGGAGTCTGATAGCTGGTTTCATATACCTCTAACACCTTGGAGGTAATAAGTCAGATGACAGTTTTCCTGCTATTGAATTTATTGTCTTTGTAGCAATTTGCTTTCCCCCAAGATGCATGTTGACAATGAGTATGAAGTAATCAAGATTATCCTGAATGCTTAAAGAACGTCATTCAGCTCATTGTAACAAAACAATTTAGTAAAAAATGTCTGTTACCATAGATTACGTCACCATCATCCTCACCTCCTTCACTCTGCATAAATTCCATTTTGCTCTTAAACGATGCCAGTCAGTGTGTCTGGTATGCTGCACTAGGATCTAGCTCTTGCCCCCAGGGTGAAACGCACCCTGAATGAGGGTTATCTGCCCTCTCTACTTACTGAAACTTTGTAGAAGACTAATAGGTAGCCTATAACTTAGTAGATTTGATAAAACAGTGAAAGTCAATTTGCATTTATATTGGATATTATATTCAAAGAAATTATGCAACAGGAGCTTTTCTCCTGGGGCAGGAAAGCATAATCTTCCCTTTTCAGGCCATATTCCTCAGCTATTATGAGCCCATAGTCACTACACAGAAGCACCAAACCAAGTCTCTGTGATTAAAATGTAGCAGAGAAACCAGCTTGTCTGCTAATCGGTATCTTTCAGGCCCAGAATGGAAGGACAATAAATTGAGACTTGCCTAATGCCTTAGGCGAAAGCATGCCTTTGACACTAATGATCTAATTCAGTTATCTAGTTGGTCCCAAATTTACCTTTTCTCATTCAGTGTGACCAAGGGAACTCAGAGGGTCTGAGAGAGCATGCGTGGTAAAGAGGGCTAACTAGCTTCAGCTCTATCACTGACTAACTCTTCAAGCTTGTTTCCCTAGCTATGAGATAACATGGCCTTGTGCTTTTTTTTGTAATTGGAATTTAAAGTAAGGAAACAATTGTTTCTGGTTTTCATTGGAAACATTGGAGTGAAGTAGAATATTCTTACTTGGTCAATACAGCCATTTTCTATGTATTCAAGGGAACTGTTTTCAAACTCAGTGTGGTTTAGGCTGCAGCCAGCCCTCAGTGTAATCTATGGGTCACTGACTTCAGTCAATCAAAAAAAAAATGCATCTGGGTACTTCTGAGCAGAGTCCTCTCCTCGGCAGCCTTAGGGGCAGAATGAATGAGTCTTTTTTATAACTATATTAGTTGACACTGAAAGTTACAAACCCGTGATATAAATGGAGGAACATTTTTGTTAATCTGGAATCTGGTGGTGGAGGAAAGCATTTAGTTTATTTAAGCTTACACTTTGTGACAATGTAAACTTCCATTTTCCAGGAAGCAATGGTATCTTAGTGGAACAGCCTCTTTGGTGAAAAGCTTGATAGGAAAGACAACTGTTACTCTTGAAACTGAAACACCTTACACACTGTAGTAACACAAGACTGTGTGGGAATTTCTTCATCTATTTGTAAAAACTTCAAGCTGATCCAAAAGGGAGCTGGAAAGCTGTGTATCACTTATGGAAAAACATGAAAATAACATTGCTGGCTTACGGAGATGAGGTCATTTTAAAATTATTCTTACTGAGTTGGTATTAGCATAGATGAATTGTACACAATAATGGTTTCCATTATTATGACATTTTCATACATGTACATAATGTATTTTGCTCATCCTCACCTACCTCTTTCTCCTTTCCTGTGTCCCTTCCTTTGTCCGTGTGTGTGTGTGTGTGTGTGTGTGTGTGTGTGTGTGTGTGTGCCTGCATGTGTGCACCAAGTATACCAATTAGTTTCATTAGTTGTTTACAGGATTATGGGTACCATACCAAAAATTATATCACCAAAGAAAATCTCTCCCTCCCTCCTTCCTCCCCCCTATCTCCCTCTCTCTCATCAACCATTGATTTCATATAAACCATCAGTTAGAGGTGTGCCCCCTGTGCCCCATGTAAGCACTTCCCCTAATCATGACAGGGTCTTCATGTGTTTGTACAGGGGACCACAACTACAGAGAATCCAAGAGTACAAAAGCCATGTCCTGTTGGAAGACAGAATTCTTCATTCATACCTGACTTCACTGGAGGAGGGATGTGTGCATAAAACCACATATACACGTCTCTCCTCTCTGAGCTGTGCTATGCCAGCCAGTTCAACAGCAGTGAGAAGAAAAATTACAAAACAATTGTTTACTTGACCTTGGAGTCAGAATGAGATTCTCAAGAGCAATACCTTGGGAGAGGGCAGCTACACTGAGTTTCAAAGAAAGCTTCTTGCTGCCCAGTTAAATGGTAGAAGGAACTGTTGGGTGAGGAGAATGGATAAAGTGAAGAATGAAGTGAGTAGGCACATGAGAAGGCGACATATTGAAATGTAAGCGCACAGAGGAGAGTTGCAGAGGCCTAAAGATACAGTTGTCATATGGTTGATTCAGGCAGAAGAAAGGAACATTGGGTAAAGGATTTTTCAGCTACCCGCACTACTACTGAGTGACTAATCTGATCCAGAACAGCCAGGGTCTTCTGGGAGTTCCCTGGAAGAGAGAAGAACCCAAATCATTTAGCGGGTTCATTCTTTGCTTCCATAAGTCTTTATAGAGTACTTCCTAAGGCCCACAGACCATACAAGGAACTGATACTAAAATATGAAAAACATGGGGCTGCTGATGGATACGAGGATGATCCAAAATGCTAGTCATCTGTTTGAATTAGTGGCCTTCCTGTGTGGTGAAGTTCCAGCTTAGGTCATTTTTGCCTGCCTAAGAGTCAACCCCAGGGCGAACTGAAAGTCCCTTCTCTTGCCTTTCTCCAGCACTCTGGGTAGTATACCACAAGAGCATGCTTGGATATCCTGTCATCGAACCTTTCTCTTTCTCTCCCACCATACATCAGCCTTCAGGCTTTTCTTCCTGAACTTGCCTTAAACGTCGTGCCTTAGAGTGTTATCTGGGTTAGGTGACTGCTCCCAGTCAGTTGTCACCAAATTCCTCTCTCCTGGCACAGTTTAAGTGTTTCTTATGTTTTGATCTTTTTTCTATTCTGTAATTCATTCTCCTAACAATGAACCTTTCTCTGGAGGTAGAGAAAAGCTCTGGACACTCAGACGAGTAATCAACTAAACACTCTGTCTGATGGTTTGGTTTCAGGGACACCCTGACGCTCATCCTTTTACTCCTGGCATTCAAAATATGTATAAAGTAAGGAACTCACATGACAGTAGGCTTTGGGGAGCTGAGGGAGGGGCTGAAATTAGCCTGCCTTTTCCTTAAGCAAGCAAGCAAGCTGGTTTTGACTGGTCTCTCTGCAGTTTCCGCTCTCTCTTGGACACGCTGATTTTTGGCTTCCTCTCCGTGCTCTGGTTTCTCTGTCCTGCTCCCTACATTTTGACATCTGTTTCCTTTGGTCATCCCTACTTTGCACTTCATTTTCTGTCGCCCACAATGGATCAGGCTCCTTCCGGGTGATCTCATTGCTTTGTTTCTCCGTACTCCTCTCTCAGTGGCTTTAAGAGCCCCCACCTCTCAGCTTGCGGGGCGTGGCTTGGGTCTCCACAGAGCCTACGGATGCAGGGCGAGGCACAGACTTCTCTACCCCCACAGCCTTAGTGTCACGTCTGCAACTAGAGGAGCCCCTCCTCCAATTCCGCAAGCATCAGGGCTTATTGCTCTCTCAGAGTCCCGGGAAATTCTTGTTTGGGAGGTAACTGTTTCTTCCTTGGACTTGGCTTGAAGAACAAAAGCTGGGTCCTATGCCCTAGACCTCTCAGAAGAACAGTGAGGGACAATGAGCTGGACTCCTTTCTTAGTCTTCTTAAATCAGCCGGCTTGCTCCTCCTGCTTATGCATATAGACACCTAAGTGGTGTCAAGGTTACACAGCAGGTGAGAAAGAATGGGAGAAGCTAGCTGGGTCAACTGGAAGCCTGTCTCCATTTTTTTTCCTGACTTGGAGGCTGCAAAGGGCACATTAGCATCCCTTGGGCTATGTTCACCTTTTCCTTCTGCAGGATAAGGGGAGATTATAGCAGAGGGCTGGATGGCTTCTTTACATCAGCAGGTTCAGACCTTTGCAAGCTAAGTAAGAACCTGGAGGATGTCACAAGAGAGAAAGCCAGCTAAGGCAAAACCATGAACTCCATTTGAAAACAATGACCCTTCCTAATTATTAGTATATTTTTAAGTTTTTTTAGGTTTCTTGAGTTACTGTACACAGTCTTTTTTCTTCCAAATTTGGGAAAATAGTAAAAGAAGTAGGTGAATAGAATCAAATTTAACGTAGACATAGCGAAATTTAGGTATTGTGAGGTTCCCTCTTAGCCTGTAAACACCGGCATTATTCATTCACCCAATAACATGAATGAATTTTGGACACTAGTAATGGGATGTGGCTGTGTCATAGACTGTACATAACATCACACTCAGAAATAGAAAAGTAGTGAAAAGCCTGGCAACTTCCATGGGTCCCCGAATAGGAGGTGGCAACTGTGAAAGAAACTAGGATCCCACAGAAACTACTGTTCAGAAAGACGACACTGTATTGGCAAGCAGGATGCTGATTGGAGCTAGAATTTTTTCCCTTTTTGCTGACCTCTGGTATCAGCATTATATATAACATTATATATATGTTGGCATATCTCCTTTATTTTTAGCAATCTGACTTTCTTCCTCCACCTAGCTTGTGATCATATACTTCACATATACTCACAGTGTGACTTTTTGCGTGGTAACTGGGGCATTCCTTTAGAATTCTTCCCTCCCGTATGGCAGAGGCTTTGGGAAAACTGATTATCTGCTGACTAATGAATGGTGTAGTGCCTGCCTTTGGGAAGAGCTGGTATCAGCAAGTTATCAGCTGGCATCTGCAGGATGATAGTGGCTATTTGACAATGAAATGATTCATTTGCCACTTCACAGGCCCTCTAGTAAAGGTACCCTCCACTGCAGGGAGCCAAGCACCAGACCATAGCTGCCAGGAGGTGTTTTTCCCCTTCCAGATTGGTGATCTACTGGAAGTGGCATATTTTCTGCTTATGGTAATGCATATAAACAACTAAGTATATGCAATTGCGATAAAGTCGGTGACAGTAGAGGCCAAAGTCCAGGGAGGAGACCCCATCCATACTAGATTCTAGAATTAGATCAAGAAGCTCAGATACTTCATTTTCTAGGGAAATAGAAAATCAGAAAGAAAATGTACATAATCATTGGCTGTTAGAGCTTTGATGCTTGAGATGTTTGACTCATCAGGTAGGCAGACTGAATTCATCGGAGTATAAAGACTTTCTCAGGTCTCAGGCAGGTTGGGAGGGTCAAGTAGACAGCCTTGGATACCTGTTTTATGATCCTGGTCTTTTACAACTCTCCTCTTCCTCTTCCTCCTCCTCCTCCTTTTCCTCCTCCTCCTCCTCCTCCTCCTTCTCCTCTCTTTTACCACCTCCTTCTCCTCTTCCTCCTTCTCCTCCTCCTCCTCTTCCTCCTCCTCCTCCTCTTCCCTTCCTCTCCCCCCTTCCTATATTACTCATTTCTCTGAATCCAATAAACAGACAATCCTTGAAAACATCTTCCCATGTAGAGTGCTACTCTAAATGAACTGTGGATTTCTCAAAACAGGTAGTGTAGATGACATGGCCGTGCCGTTCACATCAATGTGCCCTGTTTGTTAAGATGTCGATCCTGATGCAGTAAGCCTGGGCCAGGTTAGTCTGCACTGAGAGCAGCCAGTGCCAGATATTCCCAGGAGTGCAGGGGCTGCTGGTCTTTGTGGTCCTGTAGTCTGCCTGCCTTTCCTCTTTGCTTTTCTTTCGCACAGATGTAGCAGCCTTGGGAGATTTAAGGAACCTTCTCCGGTCCTGTTACCAGGTCATAGCTCGCTTTGCTAATATGGATGCCTTTCACTGCCTGTCCTCAGCCAGGCTGGAGATTGTTAGAAGTCATCTCTAGAGGCAGGTGTCTTGAGCTAAAGGGTGTGATCTTTTATCTAGTGACTTAGCACCATTTAACTTGGTTCCACAAGCCTTTCGCACATAAGCAAAATATGATGGTGAAAGGCAAGTGTTTTTGTACGGCGCGCGGGTCCTCCAGCTGTTGCACAGTTTTTCCCTCCTGGGTGGGCACCTACTGTGCTGCTAGCCCACAGGCCTGACCCTTCCGCTGGGGCTCTCTCTGCCAGTGTTTCTGCGTTTCCCCACCAGTCACTCGTCTCTGTACTTCCTCGCCTTACATTGTGTCATTAACTATGTGTCTAGGGGCCATTGTACATGATGTAAGAAATAACTGGGCAAAGGCTCTCCTAAGGCAGGCAGACTTCAGTGTTGGCCATTTCTCAGTTCTCTGAAGCTTGCTTACCTCCAAAGGGCCTTTGCCATAGCCCTGTTCCGTATTATAACGTACTCTCAGGATATAAATCTCAAAGCATCATCTGACTGTAAATAGTCAGAAGGCCTGAACCCCAGAATCAGGCAGCCAAGGCCCCTCTAGCTCTTCTTCTCATTAAATATGGAATCTCCCTAAGCATTAATTTTCTCATTTGTAAAATAACATTACTTAACTCATATATTATAATTATAGTAATGTCTACTTCCTACATATCAGAATTTCCATGCAAAACCTTGGCTCAGTGTCTGACAAAGTGATCAATGAATACTCACTTTTATTGTCCACATCATTATTATGGCAGTTTTTCTTCCATTCAAGAATTTATAGTAGAGTATTGGAGAGGAAAATACATGAATAGCTTTAACACAAAACAAATGCAGCTAGAGAGACTATGGGAATTTAAAATAAATTTAATAGCCTATTCCGGAAGTTGGCGAACTGGTGTGTAACCTCACAATAGCTTTTACATTGTTAAGTGGTTGAAAAAAACCTAAATGGATCAAAATACATTTGGTTCCTTGGTATTATCTAGAATGTACTTATTCCCAATTCATAAATAATTTTACTAGAATAAAAGCATGCTCATTGTTAGGCAGTGTCCATTTTTAGGCTATAACATACTATTGTGATAGACTTGAGTTGTTGAGGTAGGGACCATATGGTTTGGAAAATTAAAAGAATTTTTTTTAAATATGTAACTTTTGCAGAATAAATATGATAACTCCTGGTCATATAAACTGTAGGAAAGCAAGAAAGTTCTCTAGGCAAGGAGCTGGGGGTTGGGATGGCTCAGAAGGGATGTGAAGACCTTTGGTGGACATGCAAGTTAGAGATCCCAAGAAGGGTTCTATCCATGAAGCATTGTCAGTGAGCACACAGACCTTCGCTAGACTGGGGCCTATGAAGCATGTGAGGGTTTCTTTGACTGAAGTTTTGCTCTCTTAGAAGACTAGGTTGAGCCTAAATTCCAGAGCAGTGTATATCTTCTTAGCTTGGTAAGCAATGCACATACTTTTAAAAAAAATTGAGGGGAGGGAGAGAAGCTTACTATGATAAAGACACTGTTCTATTTTATTCAAGTTTAATGTAATATGATGAGTGGAAGACAGACCAAGAAAGGGAGATTCTTAGGTTGAACTTTATATGGAATATTAAAGTGATAACACCCAGTGTAGTTTTAACTCTTAAAAGATGGAAGCGGTGTGCTCAGACAGAGCTTCAGGAATGTGATCAGTGGAAAACCAACAACAGAGAATTCTCATCCAGATTTCCCTTGAGCTTCAACCTCTAGCTACCCCATTAGTTTTCTGATTCCACACAATGATTCAAAATGTGTGCGCTATGTTTTGGGGCTACCTCTACTCCAGGTCACTGTCACTCTGTTGAGACTTTCTGTCAGAAGTTCAGAGCAACTTTGGTTCACTAGTTGCCCTGTCTGTGTTCGGTTTGGGGAAATTGTGAATACTTAATCACAGGCAGAGTTACAGAAGACCCATGGGGCTCTTCAATCACCCCTCTCTGTCCTTATCCTGAGACACACAAACAGAAGAAACTAGCTTGTGATGAATAAATCAGAATTTGAGAAAGAGTGGTAGCATCCTATCTCATGGAACCAAGATGTTAGGAAAGATCCTGGCTTTCCACCAGCTCACTTGCTCCATCTCTGGAACCCCTTTCTTTCAAGATGGGGTTTCCTGTGTAACCCTGGCTGCCCTGGAACTCTATCTATATAGACCAGGCTGGCTCTGAACTCACAGAAATCTGCCTGCTTTTGCTTTCCAAGTGCTGGGATTAAAGGCATGGGCAACCATGTCTGGCTCTGACAAATAACTTTTCTTGACATAAATATCCCAGAACCAGACAATACCTCCCTGGTTTAGCTTAACTGTTTTGCTTAAAGAGTAAGTTACAAAATCTTTGAGAAAGCCACAAGAATTAATTCAGAAGTTGTAAATTTTACTTAAGAATTCTAAAAACAGATGGGAGGTAATCACCTCTTTCTACGTAGGTGGCTCTGAAGCATGAAATATTTTCTTCTTGTAGGACCACAAAGTGGGCTGGGCTATAATGGTTTTTCACCACAATGAACATCCACTAAAACAGGTAAAGCATTCCTTCAAGAAGCTAGATGACATAGTATGCTATGGGGATGAAATCCTAGCTGGTTCCATTTGTGTTTCCCTATCTGCGTTCTGTATGTCCCTCACAACTGTAGTGAGGACAAAAGGAATAGTTCGTGCAAGGGAAAAGCACTATTGAATTCAGAAACTTGGACTGGAATTGAATCCTCAGACTCAGGAATAAATCACAGAACCCAGCCTTCACTGCTTTTTCTCCTATCTGTTTACTTTCCTCATTTAATTAAATAGCCATGATTTCTCATCTTAACTCCCCTCCCCCATCTCTCTTTCTCTCAGAATTGCTTCCTCTGTTCTTTTCTGCTTTAAAAATTGATAGAAGACCTAGTCTCAGGGCTGCTTTCTACATCTCAAGCATCTTCCCCCATCAAAATCTGCAGGAGGAAAATGAGCCTCATCACTAGTGGGGTGATGAGTTCATGTTGCCACAGCCCTGGTTTTGAAGGACCCTACTTCTATTCTCTTTCTATCAAAGCAAGAATTTTGAAAGGGATGTAAAGCTGGAGTGACGGCTCTGATGAGTCTTTTAGAAGCTGCCCGGTATTGCCAGACACCAGCTATGCCAAAGCTCTATTCTGAACTGTCTCCCCCCCTCCCCCCCCACACCTCTGTGTTTGACTCTGCCTAGGAGGATTGGGGGGAAATCTGCAGAGATGAGAGGTGCCTTGTTCTCAAGTTGGTTTCTCAAATTCTTTGCTTTCTGTAGATATTCCATGCCCAGGTGTCCTCCAATATTTTGTTTCAAATCCTAGCTCTTCTAATTGCTTGCTGTGTGATTGTGACATGTTATTTATACCCTATATCATAGTACCTTCATTTTCTGTTACAAAATCATATTTTTTATTACAGCTCTGGTGCTAGAGTTACCTTAGCTATTATATAAAATATATATAGTAAATGTATTTAGGAATATATATATATATATATATATATATGAATATATATGTGAGTAAATAACAAATATAATAAAATGTTTAGAAGAATATTTAAGACATAAAAGTATGTATTTTTTATTTGTTGTTAGCATTACACATATATATGATTATTACCCCCAGTACTAGTTTTGGATGGGGACACATACTGTTTTTAAGGGCACATAGCTTTGAGACTTCTTATCCACTGAACTGTGAAGGAATGAAAAACAAAATATTTTTCAGATAGTTCATCCATTTTCTGGTGTCTGTAAAATGACAAATTTACTTTGTTTGAATTGTCCTGTTCCATGTCTTTTATAGCTACTCTACATTTCCAAACTTGCAGCTGATATTATAATTGCTACATAGTTGATGATACTTTCTGTCTATTGTTAAATAACTACATGACTCTGCTAGGTGTATAAAATATAAGCGATTGCATGTATGTATAAGATCCATCCTCACTGTAGATCTTCTTGGTAACAGTACATTTACTTACTCTATCTCCCTGGGATTCTTTGGGAAATAACATTATTAACTTTAAAACACTCCATAATGAGTCACATACCATTCCAAATCATCGTCTTTTCCTTTTCGAAATGGTATTTCCAGTTTCGTTTTCATCCTTCAACAAATAGATTTTATGATAACATGCACTCTGGTGATAGATAACATGTACCCTTTCTAGATTAGATACATGGCATTCAGGTATTATTAATTTTCCCACAGGGGTGTGTCGAATGAAGTAAAAAATCTGAAATTAAAATGAATCTTTCTCTCAGGGAAAAACATTCACAAACTAATCCCCCACAACATGCGTAGCATTTGCATTTCTAACTTTATCATCTCTAGTTATTACCACCCATAAATGCACAGAGCAGCTCTCAGAACCGGCTCAGCCATTAGCTCTTCAGATGTACAAGGGCTACAAGCAGATCAGTTGCCCATGTTTAAAAATGGGAATATTTTTGTGTGGTAACAGATGAAGGTCATATATTTGGAAAATGACTAAATTTCATCATCTCCGTGGGACATACAGAGATTGAGGGAATGAGTGAAGTTTGCAGGGAAGGAGAGGGAAGCAGTTAGTGTGCGTTGGGTAGGAAATGAGTGGACCTATTACTTACCTTTGACAGGGTAAGCACAACTCTCTTCCTGAGGTTAGAGAATAAATGAACTGCCTCTTGCATAATTTTTACACAGCTTACTGCTGATACTTTGAAGATACATAGCTCTGCAGTATAGGGAAGTTGAGGAGTGTCCCCTGACCCCCACCTCTGGATGGGAAGACCAGCAAGCCTGCTGATAAATAAGATCTAATAGCCAAACCATCTTTGATATTTATCTTACTGACAGGTTGTATCTTAGTCTCTTGATGAGGTAAACATTGCTCTGAGGGGAAATAGTAATAAAGATGTCAGTGATTTATTTTCATTTGTTTCTTTGCTTTGTGAGGCAGAGTGTCATGTAGTCTAGCCTGACCTTCAATTCGCTATAAAGCTAAGGCTGGTCTAGAACTCCTGGTTTCCTTGCCTCAGAAGTGCAGAGGTTACAGGCATATACCATCATGTCTGCTATGCAAGAGTGATTATAATGAAAGGAATTATGGATGTTTTACACACACACACACACACACAGACATATACATATACATAAACATATACATACACATACACACACAAACATATACATATACATAAACATATACATACACATACACACACAGACATATACATATACATAAACATATATATATATAGATATATACATACACACACACACATACACACACACACACACACACACACACACACACACACACACACACACATATATATATATATATATATATATATATATATATATATATATGTTGAGCATATACAATATGTCAGGGGCTGTATTAAATGGCTTCCATACATGAGCTCATTCAATCATCATGACATAAAAAGGGACTCTTATTAGTCCTCCATCTCACCTGAGACTGACCTGCCCAAGGTAGTGAGCTGGGAGGCCTATGGGAGAGCAGAATTTTAGACTTGTAGTTGTTACTCATGGTCCATTCTCTAAAATAACCAGGGAATATTAACTTTTTATATTTTATTTTAAAAATCACTGAACCAGGTGGGACAAAGAATGGATTATGTCATTTAGAATCTGGGTCACATAGCTGTCTTTGGCTTTCTAAATATTTGGAATATGAATGAGGCAACATCATGTGCTCCTTGCATGACCACGGTGAAGACTGAATTGTCCTCTTATTACACAGGATGGGGAGTTGAGGAAAAGGTCTGCTGGAGAGTGGCTGGATGAACATCTCCAGGATACCTATCCAGCTGCCCGAGGGTTGCAAGTTTCGACACCCTGTGTTCAGTAACACAAGGTGCTATGAGTCGCTTAACAACTATCTGCGGTTGTTTCCCAAGGAACAAGATATAGTGATACCATTTTAACTCCTGTGGGAAGGTTTTACCCCTGGTGGTCATCCTGAGCATGTCTGGGCTACTACCCATTTTTCCTCCACATATATTGGATGACTACTCTTCTCCCTTACATCCCAGTTGTCACTTTATATGAGTTACTCTTTTTTTCCCTGTGACAAAATACCATGACCAAGTTAACTTACAGAAGAGTTTCTTTTAATTTATGGTTCTGGAAGTATAGGGATCTATCATGGTGGGGAAGCATGGCAGCAGGAACCAGAAGCCGAGAGACCACACCTTCCCCAGCAAGCATACAGCAGAGTGAACTAGAAATAGGATGAAGTTATACCCTAGAAGTGAAGTACTGCCTCCACCAAGGCTCCAAACCTAAGCTTCCCCAAACAGTGCCAACAACTGGGGCAACACCTAGTCAGATGTGTGAGCCTATGGGGACAATTTTCTTTCAAACCACCATAGCAACAGAAATTTTATGACCCCTCTATGGTTGGTCTGTGATGTCAGACTTTTAGAAGGCCTGATAGGAAGTTCCTCTTTCTTCCATCTCAGTGATCACCAAATGAATAGTGTTCTCTAAAAGAGCAGAGCCTAACTGTATCTTTCAGTGACTTTGATCCTTGATTCAATCAGGCAACTTGTCCCCATGTCTGCCACACCCAAATGGTTCCTGTAAGAGTTTAGTTTGTTTTTGTGTAGCGTGTTCCCTGGGAAATGACTAGCAAAAACATATGCCTTGTCTTTCTTATACCTAGGTCTTATCCAGCTCCAGTTTAGAGAGGCGTGGCTTAGTATTGATTCCACAGAAATGGCAATATGCTGCATTCTTCTTGAAGGAAGAACATAATTTCTCGCACTACCACACTGCCAAGAATTTCAGGATCTCTCTTTGCTCACACATTCTGTTAGGGAATTGCTCAGTCAGGAAAGTGTCTCAGTTGCCCTATAACTAATAAAGGACTTTTACTTTCGTTGAAATTGAATCAGGTTATAACAGTTGTTGGGAAAGACTTAAAAATTTTATTGCTTCTTCTGATGTTTGATTTATTTTATCTTGGGGGGAAAAAAACCTTCAAACCAAGCAAGTAGGGTGTGGAAGAAACCCTATGGAGATCAGCTGTGACTGTTCTCTTCTACAACTTCCCAGAAAGATGCAAAGACTTTTACGTAAAGAACTGAAAGAGTCACACCCATCCCTCTTTCTCACTTAGATGAATTTCAGTCTATTTCTGGATCCTTAACTTCATCTAAAGCTTGTGAAAAGGCACTAGTGTAAACTTGTTTGATACTTGCATAGTTTTTCTAAAGTATATCGACGAACTAACACTTATGATCACAAGGAGCAGAAAATTTCACTAAAAAGGAGCTTATGTCCGTCCACAGTGCACAAGTCCAATCTGCTGTGGTAGGGAAACTGAGCACCGAGAGCTTGAAGCAGCAGCATCACCACAAATAAGAGGGAGAGATATAAAGACGTTTCTTCAGCTCATTTCATCTTTTTTATGCAGTCAGACCAGGACCTTCAGGAAATGGTCTATTTACTTGTAGGACAGCTATTCTGTCTCTGGCAGCTTCATAAACAATCCTGTACAGAAATGCTCAAAGGCATAAATAATCACTCAGGGGCATTCTTAAGACTCCAGGTACTGTTAAGTTGACAACTAACACCCATCACAACTCCACCCCTTGTCAATTGATTCCCAAACACACCACCTTTAACTCATATCCTTTCATTCTTGTACCCATAGTCAAGTATCCATCTTATAGCGCAAAAGTACATTCAGTTGAACTTTGAAATATCCATAATCTTTAACAATTTCAATACCCTTTAAAAGTCCAAAGTCTCATCTGAGACCTACCACAGTCTCTTAACTGTAAGTGCCTATTTAAAAAACAAAAGTATAAATTACATAGTTCCAGAGTTATAACATATACTGTTTAATAGCGCTGCATAAACAGACTTGTTCCAGAATGAAAAAAAATCACAGTTACAAAAAAAGAAGTGCACACAATAATGGTTTTTAAAGTATTTAAAAATCAATCCTACCTCAGACAAAAAGGAAAGTTGAAATATTTGTTGTATATAGAAGTAGAGAGCAAGTCATACTTTGCTTGAAGGTTTAGGTGTTTCCATGAAAATTGTAAAAACTGTAAATTCACTAAGGTATTTCAGAAAAATGAATGTTATTTTTAGTTCTGAGAATTAGACACCCATGAACTATATTGTATCCATCTCCTTACTAGTGTGTGTGTTTAGCATAGACACTCTATACATACTGATAGTGTTGCCATGATTTTTCAAGGAGCATTAGCCACAAAACGACGCATTCAAAGCATCCTGAGTTTGCAATGCAATGAACTTGGGCTTGGGGGATGGGTATACAAGGTAAGAGGAACTGAGTCCAAATATACACTGAGCCACTGACTAAATCATCCAATGGATGGGAAAAGTAGAGCTTTTCTAGATGTTCTTTGTCCAGACTGATCTCTTGTTCCTCTGGAATTCAGAGGCCTTAACTCTGGTGGCAAACTAAAAACAGTGGAAATGCCCAGTGATGTGGGGGAGGTTAGGTATGGGTGGGGTGGGTTCTCTGGGACCTCTCTGACTAATAGCTCATAGTGAGGTATCTCTTGCTTGGCACTAAGGTTTTTATTTAATACCCAGTGTTTTCTAGGGAAAGCATTTTCCAGCCACATAGTAGTCCAAACATCATTTTTTAAAAGTGTCATATTTTTGATTAGGTTACAAAGCAGTGAGCTTCCATAGTGGTTTTGCACACATCCTTCATTATAATTAACTTATGTAGTCCTCTTTTTTATCTTTTAATATTTGTGTTCTTAATGGGACTCTTGCTTTCTTGAGTCACCTGGACGCCTCTCGTGCATGTTGGCCCAATCTGAAATAACTGCTTTGTTTATTCTGGGAGGGAGTAGTATTTGGATTGATGAAGCATTTGGCATTGGTGTCCAAGTGCAGACGTCCTATCACATAAGATAGTGCCTCATTCAGAAAACCCACAGTAGAGTGCAGTAAACAGTCTCTCGGCTCTGCTCTGTGCTCCATTCACAACTGTTCATTTTACAGGGTTATGATTTCATCTCTGAGCAGTGGGCTTCTGGCAGGGACAGATGCGCTGCTGCCCCAGATTGTGCTGTGTGTGTCCCAGTAGGAGCCATCAAGAGCAGCAGGATGACAGGAAGGAGATGATGCCTCCAATAGAGAGGCAGTTATAGAGTGGCCCTGGGAGGAGGCAGGAAGGAGGAGGATGGAGCCCTCCAATGTCACCATCACTTATCTTTCCTTCTGTTTAGAATCCTGTGCCTGATAAGCTAAGGGAAAAGACAAAGGCGTTACCTTGAATCTTACGGGGAAAACTGTCAATCTTGATTTTCACCTCGAATGTATGTTCTTTTAAAATATATCTTTGTGTATCCACTCGAATGCTGACAGACCTAAGCAATGACAGGTCTGCATATCTGTTCAAAGAATATCAAATAGGACTACATCATGATTAGCTGGATCTGGGTCAGTAGGCTAGGCTGGTATGACAGGTGGAAAAACATACTGTGTGTCAAATATGTGGCTTACTTCCTAGTCTGGAGCAAACGGCAAAGCGAAAGCCGAGGTCAGATTTGGACCAACCATGGGACATAATACACAATAAATATGTACTGATTTTTTTGAGAGCAAGTGCTACTCACTGCTATAATCCGTAGCACGTAGAACAGGACTCACAAATATTAGCAGAAGTTAGATGCACAAAACCTAGTCATTGTACATAGCCATTGTACTCATGAGCTCACTGCGACTTTTGTCTCCAATGAAGAGGGTCTATGAGACTCTCCTTCCTGTGGGTCTGTAGGCTGTCCCTGGGAGAGGAGGGTGTCATTTTCTTCAGTGGTATAGCCTCTCCTAGGCTGCCTGGGCTCTAGGAAATAATGTCCCACATATGTTCATGCAAATGAGTGGGACACACACTGAAGGAAGAGGTGGCTTGTTAGGAGAAGGCATCTAGGCAAAAGAAGCCGGGGGCAGGTGACAGAGCGCAGTGGAGGGTGTGTGTGTGCAAGCATGTGAAATTCAATATGGGAATGAACAAAGCTGTCCAAGAAGAAAAATGTATGTGAGGAAAGGAGAAAGGAAGAGATAGAGACCATTAATAGTTAGGATAGTATCGTGATCAGAGACATGGTACAGAGTTTTTTTTACTTGCCTATTCCTTTCTTTCCATGACTATACTTTTTGTTCCCACCTTTTGATTGAAAATTCTAAATAGAAAAGGGTTGTATGTAGCACATGAAAGACTGTAACTGTTATTGTCAAGGGGTAAAATAGCTTATATTCTAATTTCATGCCTGCATGACTAGGATGCTTTATTTTTGATAATAAAAACTAATTTTAGGTTTAAATGACTTTTGGACTATGATTGTGACTTGGTAAATATGGGCAATTTTTAAAAACAACCGAAGCAATTTTTTTCTCGTCTTTTAAAACTCAGTGATAATGACTACTTTCTATCTTCCAATTCTGAAGTCCTGGTGTTCTAACTGACCTGGTGGACCACACATTGAGATAGTTAAATAGTTGCTGACCACCAGTAGGTTATCATATTCTGACTTTTTCAAAGCCCCGGAATTCATTTATGTTTTGCATAAAACCCTGATGACATTTACTACTGAAATAGCTAGCATCCTGCTTCCCTTGAGTGTATTAAATTTCTGATCATGCTTGGAAGCTTAGGGGAGAGAGATGCATAGTTGTTGCATAATATTTCTTAAGTCCTTGAGCTTAAGAGTCCTCAGAAATCCTCAGAGCCTAGCATCCTTGAAAGCTCTTTCATAAACACCTAAGGCAAATGTGATTTGAATCATCATGATGCGTCTAAAACAAGATCTGTTTGATTGGTTTGTAGAATAACATTGACTTAAGAAAGGAAATACATACAAAGCTAATTTCAGTGGTTTTTGTTTGTTTAGTTTGTATTGTTTAAAGTAGGATAGTGTGTTTTATACTATAGCCTAGGCTAGCCTGAAACTCACTATGTAGTTCAGGCTGGCCTTGAATGTGCCCCTAATCTCCTTACTTCCCTTTCTTGAGCTTTGGAATTTCAGGGCTTCTCCAGCCTACCCCTTGAATGCCTGGGATTGGGAGTCAGAAGGAAAGTAGCATTTGGGTAGTGAACTAAGTCTGTAATCTCTGCACAGGGAGGTTGAGAAGGAAGGAAGTCATCTTCCAGGACAGGGAGGGTAACACATCAAGACTGTGTCTACAAGAAGAGGAAAAACTGGTGAAGTGTCTGAAGATTGATTCGATTTTCCCCCACCCCATAAAGGGCTTAGCACATAATGAATGGATCACTCAAGAGTTACCCACCCACTGAGCCTTCCTTTGTGTTCCTCTTTTCTCCTCAAAGGTTGAAAAGAATGACGAGGACCAAAAGATTGAACAAGATGGTGTCAAACCGGAAGATAAGGCTCATAAGGCTGCGACCAAAATTCAGGCTAGCTTCCGTGGACACATAACAAGGAAAAAGCTCAAAGGCGAGAAGAAGGGTGATGCTCCAACTGCTGAGGCCGAGGCCAAGGAGAAGGATGATGCTCCCGTTGCTGATGGAGTGGAGAAGAAGGAGGGAGATGGCCCTGCTACTACCGATGCAGCCCCAGCCACCAGCCCCAAGGCTGAGGAGCCCAGCAAGGCAGGAGATGCACCTTCCGAGGAAAAGAAGGGCGAGGGGGATGCAGCCCCCTCAGAGGAAAAGGCCGGCTCAGCTGAGACAGAAAGTGCTGCTAAAGCTACCACTGATAACTCGCCGTCCTCCAAGGCCGAAGATGGCCCAGCCAAGGAGGAGCCTAAACAAGCCGACGTGCCTGCTGCTGTCACTGATGCTGCTGCCACCACCCCTGCTGCAGAGGATGCTGCCACCAAGGCAACTCCAACGGAGACTGCAGAAAGCAGCCAAGCTGAGGAGGAGAAAGGTGAGTGCCATGGCGTAGGTGGGGTCATGGGTGGGATGTACCAGGGATATTAAGCCTATAGGCAGACCACCTGCACTGTCCAGAGGGAACTGTCTAGACAGCGAGGACTACAAATCACAAAAGTTATGTTTTATCCCCCCAAATCTACAAGCCCGAGAGAAAACTCAGAAAGAATTACATGGCAGCTAGTACTGGAGGATCAGACAATTATCTTAATTGGATTGATATAAACAGTCAAGCTTGATAATCCCAGTTAAAAGAAAATGTGCTGTATGCTGATAGACTTAGTCTAATAAGTAATTACTGAGACTACATTTATTTCATGGATGGGAATTAGCTAATGTGATTATTTGGCTCTAGGAAGGGCCTCCTATAAATATAGCCAACTCTTTATTGATTATCTAATGTGTGTATTGCCAGCAACAAAAATATAATCTCAACTCTCCTTTCCCTATCTCACAGTGTGTTTCTGGGCATTCTACCCACCACCAATTGGCGAGTGGTTTCTGCTTATATGTGGAGAACCTTTGTATATGATTGTAACTGGAAAATGTGAGCTGTCACACTAATTGGGGTCAGACTCAATTAGGAAAATAAGTCTGTTGATGTTGCCAAAACCAAACCAAACCAAAACAAAAAACAAAAGAAAAAAACTCCATAAATTATCATTTTGTTATCAAAGACACCACTCTCTCATATGCATAAGTATTGAGAGTTGACTGTGAATATGAGAAGGTACTGGATTCTCTTCAGTTTGGAGCTATAATTTGGAAGTTGGAGTGTTTTTGTGATGATGGCCCAAAGAGCCTGCACAGAATTAGAAAAGAACATCCTATGAGCAGTACAAACCTAATACTCTCATCCTTGGAAGCTGGCTCTGTCTATCACCCCAGCATATCTAGAGTGGAGAAAATCAGTATCTCCAAAGCCTTTCCCTAGTCTGATGTGTGTAAGAATACCTTTTATGTTGCCTTGATCACTGTGACAATTACACTAGAAAAACAATTTAGGGGAGGAAAGAATTATCTTGTCCCCAGTTTCAGATGTTTTAGTCTTTGATGGGCTTTTTCTGTTGCCATGGGCCTTTGGTAATGCAGAATATCCTGGCAACAAGGGTGTATGCAGAGCAACGTGTTTCACCTAATGGTTTCTAGGAAGAAAGAGATTGGGGGAGGGGATGGATATAGGTGGGTGGATGGATGAATGGATAGATGGATGGATAGATGGATAAATGAAGGTGGAAAGGAAAGAGGGAAGAGAGAGACAGAGATGGAGGAGAAGAGAGAGAGTGGGTTGGAGAGAAAGTGAGGGATATAGATGGATGGATGGATAGATGGGGACAGAGGGAAAGAGAGGAAAGGGATGGGGGAAGAGGGATAGAGAAAGAGGGGGAGATTTTAAGATACGCTCTTCAAATGCATACACAACTAAACCCATCTTCCTTAATGCCAGTTAAAGTCTGTTCTGAGTTAATCAATGGAATAAAATATTAAGAGGACAAAGACTTCTAACAACCTCTGAAATCTCACTCACAGACACACACTCTGAGGTGTGTTTTACTAATCTAGGTGACTCTCAATTGACAAGATACTCCATTGCAACTTTCAGCTCCAAAGGTCTTTAGAGATGAAGTTAACTCTGTGCCAGTTTACCTGGGTTGGTTTGCCACTTTAAAGCTTTATAGATTTATCCCAGGTCTAAATTTGGGCCAGATCACTATCTTGGTTAAGTTTATGAGACAGGACCAGAATACTAATCCAGAAAATGTTAAGGTATCTGCCCTTCATGTTGATAAAGCAATCATTGGATCTTTCACTAGATACTAAATATGACCGATTATTATTCTACATTTTCAAGTCTATTTTTTTTCATTTAAACCTCTAGAGTATAGCAATTATCACAGTTATCCGTCTACTCTCACATCCAGCTTCAAACAAATCATGATTCTTCCTACCAGTGACTTATTCTAGATCTTTATTGTAGAACATCCCTGCCCGAGAGACCTGAACTTACAGTCAAGACAATGATATCATCTTCCCAGTAATAGCTAGGATGTGAATAGGGCATTGGTTTAAGTTCATTCAACAAAATGGTCTTGATTCCTTCTTTAGGTTTAAAGTTCATGGCTCAGATAAGAAGTTTGGGAACCACACTGAAGATGTCTATGATGTCATTCTGTAACTCTTGGAAGTCAATCATGCCTTTAAGTGTTTGACACATTTGACATTACTTAAATCATATTTTTTAAACTGGGATTTTTAAAGTGCAGAGAATAGACACAAAGGCATGATGCAATTTTTAGGTGTTTGGGTTCGTAGAATTCTGTGAGCCAGTGGGAAAAAAATCTCTATATGTTAGTATATAATATTATATATTAATAAATAGTATACATTATTTTATATATCAATATATAATAAAAATATTATATATTAATATATTTAAGGATAGGCCAAGAACTCCATTATATTAATCTTATACTTTATCATTCTAAATGACTGATTATAATGTTTTATGTGGTAAGTATTTAATAAAAGTCACACGTTGGAGGAATAAAAATTGACCAGATTTAATTCTTACATATTTTTTGTACCTGCCTATATTGTCTTCTTGCAACTTCGCAGATTCTAATCATTTATTTGGTTTAAAATGTGTCTTTTCAAATTCTAGATGAAAAGTATCCAAAGTAATGAGGCTGTATGGTGCATTGAAAAAGTATTGAGGGTGCAGGTGAGGTTCGATGTGAAGGCAGTCCAGAAGGCATTAGGAGGTGCACTTTGATTGGTAGGGCCAGATGTTTTAAACTGGGCTGTCTGAAGTGTAGGGAATAGATACAAATACATGGTATAATTTTATGTTTTTTGTTTTGTTTTGTTTTAGCTTTGGATTGATACTTTCATCTCAATTAGATTCTGAACTTGTAGCTTGTAGCTTTTCTGAACTGAATTCTGCCTGGCTTGCTGAGTGTGACAAACACAAATTATTCAGTTACCGTGACCCTCGTAGAATCACAGAAACTAAAGGTGACAGGAAGATGTACCATATCCCATCCGTCCCAAACTCCCAGAGCCTCTGCCTCATGTTTGTTTCCACCTCCACCGACCTGTTACCCCCACTGCCCCTCACCGAGTTTCTTTCTAACCTTGGTTAAAATAACAGTATTTTCAGATGGACAGTAGAGCTTAGAAACGGACAGCTACCATTCTTGTTTTAAAATTCTGTGGTTGCATGAAGAGCTAAGCTGTCAATGCACTCTATAGGCAGGGGCCAAATAAGTCCTAGACCCTAATCTAAGAAAATAAGATAAACATTTTCAAATCAGCTCTGCTATTGCTTTGATAATATGAAACTTATTTATAAACTAGGAATATATTATTTACCTGTGCCAGTTGCTATCTATGGCTTTCCCCTTGCACAGAGACTGATTTTTCTTGTTTTCCTCAGCTGCCTGACTGTGTATCCCTGTTTCTGTTTGCACACACTCAACCCTCAGTGTGCCCTTGACCAAACGATTTCAGTGAGTTTCTGACTCCTTTGTAGGAAGATGCTTCTTTTATAGGAAGCAGCCTATTGAAGCACTAGGACATCCTCTCCTTCATCAATGAGGAGAGAACTTTTAAGAGCCCTTTAATGATACTGTCCTTGGTACTTCAAGCTGAGCAGGCAGAAGGAGCACTGGCCTTCAGTGATGGAGCCCTCTGCTTCTCCCCTCAACCCCCACACTGCTGATGGGTTTTCCTCGAAGATGAGGAAAATGTCACCTAAGTATTCTGGGTGTTGATTTGGTTAAATTTCATTTATTTGTTTTATTTTAAAAATTATGCTCACACATTTTGAAATGGTGGAGGGGTGGTTGTCACATGGATGACCAGAGACAACTTGCCAGAGCCAGTTCTTTCATTCCACCATGTAAATACTGGCGGTCAAATTTAGGTCATCAGGCTTGGTGGCAGGTGACTTTACACAGGAGACATCTTGCCAGCCCTACATTTTATTGGTATAGTCTCATTACATCTTTAAAACTGAGATTATGAACATGGAACAGGGACACAGGGAGGTTTACATTTGTTTTGCAATTCTCTGCTTGAAGAGAAAAAAATTTAACTTATTATTTTGGACCTTTCTCCTCTTTTACTCTCCTTCTCTTTCCCCTTTGTAATTTCATTATTACTTCCTTTATTTCCTTCTAGTTAGAATGACTTCTGGTAGTGTAAAAATTTGTGTCACAGAGATTCAAAGGACATGTTTCTTTGATATCAGGGTCATCTCATTTGTTAAGAAAAGTGTAATGAAATCCTGAGAGTAGTCTTTAAAATAATCACATTAATAATTTCAAAGGAATCATGCAAATGAGTAGGGAATGCATCTATTTGCAGTATACATTGGGACAAAGCCAACCAGCCAACCAAACAAACAGTGCTTCCATGGCTCAGATGCAATCTAACCTATGATATTAAAAAACTTTGTATCATACATATATGGGTAGCTATGTTATGAGCAAACAAAGCAGATGAACATTGTTAATTTTTAAAATAATTATGTACAAGAAAGGAGAAAAATCCAGTGTAGATTTTTAGATTTAGAAAAATTCTTATATATATATATATATATATATATATATATATATATACATATGTATGTATATATACATACATATGTATATATGTCTCATCCAACTTTGTAGCTCTCGAAAGAACAAACCAGTTTCAGCAAGCCATGTGTTAGAGTGGGATTTCCCTGGGAGTTCATGATTACTTGGCAGGATGCCTCAGAAAAGGTTTAGATTTGAAATGTGGCTTCAACCACTTCCCAGATTTATATACACCTCACAAAGACTGAAATTTTGAGTTGTTAAGATCCATAAATGTTTATAAAACATGGATACCCTGTCAGCTTGCTCAGTGGAACACTGCTTAAATATGGTTGATTATTAAGGTTTTATGGACCACTTTTATATAGCTAGAGTAATCATTTTTATTGGTTTGGCTTGACAACAATCCAGGCACATTTGTTAATATTTTTCTTTCTATTTTTATAGTCGGAAGGCAAAGTAAAAAGGTATTCTACCCACAGTCACAGTTACTGACAAATGGGGGGGGGGTGTCCAACTGATAAATTTCTAAATCCTTATCTTTAGGTAACCTTGTAGTTTTTAAAGCAAAGATGTTTGATCTTTTTCTCAGTGGTTGTGCTAATCTCTTATCGTTCTTTTGAAGTTTCAACCAGGAAATTTCTGGGGTATGCTCTGTCCTACATACCTTTGAGGCAGGCAGGGGGAAGTATGCCTGAATGAGGAGATGGAAGGTCTGTTTACAACACAGCATTTAATAGGCAATGTATAAAGAGCCATAGTCGCTATGATAAATGCTGCATGGTAAGTATTCCATTGAACCATTGTAACTACCCGATAGCATGTGTTAGTACCATGTCCCTCTCCCCTTTATAGGACAGAAATTTCAGACTCAGAGATTAAGTGAGATATGTATGTTCTTTTGATAACTTGGAAGCATCAAACCAGAAAGCTCAAGCCTTATATGCTGAACCCTTACATATGCTCAGATAGGTACTATTCTGAAGGAAACAGAAGAAAGATGCTCAAGAACTCAAGTATCTTGGCTAACATAAGAGTATCTCCTCATTTGTATAGTTGTGTGGTCCATGGTGTTGGGAATTATCAGTGATCACCTTTACAGGTAGGCATCCATCAATACTCATGATCCTGCTCAGTTCTTTTCTCCCCAGAATGATGAGAAATGCTAATGTGGTTTTGATTCTGAAGTTCCTATCCAATAGGTTTCAGTTGCCCCTTTTTTAGAGCTACAAAGATCAGTTGAAACTGTTCAAAATATGAATACTACTGATATCATCAGATATGTCAGGGGGAAAACGTGAGAATCACAGATGGAAAAGTGTAGGTCTCTGTTGGTTGCAGACCACTTGACTCACAATCAGGAAGGCCTCTCTCTGAATTTGGCTTTTGTGAATGAGAGCTTGTTGGACACCTGTTTAGACTGCACCTGTCTCTCCAGCAAGTGTGTTTATAAAGAATCTACTGCCTTTGTACTACCTCGGGCCATATTGCTGAAGAACTTTCTAGAAAACATGAATTAGAGCATAATTTCTATTTCTGTAGTTGACAAAGGAAGCAGAGAAAAGAAAAGATGAAGAAATAAATTTCAGAATCAAGAAATATATTTTTGAGGCCTTTTGTGCATTCTTTCATTTTTTTCATGTATGGCTATCACGTCATCAAAGAAACTAGGAAGCAGAAAGGCATGCGTGTGAGTGGCCTAATTTAAAAGTTGTCATAGTACATTTGGTACTGAAAATAGAATATTCCTTAAGATATAGAATAATTTCAGGTATAAATGACCATTCATAATTTTTAAATTCTGCATACATGTGTCTCCACATGTGCCTTCAGTCTCAGAAGTATGAAATAGTGAACGTGAACATAACACAGGGAGCCTGTTGGGCTATCCATGGAGAGAAATGCTCAGTCTAATGGAGGACTTCTCCCTCTGTTCTCACAGCCATAACTTTATTACATGCTGAACCCTTCCTAGAGCCAAACAGGAATGGAACAACAGAAGGAAACAGTGGAGCAGGTCCAAGCTCTGAGTACTGCATCTTTAAAAGATGTCTCAAGATGAGATGGCTTGTAGCATAAATAAAGGTATAGAAAAGACCTGAAGGCAAGTCTAGCTTTTGTCATGCCTCTTAATCCAATTTAAGTGTCAAAGGTAGAGAAACTGAATGATTCAGGCAATAAGTACCCATTCTAATTCCCATAACAGAAAAGCTTTGCACTTTTGCCTTCTTCAGAATATCAGATATTGATTTCACAGCAATAAATCTTGGGTTTTTAAGCAAATGTTTGTTTCAGTGCTTGCTTAAAAAAAGATTTACAGGATGTCTTATTAAGGGTGATGAGTGGTGTCATGTCCCAGATAGATCTTATCAAATATAGTATTGCAATCTCTCGTCACTTAGTGTAATCAACTACATACCAACTCAAATCATGAGACTTGAGTTCTTAGTCAGATTTCATTGATAGTTCAGGCCAGCTGTTCTGAACTTTATACTTATTTTTGGTGTCTGTAAAGAATATTTAACTAGATTTTTTCTGCCCTCCAAAAGGCAAATAGTACCAGAGAGACAATTTTGGTGTGTTAGCAAATGGTCTCTTCCCCAAGCATGGCCACTTTCCTGTTGTCTTTTCTTGTCTTGTCTCCTGGGCAGTAGATTTGGGGGTATGAGGTCGAGAAGAGAGAGGATCGGATAGAAGAGAATGAATCTAGGAAGCCAGTTCTGAGAGACTTTGTAGTCATACCTGAGGCCCAACAAATGACAAAAGATCAGGAGGTACTTTTAACTCTATACTGTACTTGAAATTGGAAATAAGGACTTGAAAATGGTGGTTCCCAACATAGTTAAACCTGTGTCGTTTAGTCCTGCTAACCCGGACTCTATGATAGAAAAATTATAATTATGTTAACTATATTTTTGTTGCCAATATTGCACTCTCCTCCTAGACATAATTTATTATTTATGTAATTTTATGTTGGCATTATTTAAGTAATTATAGTATTTAAGTAATTATTTATTGTCATATTGATTGGGCTTATAATCACTAGTAAATTGGTGAGCTATATATTTGGGTGTTTCTCTGTGGTAGAGGCCAAAGGATCAATTACTGGGAGGAAAAGACCATCTTGATGAAAGAAATATAATGGACAAACTGGGAAAAACATCTAAATATGCAGGCATTCCCTTCTTTCTGCTTCTTGTCTATCATGAAGCAAGTACTATGCTATATACATCAATTGTCATGAAGTGTGACCAAGTGTGTGGGCCATAATGACTGTGGAATGGACCATCAGAAACTATAAACCATAAGTACCTCCTTTCCACTGCAAAGTTATTTCTGTTGGGCACTTTAGTCACAGTGAAGACAGTAGTAACACAGTCAGTAAAAAGTTAAGCAGTTGCAATAGCTTAGAGAGTTGGACTCTTTCTTAAATAGATGAACAATACATCCAGCAGACATCTGATGGGTTTAGGAAAGTTTTGCCAGTAGATAAGATGTATTACAGGGAAAGATGTAATATAATTTTCTTCTAATTCCTTAGAAAATGATATTCTCTGTAACAGGCCATTTAACCATTGGTGAAACTGGCAAACAGTCTTAGAATTTGCAATTAGTCCATATTACACATCTGTGCATGGGCAACACATAAGTTATATGTGTTTGCTCAACAATTCTCAAACCTGATTTCAATTTTCAAGCCATACATACTGTGGTTTGTCCATCCTATGCCATCCCCTTTTGGAGGAACAGTCAGTATATTCAGAGAGAAAAACACAAGGAAGAAGATTTGCCCTTTCTGATAAATTATGCTCAGGATAAGGGCTCCTGATGGGGCACATGAGCAGTGAAATCATTTCTGAAGGGTAGCCTTGCCTACCACAATACAAGTTCATAGAGTCTTTTAAAAATAATTATTTATTTTATGTGTATGAGTATACTGTTGCTCTCTTCACACACACCAGAAGTTTTTGGATCTCATTATAGATGGTGTGAGCCACCATGTTGTTTCTGGGAATTGAGCTCAGGACCTCTGGAAGAGCAGTTAACCCCTGAGTTCAAGCTCTTAACCTTTGAGCCATCTCTCCAGCCCTGATAGACTCATTTTTTTAAATCAGAAATAAAAACCAAAAGCTATTCTTCTAAAATCACCCCATATTGATGCTTGATGAATATTTGTGTGTTCCAGAAAAAAAATTATTCTTTAGAGCAATGAAATAATGAATAAACCACACACTTTCTTTGTTCTTTACCTCAGAAGAAGTGACAACAGTCCAGAACCAACCAACTTTCTTCTCCTTCTTTTTACTCCTCCTCTTCTTTTTCCCCCTCCTCATCTTCTCTTCCTTCTGAACCTCCTCCTCTATTTCTCCTCCTCTTTTTGTCTTCCTTCTGATCATCCTCCCCTTCTTCCTCCTCATTTTCTTTCTCTTCCCTCTCCTCTTCTTTTTCCTTCTCTTATTATTCCTCTTCCTCCTCTTCTTCTCTTGCTCTGGATCCTCCTATTCCTCATCTTTATCTTTTTTTCTTCCCCTGGACTCTGTAATATGACAGCAACTCAGACTATTCATATAATTTCTAAATTAAAGCTATTTGTTCTGTTATTTGTCTCTGTGTGGGTGTCTGTATGTGAGAGCAATGCCCGTGGATATACAGAGATCTCCCAGGGCTTGAGTTAGTGGCTGATGTCAGCTGACAAGCTCAGTTCTCTGCACAAGCAATGCGTGCTTTCGACCACGAAGTTATCTCTGCATCCTTACAAAACAGAAAGCATTATAAAGATGGAAAATTTTGTTTAGGCTAATTAGAGTAACCTGTCTTGATTTATAAGTTGTTTCACTCGTCTCAAAGGACAATAGGTAGCTAATAAAAAGAGATATTTTTCAATCACACCTGAGAGGTCCCACTTTTTATTCATATTATTATAAAAATGTAAGTATTTTAATTAAAGTCATCATTAAAATTAACCCACAGTAGGAAAGCCAGTTGTTGAACCTCATCTATACTGATGCATTGGCTGGAGCAGGCAGGCAATGTAGATTTAGTGAGTCAGTTAGGAATGAATGAATGGTACTATGCAGTTAGAAGTCCCAAGCTGATATAGGAGACTGATTTATAATCTCCAGACATGGCACAGGCCTGTTTTTAGGTTCTTTGAGCAAGTGCTTATCCTTTTATAAAGCAAAAATGTTGGACCAAGGATCACAAAACCACTAGTAAAAGATCTTGGTGGTGGTCATTTTATGACATGTTCCTGATTTATATGCACATTCTAAATAGCAAAGTGATGTGGTTTCTCCTTTATACAGAACATCTATGAGGTCATGGACATCTCTGGTAATTTGGAAGAGGGATAAGAAGCTCCCTAGAAAGTGTAGCTTTTATTTGGGGTCATGTGTCCTCTCTGTGGTGGCCATAATTCAAAACAGCGAGGGCTTCCTAGACCATGGGGGACATTTTACATTATGTTCAAAAACATATTGCAAACTGGAGGAAAACCAGGGCTGCTCTGTTCTGCAGCAGGTGATTAATTTCATCTCAGCTCCAGGAGTGACCTGTGGGGTGACTCTTACCAGTGTGTGACAGGCACACCAAGAGAAGGAATAATCTGCCAGGTTTCTTGGCTCGGTTCCTTTTCTGACATATCTAAGTAGTTTTTGCAATGTGAGTTAGAGTCCACTGAGCCTTCTGCTGCTCCACGGTAGGATGAATGGTTTTTGCCTGCCTGAACCCAGAGCGCTGCTGTGACCGAGGTGAGGAAAACACCTTTTCCACTGCAGTCTAGTCTCCTGTCCCACAGCCCTGCAGACAAAATCTGTGCACAGCTTGGGAGCCCTTTCAGACTGTAAAACATAAGAGAGTGGGTGATCAAATAGGTTCCTCCATATACACAAAGTGCAACTTGTTATAACTCTGATGTACTCGGCAAAACAAACAAACAACAGTCTCACCACGTAAAAGCCTAATTTAAAGAGCAACGCAGACCAGGGTCTCAGCAGTCTGTTTGCACACTTCTACTGGTGTGAGTAAAGCCTTCTGTAAAGAAAAAGCAGTGATGTGATAAAAGGTGTTTTATTTCTCTCCTTCCTGACCCTTTAATACTCATAGGATTTTTTTTTAAAGCCACAGCTCTCTAAGGGACAGGCTCCTTCACCCCAGTCATTTGGTGATACACTGCTCTCTTGGTGGTCTGGATAGGAGGTTAGTGCATTGTTAAGTTACAGGTCCCTTTGGAAAAGATGAGGAGAGATGTACTCTTAAAAACAAAACAAAACAAAACAAAACAAAAAAAACAAGTTAAAGAAGGTTTTATTTTTCTGTCAGAATACCATCTAATAAAGAGAGAAGAGCGTTTCTTTATAGCCAAGATTAAGCTGGAACTTGGTTTATGTGCCTCTCACTCTGAGTCTTTTCCAAAGACTTCACTTGAAGGATGAGTCAGAATGATGTGTATGAAGTTTTGAGGTACACCGGGACAGTATTTTTCTGTTATTTATTTTAGGCATGTTTAGTCATTTGCCCATGGGTGCATTATGAACACGTAAGTATATAATATATAGAAGAAAAAGGGGGGTGATGAAGAATGAAACAAAGCAAGGAAAAATGAGCAGAAAGGAGCTGAGGAAATGGCTCAGTCAGGAAAATGCTTGCTACGTAAGCATGTGGACCCTTGTGTAGACCCTTAGCACCAATCGGAAAGACAGGCTTAGTGGCTTGTGACTATAATTCTAGTACTGATAAGGTGGAGAAAGGAGAATCCTTAGCGCTCACTACCTCGTCAGTCTTTCCAAATGGTGAGCTCCAGGTTCAATGAGACCCTGTCTCAAAACATCAGGTGGAAAGCAACAGAGGAAGTCAGCTGCCATTGACATCTGGCCTCTACAGGCACGTGCACACACACACACACACACACACACACACACACACACATGTGCACAGACATGAACCCTCCTCATACGTGCTGCACAAAGGAATTCAAGAAGTTAATGTATTCATGATGTTATTAGCCATAGCTTTAACTTCCCAAAGCACAAAACTCAACAGTTTAGAATTTGCATAGTTCAGTTGTCTGACTACACCTGTTGTAGCCTATTTTAGGCAACCAATGTAGTCACTGCATACGCAGCTAGGGAATGATGTTAGAGAGCTCCAGCATAGGCTCGTATCAGTGTATTTTTAACAAGTTAATTAATTTTACTTTGGATAACTCTAAAGTACTACAATAGCAATTATCGAGTCTCGGTGCTTCAGTCTTGGAGCACATAAAGTTCCATGTGTAAAACCATATGCTTATGTATATGTGACATCATGGGAACCTGCTGGAACATTTGTGAGCATCTGTTGAGCACCGTGCACTTGTTAAAATGGTTAAGGATAAAGGTAATGCTTAGAACTGCACCTAGCATTAACTAGAAAAGGCATTGCTTACAAATGGACTGATATATTGTCTTCTGACGTGTGAACCAAGCATTGCAGAAGAGCTCAGCAGGTAGTGGCATGTGTCCAACCCTGATGGCTTGAGCTCAAGTCCCAGAGCCCACATGGTGGAAGAAGAGAACCAGCTCCTGCATGTTGTCCTCTGAAACTCAAGATGCATAGGGTGGCATGTGTATACTGTCCTCTGCTTCCCCAAGGTAAACGTATGTACTCATTTTTAAGAGCAATCTGATTTTATATCTTTTGAATCAATTGTAAGCCTTTTAATTTTAGAGGCAAATTCTGGGTCCAGGGTAAATTATAATCACCTTTTTCCTCACACCAATTTCAGTGCTAGAAAGAATATTGTAATGAATGTAATAAATGAAGGAGGGGCAAGAATAATAAATAATTTTAAGAGCAGATTTTTCCCTCCACCAATAGCAGTACTGTGGTTGAAGATCTTAAGGGAAATAGAGTTGTTTGGAGAATGTTAGAAGCTCTTTGCTAGTCTCTCTCTGTTCCTCTTGTCTAAGAGGATCATTTTTCAGCCTTAAACTACATGTTGAAAACATAAATGTAAGGAGATTCTTTGCTACTGTCTGTCTGTGGGACCAGAAAAATTGCCCATATCCTTTAATCCCAACAACCACCATGAGCACGAAGAACCACAGTCACACTGATGCTGTAGATTGTGTACATTAGTTACAGGGTTGGCAGAAAATGCATCTATTTTAAAGCCCTACTTTTTATTCATTGGTCTGGGTCACCGCCAAACATTGTATTGGGTTAGAAAAGGGAAAGTTCCACCAATATTAAGACCACGCAAAATATATTTAATAAATATTATAGAAATACTCTATTCCCTAAAACCTTATGTTAAAATGCTAAACCAGCCCATGACTATGTTGCTTGCGTCCTAGAGTCCTATAGAGAAGCACTTCAGAGGGGTAAGTTTTGGGTACTGGGGTGTTTGGCAGAGTCAGGGCTCAGGGACTTCACTAGTGTATAGTCTCCTATGCTACAGCCTTGTCCTCAACTATTTCTTGATATTTGTAAAATATTAAAATTTTAACCAACAGTAGTTCACAATTCCTTAATGTAAGGCCATTTTCCAAAGACCTTTGTTTTTGGTATGACTAAGTTCAACCAAAAATTCAGAACTCAACCTCTTCATGGACTCGCCCATTGTCTTAGTTAGGATTTTACTGCTGTGAGCAGACACCATGACCAAGGCAAGTCTTATAAGGACTTATAAGACTTATGTTTAACTGGGGCTGGCTTAAATGTTTAGAGGTTCAGTACATTATCATCAAGGTGTGACATGGCAGCATCCAGGCAGGCATGGTGCAGGAGGAGCTGAGAGGCCTGCATCTTCATCTGAGGACTGCTAGCAGAATACTAGCTTCCAAGAACCTAGGATGAGGGTCTCAAAGCCTACTCCCACGGTGACACATCTATTCCACCAAGGCCACACCTACTATTAGTGTCACTCTCTGGGCCAAAGATATACAAAACCATCACACCCTTTCTGTACCTGACTTGAAATGTCTGTTTTCCAAACAGATTTTCTTGCTAGAGGCAGTACAGAAATTGTTTATATTCCAAGAATTTGCTTACACTGTACATCATAAGACATTGGACTTTAAGTGACTCTCTGAACATTACTAGTCAAAGCTCTAGAAGATGACAGTATCTGTGGCTGCCCAGGTTTTTGGAGAAGCAAACAGATGAGCAGGAGTAAATTTTCTATTCCAACTTCAAAAGCATGGAACAAAAAATGTTTTCAGATGTTTTTCTACTTAAGAAAGTTACTTATGTAATTCTGAGACATTCACAAAATTTAGGCTTACAGAAGTCTGTGAATAGATTTAAGCGTTAGAAAGAACAAAAGGAAACTCATAACCCGTGTTTCTTTCACTGTTAACCCCAGCAAATGATAGCTGTTTGTATGTGTGCCTAAAAAGATGCCCCAAAGGGAAACATTTGTGAACTATGGCGCCAAGTCCTAGTCAACTCCAGGGACTGACATCCTGAATATCGTATTAGTGAGTCACATCACATGACCAACCCCAGCTGTGTAAAGGACTAGCTTTAGTAATTACAGGCTTTAGCTTCTCATAATTGCTTTGCTAACTTTTGATTTTATTACACATTTTCGTGTATTTATTTGTGTGTGTCTGTGTGTGTCCGTACCGGTAGGGAGGTGGGTGGGAGGATGCACTCACAGAGAACAGAAGAACCTTCTTGTACCATGTGGGTCTTGAGAATTGAACTTAGGTTCTCAGACCTGGCAGCAAGTGCCTTTAACCTACTGAGCCTCCTTGTTGACCTAAGCTTCTTTTGATTTCCAGTAGATTGTTCTGAAGACAACTCATCCAAAGCTCCATATTTCTACTTGTCCAAATCTGTATCCTTCAGAAATTCTTCCAACATTTATCTTGGCAGCTGGAATGAATTTGCAAGGATTCCCTTGACCTACATGACCTCCCAAAGTCTGACTTCTGCCTTGCTCTCTGATCTGTGTCCTTTGACCTCTTGTGGTCTGACTTCTGCTTTTCTCTCTGATTTGTGTCATTTGATACTCACTACCCTTCTTCCCTCTTCTCTAGACACACACTTTCTACATATCTCCAACCAGTTTAGTTTATGTCTCTTGGTGGCTTTTGCACTTTGTGTCTCCGGTTTGGGTTGCCTGTGACCATTCAAGTCTTGGTTTGAATGTCACTTGCATCAAGAGGGGTTCTCTGACCCCCTGACTTTTGATCTGAGTAGCAGCACACCTATCAGCCTCATCCATTCTAACACATCAATCTGTTTAGTTCATCTAGAGCAATGGTTCTCAACCTTCATAACGCTGCAACCCTGATATACAGTTCCTCATGTTGTGGTGACCCCCAAACATAAAACTATTTTTTTTTGTTACTTCATAACTGCAATTTTGCTACTGTTAGGAATTTTAAAAGATGTTCTGCCTTCTTTATTTTTATTTTTAAAGATGTATTTATTTTTATTTATGAGTATACTACAGTTGTCTTCAGACACACCAGAAGAGTATGTTGGATCCTGTTCCAGATGGTTATGAGCTACCATGTGGTTGCTGGGATTTGAACTCAGGACCTCTGGAAGAGCAGTAAGTGCTCTTAACCACTGAGCCATCTCTCCATCTTTTGTTAGGAATTTCAAAATATGTACCTGATAGACAGGCCAAAACAGGTCATGACCCACAGGTTGAGAACGACTAGTCTAAAACATCTCTATTCCCAATATGAGTGTATTTACCTCTCTTTGATATTTTAATTTTTCTCTTATTACTAGTCAGTGACAACATTCTTTCCCACAATACTTAGCATCTTAATGCTGACCCACACATGGGAGGTTTTCAGTAGATATCTACTGATTGACTTATAACATTATTTTTCTAAATGGAGAGAGTTCTTTTCATAAATAGCTTGCATAAAAATGGATCCCTTCAGTCTTTAAATTTGAAGGCCTCAATGACCTTTTTAAAAAGACATTTTTTAAAGCTGAAGTATCTATAACACTTGTAGCATATTCCTTTAAGTATTGAAATCATTTATTTCCTCTCCATGACCTATTTGTAAATATTTCCTGATCACACACACACACATTCACTATTGTCTGAATTCTTTAACATCAGATTTCAGCCAACCCCACTTTAACTAACCAAGAGTCACCAACTACTTGATTCTAGGCAGAAAGAGAAAAGAGGTGAGCTTCAATATCCACCAAATTTAAATATAAGCTACTTCTCTACTTAATACATTGCCAATTCTACATCAAGTTCTAAAAACAAATTTACCTAGGCCCCCTCATTAAATAGCCCACCTTTGATCTTTCTGAGCAGGGTTGAATTCAGCTCTAAGCTATGTAAATCTTCTCATGGTGTACCTTTAATGATATGCCCATCTGTAGGATGACAATATGAATGCTATTCCCATTGGGTTATTGTATTTAACAAAGAGCCACATCTAAAGAGCTGCATGTCAAGTGAACCTGTATTAACCCTTTTCTTCTGATATGTGAAATAATTATTTCTCACCATCATATTCTTCACTTGTAATATAAAGAGGGTCCTCTAAACAGATCTTTAGAGAAAGTTTAAAAAAACGCATTGTCATCTTTTTATATAAAGATAAGAAAATACCTGTTTATATGGGGGATGCCTGTGACTAGATTGCATTAAATATATGTATGAAATTGTCAAAGACCATTTAATTAAAAAGTTGAAAATGCTATTTTAGCCTGTAACCAGTATAAGGCATCTACAAAGTGTCGCATTTTAAATGATGTAAGGGACCCATTCTATGGAAGAAGATAGGCTATGCAATACTCTCATCAGTAGACAGAGCGTTGCAACAGCTCTAGGTGTAGGAAAAGCTCATCTCGGTCTGTGACACAGGAGGGAGCATACAACTCTTGGCTTTGAATTTGAAGCACAGACATGGTCCCTAAAGAGCTCTGTCATCAGCTCAGTATGGGTTTCGTCATTGTGAAATGGTCTCCGGGATGAACTTAGTTGGCATTAAATGTTTTGCATATAAAGTGCCTACAATGTGTTTTCTTGACCATATAGCAAGTGTTTAATAGAGACCTTTTTTTTGTCCTGTTTTTAATTTTTCATATGAAATTATTGGAAGTTTTTTTTTTTTTTTTTTTTTTTTTTTTTCTGCCTTGGTACCAACCCTCTGACTTTATAAAGGAAATTAATGTACAATTATGACTTAATTTATTGTGGTCAGCTAGAGAGACACATAATGATAGGAGGTGTCTTCTGGGAGTCCGATGCTGTTCTATTTGACCTACTTTGTAGCCCGGCAACATTACCAAGTACTTACATTATCAGTAATGATGGAGCCTGGAAGTTAGCCAAGGCCACCAGGTAGGATGGTAGGATTAATTCAGGCTTCCTGTAATTGGTCCCTCAGAAACTGCAATCTAGGGATTTGATAGAAAGAGTTGGAAACTCTTAAGAGAAATGGGTAATTTGCTCTTTCTAGGTAGGTCCCAGTATAATGATTTGAACTTAGATTTTAATCTTATAGGCCTACACAGAGAGGGAAAGTTAGACATCACCTTGACCTAAGCATGGAGAGCTTCAAGAGAGTCCTTTCATCTCCAGAAATGGTCTGTAGCATGTTTTACTGTGTGTGCATATGGACGATAGTTTGGTCTTTCATCAGATATTCAGATGGGACCAGTTCTCGAAACTGTTCAACCCACTGTACTTGAGCAATCCCCAGGACAGGCTGTGCATGTGTGTATTCTAATGAAAAGTGACGTGTCTTGTAGGATCACCTTGAACGGTCACATAATGAGGTAGGATCAGAGTAGAGGAGACAAGGTATCCCAAGGAGCACGCTTCATCGTCATACAGACCACTTTCATTTGTTAGTGGGTGTGATTTATACAGAACTCTAAGCATTAGGAAGAATACTGGTGTATAAAAGTAAAAAGAAGAAATGCTGCCATTCAGTGGACTATCTGGTTGGAAGCAAAGTAATGTGTTTAAACGGAGAGAGCAAGCAAACAAAACTCCAGGCCCCCAAAGCGATGCCAAAGTATGTGGCTGGCTGGAATCTGCAGTCTAAGTGCAGAGTCTAAGTGAGGTTAGATGGTGGTATCCAGATGGAGAAAATAAAGGTAATCAGGCAACACTGGTGTAGCACCAGGGAGGAGAAAGGTCCAGACCTGAAGTGACTGGGAGTTTGAACTATACAAAGGCAGACGGTTTTACTACATTAAAACAGTATGACAACTGGTGCCATACTATTTTATGGAGTTAAAGGTCTTAGATATAAAATAAGACCTTATCCCCTTGAGATAGACCAATGCGAAACATTCTCTCAAAATTCATTTCACAAAGTAATACTAATTTAAGTTCATCCACTCAATTCATGACTTCGGTAAACAACATTTCTTCGTTTCTGATAGCCTCACAGATAACCTTAAAAATAAAATTAACTTCAGAAACGCTTCAAAGCAGGCTCTTGTCACAGTAAATCATTCTTGCACCATCTGGGGGCTGGGGCTGTGTGCTCTGCTTGGAGTCATTTCCGGGAGTCCTGGCTGGGCTGCAGGCCTCACGGTTGGAAACAGTATTACTCTGTTGCCCTCTGCTGGACCATCTTGGGAAGTTCACCGAGAAACAATGGTGCCCAGGCCTTTTTAAGGCAGGCACTGTTGGTGAGGCTCAAATTCACCGCAGCCTCCAGGCCAGATTCATTTAGGGCTGTTCACAGGCCTCCCAGTCAGGTACACTTTGGCATTATTCCTGTATTCATTAACTAAAAGGAGTAATTGGATTTTTCCCGTAAGGATTTAAAGCTAATTTTAAAAGTAGTCCAGAAAAAATAGTCCCGCTTTTTCATTCGCTTGAGCGCTGGGTGTTCCTTTCGCAGAGCTCTATGTGTGCTTCGTCGTGGGTGGGGACCATCTTGCCATCAGAGTAAACTAGGGTGGGGCTCCCTAGTGGTTTTTCAATTCTGTTCGATTAGGTTTTTTTTTTAATGGTGAGAAAAGTGCATTGATATTCATGACTGATTTTCTTGTCTCAAATAATCGAGTTAGTGCCGTGGTGTTAAATTAGATTTAGTGTCCTCTTCGGTGTTCCTTTGGTTTCCTGCTCAGCTGACTTTTTTTTTTTTTTTTTTTCTGATAGAGGTGAAAAATCATTCACTGTAATTAAGAAAGGGGTGGGGTGGTTGCTAAGAAAAAAAGAGAGAAAGGAGCTGTGAATTGTCACGTGGGCAAACTGATGACAAACTTCTAAGAGAAACCGATGGGAGCTGAGCGAGGTAAGAAAGAGGGACAGTGCATTCTAATGCTCCATTGCTCCTTTTTTCCCCCTTTCTTTCTTTAAATTTTAAAGGATCAATAATATGTACATGATGCTCTGTCTCCGGTTTCCATAACAACCCGCCTCATTGAAAGACAGCAGGCTCCGCAAATCTCCAATTATCAGCCTTCCAGGGCTTATTAATGGAGCTGAGGACCCCGGTGAGGCAGGCAGCTCATTGTTGGCTCTTGCCTGGTGGGCTGGCGAGAGGGTGGGAGCAGAGTGAAGTGAAGCTGTGTAGCCAGCCAGCAGCCATTTGTCGCCTGTCGCTTCTGGGGGCTGCAGCCACTCAGGAGACATGAGCACATCTTCTAAAGTCTCCCGGGGCTGTACTGATGTGGCAGACAGCTTAGGGCGGTGGGTAGAATCTGCCTTTTCAGCTCCACACCAATCGTCATCCTCCTGTAGTAAATCTACATGAATATAGCATACACTCCATTTGTCTATCGAACTCCCGTAATTTATTGAGGATTCTTCACAAAAACAATTGTGTCTCTCTGTTTCCAGTGCTATCCCAAGTCTTAATTAAAATGTGAAACCAAACTAATGCATATCTGATCATTTCGAGTTTGTCAGTCTTTGGTCTGACATTCATTTATTAGGCCCTTACATAAGGTCAATTCTAAGAGCAATCAACTTGGTGACAAATACCTTTAATCCTAGCATGCCAGACATGGTGGTGGGCTGAACTATGAGTTCAAAGCCAGCCTGGTCTACAGGGAGAGTTCCAGAATAAAACAGGAAACCAGTTTAAAAACAGCAAGTATAACACTGATGAAAAATATAGATTATATATGCTTCTGTTCAACAGCCACTGCTAAATTCTGTATATGTAGTATCTTCTTGGAAGCACAGTCACTTTGTGCTTAGGCTGTTACCCCTTTCCATAGATACAGAAGTGAGCAACAGAACTCCATGTGTATGCATGATCAGAGTCTCAGGCTTTCCCCTCTCTACTAGGTTTATTTTCCTATAAAATAAAGTCAGATTAGAATAAAAAGAACCAACCGTGCTATGTAATCTAATGTGATCAAGGAAATGCTTATCCTAATCTTTGATTGATAATTGCTATCTGTGTCCTTATTGGATTTCAAACTGGGGGAGGTTTATATATAATAAAACACACAAAACATTAGAAATGGAGTAATTACAGTCATAAAATATGTCAGGAGCATCAGATAGATATCAATTTTTATTGTAACGTGGAAGCTCTAGTTGATAAATAAAAACTTCCGTTTGACAGAATGCCAGATGAACGGACTCAGTAGCACAGAAATGTCTGCCTTCATGTTTAGAATAGTCCTTTACATAAACCGTGATCAGGAAAAGAAATCTTTTGGGGTCTTTCAGAAACAAAGAAGTCTGAGGGCATCATTAACTATTCAGAATCTCTGGGCTGCTTTGAAACACCTGAACATTCCATCAAGCAGAAGAACAGGACATGGTGGCCTTGCATCATGTTGTGAGACCAGACCAACCTTGGCAGTGTTTTCACAGAAACTGCTCAGATAACAATATTTGTGAATTTGTACTCGGGGACTTGGAACAGAATTTCATAACAGAGTCATCTTTCCCAGGATAGAGTGACAGGCATGTTTACTACTTAGCCCTCTTTGTGCTTCACACACCAAACAACCCTACTAGGAAGGGTTTGGAGCTGAGGAAGCTGAGGGTAGAGAGGTTACATGAGGTGCTTATGGCACCCTATTTAGGAAGTGACAGATTCCATATTACACTTGTGCCCTCTTTATTACAAGAGGCCTATATACAAGTGCCTATACCCGACACAAATTTCCTTGTCTGTGTCTTTTTTTATTTTTTATTTTTTTAATTCCTGATGACCATACAGGAATCCAGCAAGGACCTGGAGGCAGGAAGTAAAGCAGAGACCATAAAGAAACATGCCCTTTTCTCAGGCTCACTTCCGGCTACCTTCCTGGCATCTTATATCTGCCCAGGGATGGCAGTTGCCATGCTGGGTACACCTCCATCAAAGCAACACTTAAGAAAATACTGCACAGAGTTGGCTAGAGGTTAGTCTGACACAGCTACTTCCTCGATTGAGGTACCCTCCTCCCAGAAGTCTCTGCTTAGTGCCAAAGTTAACGAAAATTCCCAGGCACATAGTACTTTCCCTCATCTTATCCCTTTGCCCTGGCAGCTTCGATCATTTTCTTTCCTCTGATTTTTTGTGTCACCTCAAAGTTTGGTTCTTTGATCTCGTCCTTTCTGTCCAATGTATGCCTTTGATAATCAACTGTTTTAGTTACTCTTACATGGATGAAATCAGAACATCTAATAAAAACATCCCCAGAGAGGAAAGACTATGGCTACAAGGGTGTCAAACCAAAGCTCCTTGGCCCCAGGGGCTTAGGCCAAACATTGTGATAATGGTGGCATGTGATGGGGGACCTTCTTCACGGTACACAGTCAGCAGAGTCCTAAGAAGATGTGGTGGAGTAAGATGTAGCTTCCCAGGACTCAAAGGTACCTCCTCTATCCACAGTGGATGCTGAACCACCCAGTCTTTACCAGGCATTCATTGCTGCTACCTGTTAGCGACTGTGATGACTGTGTATTAGGCAGCATTCCATGACACTCCTACATTCCAGCTTTTACACTCTTTCTACCCCCCTTTTCCGCAATGTTTTCTGGGCTCATGGAATGGTATAAACATCCATTGTAGGGCTGAACTGCAGTTAGATCTTAATGACTTATTTGCAATATAAGGTCCTTGAAGACAAGGTATTCTTTGCTTTGGCTCTGTTTTGTACATTGTTGTATCCCTAGCAAGTAGAACATGGAGCAACATTGTAGCAGGTATTTGTTTCATTTCATTACTAAAAAAGCCATCCAAATGGCAATATGACAGGCATTTCTTTTGGTTATTATCACTTAAAGGAAAACAAAGTAGCAGACTAACTCTAAAAGATAGCACACAGGTGGCAAAGAAGACATGCTGATTTTTTTAGTAGGTTTAGTTTCTTTTTACTGCTAAGGTACTTCATCTCTTTTCCTGGATAGATCTTCCCCTGTTTTCCTTTGCTTTTGTAGACTCTTTGATGACTCATATCATTACATATGCAGGAATGGCACCAAAGCACTTGATCTTGTTTCAGTCTCCCCTCTGCATGGAAGAGCAGCCACAGGTCAGGTACATTGTCTCAGTCTCCTAAGGCAAAGGATATATAAAGTCCAGAGAACAATTTTCACCAATCCAAATGTTTGTGTTTGAATGTAAAAGGTCCCATACAGCACATGTGTTTGAACAGCTGGTCCCAAGCTGGTGGAAGGTTGTAGAGAGTTTAGGAGATGGGGTCTTTCTAGAAGTGAGACATGGAGATAGGGCACGAGATTTTAATGCTCATCTTCATTTCCTATTCTCTCCCTGCTTCTTAACTATGGACACAAGGTGACCATATCCCCTCACAATTCTTCCCCCATGCCTTCTTTAATGTAGTGGACTCTATCTTTCAAATTGTAAGCCAGAACAAATTATTTCTCCCCTAACTTGCTTCTTTCTTGTCAGTAATGCATGGTTTTATCGCAACCACTGAGGATTCTACTCGGACTGAAAATAGATGGTAAGATTCATGTCTCCATCGGAGTGAGCTATTTTTCTCTCATGGTGAATCAGCAAATCAAAGTCATGGGAGCTTTTATGTCTATAAAGCTTCTGTGGATTAAAATTTTCTATGCCATAAATTATGGTTAACTCAGCATTTACCCAACAGTGGTTCCGTTTTAGTATGTTGAATGTTCTTGCATGCTGATTATAGCCCAATTTAATTTAAACATTTCTTGGAAGCAACCATTGTATGAAAGCCCATATATATATATATATATATATGATGCTTATACATACATAAAGATTAAATGGAAGCAGCATACAACCATACATATAGCAATTTGTAAACAGGCACACACATGTGTGCACACACATGCACACATATGCATTCAGGACATGCGTTTAGCTTTGAGTGATGTCTTAGTTACTGTAGGAATGTTTTGGGTTCACAGTTCCGATAGATTTTATAATAGCTCAGAAGTTATGGCTGGGCAGTCCATTCTTGACAACTGGGGTATATGGCCTAGACTATACATCTCCTGTGGGCCAGTAAATGGAAGGAGAAGAGCAGGTACTACAGGCCAGCCCTCCTCCTATAACAGAGGGAGAAGAGCAGGTACTACAGGCCAGCCCTCCTCCTATAACAGAGGGAGAAGAGCAGGTACTACAGGCCAGCCCTCCTCCTATAACAGAGGGAGAAGAGCAGGTACTACAGGCCAGCCCTCCTCCTATAAAGGAGGGAGAAGAGCAGGTACTACAGGCCAGCCCTCCTCCTATAACTGTCAAAATCCTGTCCCCATTGACCTACTTTTTCCAACAAGGGCCTGCCTCCTGAAGATTCTGCAGTTTCCTAAGATACTATTACCATCCGAAAAGCAAATATCCAAGATGTACTCCTCTGAGGGTTCTTTCAGACTCAAACAGAAGTGTTGGTCATAATCTAAAGATTAAGTTTCATATCATCTATGAGCCCTGCCTGATTAAAAAAAAAAAAAAAAAAAAAAAAAAAAAAAAAAAAACCTTCGACTTAGAAAACTCCAGTAAACTCAGTGGGACTTCCTTTAGGTGCGGACTGTGGTTAGGAAAGGCACCTGTAAAAAGATGGAGCACTGAGACCAACAGTAAGCCTGGGCTGTATGGGTTGGGGTGAACTTTGATGAGACAGGGCTGTGGGGCACACTTACGCTTGGCTGTGTTTAGAGAGTGAAGTGGAGGAATGTAACCAGGGTGTGAACTGAGAACACACAGAGGCAAGGAACAAGAGCTTCAGTGCAACCTAAAAATTCCAGCCCAACAGGAAGCTATGTCAGAAAGGACCAGGGGGCCAGCAAGGGATCATAAAGCTCCCAAGAGTCAAGACTGAAGATTTCCCATGATGGGAGACTGCCTGTGAATCAGAGAACAAAATGCAGTTGCATGGCTTAACAATTTTGTCCTAAATTGATTTCCTGTCATTCTTTAGTCAATTCTCAGCACAGCCACCACCCTCTCTTACTCAAACTGCTGCCCAGCCCTTACATATAACTCGGGTAAGTGAAAAGAATACAAGTGTGTGTTTCTGTGTGTACGTGGGAGGGAAGGAGCTGTAATTAACTGTCACTGCCGAGTACTTGGAAATGTGGCAGCCATTCTTGGGGATTTCCTACTTCCAAGACTCGGGTTGAAGATTCTCCGATGAGTCGGCTGACTGTGTTAAGCATTGGCAGGAGATTGATGGGAATATAATCATTCCAGCTCAACTATTTGTCTTTAGCAACCCGTGTCCTGACACCTGCTGGTACTGCAGATTTATAGCTTGTCACCGTGAGTAAGGTGTTTGAGGGACACTGTAACAAGCTTAATTCTACCCTTCTACAGAATGCTTTTGTTTTCTCTTACTGGCTCCCATGTTATCGTAACACCCTGAATCTGTTCCATCTATTCCAACCTTTCTCTGCCTCCCCCTACCACCAAGCTCCCACCCAGATCTCCAGAGAATCACTGCTACCAGATCCATCAGCCAAAGTTAGTGGGTTCCCATGGCAACCAGGCAGCTGGTGTCTAGACACTGAGAGAGAAGCTTTGCAATTGAACTGCAAATCTAGATTCTAACACACCCCTTTCTCTCCCCCCACTCCAAGTTCCTCCCATTTCCCTTTATTTACAACAGGCATTAGTGCCAGCACTGGATGAGGTTTCCTTTTGGCAGACCATTAAAGGAAGAGGGGAGGAGAGAGCAGGAGAGAAGCCCAACCGTACTGTCTGTCTTGTCATGTCAGTAAGAAGGCAACGGAGCTGACACACTCTGATGGTGCTTGCTCTTTATTTTTTTTCTCACGAAGGACTTTATTTAATTAAAATATTTTAAATTAGAAAACAGTGCCACTAGTCCACTGGGAGTCATAAGCATCTTTAAAAGCCAATAAAAGCGTTTTCAGGGTAAGGCTACAGCCGATACACAGGGGTGAGGTGGAATTTTTCACCGGCACCAGGCAATCAATATAATTTCTCTTTCTATGTGGCTCGGGGGAATTACATGTCTTTGGCATTATAGGAAAATTCAAGAAAGGGCTTTAAGTGACACCTCATATCTATAAAAGTCAAGTTGAAATCTTTATTTCTCTTGAGGAAGAGAAAAGGCGCTCCTTAACAACCAGGGGCTAGTCTGGTTTTTTGTCTTTTTGTAGAATTCTCCTGTGTATATAAACATTTTATAGAGCACAAAAATTAGGCAAAGGCACTTTATATAAGACAACTATGATCAAACCTGAGCATGATCTAAATATAAACAATGTCCAAATTACAAAAAGGACAACTATGTCCTTAGCCTGGCTATATAAATAAATTAGGTTTTTATACATGATATTCATTGAAGTGTTCCGTCATAAAACTACCCATCCTTGACATGATTCCTGTGTGGAAGAATGTTCTGTTTCCTTGTGTTCATCTACAGTTCGCCAAACGCAAACTCAAATAAATCATGTCGGACTCTTCTGAGATGTCTCGTGTCTCCGCATGTTTTCATGGCGGCAGCCTGTCAGTAAACCCTGAAGCTCTTGGCAGTCTTTGGATAGGAAATGTTGATACTCCATCAAGTTTCTTTGTTCCCTTAAATAAAATGTATTTTTTCTCATACATACATTTTTTTTATTCTACAGTTATACATAATTTTGAATTGCCTTCAAATTCGGGCTGGAGAAATGGCTCTGTGGCTAAAGAGAAACTGAAGATCTGAGGTCAGATTTCCCATAGCCACATACTTCAGATATTTGCTTAATCTTCTGCCCATTACACTTCATACCCAAACAGTGTTTGCATGGCTGATCCCTATTTCTTTCAGATCTGATATTGTTTTTGCGTCAACTTTATCAGTATAGTTGTAGTTTTTAACCTCATGTTTATGGACTCAGTTGGGGAGCTGTGTCAAGGAAAGAAGAATAAAGAGATATGGGCACACATAGCGAAAGAGAATTTACATAGGTCACCGAGATATGATAAGTGCCGTTTGAGTTTGATTGTATTTATAAAAGAAATGGCACCTTAAAGTATTCAGTGCACCTTAAAATGTGGTACAGAAAGAAGCATGGGAGTTAAGGAGATAGAAACATATTTGGCCAAAGAATCTTGAATTTGGTGACTATGACACAAAGACAAACTTTTGTAATAAAAGAAATCAATATGCTTACAAGATTCTTTACAGATTAGATTATGGGAATAGAACCAATGAGATGGCACATCTAGGAAAGGCACTGGCCACCAAACCTAGTGACCTGGATTAGACTCCCAGAACTCACATGGGGAAAGAAGAGAACTGATTGCTTCACTTACTTTTCCAATCTCCCCCTACATACCTTGGCATGTATGTACACATCCATAATAATAAAATAAATGTCATTAAAATAGATGTGATAGGATACTTTTTAACAGATCACTTTAATGTCATTAGAAAAGTTGAGTATTTGGAACAATCAGCAAAGACGATTTGCAGAGTTGAATCTTGGGTGACAGTCATGTTAGGGGTAAAAGAAAGGAAGTCTGCCTCAACAGGGACAGAAATAAACCATAATGAATGAATTTATAATTAAAGATACAAAAAAGTAGTGTAAGAAGATGTCAAAACTAAAACGTGCCAGTAGCCTACTAGATGGTTTTTACTGGGTTATAGCAATAGGAATCCCACCACCAGGATCATAGGATCTTGGTTTTAAATGTGTTGCAGGCAGGAACAGACTGGTTATTGTTGAAGTGATTTACAGTTGGCATTGCGTTGAAGAAAGAGGAGCTTCATTCAGTGGAGAAGGATTTGTTTTTCAGGTGTCCAGCTCATGTCAGAGGGGCAAACAGTTCTAGGCAAGGGATGCTGATGTAGAGGTTCCACGTGTCCTGTTCAGGTTTGCCAGTAGTTTAGGCAACAGAAGAGGTCAATGTTTGGCATTGTTACAGGGATGTAAGGGTGGCATCCTGGAGCCGTACAGTAGTCCTGATTGTGAGAGCTGCAAATTATATGAAGATAATCTTCGTGCTAAGCCTCTTCCTGGAGTACAAAAGGATAAGGGGGTGTTCAGGAAGCCAAATGATGGCCAAGTTTCTTAGCTATTGCTGGATTCTCCATCACAGATCTTAGATAAAGTCAATATTTAAAAGAAAAACAAAACAGTCAAAGGTACAGAACAATGGAGGCATGGCAGTGAGGGTAACCAAGATTTATGCTTTAGAACACAATTGTTCTCTTTTGTTTTTGGTGAACTCAAGGGGGACATGGGTAGAAAAACAAGGAAGGAGTGGTAAAGGAAAAAAAATGTATAACTAATGCTGTTTCCTCACCTTGGAAATGAAAGGAGTAAGTAGGTTAGTACAAATCACCAGAAAAGAGTTTACCCTGGAGTTTCACAAAAGGCATTGGATAGAAGAGAAATTACTAAGTTATTTTACTAAGTTATTTGTTTTATGGTCCTCCGGCAGACAGGCTACATAAAACATATGTTGGTAGATTTCTGTGGAATTCCACGGATACTCAGGGTTGTAGAACTGGAGATTGTCTGTCTCTGGAGGTGTCACTGTAGATAGTTACACAAGACTGGGGGTGTGCCAGGGTCTCCAAGACCCCGTTTAACACTGAAGTGTTATTGCTACATATCCTGACCAATTTCAAATTATCTTAAAAGTTGTATTTAAAAAAGAATAATTAAAGATTGTCTCTATACACAATATGTCCGAGAGAATGGCTTTATTGGAGAATAAATATCGGATAGGGAAACAGAAAGGGGTGACTTTCTTCTATATTTGTTAATTTGTTTGTTTGGTTTGATTTGATATGGTTGCTTTGGTTTGATTTGTTTTTTCTTTTCTTTTTTTTTTCTTGTTTTGGCTGGGTTTCACTCTGTAACATAAACTGGCCACCAACTCCTGGAAGACCTTCTCATTATCCTCCCTAGTTCTGGAATTACAGGTGTGAGCCACTGTGCTCAGCTTAAGGGATAAATTTTCAGATTGCACTTTAAATAATGAACCTACGTGATTCTGCCCTAGATAACATTCAGACTCCAGGAATCTTTATTCTTTTGCTGATTATCTTCCTAATGTCCCCAAATAGCCAATGCTGTAATATTCAGTCACCACATATAAGAGATTAGAGATTGTGTCTAAAAAAGAAAAAAAATCGCTACAAATACTAATATTACTTTCCCAATACAGTTCTGATTGTGTTTCAGTGAATGCCATTGATTCTGAAAGCAATTCTTTTACTCAAAGGCAGCGCCATAATTTAACAAGCCCCAGGAAACCAAACCACACAATGAGTACAGAATGAATTGTCCCAGTAAGAGGTGGGGATTACATCTATTTATACACGTGCAAGCTTATAATACAAAATGCCTTTTATGGGTTTTGCTTGTTACAATAATGTTTTTTAAATTAACTTCAAAATTGGGTTAAACCTTCACAGTTGGTTTTGTAATGTTCTGTTACCACTGGAATCTGGAGGGGGTGGTTGATAAAGGAATGGTAGTCATTTTTATTTCCTCCTTTGCAGGGCATAAAAATGATCTCATAGACTGTAGCTAAGACAGGGTTTGTAATAATCTTAATCACTTCTGGACTTTGACCATTCAGTAACTCATTATTTTAATTTGTAAAATGTGTCATAATCCATAGTTACTACTTAGCCTAATGAACTTATTTAGAGGACCCTATTTTTTTCCCCTTCTCTGTGCAATTTCCACTTTGCCTCCCACAAACTGAGCACAACACTGAAATTGTATAAAGTCGTAATTCTCAGTACTGGCTCTGTGACCCTCCCGAGAGCAGAAGAAGGCTTCTGATAGATATTAAAGCAAGATTACATTGAATTGTCTTGTAGGTCACAAAGGAAAATAGGAACGAAGGTAGAGAAGATGGAAGCAATAGAGACACAGTACATTTAGGACCAAGGGAAGAGGTAGAAAATGTAATCAGCATTAGAGTCCACACATCCCCGGGATGGAGAGGCTGTGGTCTACTGGAAGGATCCGTGCATTCTGCTCTTTAGGCAAAGCACAGACCCTCTACCTTCCACTGTTCTCTCAGGGAAGAAGAAGTTGAGATTACATCATGCAAAAGGTTCCCCCAGCTTTCACTAATTACACAAACAATTTACTGTAATTTTATGACTCATCACAAGGCAAGTCTGTGATAATATATACAGGCTTAGGATTTTTTTATTCTGAATTATGTAGTTCAGCCATTTGCATTGATAAAACCAGCAAGATAACTGCCAACTTGCTAGCTTGTTGGGTGCCGGGTAGGCACAGCCATGAGGGAAAATTACACACCAAGGATAATTAATTGTCTGCCTAAGCTCAAGTTCTACTCAAACACATCACGGCAAGTCATGGCAAGAACCTAGCTGAGTGAGCCCCCTGGGTGCAGCTCCCAGTGGTTTACATCTCACCTACACAATGGGTGCTTAGAGCAGGACAGAATTTCAGGAATCTGTATCATGATTGGTGTCATACTCCTAAAACTAGAGACATGCCCAGTTTTAGTTTCTGAATGTCAGCCCTGGAATCAGATAACCAAATCATATTATCTGATATCAGATTGTAGGATCTAGCAAAACCTTTGTTTTCTTTCCCTTTAGAAATAAATGTTGAAACCGTCAACTTTGTAGTAGGTGATGTTGACTCTCAATGTATTTCAAAATATTGTTGAGGATTAATGCAGACTCTCTTTAATAATAATCAATATCACCTAAAAGATACATCATTCATTTTCTCAAGATCTGACTTGACAGAAGTCACAGGAGGAGGCTTAGAGGTCAGTTTCAGCTCCAGGGCTTCTGGGCCCTACCTTTGAAATGCACAGTATCTTCAGGAATAGGGACTAATCTCCCTCTGGGAGTCAAGCTGGGCCAATAGCCTGTGGTGTTTCCAGAGTCCCCTGAGTGTTAACTATTCAAAAAGGGGTTTCTCTGGAAGAGGAGTGGATGCAGGGAGGGGAGAGACCAGGCAGAAAGGAGGGAAGGGAAACTGAGATTGGGATGTAAAAGAGAATGAATGAATGAATGAATGAATATGAACAAACAAGCAAACAAATACTAAATAAAGTAGAAAGGGGTTTTATGCCTGTTGTTGGGGCTTTTGTTGTTGGCTCTTAGAGGGAACATTGTCAGCTCAGATGGGAAACTTTCATTGAACTCTTCATATGGATTTATATGTAGACCTACAGGTTTTTAAAGGGAGATAGTTAATAGTGTGATTTCTTAGGACTTTTAAGGGCATCCTTACTTTTATTACCTCAAAAAATAAAGAAAACTGTCAAAAACAGCACAAATCGCTATATAGGGTCTGGGATGACTCACTTATACCTAGTTCAGTAAGTGAAATATTCTGGTAGAAGGAAACTAAGAGTATATGAATAAAAATGGCCAATAAGCTTGCTTCTCCTATTAAGTTTCTTCTAAGTATTAAATCTAGTAGATTGTATCAAATACAGTATGTCTGGCTGGCTTCCTTTTGAGTTTTCCTTTTCTGGTTGCTATTGGAAAAAGGTAGGCTTTACTGTGCTTCCCAGATTGAGGATACAATCTGTTGTGATGGGCAGCGCATATCTCTCTCTGTGTGTATGTGTGTGTGTGTGTGTTTTAATTGTAACTTCCTCCAAAACGTGTCAAGAAGAATTGTAGAAAACCTTCTCCAGGTTGAGGAGGAGAAAGTGAAGTGCCAATTTCTGCCATGTTTGACAAAAGTTTTTAGAAGTATGCCTGTTTTTTGGCCTGGAACATCATTTGAGAAGACAGTTACTTCTTAGCCTGTGTGGGAAGGTAAAGAGATGACTGGGTGTTGCGCATGACTGAAAAGTATGGCCACATTGGAGTCCTGTCTGGGATCCTGCGCTCAGCTCAGGCTGCTCCCCACAAAACCAGAAGACTTCCTGGAAATCAAAAATATTTTTCATAACAGAGCTGCAAAATCTCACTTTGTATGATTCTTTTTAAAACTTAAACAATGAATTATTGAAGTATAGAATTCTATAAACATGACCGAATGAAAGTTATTTTTAATTGTCTACAATAACTTTAAAATTCTAAAAAACAAATCTAGAGAAAAATCCAGAAAATCACTATTTCCCCATGCAATCTGTCCACTGAGTGCAAGACTGACTACGCAGCTCAGGTAAGTGACAGTTTATATCCTGCTTACTCCATATGCGTGCGTGTTTCCTAGACACAGCACTAACTTAGCCCAGATTGGCATTGCAAATGAAATCAACAGTATGAAGTTTTGGTAGGAAGTCTGTTTCCTTTGTATGTAAGCTGAGAATTCAGCCCCTCTCACAACACTTCACTCTTACCCTGCCAACCTCTGACTTCCTGCTTTTCTGCCTGGCCATTTTGACCAGGACTTTGTCTTTGTCTTTGAAATTATTGCTGGACTTAAGCCCCAACTTCAAAGCTTTTTCTTGTTTTTCAAAGAACTCTTTATCTTTTTCTCTCTTCATTATATCTAATAAGATGTAAGATATGATATAAGATATATATATGATATATATTATATATAAGATATATGATTTATTATATATAATATGACATGTCTCCATATATATTTTCTATATCACACATATTATGGATAAAATATATATTATATAAGATGTAATGATTTAAGATATATATTATATATAAGATCTGATATATATGCTGTATAATATTTCATATAATATATATGATATCTCTCTATATATATTATGTATATGGTTTTACACATAAGATATATATATATATATATATGATACATATATAATATATTTTATATAATGATGATAGACAGACAGACAGACAGACAGACAGACAGACGGGTAGATAGTCATTCACTAAGCAAGAGTCTTGGAGGGCATAGACTTTTGTTCATGTCAAGCTCCTAAATACAATACGTTTCATATAGCAAACACTGAATATTGTTCTCTTCCCAAACCAGCAGATGATTTAAACATTAAGTATGTATGTTGTGATAGACTTTAAATCAACACAATTAGTTCTTATAACAACATCACGAGAGAGGTGCCAACATTACAGTTAATTATAGAAAAGTAAAAGGAAGCTACAAGAGGTTAAGTAAGTTACCCAATGCCATAGTAAAATGTCACAGGAGGAATTTAATGCTGTCTAGTTCTAGGACAAGCCCATACCCACTACTCTAAGCCAATTAAGCTTACTTTTGCTTAAAATATCTTTCTTTTTAAAACTCTTTTGTGTATCTTGATAATTATTAATGAAATTAATAACTTTAAAATTACCAAGAAATTTAATAAATTAATACATTTAAAATTACCATGGCTATGAACTTTGGCTTATTGGGATTCATTTTGTAACCCCAATTTAAAAGTTGGAATTTCACTATTGGTACAAATTTTTCCTGCCTAAGATTATTAAAGTTTTATTTATATTTTAAAAGATACATAAATTTTACTCTATTTAAAAATTAATTTTATTATTGTGTGAGCACAGATATTATGCACAATTCTACTACTTGAAGACAATACAGGCTCATGCTATTTTGTTCAAGCATGTTTTAAACATTGAGATTCATCAGCTTATCAAATTTAAAAATGCCTAACTTTTGTGAAGTATAAATTCATGTAAACATATCCATGGGGGGAAATTACATTAGTTTATGATGAACTGAAGACTAGAAAAGACTCCACATATCAGAAAATAATACAAGGACTACAGTCTCCGTATGGAAAGACTGATTAGTTCTCCCTAGAGTAGTTTAGAAGTGGGACGTATCAGTTGCACTTGGTCTTGAGAATTGATGAGCATACATTCAAATGACTTAACTTTGAGTGTCTTCTGTTTACATTGAAAAATTTAGAAGTCACAAGTAGCATGAGTTACAATGCACAAAAGACTTCTGATAGGCACAGGTAAGTATGCACAGATGTAAAGTATATCTGAATGCCAAATAAGGAAAAAGGTAACACTGGTATATGTTTTACTCATTCTGAAAAGAATATTGAAGTGTGTGTGCGTGTGTGTGTGTGTGTGTGTGTGTGTGTGTGTGTGTGCATATGCACCCATGCATGTCTGTTGTTATTCTCCTCTTATTTTAAAAAAGAATTTTTAAAGTCATAAGGCAAACTGGGCCAAGATTAAAGTGATTGCTTGCAGTCTACTTATTGAATAGATTCTACAATCCTGAGAGAAGGGAGAGAAAACTTGCTTGGGTTTTTTAAGAGTCTCTGATGAAGCCTAGATGTTTTCATCTACCTTGTCAGGTGGGAGTTTTAACTTTTAGAACTATAGATAAGCCTTAGGGGAACAAAGAAAGTAAACAAAAGCCCAGAGCCAGAACTTTACCTGATTACCATTGAATGACACACAGTACCATAGTTACCTTTCTGTCCCGATACCACAATTCCCAAATTTTTTGTGTTCTTGGCGTCATAAAAGCTTATCTGTGTGCTGACTCTACATTCTTCCTCTCCTCTCATATCTCACATAACTGATGCCTTAGAACTAGATCCAACCACTCTGGTGTATTACTAACTACAGAGAACTACTAACCCTCTATAGAATCATGTATGACTGGACACTCAGGAGTAGCTTCTCTGGAAGGATGGGTACAGAAACAAGCCTACCTTTTGGATGCTACTGTGAAAATACTATTTTGTTTGGGGTTTGAATTTCTACTCTTAGGAGTTGACTTTCTTTTAATCATAGTAAGAAATGAAGTAGACTGATTAGGAATATGTCAGGTAGAGAGTTTGCCAGGCCCTGGATTTGAGTTCCCAGCACCATACATACATACACATATACACACACACATATACACACATACATATATAGATACGCATACATACATACATACATACATACATATACACATAATCACAAATACATAATACACACATATACACACATACATACATAATACACACAAACATACATATACACATATACACACATATATACATACACACATATACACATGTATACACACATACATACATGCATAAATACACACATAAACACACACAAATACACACATATATAATACACACATACATATATCCATACAGACACACATGCATACACATAGAGAAATACATGCACAAAAATAAATCCAATTTAATAATCTAATTTTATGTATTTATTGTCTCCCATGCCAGAAATGACTGATATCTTAGACAAGCTATATAGGTTGTAATTGTTTTCTTTCTGTTTTCAGTATAGGAGGAGGTGGGACATTAGCTTTTGATGATTGTGTAGACTAAATGTATATATAAAGTTTAAGAGGTTTCCAGAGTGTTGGTGAAGTGGCAAGGTGGTTAATTGCACTGGGGGTTCTTCCAAAGATACTGAGTTCAATCCCCAGTAAACACATGATGACTCACAACCATCTATGTGATCTGATGCCCTTTTTTGGCATGCAGATGTACATGCAGATAGAGCACTCATCTACATAAATTAAATAAATAGGTTTTTAATAAAAGGTTTCTGGAGCAGTTGACCCACTTTGACTTTTGTCTTTTATCTTTGGATCATCTTTCCTTTCAAATAAAAATACCAGCTTTCCTGTTACTGGTTGAAAGCCTGCATTCCCTTTTAGCGTCTAAAGCAGTGGATTCCCTTGGCTAATAATCCTCCTTTTCTGGGTGTCTGCTTTTTCTGTATAATGCTGTTTACAATACACATATCCTTTTGGCCAGAGGTATAGAAGTATTGTGGAGGGTCTCGTTTTATCTAGAAAAGTAATGAGGAAAAAAGTAGATACTTTTCTTTCTTTGGGCATATTTTTTTGTCTTAGAAAGAGAATGTTAATTCACAAAATCTGCAAGTTAGAGTAAAGCCAAGGACATTAAACTCCACTTGGTTAAGTACTCAGAAGACTACATGTGGTTCTTTTGATAGTGTGTGAAGTATGTTACAATACATATCAGATCTTCCACACAGCCTGCAATGAGAAGGGGCAAGCACAGTTGCCCCTGCTATTATCTCTAGATTAGAAAACTGAAGCAGAGGAGGGAAATCTAATTTGTCTGAGCTTGAATGCCTAGTTGGTGGAAAAGTCAGAGTCAGGGTAAATGGTAGAGTTGCTTAGTCCTAAGCCTCCCAGGGCAGGCAAGAGCACAGTAACGGCATGTTTTGGGCATCACTAAGACCCTGTGGCAGCTGCCTTTGACATCTCTTCTTAATTAAATAAGATTTGTTACTCTTTGAAAAATGTAAGTGCATAACAGATTCTTTTCTCTTTCAAAGGCTCGGAAAACAAGGGACAAGGGTAGAGGGATAATTTGGTTCATTATCCTGACATCAAAAATGATGTGCACGTGTTTGGCATTTTAATATAATTTAAAATATGAAACAATGTGAATGACAAAGGAAAATATGGATCCCGGGGATAGCCAAAAGCCAGCCCAAGCTCCAATTTGACATCTGGTGTACAGCTCAAGGAAAAGATGGTCTGAGGCACAAAAGGGCCATACTCGAGTACGATGCTAAGCACTCCTCACTGTTTCGCCTTGAGCTTTTTCGGTAACGATGCTCAATATTCAAGAAAGATGAAACTAAAAAGAAAAAGGGAAGTGCACCCAGCCCAGTGGTGATTGGTAGAGTAATTGTGGGCATGGCCCCAGGATGATAGCAGCTTCTATTTAATCAATGTTGACAAGGCTGGGGAGAGCTGGGCAGGTCCCAAGAGGTAATGTTTTACTCAGAAATCCACTCAACCTAATTTCAGTAATGTAGGGCTGTGGAGGGACCTGGAGAAGAGCCAAGAATCGGGGCCATTAGAGCTCCATGTGGGCGACGGCAGCTGGGAACACCGCCATCCCTCTAACAGCATTGCAACCCGGCTGCCTGACTGGGCACGCAAGCAGCCGCTGCCGCATATGCTCCCGGTGTTTGCTCGTCAACAGAAGGAAGGGGCAGACATACTAGTCTCACTCACCCTTTCGAGGAAATGAATGAAACCCCTCAAAAGCGGGAACTGCTTCCAGAATCTTCTGCAGCAAGTATAGGGGAGTCAGGTTAGCACACACCTCGAATGACCATGGTCAAATTGTTCACTCCAATCTCTTTTGTAGTTTTGTCTCTCATTTATGACTTCCATTATACCGTACAAGTGGATACAGGGATATTTTACCCCTTTATTGTTAATTAATTAATTTATTTTATTGTTCGTGCATTTATTGTGACTTTAAGCACTTTAAAGAATGGTAGTCATAGAGTTAGGGGTGTCGCTAAGTGGCAGATCACTTGTCTAGCAGGCCTAGCATGTACCAAGCTCTGGTCAATAATGAATGAACATTGGGAAAAGAGTTGTGTGGGGAGGGCATGGTAGTCATGGTTACAAGTGTCGGAAACTAGGAAGGTCTTCTTTTAATATATGAGATTCTTTGATAACATCCAACTTGGCAAATTTAAGAAAAATTGACTCAAGAGAAATGATGCTAAAATCTTACAGTTATCCCCCCTCTATCCACCCCCACAATGCGCAATGAACAACACATCATATAGTCCCAGAAGATAGACATTCTCAACTTGAGTTTCATTGTAATCACTGCTAATCTACTCCTAATTCATAGACCAGAACACAGTCCAGTCCCTTTCATTAGTGATTAATGAATGGATGACCACATTTTCCTTCATTTTGAAGTGTCTTTTAGCTTTGAAGCATGAATAATATATGACTTTATTGTCTAAGATATTGACTTTCTCTTTTAAGTTAACACATAAATAAATGATAAAATTAAGAGGCTTCCTGCAAGCATGATGCTTTCTAAGAGGTCTTAGGGTATAAAAGAACAAGGTTTTGCAAATGCTAAAATGCTGGAGAGGCAAGTTACAGATATTTGTTATATCCTAAAACCATCTATCTATCTTATCTCAACATTCCTATTATAACTAGGTAGCCCTCGAATTACTTAGATATGGCATAAGAAGAAAGTAGAATTAAATGTTATTTAACTTCCCGGCTTAAGCTTTACCTGTGGATATAATTGTTTGCTCTTGAAAAGATGACCATGTCTTATTTGAAAGTTCTATCAATCTCATCTTTAAGAAAACATGAATATGCTTTTCTTCTTAATGCAAGCCACTAAAACACATCAGCAGTCTTCATGAGAGGACCAGAATTGGGGAGCTAATTTTGATATGGTCACAATCAACTTGGAGACACAGCATCCAGTCACATGATACACCCATCTACCTACCCACGCCACACACAAATACATGTATATATTGTCAAAGTATTTCAGCTTGGCTGATATAAAAAATATATTGCAAATTGGGTGTCTTTTAGGAAACAGATTTACTTCTCACTATGAGTGCTCAGTGATCCATTTTTAAAGGACCCTTTGCCAAATCACGAATGTTCCATCTTCATGTTATAATCATGCTATACCATAAAGACTCTACCTCTTAATCCTATTAAAAGTAACACCCAGGATCAAGATTTCTAGATACAAATTTGGGGCAACTCAAACATTTATACCACAGGTGCTGTAATTTTCCCCTATAATATCTTAACCAAAATATCAATATTAATATTTTGTGCTTATATGATTAAAAGTGGCATCCAGAGACAAATAGCTGAGGAACATGGTGCTCTACTCCTTTAACTTACGTGTCTTCTGCTTTATTCAGAATCCCACATCAGACTCATTTGTCAGGTCTGAGCCCTGTTACCTCTGTTCCCTTGTTAGATGTCTCTTGGCATTTTGTGACCTCAGTCCTTTAACTTCTTCAGGCTCTTAAGTAACAAATGTCACAGAGGGAGGGTGATGCTCTACATGAGGAATGTAGTTATTTATGCTAATTGAACTGTGGTAATTGGAGTGACCAGCTGGCCTCAGCCATTCATGTCTTTCACATTTACCAACATAATCAAAGTTTGTTTTTTTTTTCTCAAAATACCAAAGATTACACATTAACTCATCTCTAACATTTTCAAATTGAATAATTAGCACCAGAATGTGCCAAGGTCAGCTTTCATATTTCCAAACGCTAATCAGGGTTCTCCCTGCCATTCTGAGCCAATTTTTGCAAATCCAACATCTAGACTTTTATTGACACTGAATATCTACAAACTTATGTCACAGTTCCCACTGAGTCCATCCATCCTGATCTGGGTAGGTTGAGAACAGAGAATGTGATATCAGAAAGGAGGTTTGAATGGGCTCTCTGACATGGTGCCACTTACCATGTATAAACTTGTATAAATTATTTATCTTTTGCCTTAGATTTCCCATATGTAACATAAGGTGGTTAAAGAAATCAAAAGGATAGACATGACACAATGTAAGTTTACTTAAAAGTATCAACAGCAGCTAAGAAGGTACTGAGCAACATACCTTAACCAAGGCCCAGGACTGCCATGATTTACAGTTGCTTCCAGAAGGAAACACAAAATTGTAGATCCACAACTGAATGGCCAATGTGATTTGTTATCTGTAAGACTTGTTTGTGGTTAGCATTCGTGAGGACGAACATGTTAATAACACAGAAAACTTCTTTCCTGCATGTATGATCAAATGGATCTACTCCAAATGACAGAGATTCTAACAAGTTCTTTTCTGCCTGGTGTTAAAGTCTTTCACAGGCCACATCTAATGTTTGTAAAAGTGGATCCTATTGGAGTAGGTGACACTCATGTCTGACTACGGCTTCTTTCATTGGTATGTAGGGCTTTCTTTAGCAATATTATGGCTTCTTCTTAGTTGACCTCACATGGAGTCCATTGATCCTGATGTGGGTAAGATGAGGGACTGGAACTTTCCAGTGTTTCTTCTTTCTGATCATTATTTTTCTTTGCATAATTTCCTATGGGTGTATAGGTAAACCTCAAACTAAAAAAACAGAACAAAGCAAACAAAACAATACAAACCTAACCATTCTGCTCAATATTCAGGTAGGAAAATCATTCAGACTTCAAGCAAAATGAGACACAAAGAATTCACTTTATGTGTTCCTCTGAGTTAAGTTTCAGCTAAATAAGATTCACATCAATTCTCACTTTCTGATGTTTCAATTCTGGAGTCTTAATCAACAGAAATCTTAGTGTTTTAGGGAGCCAAAAGCTTCTAGACTCTAGCCACTGGTTTTCGAGCGCTCAGGTGGTAAATTAGGCATTTTCCTGGCTTCTGCTGCTCAAGTTGGTTCCACTGATAAGACGAGAAGACCCAGGCTTCAGTCCTGGCTTGGATCCCAGCAACGCCTATGGGTTATGGAGCAATGCTTTCGGCACTTACATTTCCTCATGTACGGAATGAAGACACTTACTCGTTTCACCCAACACTTATCGAGAGCTTCCCCGTATTATGTCTGTGCTGCCCCAGGGATAAAAAGGGAGCAAATGTAGGGACAAAATTGGGCATTTTTTATTTAGACAAGGAGTTTATATCAAAGTTGTTATGTTAAAGGTCCCATCACCGATCACATTCTGCAGCTGTAAATATTTCTTTCTGTTCAATAAGTGTAATGAAAGATTTCAGTTACGATGGGATTTTTAGTACTGTTTTCACCATCTCCTCAACACATAGAAGATGAGTTTGGCCATACCACAAACATTCATGACATTACCCCAAGCAGTTCCCAAACACCCTGCTTTTTCTGCTTTGCATGATTCCCTGTCATAAACTAAAACTGAGGCTACACGTTCTATCTGAAAAATCAGTGAACTTAGGGGTGGTGTTGGTTTGGGGGATAAGATGTCTGATAAGTTGACACCAAGTTACTTTAGGGAAAATGGATTTTGTTTAGACAGGTTGGTATATTAGTAAAATGTCTCGTGGCATATAATCTGTTGGCTGAAGTCTCTAGGAAAAGTCTTGGAGTTAGGGGAATCAACCTTCACAGAGATACAAATCTACCTGTGAAGCAAAGCAATGCTATTGTCACTGGTGTGTGGATTCCCTTGGAGCGTACTCAGCTGCCAGAGACTGTAAACCACCTCGGTGCTTTAAAGCAGTTGGTTATTTATCTCCTCAATGAAAAGGATGATAGAAAGGTGTTCAAGTGTGGTACACCCTATGCCGTGGTGACTTTTCTTTCTGTTCCACCATATTTAGTGTCTTCGCGGCCATAAGATAGGTGCCACGTTTCCAGATGTTATTTGGTGCTCGCTATATTGGGGAAAGGAGAGCACCAAGGACAAGACCCAACTCTACCCTCCCCAGGGAGATCGCCTTCCTCCTAATTAAACTGCATTTACTAGTGGCCTAGCTCCAACAGGGGGTCAAAATTCACGTATTTACCTTTCCAAATTTCACATTACTAAAACTCAAAGGTAAGATAAATTGGAACAGATGCTCAATGGGCCGTATGAATTATTTGCTTCAACTATTTTGACGCGAGGCAACAGGAAAACAAGGTTATTGCAGAGCCTCAATTGTGAGGCCGAAAGGTTGATAACCAGAGTGATAGGCTGGAGGTACGGTCAACAAGTGTTCAGTCCCAGGTACCCACGCGGTGGAAATAGAAAACTCACTCCTCGCTGCAAGCAAACAGGAGGGGTGCATGGACGCACTCGTGCACACGCACACACATGCACACGCACACACACGCGTGCACACGCACGCACACACTAAAGAATGTAGTATCTACCGAGTGACGATTTGTTCTTTACTTCCTTGTGTGTTGCTGAGCAGCATTTGGTCTAGGAAATTGTGTTACCGGATATGGATCGTCCCATCATTGTATGCATCCTTATGCAACGCTTTGGAAAGAGGTAATGCCTTGTGCCATTGAACAGATTCCAGAGACAAAATACTAACCTTCTTCTTCTTCCCCCATCTTGTTTTCTTCCCCAGAAGCTGTAGATGAAGCCAAACCTAAGGAAAGTGCCCGACAGGATGAGGGTAAAGAAGACCCTGAGGCTGACCAAGAACATGCCTGAACTTTAAGAAATGGCTTTCCACGTTGCCCCCACCTGAACCCTGTCTCTCCTGCCCTTTCTCCGCTCCACTCTGAAGTTTCCTCTCCTGTCCTGCTCACGTGTGTGAGCCTGTCCTCTCCTACCTAAGAGCCCCCCCCCCTCTGTGTGGCAAACATTAAAAAAAAAAAAAAGCAGGAAAGATCCCAAGTCCAACAGTGTGGCTTAAACATTTGTTTCTTGGTGTTGTTATGGCGAGTTTTTGGTAATGATGATGCAGTCATCTTGGGAAATTCTTGCACTGTACCCCGGTTTTTTGATCTGGTGCGTGTGGCCCTGTGGGAGTCCACTTTCCTCTCTATTTCTCTCTGTTCCAAGTGTGTGTGTGTGCAATGTTCCGTTCTGAGGAGTCCAAAATATTAAGTGAATTAAAAAAAAAAACATTTCTGTTTCCTCATTTTCAATGTGATGGAATGAACAAAAAGGTTAAAAAAAAATCACAAAAACCCGGTTTGTTTTAAAAATAAATAAATAAAGCAAATGTGCCAATTAGTGTAACTTAAGGCTGTGAGGCTCCTTTTTCAATCTGAATATTAATAAATCATGCCAGAAATCAAGTTTGGTGTCTCTGTGTTTCCTTCCTATATCCCTTTGTGCTCTTACTTTCCTTGAACTTTTCCGCTGCTACCAATAACTCTGGGGGAGGCAAGCACAGGCCCTGGCTGCAGTCCCGATGGGATAGTTGCGGTATCACAATAGCCTGCTGGGGATGCTGTGACAAAGAACCACAGTCAGTGTGACTTAAACAACAGACATTCATCATCTCACAGTTATAAAAACGGGGGGGTCTGAAATCAGGATATCGGCCTTGCTGATTCTTTCTGAGGCCGATAAAAATATGGTGTGCAGCAGGGTTCTTACAATGGCTGGTTCTAGATGGCTACCTTTCTCCTACACCTCTTCATATCTTCCTTCTACACACTTCTTTGTGTCCAAGTTTTTCTCTTTTTAGGATGCTGGTCATGTTGGATTAAGTCTACCCTAATCTTCTCATTCTGACTTGACTGTAAAGATTCTATTGTCAAATCATATCCTTTTCTGAGGTCGTAGAGGTTAGAGCTTTAACATAGAAATCTATGGGAGAGGCACACAAATTTCAAGTCTAAGGTTTGCTCTTACCAAAACATGGGTTTTCATGATTCAGAAGAAATTTGGTTTATTGGATTGACAGTACTTTAGGTTTCACTGGGTTAAATATCTCTTAGAAACTCCTAGGCATTTGTTTAGATGATTTATTTTAACCTGAATTGAGAGAGTCAATTCTACCTCCCCCCTAGATGATGACTGTCTACCCCTCATTAATAGTTATAAACATTGCACCAGCTGATACTGATGTGTAATGAAAGGTATGCCTTAGGGCAGTTCAGTTGTTAAAGTACTTGCTTACTAGGCATGAGGACCAGACTTTAATCCCATTTTAAAAACCCAAGCAAGGTGAGACTTGTTTGTGATTTTAATTCACATAAGTGCATCTCTGGGGCTCACTAGATGGTCAGAGTGAGAGCAGCAGGCAGGCAGGCTAGGAGGAGAAAACTAAGTCAAACACAAAGATCTTTACTTGACTACTGAGACTAAATGTAATTTCAATTGGGTGAAAGTTTTAGGAAGGAAACACCTTAACCATTTCGCCATGTATTAAAATGAGTTGCATTTTGACTTCACTCTGGAGTTGAAATTCTTCATGTGAATGACAGTGAAGCAAGAGCTTAGAGAGCAAGCATTATCTCACCAAAGCATCAATTATCAAATAGGACGTAAAATATGAGGAAAGGCTATTCTTAGATTGGATCCATCTCTCATGGAGTGACCAGGAGGATGTTTAGTGCTTTAGAAAGTTCCTACTACCTCGTTTGATTTCCCAGTAAGATCAGTGCTTTAAGCTCCCTCCGACCCCCAGTTTGTACTTCAGATCAACATTGCTATGGCTTTGGCCATATAACCTGTTTATGTATTCCAAATAGGTGCCATCAAATCCACTGCAATCATAGGGGTTTTTGAAAACCCATATTAATATACACTGTTTAGTGGTTTTCATCTTTCTGATAGAATTGGAATTTTTACCTTTCTTATGGTTATTTATTTATATTACGCTCATAAAATATTGGTTCCTTAACAGAATTTTAAAAGTGAGGAAAACACATTAGAGAGTCCGACTTATGTCTTATGACTTATGACATATGTCTTAAAGACGTAGCCTGCACTTTGATACAAAAATATTGACTGGAATTTATACACATCACACTCGAGGTCAGGGTGATAAAGTCATGGAGCATTGAGGATTCAATCTAAAGCAACATAAGTTGTTTACACTACAATATATTTTTACATTACTTTGGAAAAATAAAAACTGGATTGAGAAAGAGTCAAAAAAAAAAAAAAGTCCTCAGCAAAGACAGGTGATCCTTTGGAGGAGTAAGGCGTTCACAGGGCAGCAGACCCAATGTCTCATGCATAGTACAAACATGGTTTTCTCTTTGGGAAATAAATCTTTTGATCAAGCTGTGTTACTTGGCTCTACAATGTAATGTGGATACTCCAGCACTGATGTACCAGTAGCTGAGCTTCTCTGAGGGCAAAAGTCTTTCTGAAACAGAGCTCTTCAGCTCCATGGCCATATTCCTACTTTGCTGCCTCTCAAACAAGTTCAACATTCTTTACCCAGTGGCTTAGATCAGAAGTCTAGACCCTTCGTCTCTTTACCTGTTGTTTAAGTCATTTAATTCCTATGGTGATGTAGCGGTAAATATAAATAAAATGTAAAATGCACCAAGATACATGCTGAGTAGCCATGTCAGCTACTCGTCGTCCCCAGTGGTCTCTCCACTTCCATGGTTAACCCTGTGCACTGGCGTCTATCTTCCATGGCTAGCCCCGTGCACTGGCTGTCTATCTTGCAGTTCTCTTGCTGCAGACTCTGTTCATATAATCAGCATCTGCCCTTGTGGTTATAGTCACAATTCCCAGTAACCCGGTAAAATTAAAACTCTAGAGGTGTTTTATTGATCGGTGAGATTTATATTAGTAAATTTTCACCCCACAAGACGTCCACACAATAAACTTAGAGCCAATTAAGCCAGGTTAACTAAACCCCTCTTTAAATATCCCATTTTATAGGCACTTGGAAATCTCAAAAAAAAAAAAAAAAAAAAAAAAAAGAAAGAAAGGAAGGAAGGAAGGAAGAAAGAAAGAAAGAAAGAAAGAAAAGAAAAGAAAAGAAAAGAAAAAAACATTGTTCTCAACAATGGCCAACACTGTGGATGATGATGAACAATAGGAAAACCAAGTGCATGAATGATTTCCACACATCATTATTATGCTCACCACAAGTTCCATTAACCTTCTTTTAAACCTTGTTATGTACCATCTGTTGTCATGGAAACATAGATTCTATTCACCTGGCTATAAAAATAACTTAATTGGTGACCTTTCTAGTGAAATGTCAGTTAATGAGGATAGTATTATAAATGTGGGCTTCTTTAATTTAAAATGGAACTCATGCTTAACTCTATTCCCTACATGGTTAAAGCTTTCTACAAAGCCCATGACATCCATATATTTATCCCCATAGGACTGCAACTTTATCTTATCTATCTGAAAAAAGTCACAGTCACCAGGAATAGTAAGTATTAAGGCTACTAGGGCATTTTCAATGTATGTTTTTCAGCAGGTTAGCTGCCTGGTTTGTTTTCTTGCAGATATGTGTAATGGATGGCAATCACAGAAAGTATTATATCCCAGATGGTACCATCCTATATATATTTTAGGGAATTATAATATCTCTATATAGAAAGAAATATTGCACAACACAGAAGACAAGAGTAGAACCACATAGTATTCTTCTAAGATAGTTTTTGAGATAGTCTCTTGTATACTAGGCTGGCCTTGAACTTGCTATGCATCATAGATGACCTTAAATTTATGATCCTCCAGCTTCCACTTCCCAAACACTACTACACACATGCTGGCGCTTTGTGTATCCTAGGGAAGCACTGGTAATGTGGATTGGGCCCTTTTGAACATTGAGGAGTACAGGGATGCAGGGGGAAATGCTTCCCATTGGCTTAGTCTGGGAAGTTTAGGGATACTCTCTGTGCATGGGGAAGGACTTCAGCCCTGTGTGACTGATTTCCATGGACCTCTCAGTAGAGTGTTGGGGTTACATGTTCCAGAACAAGTAGAGCTTGGTGGGGAGCTGGAACCATGCCTGCTATCTCAGTTCTGAAATTCCCGGGATTTTGGCCAGCACAACCTTTCCAGTTCTTCTGTCTGGTGGCATGGTCCACTTGCTACTTGCTCCCCTCCCCCATGTGTTTATAATACACATACACATATACATGTATCCCACAATTTACTATACCCATATTAAGTGATGTTGACATCTAGCCTTAATATTGTGGGTCTATTTATTTGCCTTTTTCAGTGTGGATGCAAGTGCATTTGTGCCTCTGTGCCTCTCTCTCTCTCTCTCTCTCTCTCTCTCTCTCTCTCTCTCTCTCTCTCTCTCTGTGTGTGTGTGTGTGTGTGTGTGTGTGTATGTGTGTGTGTGTGTGTGTATGTATACATGGACGGCGCCTTGTGTGTGAGTGTGTACACATTTATGCTACTTTTCTTTTTGCTATGACAAAATAGTTGGCAGGGGAAGTTTTTGTTGGCTGGATATTTTTATTTTGTTTTGTCTTTTGTTATTGCTTTGCTCACAGTTTAAAGGGTGCAGTGCATCATGACTGGGAAGGCATGGAAGCCAGGCTGGAATGCTTCCTGGAGATTTAGTTTGCAATTCAACCTATCTTATCACAACCTAGCAGATGAGAAACCAGAGAGACCTTGGTTCAGAAACTCATCTAACCTCTAATGCTCAATACTGACCCCTAGTGACCTACATCAACCAACTCGGTACCACCAAATGCTCCAGACTCTACCCAAAAAGTACCACCAGCTGGGAAGTATGACCCTATGGAGACATTTCAGATTTAAGCCATAATGCACACAACATTCACTTATATGTCTATTTATTCCTTTGTATATGGTGACATCTGCTTATACACCTGTATCAAGAGCTTATACTTTACATTTATTTTGTAAGCTGATTTAGGTATTCTATGGAAAATCACAGGACTCCTTCCATGTATGCAAGTTTACATTTACAACAATAATTTTAGTTATTACACTATATTTTTGATATTTAATAGGAGGATTTGTTTGATTGAATGCATAAAAATGCTTAAAAAATTGGGACAAAGGACATGATTCTTATGTTTTTTATATAGCTTTTCGTATTAAAGATGGACACTTTAAATTGGTGAGCAGTGTTGTGGTTTCTTTTCTTTTTAAAATTCAGCTATTATTCTTTTTTTATTTATTTTCTATTTTTTACTTATTCATGTAACATCTCACTCAGTGCTTCCTGTCCATGTCAGCCCCTCCCATAGTACTCCCCCCATCCCCTTTTCTTCTCCTCTGAGTGGCTTTCTCTCACTGAAGCCAGACAAGGCAGTCCAGCTAGAAGAACATATCCCATTACAGAAAATAGCTTTTGGGACAGCCCCTGCTCCAATTGTTCAAGGCCCAATGAAGACCAAGTTGCACACCTTCTCCATATGTGTGGGGAGGCCTTGGTCCAGCCCATGTATGTTCTTTGGTTGGTGGTTCAGTCTCTGATAACCCTCAGGATCCAGGTTAATTTATTCTGATGTTTTCTTTAGAGTTCCTATCCTCTTAGGGGCTGCAGTCTTCCCCTCAACTCTTCCATAAGAGTCTGCTAGCAACATCCACTGGCTGTGGCTGGTTACATCTGTTTGAATCTGCTACTGGGTGGAGCCTCTCAGAAAACAGCCATGCTAGACTCTCAGTATTTGGGGATATGGAACATAGGGAGGCTGCCTCCTGTGGCCAGAAGAGAACTCCAGTGGAGCTATAAGAACACCAATCCCCCCACACACACAAAACTTTCAACCCAAAACATATCCTGTCTACAAAAAAATGCAGGGAGTGGGGATGGAGCAGACACCGAAGAATAGAGCAGACACTGAGGGAATAGCCGACCAAAAAACCGGCCCAACATGAGACCCATTCCATGGGCAAGCATCAGTCCCTGACACTGGTGATGATACTCAGTTATGCCTGCAGACAGGAGGGAGTCTAGCATGGCTGTTATGGTTTCTTAATGCCTGTGGGGCTTATTGAAAGCTACACCAAAACAACAATTGTCCAACCTAGAACACAATTATCAGAGAAGTGTTCCTTAATTTGGAATCAATGAAGGAGTTATAAAGGCTTTACTTTCAGAACCTGAACGCGGTAACACTTTATGTTATTCAGCCAACCGTCTCACCTTTGTCGGCCCCACAAGTCTGCCTGCTTGTGCACGTGTAAATGGCTTACTTTGCTAGGCTGAGAAACAGAATTAGGTTGTGGAGGTGGAGAGCTGACTGCACTCTATAATAATGCCGTCATAAACAACAACTCACTTCTGGAGATTGGTTCTAATGTTTTGTCTTATTTTGGCTCCCAAAAAGCCATACTTCCAGACCCGAGGATCCTTGTTGCCAGCTGGCTTTGATTGATAATAAAGAATTGCCATATAGCCAATGGATCGACAGAAAGATAGAAGCAGGACTTTTAGATTGCTCTGGTGAGTAGCTGGGGAGAGAGAGGAGTGATGAACAATCTACATCATAACAAGGAAGGAAAAAGATGACACGTAAAGGCCCACCCACATATAAGAATCCAGGAAAGTGGCCCTAGAGGAAATTTAGAAGTGACCAACCATTGAACTAGTCAAGGCATATCAAAATTATCTGGCATGTGTGTGTCTTTCATTTGCTAATTCAGAGAGCTCTTGGGTAGGTGTGCTCCCACAATCCACTGGGAGCCTAAGCGATTAACTAATTCACTGTTACAACCATCAATGAACTATCTTTGTTTTTAAAGTTTTATAAATAGTTTTGTGTTATCTTCATGAGAACATGACAAATAATGTATGTCCAATAATTTTGATGACAAGCTATAAATTTTAGACTTATTTCATTATTTTTAGACTTATTTTTAATTATGTGAGTGTTTATGTGGCAGAGGTGTAGAGGGAACATGAAGGTGTGTACTGGTGCTTATGGAGACCAGAGGTATGAGATACCCTTAAAGTTTTATAGGTGAGCTACCTGGCATGGGTGCTGGGAACTGACCTCAGGTACTCTACAAGAGCAACGTGTGTTGTTAACCACTGAGTCATCTTTCCAGCCCTCTACCTTCCACCTTGTTTCTTGTTAATTTCAATCCTCCCCCTCCCCCACAAAATGACAAAATTAGTGTTTCCTTATAATATGGCTTCCATATGGTTTGGATTTTCCCCAAGGGTCTATGGTCTATTTTATATAAAATAAGATAACTTCCATATTTGGTACTGCTGGGAGCCAATGGTTCCTCCATAAGTTGGAGCCTAGTCAATATCCACAGGTTTTTCTTGGAATGAGTTAGTTCCTTTGGAAACACCCTTGATATTTCTCATTTTATTCTTTGAGTTCTAGCCATTGTGTTATTATGCAAAGAACAAGCTTGTCCAACCCAGCTACCCCAACTCTTGATTTCAAGTGTAATCCTATTTGCGATGACACAGGCTCCTACCTGTCTGGATCAGGAGGAAATATAGTCAAGGGGCCCTCACTGTAAAGTCTGATTATGTCACTTGAAAACCGTGAAGAAATAAATCTCTCATCTAATAACTTGTTTCTGTGTTGTGGTAGGGATGAAAAGGTGACTAATAGAAGAGACAGCTACTTGCTTATAGCTGTAGTTATTTGAAGTCCTAGTGATACCCAAGACTTGAAAAACTTGAGAGTGGGTGAGGCTATCTGGACATGGGAATTAAATGCCTAATTTTTCTAAAGATTTAATAGGACAACTTTAAGAAGTTTCCCTGCTTTCCAAGGAAGATATTACTATGAAATGGAGTCTTGAGTGTCCTTATAATTCATACGTTGAAATCTAACATCAGATAGAATATTGATTGGAGGAGGGGCTTTGGGAAAGTAATTAGGTCATGGGGGTGGAGACTTTCTGGTAGGATCAATAGCATTGTTAAACTGTTGTTAAGGAGCTCTCCACAATTGGTGGCTTCTGGTAGGAAGGGAGTATACAGGGTTGATGGGAGAAGGGGGTGGGGCCAGTGATTTAGTTTTCTTTAAGGAACTGGCCACTGAGAGTAAAACCATGCTCCAATAAGTATGATCTCAAATTGAACTTGGTTTTCTTTCATTGTTGTTTAGTTTTCTTTTTTTTTTTAATTTGGGGGGAGACTCACAAAAATGAGGTGGGCATACCTGAGAAGACTCGGAAGAGACTGCTCAGGGTTCATGATGTGAAAAACTCAAATAATCAATAAATACATTATGAAAAAAGAAAAGTGTTAAAAAGGTTTTTTCTTTCTCTTCTTCCTTCTCTCTCTCCCTCCCTCCCTCCCTCCCTCCCTCACTCCCTCCCTCCCTCCCTCACTCCCTCCCTCCCTTCCTCTTTTTCTCTCTCCTCTCTGTCCATAAGCTTGGACTGTATGTCTGTCACACACTACTTAAAATATCCTTGATTCCACATAAGCCTATTCTTGCTTGCTCCCAACCCCAGTATCTATAACATGTCCTCACCTACCCCATACAGGTCAATATTATTTTAAAGATTTAGTATGCTGACTGATATCAGATTGACCAGGAAGGAATCCTTGAATAACAGCTAAGGTTGTAAGTGAATAATTACCAGTAACCTGTTTTCTATCCTCAGACTTACAGTGCAAATCACAGCATACATATTATGCTTTGATAAATAGGATATTGAATGCAATCTATTTTCGAAATCATAGGTGTCTCCTCAAAAGCCCAACATAAATTTTCATCAGAAGAGCATATGGTTTGAAAGTAATTATACATCGTAACGAACACGAATCCATCCCTATTAGCAAACTTATGTTGAGCAAATATTTTTAAATATTTGCTGTGGCTATGCACTGTTGTGATACAACAGAGTGGGTGTTTAGCAAATTAAAATTAGGATAGTTGTATTGCCTACAAAAGACTTACACTACATACATACACATAATATGTTGCTCATATACATAGCAGCACATGTATAGATTTGCATAAATGCATGTTTATATATGTATGTAGGAATTTCATATGATGAAAAATACAAAATAAAAATAAGCCAAATAAAATTAAAAGATAAAATTGGTGTTTTACACTAATATCTGTAACACAGAGTCAATAGTCACTCATACCCCCCTTGGATCAAAGGGAGCCAAAATCCTTAATTATACCAGGATACTCTTAAAATGGGGGTCAATTTCTTCATCAGATTCCTAAATAGGAAAAAGGCACATTGCTGTTTCTCTGCTTTACTTGCATTTTACCCAGTAGTCTTAGGAAGCTCTCGGTTGGAATGTCATGCTGTGTGCCCGAAAACTGAACCTCTGAACTGTGTTCCAGCCCCAATTAAATGCTTTCTTTTAAAAGAGTTGCTGTGGTCATGGTGTTACATCACAGCAATAAAACCCTAAGTAAGACAGATGTTGGTATGAGGGACTCAATTATTGCTGTGTTGGGACGAAAATCCTGTATCATGCATGAGAAACTGCCTTTCAAGTTGATAATGTAGCAAGTAAAGAGACTTCTGAAGTAATATAGGTTATTACTGTTGCCCTTTGGTTGACTTCCAGGGACAGAAGTCAAGTCCTTACTGCTGAAGACATCACATACCTAGAAATAAAATGTGAAGAGTTTGAGCTAGCACTGACTTGGTAGCATCCTCACTGAGAAGTAGCTTTTCACAGTACCATAGGTGAGATGCAAGCTTCTAAGGTGGAAAGCAATCAACAGTCCTACCTATTTGTGATGCTGACTTGGTCACTCGTCTTTTACTGTTAAGAGACATCATGACTAAAGCAACTCTTGCAGTAGAAAACATTTATTTGAGGGCTGACTTATAGTTCCAGAAGCTTAGTCCATTATCAAGGCAAGAAGCATGGTAGCTGGAGAAGTAGCTGAAAGTTTGATATCCTGATCCTGATCGTAGGCAGAGTGGAGGAGGAGACCTGACAAGAGTTTTTCAAACTTTATGTGAACACTTCGTCCTTGGCCACACCTCCTCCAACAAGGGCACACCTCCTGATCCTTTTAATTTTTTCAAAAATTTCTATTTCCTGGTTACTAAGAATTAAAATGTGTGTGCCTATGGGGGTCATTCTTATTCAAACCACCACAGATACCTATCAACCACAATAATGCTCAATATGACAAGATATCACTAAAAGTGCAATAGTGTTACTTGTGTCTTGGCAGTAACCTGCAGCTAACTAATTGGACCCACAGTTGGTTTAACAAGAGAAAATAATGTTTGGTACTATACATGTAGCCAACCACACTGGGCTAGAGAGAACTTAGCAGAGAACCAATTACCATGCCTTTTCTAGGTCAACATCATTTCTAGCTACTTGCAAGTACTTCCACCTACAGATAAGTGTAGCTCTCACATCTTACCAAAGAAGCTTTTTTTTTTTCCCCAGCAGGAGACCATTGCAGAAAACCACAACTTGTTAAAATTCAGTTAACCATTTTAACCATAGGCTGCCCACCTCAAGTGGTACATCTGCCACAAAACTCGTAGAAGAGAGAATTAGAAAGATGGTAAGAGCCAGAAGATCAGGAAGTCTGCTGAGGGGTTGTGCCTTCTAGTTATGATAGAGAAGTAACATACATGAAACCTCAAAATCATGCTGAATAAAAAGGAAGGACCTCCTGAATAATTTCAAGCCAAGTTGACATCCCAACATAGATGGGTGAAATATCAGGGAGCCCTACTCCTAGATGAAGATCAATAAGCAATGAACAACTACTGAAAGAGGACAAACTTCCCAAGAATGAGACTCTAGTTGGTTACTCTATACTGGTGGTAAGACATAGAAATATATATATATATATATTTGTGTGTGTGTGTGTGTGTGTGTGTATGTATATATTATATATGCCACTGAAAGACTTCAAGAGATTGTGTTTATATGTTTATTTGTGTGCATGTGTGTATACTTCAATATATAATTACATATAAACATAAATAATTACATATATTGTATAGCTATATACAGAAATACATAATATTGTATACATATTATATTATTTGTATGTGTACATAAATATAAATGATCAACCATGGTAAAGAAAAGGAGGTCATGAATTGAGAAAGAAGTGCTAATGGGGTGCTCATGTCAAGGGTAGGAGAGAGGTAAGGGAGGAGGGAAATGATGTAATCATATTTTAATTTAATTTAAAATGTTATAAAAAGACAAGGAGTTGGGGGCACATGGGGAACTGGGAGGGGGAGGAATTTAGGAGGAGTTAGAGGAAAGATAGGGGAAGAATATGACCAAAATACACTGTATGAAATTCTCAGTGAATTAATAAAATACTATATTACAAAGATTTATCTAGAAAATATTTCAAAGGTCTCATAAACTTGGACTTTTATGTGAAATTTGTCATTTCCTTTCCAGGTATAACTAAGAAATTGGTACTGCTAGCAATCTTGGTGACTGTCCTCAAAAGTAATCATGCATTGTCATTTTATATTACAGTTGCAGATAGAACAACATGATATGTATGCTGTTTAAAATTACAATAGTTACAAGATCTACTGTCATATCTCGTCTTTTTATGGGTTAACATAGAAGTACATTGTAAGTATTATATCTTGGTAACTATTTCACACACACACACACACATGCATACATGCACACACATGCGCTCACACACACACGAAATGTTTTTGTGTTGTATCCATGTGAATATCTATTTTTAAAAAATGTTCTGAGAATGGTGCAGATGCTCTCTTAACTATAAAAGAATCTATACCTTAAAAGCTTGAGGGACTGGTGTTAGAAATAGCTCAGAGGCTGTGTTTGTGGATTTTGAAGAACACTGGCTTAGTGAGTAAAAAGAATCTGAGGATGGACACTTGCATTGGGAGGTGCATTTAAGAGAGGTATTGTGGAATAACAGATGCACTGAGCTAAAAGCTGTGCAGAAGAGTCGGGTAGAAGGGGAAAGAGTGTGGAACCAGGAGCCTCCAAGTCTTAAAGGGGATAGATGTGATTCAAAAAAACCAACCAACCAACGAACCAACCACACAATAACACCCTGGGCAATGGTACTGGAACTGGGATCTAGTTGAGTATGGGGTGGAGTGGGGCAGTGTGCAATTAAAGCAAAGAAAGGACCAAGTCCCCTGGTCAAAGAGGAATCAATTTCAGAACTCTGTGAAGGGAGGTAGCGTGGCTTTATGCATCTTGTATAAAGGAGCTCATTGCATAAAGAGACAACTGAAGAAGAAATAGAACAGAAGTCTGAAGCCATCTATGTGAAGGTACTGGAGGCTCTCAGAGGAGATGGTGGTGGAGAGGGAAAGAAGGACTGAGATATGATGTAATGGCTGGCATTCCGTATCAGTCTGGCTCAGATGCAGCACATAGTAATTGCTCATTATTTTTGTGGGTGTTTCTGTGAGAGTGCTTTAGATGAGATTAGCATTGAAATCAGCAGACCTTTAGTGAAGCAGAGTGCTCTCTGATGTGACCTTTGGGTGGGTTTTGTCGCTCAGTGTGTTGAGAGGTTAGTCTTCAGTGTAGCAAATTCAGATTGCTGAGGCCTTTAGAAATGGGTCCAGGTGTGGGGAGGTCGCTTCATAGGTTAAGTGCTCACCATAGGATCGTGAGGACATAAGTTCAGAAAAAGGCCAAGTCCTTCAGTGTAAACCTATAACCTAGAACTGTGGAAAATGGAAAAAACAGCTGCCTAAGGCTTCTTAGATAGCCAGTCTCGTTGAATTAATCTAGGTTTAGATATAATATTCAGTGACATTCAGTGCAAACTGATACTCAGGTTATTCTCAAAATACTAAGAGGGAAAGCAATTGAAGGAAACACTCAATATGTACTTCTGACTTACACACATGCAAGTACACACACACACACACAGAGAGTTAGAGAGACTAAGTATTATTCTTTAGGCAGTGTTTCTCTTTTAATTATTAATGCTGTGTTTAAACTCTCTGTCTTCTTGCATTTTCTAAGCAGGTAATAGACACCAAGGGCATCATTTACTCCTTTGGAATTGCTCTGACTCTTTGCTCCTTTTTAAATGACTTGGAGGAACCAGCCTATAGAAACTTAGGCTCAGGATTTCTGAGGACTCTATCCACAGCAGTGAAGAAGGCATAGAATTCCATGATGGTTCTGGTGATGGAAACACGAGGCAGCAGCCTGTTGCCATAGGAACAGACAGATAGACATCAAGCTAGACTCAAAGCATTTCTATTTCTACCTGAGAGTTCATCAGACTGGATTTTAAAAATTTATTTTTATCTATGCGTATGCCTATGCATCTGTGTTTGGGATGTGTGCACAAGTGGACCTACAGAGCTGGACTTAAGAGGTGACTGTGAGACTCCTGAGTGCTGCGAATCAACCTTGGGATGTCTGTAAGAGCAATGCGTGCTCTGAACTGCTCAGCCATATAGTGCTCACACTTCTACCAATATTCTGATTCTGACTACTGAGGTAACAGCTAAGAAGACCGGGGCTTTTCCAGCTTTTCCTTTCTTTCTTACCAGAGCTGCCACCTGCCACCCATGCATTTATTTTCATGTAACTTGAAGTTCTTCCTGAGTTGATCCACTCTGGAACCCCATATCTACTTCAGGTGTTCTTTTATAAGAACACCCGATTTCTGGTGCCAACTTCTGTTTTGTTCATTTGGATCACTGTAGCAAAATACTTTAGACTGGATAATTTGTAATCAGCATAAAATTGTTATAGTTCAGAGAGCAGGAAAATTCGGAAGTACTAGTTAGAAGAAAAGAAAATGTGTTTTTATTTTTTATTTTGAAAGAAGAATATTCAATGGGGAAATAATGATCATTTCACAAGAGCTATAATCTACTTTCTTGGGATATAATCTACATAAAATTAACAGACTGAACGGTTCAATAAACTCTGCCAAATAGATATACCTGCTCAGCCATTATGATGATTCTGATAGGGCATTTCTTTTACCCTCAACAGGTTCATTTAGGTTTTGGTTCCTACCCAACCTATTCCTATACTATTCCCAGGCGGCTAGGAAGACTTTTTCTATCTCTAAATTTGAATAGTCTTTTTTAGATTTTACTTTTCATGAATGGAAAAGTATAATATGTTTTGTTTTGCATTTGGCTTTTTTAAAACACTTTTTGTGATTCATGTTGTTTAATATGCTAGCTATTCTAATTTTTTTTCTGTTAGTGATGGCATTCTAGTATTTTATCATATGGGGATTTAACAATATTTGTTTATCTACTTCTCTGGCATTGCATTGGGGGCTACTTCCAGGTTGAGATAATTCTGAATTAGATTCCTACCAGTGCTTATGTACAAATCTTCATGTTGGCCTGTGGTTGTGTTTGTGTTTCCTGTGAGTAAATATGAAGTTCCTTTATTATAGAATTGAGTAGATGTTTAATATTAAAAGTAGTGTCAAACTGTATATATATATGTATATATATATAATATAGTATAGTATAGTATAGTATACTTTCTAAAGAGAATATATTCTTTTGCTTTCATGTCAACAATAGAAGAGAATTTTACTTGACCCAGACTTTCCTTATTAGCCCCTAATTATATCTTAATAACTTTAGATATTTTAGATGCAAGGCAGTTGTTTATTTTATTCTAAATTTCTTGTCATTAGTGATTAATTACAAAAATTCCAGGAATATATCTTCAGAAAAATAGACCAGCTAATTTTAAAGCTATGGGAATACAAGGGACCTAAAACATGCAGAATGTTTTAGGGAAATGTTGAGTTTTGCTATCTCATTTTAGAATTTATTCCAAGACTAGAGTAATTTAGATGGAGTGATATTGTGGTCTATCAATGAGCCGAAACAGTGTATTTAGAAGCAGCCTCCTAGTTATATGCTCAATTGATTTTTGCTAAAGGGCTAAGTTAAGACAATGGGAAAAGCATAATTGTTTCAATAAATGTTGCTAAAGTAATTGGATGTCCATAGGGAAAAACTTTAACACTTGCATCACACTATATACAAAATGTAATTCCAATTGAATCATGGTGCACTAAATGTAAACAACAAAACTATAATACCTCTAAACATTAGGGGAAAACTTTTGAACACTTGGAAGATATAAAGGTTTCTTACACAGAACAGTCCTTTTTCTAACTCCTCCATTAGGGACCCTGTTCTCAATTCAATGGTTGGTTGAGAGCATCTGACTCTGTATTTCTCAGGATCATGCAGAGCCTCTCAGGGGACAGCTATATTAAACACCTATCAGCATGCACTTTTTGGCATCCACAATATTGTCTGAATTTTCGGACTCTATGTGGAATTGATCCCTGGGTGGAGCAGTCTCTGGATAGCTTGTCCTTCAGTCTCCACTCTACACTTTGGCTCCCTATTTCTTTCTGTGAATATTTTGTTCCACCTTTTAAGAAGGACTGAAGCATCTGCACTTTAGTTTTCCTTCTTCTTGATCTTCATGTGGTCTGTTTATTGTATCTTGGGTATTCTGAGCTTTGGGGTTAATATCCACTCATCCATGAGTGCATACCATGTGTGTTCCTTTGTGATTGGGTTGCCTCACTCAGGATATTTTATAGATAGAACTTTGCCTAAGAATTTCATGAAGTCATTGTTTGTAATAGCTGAACAGTACTCCATTGTGTAAATGTACCACATTTTTTATATCTATCCCACTTCTTAATGGGTCCAAGTTATCCCAAAAGCATCCCAAGCTGGAAATCAAGCCTTTAACATATCAACCCTTGGGGGGAATATGGCAGATCTGAGCTCAAGGCCATCTTCTGATGAACAAAGTTTCAAATAACCTCAGTCTAGTGTGCAGTTTATTGTAACCACTCAATGGTATAAATGCAATTGGTAGAAATCAAAATAAATACAAACCCACTTGTCAAATTATATTGTTGGCCACCATGTCTTTGATCTCTTGATAAGTTTTCCTTAATATCACCTTAAACCTGAACTCAGAACACTCTCAAGTTGTAAAAAAACTAATAGCTCCAGATAATTTCTAGTTGTATCATTAGTTCACACTATCATAATTTTAAAAATTGATTGGTTTCCCATAGACAGATTAGGTTTTCAGTTTTGCCTCTTTTGTAGAAAGCTATTTTTAGAAATCTAATTTGTTTATTTAGAAAATGAAAATTGTTGGCCCATCTGCCACCTGGACCAGCAGTTCCCAAAGGTACAGGCCTGGTAAGAAGTTGATTGGAGTAGCCAGGGGGCAGAGAGATCTCTGCTGAGTGCAGATGGAAAACGTGCCCCTGCCCTGCCTGATCCAGGGACCAGGAACCCAACATTGGGACCTCTGCTCCCAACTGGTGGCTATGGGGTACAGAACAGGGCTCGGACCATCTGCCACCTGAACCAGTGGAGATCCAGGGACACAGAGCAGGTACAAGGGAAAGGCAAGAACATATCACTGACAACAAGATGGCAAGAGGAAAGCAAAAGAGCATATCCCAAGGAAACCAAGACAACCTGGCAACACCAGTACCCAGCTCTCCCATAACAGCAAACATCGGAATGCCAAACACTACAGAAAGAAGACACACACCTAAAATCATACCTCAAGACGGTGATAAAGATCCTAAAACAAGAACAGGAGGAAAAGCAAAAAGAATTAGAAGCTTTTAAAGAAGAAACAAGAAAAACACTCAAAAAACTCAAAGAACTAGAGGAAAACAGAACCAAAGAGATGAAGAAATGGAAGAAGGAATTTAAAATGGAAATTGACACAATAAAGAAAACACTAAAAGAGATAACCTAGAGATAGAACACCTAAAAAAGAAATCAGGAGTCACAGAAGCAAGCATTTCCAATAGATTACAAGAGAAGGAAGAGAGAATCTCGGGGGCCGAATACAACATTAAAAACATAGAAAAACAGTCAAAGAAGATGCAAAAACCAAAAAGCTCATAACCCAAAATGTCCATAAGATCCAGGACACAATGAGAAGACCAAACCTAAAGATAATAGGAATAGAAGAGGGAGAAGAATATCAACTAAGAGGCACAGTAAACCCTTAAGAATGAGATGACCACGAGCATAAAAGAAGCCTTCAGAACTCCAAATAGGTTGGACCAGAAAAGAAATTTCTCCCGACACATAATAGACAAAACACCAAGTGCCCAAAGCAAAGAATGAATACTAAAAGCAGTAAGGGAAAAAGGTCATGCACCATATAAAGGCAGATCAATCAAAATCAGACCTGATTTCTCAACAGAGACTATGAAAGCTAGAAGAGCCTGGACAGACATCATGCACACCCTAAGAGAGCACAAGCTGCTATACCCAGCAAAACTATCAATCACCATAGATGGAGAGATAAATATATTTCAAGACATATCTAAATTTACACAATATCTGACCACAAACCATGCACTACAACAAATTATAGGTGGAAAACCAAATACAATGAGGGGAACTACATCCTAGTAAAAACGAGAAAACTCCTAAGCAAGAAAGCCAAAAGAAGAAAGAGACACAGCCACAACTCAACCTACAAAAGCAATAATAGCAGGAAACAGCAACCACTATTCCTTGATATCTATTAACATAAATGGACTCAACTCCCCAATAAAGAGACATAGGCTATCAGACTGGATACATAAACAAAATCCAGAAATTTGCTGCATACAGGAAACTCATCTCAGAGACAAAGACAGACACTATCTCAGAGTAAAAGGTTGGGGAAAAAACTTCCAAGCAAACAGCCTCCAAGAAGCAAGCTGGAGCGGCTATTCTAATATCAAATAAAGTAAATTTCCAACCAAAAGTTATCAAAAAGATAAGGAAGGACACTTTTTACTCATTACAGGGGAAATCTGTCAGGAGGAACTCTCAATCCTTAACATATATGCTCCAAATAAAAAAGCACCCACATTCATAAAAGAATCCCTACTAAAGCTCACAAAAATACATTTCACCACACACAATAATAGTGGGAGACTTTAATACCCGACTCTCACCAATGGACATATCACGGAAACAGAAACTGAACAAGGACACTGTAAAACTAGCAGAGAATATGAACCAACTGGAATTAATAGATATCTACAGAACATATCATTCTAAAGTAAAAGAATACACTTTCTTCTCAGCACCTCATGGTACCTTCTCGAAAATTGACCACATAATTGGACACAGAACGAGCCTCCATCGATATAAGAAGATTGAAATACTCCCATGCATCCTCTCAGATCACCATGGTCTAAGGCTGGTCTTTAACAACAACAAAGACAACAAAAAGCCCACATACACATGGAAACTAAACAACGCTCTGTTAAACGATAGCAGGGTCAAAGAAGAAATAAAGAAAGAAATTAAGGATTTTCTAGAATTCAATGAAAACGAAAACACAACATACCCAAACCTATGAGATGCAATGAAAGCAGTACTGAGAGGAAAAATCATAGCCCTAAGCACTTCCAAAAAGAAACTGGAGAGAGCACACATCAGCAACTTGACAGCACAGCTAAAAGCTCTAGAACAAAAGGAAGCAGATACACCCAAGAGGAGTAGACAGCAAAAAATAATCAAACTTGGGGCAGAAATAGACCAAATAGAAACAAAAAGAAACATCGAAAGAATCAACAAAACCAAGAGCTGGTTCTTTGAGAAAATCGATAAGATTTATGAACCCTTAGCCAGACTAACTAGAAGGCAAAGAAAGAGTATACAAATTAACAAAATCAGAAAGGAAAGTGGACACATAACAACTGAAACTGAGGAAGTTCAAGAAATCATCAGATCCTAATACAAATGTTTATACTTCCCAAAGTTGGAAAATCTGGAGGAAATGGATGAATTCCTAGACAGATACAAGATTCTAAAGTTAAACCGGGACCAGGCAAACCATCTAAATAATCCCATAACACTTAAAGAAATAGAAGAAGTCATCAAAAGCCACCCAACCAAAAAAAGCCAAAGTCCAGATGGGTTCAGTGCAGAATTTTATCAGACATATATTGCGGACATAACACCAATACTCTCCAAACTATTCCACAAGATAGAATCACATGGAATACTACCTAACTCATTTTTTGAGGCTATAATAACCCTTGTTCCTAAACCACACAAAGACCCTACAAGGAAAGAGAACTTCAGACAAATCTTACTTATGAACATTGATGTAAAAATACTCAACAAAATCCTTGCAAACCGAATCCAAGAACACATCAAAAGGATCATTCACCATGACCAAGTAGGCTTCATCCCTGGGAAAGAAATTAGGGAAAAGATACCCATCACAATAGTCACAAAAACTATGTAATACTTTGGTGTGACTCTAATTAAGCAAGTGAAGTACCTGTATTACAAGAACTTCAAACCTCTAAAGAAGGAAATCCAGGAAGATCTGAGAAAATGGAAAGATCTCCCATGCTCATGGATTGGAAGGATCAACATTTTAAAAATGGCCATCCTACCAAAAGCAATCTACATATTCAATGCAATCCCCACCAAAATTCCAACCCAGTTATTCATTGAGTTGGAAAGATCAATGTGCAATTTAATCTGGAATAACAAAAGACCTAGAATATTGAAATCCATTCTCAACAACAAGATAACATCTGTGGGAATCACTATCCCTGACCTCAAGCTATATTACAAGGCAATTGTGCTGAAAACTGCATGGTTACTGGTACAGAAATAGGCACGTGGATCAATGGAATAGAATAGAAGATTCAGAAATGAGCCCTCACATATATGGTCTTCTGATTTTTGACAAAGGAGCTGTAAACATTCAATGGAAAAAGGACAGCCTATTCAACAAATGGTGTTGGTCCAACTGGTACTCAGCATGCAGAAGAATGAAAATAGACCCTTTCTTATCTCCTTGTACAAAGCTCAAGTGTCAGTGGTTCAAAGATCTCCACATTAAACCAGATACTCTGAAACTATTAGAAGAGAAAGTAGGGAAAACCTTAGAACACATAGGCACAGGACAAAATTTTCTGAACAAAACACCAATGGCTCAAGCTCTAAGGTCAAAGATTAACAAATAAGACTTAATGAGATTGCAAAGTTTCTGTAAGGCTAAGGACACTGTCACGAAAACAAAATGGCAGCCAACAGAGTGGGAGAAGATGTTTACCAACTCCACATCAGATAGAGGCCTAATATCCAAGGTATACAAAGAACTCAAAAAGCTAGACACTAGAGAATCAAACAACCCTATTAAAAAATGGGGTACAGAACTAAACAAAACGTTCTCAATTGAGGAATATCGAATGGCTGAGAAATATCTAAGGAAGTGCTCGACATTTTTAGCCATCAGGGAAATGGAAATCAAAAAAACCCTGAGATTCCACCTCACACCAGTCAGATTGGCCAAGATCCAAAACTCAGATGACAGCAGATGCTGGCTAGGTTATTGAGAAAGAGGAACACTTCTCCACTGTTGGTGGGGTTGTAAACTGATACAACCACTCTGGAAATCAGTCTGGCGATTCCTCAGAAAATTGGACATAGTACTACCTGAAGATCCAGCTATTCCACTTCTGGGCATATACCCCAGAGACACTCCAATATACAACAAAGATACATGCACCACAATGTTCATAGCAGCTCTATTTATAATAGCCAGAAGCTGGAAAGAACCCAGATGTCCTTCAGTAGATTAATGGATACAAAAATTGTGGTACATTTACACAATGGAGTACTACTCAGCTATCAGAAACAATGACTTAACCAATTCTTAAGAAAATGGTTGCATCTAGGGAATATCATCCTGAGTGAGATAACCCAGTCACAAAGGAACAGACATAATATGTAGTCACTGATAGTGGGATGCTAACCCCAGAGGCTCGGACTCTTCCAGGAACAACTCACAGACTGTGTGAAGCTCAAGAAAAAAAGAAAAGAAAAGAAAAGAAACAAAAAAAAAAAAAAAACCCATTATGCTCAATCCTTACACACCAAGAAAATGTTGACTAATTCCGGGTTACATTCTGTTTTACATGTACTTTTTGCTCATTGTTAACTAGTAAGACCTTAATGCAGAGTATCAAACCTTAAAAAAAAAAAAAAAGAAAAAAAAAAAAAGCCAAGCACTGACAAAAATGTATTTGTATACATTTATGCAAAAATGTTTAAAAATTTTTTCTTTTATCTTTGTTTTTTAAAATAAAGCTTAAAAAAAAGAAAATGAAAATCAACTGGAAAAACAAAACAAACCCACCCAATCTCTTCTTGCATTTCTGTAAGGAGCAGAAAGAGGGGAACATCCCAGGTATCATGGTCAGAAGTTGAATTCCTTCTCCTGGTTTTCCATGTTTAGCCTTAGCTTCAGAAATAAGCATGCTGTCCCTTATTTCTTGCTTGCCAGCACCATGCAAAGTAGAAAGCTTCTAGTTGTGAATGTGGATTGAGAAAATGCATTGCCTCATTTCTCCAGACTGACATCAGCTCTGAGGCCCCAGAAGAAATATCAGAGGCAGGGTACCAGGTGGAAGAAATCCGGCTACTTCAGGCTAGGTCAGGCTACTGCCTGATGCACCGGTCAGAGGAAAGTTGTAGCATGAAGATATCCTAGTAACAGGAAGAGAGCATACACCACGGAAGCGTCAGGTCCAGGAAAGGCAAGTTAATGTCAGTGTGTGTGGTGGGGAGAGGGAAAAAGGAAGGGAGGGAGCAAGAGAGAGAGAGAGAGAGAGAGAGAGAGAGAGAGAGAGAGAGAGAGAGAGAGAGAGAGAGGAGAGAGAGAGAGAGAGAGAGAGAGAGAGAGGCTTCTCCATGGAGGTGACATTTCAGTGGGAGCCTTTGAAAGATGAGCCAATATTTGCCATGCAGAAATCAATTCAGTCTAAGTAGTAATAAATGGAGCTTAAAGAGGCAAACAGGCAAGCTGTTTATCTATGTCATGTATCCCTGAAATCACATGCCCCATCCATCTTCCTTGCAGCTGGCATCCTGGATGTCTCAGACTTAACTCGGCAGCTATTCCTTTCTCTCTCACCACACCCCTGCCAGTCTATCACCAAATTCTGATGAACTCTTCTGTGTTCTTTATTGGGGGTCTACCATGTGACCATATTCAAAAATGAAAGGAAGGAAAGGAGGGAGGGAGGTTAGGAGGGAGGAAGGAAGGAAGGGAGGGAGAAAGGAAGGAAGAAAGGAAAGAAGGAAGGAAGGAAGCAGGGAGGCAGAGGGCAGGGTTTGCTTAAGGGAGTCCACAAAGCCTCAGGACACTAAACTATTAAGAGCATACTAATATGACCTTAACTCTTAGGAAGGTTATGAATTATTTGAAGGTAAAATTGATATGGTAATAAAGGAGAAGTATGAGAGGGTTGTTCAGGTTATAATTTATAGACATAATAAGTTAAGGAACTGTAGGGGATCATGTATGGATAGAGCTAACTCTAGTAGACTAACTGGTAAAAAGCTCTCTTAGCATATGAGGCCCAAAGCATTGAACCTCACATTTGAATTTTTTTCCACTGAACTAGAAATGGTGGGTTATGCATGCCAGTCCCCCAATGCTTACCTAGGCCTCAGTCCTAAGAGCTCAGTTTCTGAGGGAAATCTCGCTGCTCCTCCATCTCTTTGCTCACTGCTCCTATATGTGCATCACCCTGGCATCTCACTTTTGAATTAGCACACCAGGGTATAATAATCACTTACTTTATTTTCTGCCTCTCCAACTATGACCCAAAACATCAAGACCATAAAGAATCTGTTTTTATACAAGCAGCATCCAGGACAATGGCTGAGAATTACGTAGGCATGCAAAATGGAATATTTCTGCAACTTAAAACTCTACTGGGAATACCAGAGAATGCAGAGTAACTGATTCGAAAACACACTGGTTACTCTAAGTGCTGTCTCTGCCCTCAGAGAGACTATACAAGAAAGTTCTCAAATTATCTACTCCGCCACAAGCACAATCACAAAGAGATACCCAACTGAATTGGAAAAAAAAAATTAGAAGATCTGGAACTTAAAAGTGCCTTTTGAAAATATTCTCTGAAGATGTATTAACAAAGATAGAGCACAGAGGTTCATTTGTGGCTAGAGAAGAGAAGGCACCGTTGTTACCCAGTAACCGTCTTAACCGGGCCTGACAGTGCACAAGACCTCTATAAAGGTTTCTCCTCTGCCTGATGCATGTGCGGTTTTAAAAGCCCCATGCCCCCAAGGGCCATTAGGAGAAAATTTCGATCCACTGCATGATCTGTGGATCTATTTGTTAGGTAGATCTATTGGCTGTCTAGTGCTGACCATGACAAGACTGGTCGCTGACCTCACTGATGGACAGGAACTTCCCATAGCTGTAGTTTGGGGAAAAAAATATGAGAAGAGGGTTTCAACATGGGAAAGATGAGCTGATACTACAACGTATTTAATGAGTGACTGATTTGTGCTCTGAGAGCTTCAGATTCCGACAGCCCACAGAAGTAGACTCCGCCCAGGATGCTTGTCTAGACAGATTAACCACTGTACAGACAGGCACCTTCTCCTTCCATGGTGCTAGGAGGTTGGGGGCCCGTAAAGAACTGGCTAACAGAGATGGCTGCGGAAGAAGTTTGAGATTTCTTCTCGTGAAGAGCATTTTATTTTGTGTGTGTGTGTGCTTTGTGCTGAAATCACCCCAGTACCTCTGAGCATTTCATTATTCAGCCTCTCTCTCCACGTACTGAAGCGTTTTTGAGGTCTAATGCAGTCCCTTGGCTTTTGGCTTTGAAATATTCATGGGCCTTTAGCTGTTTCTTTCATGCTCTCCCTCTCTCCCATTAGGGAGGAAACCGAGGAGGAAAGGGAATGGAGAAGCCAATGGAGCCGTCCTGCAGGGTGTTTATACATAGCTGGCGGCATGCTTGTCTCCCTTGGAGCATGTCTACTTTCTCTTGACCTGAACAAAGGAAATGTACAAAGAGAGAGGTCTGGAGAAAAGGGAACTCACCATTTTTCCCCCTCAGTTTCTATTTTCCTGCCCCCTTCGATAAGAGATCAAAAGGACAATAAGAAATTGCCCCAATGGAAGGACTTGGGGATGGGCAGTTAACGAGTTTGTAGTGGTAACTATCTTCACATTTTTCAAAACAGCACCTTCTTATTGTTGCCTTTGAGGCCCAATTCCACCTGCTCCCATAGCTCCGTGCTTTCAGAGCTCCGTGCTCTCATAGCTCCGTGCTCCCATAGCTCCGTGCTCTCAAAGCTCTGTGCTCTGTAGCTCCGTGCTTCCATAGCTCTGTGCTCTCATAGCTCCGAGCTCTCATAGCTCCGTGCTCCCATAGCCCCGGCTCCCATAGCTCCGTGCTCCCATAGCTCTGTGCTCTCATAGCTCCGTGCTCCCATAGCTCTCATAGCTCTGTGCTCCCATAGCTCCGTTCTCCCATAACTCCGTGCTCCCATAGCTCCGTGCTCTCATAGCTCCGTGCTCCCATAGCTTTGTGCTCCCATAGCTCCGTGCTCCCATAGCTTCGTGCTCCCATAGCTCCGTGCTCCCATAGCTCCGTGCTCTCATAGCTCCGTGCTCCCATAGCTCCGTGCTCTCAGAGCTCCGTGCTCTCATAGCTCTGTGCTCCCATAGCTCCGTGCTCTCAGAGCTCTGTGCTCTGTAGCTCCGTGCTTCTATAGCTCTGTGCTCTCATAGCTCCGTGCTCCCATAGCTCCGTGCTCCCATAGCTCCCATTGCTCCGTGCTCTCAGAGCTCTGTGCTCTCATAGCTCCATGCTCTCAGAGCTCTGTGGTCTCATAGCTCCGTGCTCCCATAGCTCCGTGCTCCCATAGCTCCGTGCTCTCATAGCTCTGTGCTCTCATAGCTCCGTGCTCTCATAGCTCCGTGCTCCCATAGCTCTGTGCTCTCATAGCTCCGTGCACCTATAGCTCCCATAGCTCCATGCTCTCATAGCTCCGTGCTCCCATAGCTCCGAGCTCTGTGTGACCAGCTGTCTCTTCTCAACCATGTAGTAGCAACAATCTCATAGTAACATACCAGATCCTGAACACATCTAAAAATAAGCTTGTGGGTAATTTGGGTTCTGGCTCACTAAAATGAAAACTGTGTGTATGCATATATAAATGCACAGTAAGAAACCTCACATAAATGGTATAGTATCTGCATATTACCTATGCATACATCTGTTACTTACAAAGTTAGATACAATGGTAATTCTATGCAAATATTTATTATATACCTTGCAGCTTAGGAAATAATTACAAGAATTAAATGAACATACATAAAGACCAGAATTTCTTTTTTATTTATGATTTATTTTCACTTTTTGCATTGGTGTTTTACCTTCATGTATGTTTATTTGAAGGTGTCAGATCCCCTGGAGCTGGAGTTACAGACAGTTAAGTAGTGAGCTGCCATGTGTGTGCTGGGACTTGAACTCAGGAGCTCTGAAAGAACTGCCAGTGCTCTTACCCACTGAGCCCCATAGTTTTCTTTTCTAAATATTTTACTCTGAGGTCATTTGAACTCACCAGTGTGAGACCCATGCATCTGGGCCCTTACCTCATTTATTCATTTAATCCTGAGCAATATGAAGTTCAGCAGCACACAGAGGCATGGGGGAGATTATCCCATGTCCAAGGTTACTTAGCTAATGGCAGAAGCAGAAATCAGACTCAGCAAAGCTGCCTTTCCTTTATCACCGCGTGTAGCTCCTCACACTATGTTTTTAGACATATTTGGCCGTTAATCATGGCACATTCTCCTAATGATCATCTAGTCTCTGGAGAAAATAAAGCCTCATGCTGGACCTCTTATCTATGATTCAAGCCCCCAAACACCCAGGAATATGTCAGCAACTCACTGAAGACAAGTAGGAACCCAGAAAAAGAAACTCACTCCCTGTAAGGGACTGACGTCAAATTACTATCAAATTACTGGACAGAAAGACGCCAGATCAACACAAAAGGTAATTAAAGTGTTTTTCACCATTTTCTGCAGCACAGCTTCTAAGATAGAGAAATGAAAATTGACATTATGCTTCAAAACGAGTGCTGGTTTGACCTGAAAAACCATTTGGTTCAGTTGCCCTGCTATACTGAAGGGACAGTTCTGTCTGGCCAAGTGAAAACAGACCTTTTCTCTCTCATGTGCCAGGCTCCTGTTTCAACTGCTGAGACCTTCGGAGCAAGTTGAGAAATGGCTCACCAAATTAAATAAGTTGGGGCAGGATCAAAATCATAACTTCCACCCCTTTGCCCATTTCATTTAAGTTAACTTTTCTTGCAAAGACTTTTTTTTTTTTTTAACAAAACACAGCTTCACAAAATTATCTTTCCCTCGAGTAAAGGTTTGGTAATCTACCTTTCAACTACAATTAACTAGACCACCAGGCAATTTCTTCCCAAAGGTTAGACGGAAATAATCTCCAGTTTTCTGTGTGAAGCCTGGATGGGGCTGACAGGAAGCCTGGAGCATCAACTGTGTATATACCCTGCTGTGTTAGAATCTGATAAAATAAATCAGGATTAGCGTCTAAAGACAGCTGTGAGATCTAAATGAAACAATTTCTTGAATGCTATCCTCTTTCATAAAGCAGTTTCATCTCACATCATCAGCACATTTGCACTGCTAATATATGCTCACTGCCAAACTGTAATGGCCTCACTGTCTGCTGCTCATTTAGGTGAAAGCGTTTGTCAGCAAAGAGTACCTGAGTCCTGTCTGTGTACACCCTTAGCGACTGCTTTGTCATCCTCTAGGCCCCCTCCAGCCTTTTGCTTCCAGGAATATGTAGATAATGCTACATTACACTATTGTGAAGATGACATGAGGTAATTCACGTTCAAATGTTTCTTCTTCTTTAATGTGTGTCTCAATGTGGCAGCGAGCTTATTGCAAATAAATAAATAAATAAATAAATAAATAAATAAATAAATAAATAAATAAAAATAAATGGCTATAGTTTGTGACTGCTCCTCACACCACCCAAGCCCCCATTAACAGATTCAGTCTCTTTCTCAATCTGAGAATCTGGACTGGCTTCGTGTTTTCTTTGTCCAACCAGATGTGGCAGGAGAGATGGCATATCGTACAGGGATTTGCTTTCTCTAGTGTTTGTTTGCCTTCCCCCATGAGTCTTCTGCACCTGTTGGTTAAAGGGATGCAGGAGAAACATGGCAAAAAAAAAAATAAATAAAATAAAAATCAAGGTTGAAAGAAACCACAGACTTGTTTGTCAACTGCCTGTCAACCTTTGGTTTGTGAGAGGATAGCACAAGCTTGCACACAGACAGCACCTGTGTGGTTACACCCGCATGAGTAAAACCCACCGAGAGCAGAAGGACTTTGCACACAATCCTGAGCAATGACAAATGGCCTTTGTTTGAAAGTATTAAAGATGGGTGGTTCATTGTGAACAGAGGATCTTATGGGTGGAGCTGCAAGTTCTGCCATGCCAAAATACCCCAGCCTGTAACCTGAGTTTCTTTTAAACTATTACCCTTATTTATTTGCTCTGTATATGCACATATGCATTCATGTTTGAGGGTAAGTTACTGTGATGAATATGTAGAGGCCAGAGAAATGAACATTTCTGGGAGATAACTTTCTCCTTCCACCATGGAGGTTCTAGGGACCAAACTCAGATGGTCAGGTTTGGAGGCAAGGGCTGTTACCTGTTGAGCCATTGTGAGACCAACAGGCCCAAAAACAATATGCCTTGAATAGGAAAAATATACCTTGCAGGCTAAGGGCTCGGTTTGCAGTTAAGATAGTTAAGCATACACTCCTTTCTGTTTTATATCTGTTTCACACATCTGCACCAGATGTGCTGGATCAGATGTGGGCTGGAGGTACAAGAGCAGGAGATACATCAGAATGTATGCTTGCCCCTGATTGGGACTAAGTGGAAATATGGTGGCCTTGTAGTTTTGGTTTTTTAAAACCTTGAAAAATGTGGCTCATATCCACGTCCTGTGACCCCTAAAATAGGTCTGGGAAGAGTCCATCCTTCTGGCCAGAATTTAACTAAAGTTTGCCTCAAATCTGGCTCAAAACTATAGAATTTGTTTTTCTTACATGAATTGCAGGATTAGAATCATATTATCAATTCGGATTCTTTACAAATGCCTGCTTCTTGAATCTGTCTCAGACATAAATGCTTAATCTGTATTTAGAATTTGCATGGTTAATGATTGTCTCAAGGAAATCTTAACTACGAATGAAAACCAATGCTCTGAGGTAGCCTACCTTAAAATTTAAAACGCATACCGCAGTGGGTGAATTCAACTCTGTCTAGTTGGGACCATGGAATCTGGTTGTTACATTACCTGGGTAATCTTGAACAAACATGTGGTTAAGTTGTTTCATTGCCATTGAAATGAGCAATTCAAGCCAGATTAAAATATATAAAGGTTAGTTTATTTGGAAGCTGCTCTCATGTGGGTTCACTGGCCCCAAAGAACAGGCCAGTAAAGTTGATGTGGGGAGGGAGACAGAAGGGAGAGAGAAGAGAGAAAAAAAAAAAAAAAACCCACAAGCTGTAAGCTCACAGTGAAAGAATAAGAGATGTGGATAGAAAAAAAAAAAAAGAAAAGAAAAGAAAAAGAAAGAGACCAAAATGTCTTAATTTTAAAGGGAAGAGCCTCTGGAGGGAGGTGAAGCCCAGCCCCTAGGCCGGATAGTTCAGGGTAGAGGGCAGGGTGTGCCAGGTAGGGACTGAGGGATTCTGGGAGAACCTGGAGGCCACATCCACTGTGGTATGTTAATTATGCACCTTAGCTTTCTGAATACCAACACCATGTATTCACCCCGATAGGTCACTGTAAACTGACATTTCCAGAAAACAAACAGAACATAACAAGATGCTTCTTTAAAGACTACAATGTGATTAACTGACACAAACTCTGTGACTGTGGACTTTCACTGCTGCAAGCCCAGAGCCAAAATTCCCCTGGGCTATCTATCTTTAGTCCCTTTAATAACATTTCACTGTCTGCCTCTGTGCCTGGTTTAACATTCTGTAGAGTCTTTGTTCAGTTTTAGCAGTCCACAAGTTTTCACTAATTCCAAAGCTAATTACGACAGCAGATAAATCTATGCTGGAGCTTCCCCTATCTACCTCAAGTTCCCATCAATTTATTCAGAAAATGTGTTGAGTTAACATCAAGTTCATGTAACCACTTCTATGTCAGAACATGTTATTTAGAGAAACCTAAGTCCATGTTGCTTGGGAAAGTTCTCTCACATTTGGCTCAGAATATGCTCTAACTTATTCCCTTTCAGAAGTGAACACTGATCTTCAGTGACACTACCTTCCATATGCGAACATGCTCCTACCTCAGCACCAGTCCCGTGACTGCAGGGATGGGGACACAGCAATTTCATCTCTTACTTGATACTCTTATGGACTGCCACATATTTTCTGGTTCTTCAACCACCTTAGAGCATACTCTCATGGCAGACCCCATCCATCAAAAGACTGTATCATACTGCATAGAATATAGTCACCCTTGACCGTTCTCCATGGAAACATCCCCTTCAGATGTCCCAGATTTAGTGTCATGTCTAGCTACAGTTTGACAGAGGTGGCATTACTAGGCCAATACAAAAAACAATACAGTGTGCTAATGTACTGTAATGTAAACACACGGCATTTTGATTCCACCCACTGGATTACTTTGACTTCTCCTCTCCAAACCTTCTGTGAGTCATTCCCCATTTTGCGATAACTAATGAGATCCCTCAAGTATTGGGATTGAAAGATGATGTAATGCTGCATTAAAATTGCCAGGTTGGACAAAGCATGTTCCTCAGTGCAGAATGCAAGAGCGAGCCCCTGGCAATCAGTGGGACAACAGGCTTCAGAAAACATCCCTACACTGCTTTCTCATGTTCTGAGCCTCAACCTCAGCTTTGGATTTTCACACAGTAAGGGACAAAACCAGTGAGAGAATATTACTTCATAACTTCCTGGTCTAAAACAAATGCAGTTCAGAGTCTTCTAGAAGGCACACACTCTCAAGTTTCTCTAGCTTAATCACAATAATCAACAAGTTTAAATGTTATTGACATTAAGAGGGGTTATAGTACAGTGACATACTTCAAAAGGAAAACCACTGTTTGGGAAGATGTATGTGGCTGTGGCTGACTTTATTCTGAGGGAAACTGGAGACAAAGAAGCTCGAACACTGTGTGATCTCATTAATATGTCACATCTTCAAAAGTCAATCTCATAGAAACAAGGACTGAGGAAATGTTGGTTAACAAGTACAGAACTTCAGTATAATGCCTTAGTTCTTAAAAACCAGTTATTTATCTGTTTTATGTATGTGAGTATATATAAAGAATATGTGAGTACATTGTCTTCATTCACACCAGAAGAGGGCATCAGATCCTTTTGCAAATGACTGTGAGCCACTATGTGGGTGCTGGGATTTGAACTCAGGATCTCTAGAAGAGCAGTCAGTGCTTCTAACCACTGAGCCATCTCCCCAGTCCCATGAGGCCTTCATTCTAATTAAATTACGTGTGAAAAAGTTCAAGAGATCACCTATATAGCAGGGTGGCTACGTTAATTTTGTGCAGTAAACGTGACAGTGGATTAGGGTGATGTTGAGGTCACTGCAAGAAGCAGTAAGGATATGAGGTAATGTGCATGCTAATAAAGTCAATTTAGCTTTGTCTTGAAAGGTTAAGTAACACGCAGTGAGAATAACTTTTTTCCCAATTGAACAATAAGCATTTTAAAAGTAAAAACATATTTTAAAAATTCAAGGTCGGGGTTAATGTTCTTATGTTTCAGCACACACATGAGAGGCTTTCCTCTGTGCCCAGTGGTTCCTGACATAGCACTGTTCCCTCCCTTGATGTCTGCAAGTAACCTTCTTTCCTAGTTTTCCAGAAGAATGAATATACACTTGACTGTTCAGTCCAAACCCTTTGAACCCCCCCCCCCGCCCTCTCTCATTTCCACCCTTAACAAGACCATTTTCAATCTTTCCCTAGACCTTTCTTTTGCTTGCTCCTTATGGCTAATATTTCTGGATCTTGGGCCTTTCTCGTGCTCCCACTTGATGGTTTATCTACCTCTGCAGGATCAAGGAGTTCAAAATGAGGTTAGTGTCCTCTGAGTTAGAATCTGATGTAACCTACCCGTCAAGTTTCCAGGTAGTGATTTTTTTTTTTTAGCATCATTTTTTTTAACAACTTTATTTTAAAAAAGAAAGATAAATGAACAAATTTTAAGCATTTTTGCATAAAAGTATATGAATATATTTTGTCAGTGCTTGGCTTTTTTTTTTTTCAAAGGTTTGATAGTGTGCATTAAGGACTTACTAGTTACAATGAGCAAAAAATAAATGTAAAACAGGATGTAACCTGGAATTAGACGAAGTTTTCTTGGTGTGTAAGGATTGAGCATAATGGTTTTTTTGTTTTGTTTTTGTTTTTGTTTTTGTTTTTAATTGAACTTTACGCAGTCTGTGAGTTGTTTCTGGGGTGTTCAGAGCTTTCTGGGGTTAGTATCCCATTATCAGTGACTGCATACTATGTCTGTTCTTTTGTGACCGGGTTATCTCACTCAGGATGATATTCTCTAGATGCAACCATTTTTCTTAAGAATTTCATTAAGTCATTGTTTCTGATAGCTGAGTAGTACTCCATTGTGTAAATGTACCACAATTTTTATATCCATTCATCTACTGAAGGACATCTGCGTTCAGCTTCTGGCTATTATGAATAGAGCTGCTATGAACATTGTGGTGCATGTATCTTTGTTGTATATTGGAGTGTCTCTGGGGTATATGCCCAGAAGTGAAATAGCTGGTTCTTCAGGTAGTACTATGTCCAATTTTCTGAGGAATCGCCAGACTGATTTCCAGAGTGGTTGTATCAGTTTACAACCCCACCAACAGTGGAGAAGCGTTCCTCTTTCTCCACAACCTCACCAGCATCTGCTGTCATCTGAGTTTTGGATCTTGGCCAATCTGACTGGTGTGAGGTGAAATCTCAGGGTTGTTTTGATTTGCATTTCCATGATGGCTAAGGATGTTGAGCACTTCCTTAGATGTTTCTCAGCCATTCGATATTCCTAAATTGAGAACGTTTTGTTTAGTTCTGTACCCCATTTTTTAATAGGGTTGTTTGATTCTGTGTGTCTAGCTTTTTGAGTTCTTTGTATACCTTGGATATTAGGCCTCTATCTGATGTGGAGTTGGTAAATATCTTCTCCCACTCTGTTGGCTGCCATTTTGTTTTCGTGACAGTGTCCTTAGCCTTACAGAAACTTTGCAATTTCATTAAGTCCCATTTGTCAATCTTTGATCTTAGAGTACGAGCCATTGGTGTTCTGTTCAGGAAATTTTCTCCTGTGCCTATATGTTTTAAGGTTGTTCCTACTTTCTCATCTAATAGTTTCAGTGTACCTGGTTTAATGTGGACATCTCTGATCCACTTACCCTTGAGCTTTGTATAAGGAGATAAGAAAGGGTCTATTTTCATTCTTCTGCATGCTGAGTGCCAGTTGGACCAACACCATTTGTTGAATAGGCTGTCCTTTTTCCATTGAATGTTTACAGCTCCTTTGTCAAAAATCTGGTGACCATATATGTGAGGGCTCATTTCTGGATCTTCTATTCTATTCCATTGATCCATGTGCCTATTTCTGTAGCAGTACCATGCAGTTTTTAGCACAATTGCCTTGTAATGTAGCTTGAGGTCAGGGATAGTGATTCCCACAGATGTTTTCTTGTTGAGGATGGATTTTGGGTAGTGATTTTTATGGTTTGGGTACATCAGGACTCCAAGCAGGACACTGAAGGAGTACAGGTGTCAGGTGACTCAGTTTGCGCACTGAAATCTTCTGTGTGGTTGTGAAGGGAGCCCCTTGCTCTTCCAGTATCTATATCAGAATGGAAGACCTCAGTCTGGGTGATGTGTAGGTGGCTTAGACTGTGAGGTCTGCTGGTGGAGTCCAGAGCTCCTCTCAAAGTTTGACACCCGTGCTCTAGGACATTATTTATTTCATTTGGTCCTACGGACAATTCCGCAGTTCCATTTGTGTTGAACGCTGTGTGTTTGTTTACACCCACTTATCCCTAGTCACATAAACCGTCTTCTGAGGCATGGCTTGGAGGCAGTGAAGAGAAGTGGGACAGGCATTAGACAGTCACAGATTTATTCATTACATAAACACACTTGCATAGCAAAAATCAGCCATGTGTCAGTGACTTCCCAAACTGTGCTCAATGTCATGTCATCAGAATGTACCTATATCCTCCAGCACTAGGAGCTCATTTGCCTCCCACAGACTTTCTACAGAGGGAGAGCTCCGAAAGCAGGAGGATTATTGTTCTTTCTCTCAGCCGTCCACAGATATTGATATTGATATTGCTAAGGGTGAATGATTAAACTGTTTCACCAGACAGCATGTGCATAGCAAGTGGGGTATGCTACCTCTGTGGCCTGACCTGCCGAGGGCCACCACCCAGGGATGGGTATGTCCCTGAGTGGCAAATACATTCTCTGTTTATATCAGGTGAGCATACTTTCTAAGTCACATACTCACTTTTGTTATATAGAAGAACATATTCCCCAAATCTCTGAGAGGCACCAAGTGGTAAGCCATTGTTTTTTACAACTGTCCCCCCCCCCCATGTGTATGTGTGTGTGTGTTTCTCTCTCTCAAATCAAAACAAACAATGAACAAAAACCTATAAAGAGGGAAACACCATTTATTCTAATGGGCACCTCAATTTATCAATCACTTTCAAGGTACTGAAGTTCTTAGAACCCATACCCGTTAATGAATCCACCAAGCTGCTTACCTGATGCAAGCTTTGTGATTTTTGGAAAGTTGAAATTTTTGAAGCTCCAGAGATAAATTATCTTCAACTCCCTTCAGTTCTTGTAATAGCCCACTTTTGTATTGGGCTGAACTCCCTGTGAATATCACATTAAAATCTTTTGGTGTGCATTAACTTAACAGACTTCTAGCCTCCACCAAACAAAAAGCTAAGAATGGCATTGGGTAGTATATAAAACCTACAGCAGATATGTATATAAAACCTGCAGCAGATATGTATATAAAACCTGCAGCAGATATGTATATAAAACCTGCAGCAGATATGTATATAAAACCTACAGCAGATATGTATATAAAACCTGCAGCAGATATGTATATAAAACCTGCAGCAGATATGTATATAAAACCTACAGCAGATATGTTCTTCTTTTACCATAATCTTCAGACCTTATTTTTCTACCGATGCATCTTTTAAAGAAAGATTTTCTTTATTTTTGTGTGTCGGAATATTTGCCCACATATATGCATGTAAACCAGGCACATGACTAGTGTCATTGGAGGTCAGAAAAGTGTTCTGAGTCCCCTGGAATGAGATGATATTGATTGGATGAGGGAACCTAAATCAGGCTTCTGCCAGGTCAGCAAGTGCTCTTAACCATTGAGCCATTTTTGCAGTTCTACCAACACAGTTTATAAAACAGCTTGATTTATGAATTTTTTATTTTTCTGCAACTATAGAAATATCATAAAACTGTTTCCACACTGGTACATAGTATTTGAGGATATGTGATTCCATATCTCTGGGCTCTTATGTGTGCATATGACATGTGTGTGTGGTGATTACAGAGATCAGAAGAGCACATCACCTATGTAGGTTCTGGGGATTGAACCTGGGACTTTTGGAAGAGCAGCCAGTGCTCTTAATCACTGGGCTGTCTCTAGTCCTGTGCTTACTTACAACTGACTAAGAAATAAGTACCCTTTACTCTCTTTGAGATAAAAGCGTGTTTTAGATCAACACTTCCTTCCTTAAAATTCAGTGTCAATCTTTGTATTATTTCAAATTCCTCCTTAGCATTTATGTCCTTATACAACCAAGGGCTTAATTATTACTATTCTTTTATGAAACTTAAAAATGTATTAGTAATTCTATAATTGAATATCTTCCTGAATCAGCATTTATTATGTGTCTAAACTTTGTATTAATTTTCAAAGCTTGACATTAGAGTTCCAGTCAGGCAGTCTTTTGTTCTAATCTTGCTCAGTTAATAGCCTTGGACAAGTTCCTATTTTTCTTTCAGCTATAGTGGCTTGTCTCTAAGTAAGTAGCAGCTATCCTTGCTTGGAATTAGTTCTAGAATTAAGCTTTAATACTTCCTAATGTTTGTTTCGAGCTTGCCCCACTTCAGTGCACAGGAAACCCGAGAGTGGGGGGACTAGATCTGCAGAGGAGGGCTAAAAGGGTATGAAGGCAAAGACTAAAACCTAGGGTCAGGAACAGATGGCTTTCCTGTCAATGCTATGGGTGTCTGCTATGGGTGTCTGCTAAGGTTTTCTTGAAGCTGAGGTAGTAGCTTCCTCCACTCCTCAAATCTGAGTGTCTTCTAACTTTGTTTCAATGTCTCCTGATACAGTCAGGTGAGTCTTGAATTCAGAATGCTAACTCCTGTTACTGCCCTTCATCTCTTCTGACCCCAAAGGGACAGAAATTTTCACAAATGGTTTTGGATGATTGTATATAACTCGGCATGTGTTCATGTATACACATATGCATGCACACACATATACATATACATATACACATACATATACACATGACACACAAGTACATGCATACATACATGCATACACATGTACACACATATACATGACCACACGCATGCAAACATATACACACATACACACATTCACATACACACAAATGCACATGCACATATATACGTATATACATGCACACATGCATGTAAACATGCATGCACATACATGCATGCATATGCACATATCCACAATATACACATACATGCAATACATACACATCTATGTATGCACACACAAGACATATATGTATCAATGCACATTCACACAAATGAGAGTGCACAAACTTGCACACACCTATATGTGCATGCCTGTGTGCACATACATGAACTTCCTCCTTGTCCCACAGTCTAAGCAAGAAAGACACGAAAGACAACACCAATATGTAAGAGACTTTCCAGGGCTGTGTGATGGTAACAAGAGAGGTAAAGAACAGAGTGAGAAGAAGCTGGCTGTCAGCCTGTAGAGAGAGGAGCAACGGAGGCAGCTCCAGCCTGTGCAGGGCCGACTAAGATGCTGTCCTGCTTGGAAAGAGGTATCCAGACTTGAAGCTTCCTCAGCCTGTGTTCTTAGAGATTGGAGTTGGAGAGCTGCTTACATGGGAACAGAACAAGGCAAGTCTAAACAGCTCAGCCCAGGCAATGGCAGATTCTTAATTAGAAGCTCCCAAGAAGAGAAATGCATAAAGAAATGGTCTTCCTGAAGGATCTTGGCTCAGTGGGGGGTGAGCCATGGTGTAAGAGACTGTCATTCCATATGCCATTCCATATGAAGTGGGTTATAATGTGAGGGACGACTCACCCACTCCGTCCAAGCTCAGGGTTCAATAGCTTCAAGTTAAACAGAAAAGATACTAAGATCCTCTTGGCTCCCTGAGAAGACACAGTGGTAGATGGAGGGGTCCTAGACCTCTGGTCATCCATTTTCTCTCCTTGTAGCCACGGAAGTCTCATTGATCTCTAAAACAGGCCAATGGAGGAGAAATCCAATTTCTCACCCTGCTCTCTTCAGCATTAGTGCCATGAAATCCATCCCATTAGTGCACTCTGGGGGTTCGTGACAAATCAAACAATGGCTTCTGAACCGCCTGCCATGCACTATCATCTCGAAGTAAGGAAATCACACAATCAGAATTTCAGCAAAGGAGCATGAAAGACAACTGTGTGGTCATGCCCTGTCCTCCCCTTGCTAGCAGGAGACCACGGAAGTCCAGCAAGGTTTACTTCTTACGTATAGATAAAAATCTTGCAATGGTGGGAAGGGAAATGCTAATGCATTCTTTTGGAAGGATATGTACTAGTCTGAGTTAAAAAAAGTATCTTATGAATTGGTGAAAACCTTAACCACTTTAGACGGTCATACTTTGCAGTAGACTTTCGAAAGGAAACTCCTCAATTTCTATTATCATTGAGGAGGAGATTCAAGCCCAGGAAGAATGCACCAAATCCTCACTTTTCAGCCTATGTTGTCTCTGGTGGGTTATTTCTCTGGCAGTGAAATGAGCCAGTTGAAGCCAGATCAGGTTATATTAAAGGCAGGTTTATTGGAATCTGCTTGCTCTTGGGTGAGTTCCTAGGCTCCAAGAATTGAGGCCAGGGGAGTCATCATGAGGTGATAAGGGAAGAGAGAGAGGGGGGGGGGTTGAATGATTTGTATTACAATAGGAAAGAGTTAGGGCTAAAAAGTTCAGAGTTGGAGGCAATTAGAGACTGGGGGATACCAGGGGGACCTGGAAGTCAGGCCTGCTTTGACCGGAGCCTGGCAGTGTCCTCAGCTCTGAATCTTTTGTATCAATATTTTTGTCTGACCTTATCATATAGGTTCCCTGCAAGCCTGTGTCTAGTTTCAAAATATTATAATTATAATCTTTCCCTCTCAGCCACAGCTATGGATGGATCTATGTGCCTCCTTTCTGGTTTTAAACAAGGTTAACATGTGTAACTTAAAAAGAACTTCATTTTTTTTTTACTTATCTATATGTATCTATGTATTTTCCCCTTGAATGTGGGTACCAACAAAGAAAAGGTCAGAGGAGAACCTCAGACCCTGGGAGCTGGAATTCCAGGTGGTGTGAATGAATTAAATTGGGTTCTAGGAACCAAACTCTAGTCCTCTTCAAGAGCAACAAGGGCTTCTAACTACTGAGCCAGCTAGCACTCTGGCTAACTCCCTTTGTATACCATATGGGTCTCACCAGCAGGATGAAATCGCTTCTACAGCTGGAATGACCCTTAAGCCCTTCAGTTTCTCTTCTCGCTGCCAACACCCAGCTTCAAACCTCATGTCACTCTGAACTAGTTACTAAGGTTACTGTGAATGTCCATGCTGGTCTCAGTGTCTTCCTCGCTCACTCCTTCAGTTCTTCCTGTTGTTATGGTGTTCTTAGGACAACAGTACTTTTGTTTTTTAACTTTTGCTTAACTGTCCTTCAATTAAGCGGCTTCTAGTATTGGTTTTGAATGGAATTGTTTACCTGATGCAATCGAAAGCCCTTCAATCTGATGTGTAAGCCCCAAATATATGCAGAGACAGCATGTGGTAGTGAGTGAAGGTGAGTGTCAGTTATCAAGAGAAAGAAAGAAAGAGAGGGAGAGGAAGAGGGAGAGGGAGAAAAAGAGGGAGAGGGAGAGGGAGAGGGAGAGGGAGAGGAAGAGGGAGAAGGTGTTTGGATGTTGTGGTTCTAAAGGTAGCCTGCTTTCAGTTCTGCATAGCCAAAAGGCCAGCTGGACCTTATGTCCTAAATCTCTCTGTGATGCAGAAGTGCAGGCAGTTAGTCCCTAGCACCTTAAAAGATGCTGGTGTGAATGGATTTCCGCTTCTTGTCTCCAGCATGGTTTCTAGATAACGCATGCTCCCTGGGGATGGCTATGACATCCTTCTCTCCTCTGCCCCATAGGGACTAGCAGGGCAACTGTCAATCAACTAAGAACCACCCACATCCGAGAATCATCTTCAATGACTCAGTTCCTTGGGTACACGCTCCGAACCTCCTATAAAGGCCTCTATCACGACATGGTCTCTCTATTCTCCATTCCCACTCAGAGGCAGCCTTTGGTGTCCTTCCTCCCTTTCCGCCGCCTTCAGTAAACTTCCTCCTTGAGGTCTGTTACATAGTGAGATTTCTGTGCCATTCTTTAGTCCTGATTCCTAAGATACTCTTGCAGCCAAACCCTGTCATCAGCTCCCTCTCCTCTGCCCCCTAGGGACAGCTAGGGCAGCCCACTCTCAAGACCTGAAAGCCATCTTCCTGCTTGTCGCACCATCTGTCAAAGGTTCTTAAACTCCTGTCTTGTCACTTCAGTGAACACGTGCTCTGTTACCATTTTCTTATCTACACTTACCCTCTTCTCAAGGGAAAAACAGCTGCCAGGTCTTCCGCACATTGCACGGGCCAGGGAGTCGTCAGAAATTAACCTCTGCTCTACTGTGTCTCTGTGTAAGTTGCTCAGAAGGGAAGGGCTAAATAATCTTCACCTTTATTTAACAAAACAAACGGGAAATCATCCCTCTATCATCTGTTCTCTTGGACAAGCCAGTTCACTAAAGGAAGAGGTGCTGGGAGTCGGGGGGGGGGGCATGGAACCAAGTCTTCAGCCTCCACTCCCTGCTTGGTAGTAGGATCTTCTTTCTACCTAAACCTCACTCTCAAATTATTTTAATAATGCAGTTTCAAGCCCCCACTGCAACTACTGTCTGGAATGGGGCAACTTTTCTAGAGCTAATATCCCTAGGCAAAGGGGGGATACAATGTTCCCTGTTTTTTTTTTTTTCTTTTTTTTTTTTTACAATTTTATATTTAAAAAACAGAGATACATATACAGATTATTAAAAGCATTTTAGCATAAATATATATGAATAATATGCATTGAAACCTTACTATTTACAAAGATCATAAAGTACATGTAAAACAAATGTAACATGGAAATAGTCAAAGTTTTTGGTATGTAAAGATTAAACATAATGATTTTTAACTACCAAAAAATTGCCACAAGGCTAACTTCTTAGTTCTCGAATTATTAATGGTTTAAGGTCTAGGTGTACCCCACTCTAAGTGGGTGCTGTACAGTTATTTTTTTTTCTAAGAAAGACTGAGGCTTCCACTTCTTGGCCTAAGGGTTTTTTTTTTTTTTTTTTTTTTTTTTTTTTTTTTTTTTTGAGTTTCATGTAGTCTGTGAGTTGTTTTCTTGGCTATTCAGAGCTTTTTGAGGCTAGTATCCAATTATCAGTGACTGAATATTATGTCTTTTTTTTGTGTGTGTGACTGGGTTACTTCACTTAAGATGATAGTCTCTAGATGCATCAATTTTCTTAAGAATTTCATAAAGTCATTGTTTCTAATAGCTGAGTAGTACTCCATTGTGTAAATATACAATTTTTGATCCATTCATCTACTGAAGGAATCTGGGTTCTTTGCAGCTTCTGGCTATTATAAATAAGGCTGTTATGAACATGGTGGAGCATGTGTCCTTATGGTATGTTAGAGCATTTTTGGGGTATATGCCCAGAAATGGAATAACTGGGTCTTCAGGTAGGATTATGTCCAATTTTCTGAGGATCTGCCAGACTGATTTCCAGAGTTTTTGTAACAACTTACAAGGCCATCAGCAGTGGAGTAGTGTTCCTCTTTCTTCACATCCTCACCAGCATGCACTGTCAACTGAGTTTTTTATCTTAGCCATTTGACTGGTGTGAGGTTTTGATTTGTATTTCCCTGATGACTAGGGATGTCAAGCATTTCCTTAGGTGCTTGTCAGCCATTCAATATTCCTCAATTGAGAATACTTTGTTCAGCTCTGTACACCATTTTTAATAGGATTGTTTGATTCTCTGGAGTCTAACTTCTTGAGTTCTTTGTATATATTGGATATTAGGCCTCTGTCAGATGTGGTGGTGGTAAAGGGCTATGAGTTTTCCTCTCAGTACTGCTTTTATTGCATCCCATAGGTTTGGGTATGGTGTGTTTTCTTTTTCATTAAATTCTAGAAAATCCTTAATTTCTTTCTTTATTTCTTCTTTGACCATGCTATCATTGAGTATAGCATTGTTCAGTTTGCATGTGTATGTGGCCTTTTCGTTGTCTTTTTTTGTAATTAAAGACTAGTCTTAGTCTATGGTGATCTGAGAGGATGCATGGGAGTATTTCAATCTTCTTATATCTATTGAGGCTTGTTTTGTGACCCACTATATGGTCAGTTTTGAAAAAGTTGCCATCAGGTGCTGAGAAGAAGGTGTATTCTTTTCTCTTAGGGTGAAATGTTCTTTGGATGTCTGTTAATTCCAGTTTGTTCATACCCTCTGCTAGTTTCACTGTGTCTCTGCTCAGTTTCTGCTTCCATGATCTGTCCATTGATGAGAGTGGCGTGTGGAAATCTCCCACTATTATTGTGTCTGGTGCAATGTATGTTTTGAGCTTCAGTAGGGTTTCTTTTTTGAATATGGGTGCTCTTGAAATTGGAGCATATATATTTAGGATTGAGAATTTATCCTGATAGATTTTTCCTGTAATGTGTAAAATGTGTCCTTCCTTATATTTTGATAACTTTCGAGTTTAAGTCTATTTTGTTCGTTATTAGAATGGCTACTCTAGCTTGTTTCTTTTCTTTTCTTTTCTTTTTAAAGAAAGCTAAATAAACTTTAGCTCATCTTAATTATGGTTATTGCTTTTACAAATGAAGTACTAAAAATGTTTATATACAATCTTAGATTATTAGTAAAGCACAGAAACGCCTGTCTTCTTAGTTATATGTGACTAAACCTGTATGCCTACTTTCAACAGTTGCTTCAGCTCTTCTTGGCTCAGTGTGTTTTTCCCTTTATCGTTGTTTGAGTATTGTTAGAATATTTCTTCTTTTTTGTTGTTTTTGCAACTTCATTTAAAGAAGAGAGATACATGTGCAGATTTTTAAAAGCATTTTGGTAATTCTTTTAGAGGTTTGATAGCATGCACTGAAATCCTACTAGTTCCCATAAGCATAAAGTATATGAAGAACAGAATGTAACATGGATACAGAGTTTTCTTGGTGTGTATAGATTAAACATAATGATCTTTGAATACCAAAAATTTTCACAAGGCTGTATTCCTAGCTCTTGATTTATTAACAATTTAAGGTCTAGGTGTGCCATACTCTGAGAAGATGCTATACACTTATTTTTTTTCCTAAGAAGGACTGAGGCTTTCACTATTTGGCCTTTGTTTTTCTTGAGCTTTATATGGCCTGTGAGTTATTTCTGGGGTGTTCAGAGCTTTCTGGGGCTAGTAGCCAATTATTAGTAACTGCATATTATGTCTGCTCATTTGTGACTGGGTTACCTCACTCAGGATGATATTCTCTAGATGAATCCATTTTCCTAGCAATTTCATAAAGTCATTGTTTCTAATAACTAAGTAGTACTCCATTATGTAAATATACCACAATTTTTGTATCCATTCATCTACTGAAGGACATCTGAGTTCTTTCCAGCTTCTGGCTATTATAAATAGGGCTGCTATGAACATTGTTGTGCATGTGTCCTCACTGTGTTCATTTCTAGAACTTCTATTCTGTTCCATTGATCTACCTGCCTATCTCTGTACCAGTACCATGCGGTTTTTAACACAATTGCTTTGTAATATAGCTTGGGGTCAGGCATGGTGAGTCCCACAGAAGATATGTGTCAGGAAGAATTTTTTTCTGGTCCAATCTATTTGGAGTTCTTAGTCTTCTTTTATGTTCATGGTCATCTCATTCTTAAGGGTAGGGGAGTTATCTCGTACAATTTTGTTGAAGATATTTACTGTGCCTCTTAGTTGATATTCTTCACCCTCTTCTATTCCTATTATACTTAGGTTTGGTCTTCTCATTTTGTCGTGAATCTCCTGGACATTTTGCGTTAGGAGCTTTTTGGTTTCTGCATCTTCTCTGAATGTTTTGTCTATGTTTTCAATGTTGTCTTCAGCCCCTGAGATTCTCTCTTCCATCTCTTGTAGTCTGTTTGAGATGCTTGCATCTGTGACTCCTGATTTTTTTTTTTTTTTTTTTAGGTTTTCCATCTCCAAGATTGTCTCTTTTTGTGTTTTCTTTATTGTTTCTATTTCCATTTCAATTCCTTCATCTCTTTGATTTATTTTTCCTGCAGTTCTTTGAGTGTATTTTGTGTTTTCTCTTTAAAAGTTTCTATTTGTTTTTGTGTGTTCTCCTGTAATTGTTTTAGGGAGTTATTCATGCTCTTCTCCAAGATTTCCATCATTGTGAAGTATGATTTCAAGTCTGAGTCTTGTTTTTCTGGAGTGTTTGGCAATCCACTACTTGCTGTTGCAGGAGTGCTGGGCTCTGATGTTCCCGGGTTATCATGGTTTCCATTGCTTAAGTTCTTTTTCTTTCCTCTTACCATCTTGTTATCTGTGGTTATATATGGTCTCCTTGTCAGTGACTGGCACCTGTCTCTCCTGTGGATCTGAGATCCGTGGGCTCAGGAAAAAAATTGCTTCTGGGTGTTCGGTTTTTTGTGGGTGAGCAGTGAGTTCTGGTGGCAGGTACTCAGTTGTCTTTGTGGGCTCGGTTCGGGGAGCTCTTGTGAGGCTGCTCTGGGAGCTTGGCCTTTTGCCTACTGGCCCTGATTACCACTGGTGGGGATCTGGCTCTATCTCCGGGCCAAACTGGACTGTTTTCCAATGAGTACAACACTCTCTGCTCACTGAGAACTCACAGTGTGCCCTCCATGGGCCTTTGTGTCAGGTTCACCTCTGGTCCAGGTGTAAAAGTGCCTGTGGAGCTGATATTACAGAACTGCCTTCCCCAGGTAGATCACGATTCTCTCTGACATAGTCCAGGACCCTGCCTCCAAGCACTCTCTGTTCTGTGGGTACTCACTGCACAATCTCTAGGTCTGTGCCCCAGGTTACCTGCTAGTCTAGTTGTAAGAGCTTCTGGGTGTCTGGTCTGCCAGCACAGCCTTTCTGGGAGGGAGGATCCGGATACTCTCTTACTGTGGACCAGAAAGGAACTTTTGCCACAAGCACAGCCTCCAAGCACGGTCTGTGTTCTGGGTGCTCAAGTTGCAGCTTCCTCAGGCCTGTGCCCCAGGTTATCTGCTGGCCCAAGTAGCAGGGTGCCTGGATGTCTGGTCCGGGAGCACAGACTTTCCCAGCAGATCTGGGTACTCCATTACTATGGGCTTGAAAGGAGCCTTTGCCACAAGCACCACCACCAAGGACCCTCTATGTTCTGGGTACTCAGTGCACAACCTTACTAGGTCTGTGCCCCAGGTTACCTGCTGGTCTAGGTGGCAGAGGGCCTGTGCCATGCCCTGTTTCCTTTAGCAAACATTCCCAAACTGATGCACACTGAATCTGCCACCTACAGCCACCTCAGTGCCTCTGCTGGTGACATGACTGTCCTGTGTGCTTCTGCTCATGGAGTATGTTGTGCTCTGCATAAGACTTATCCCACAGATGAGTCAGCCTGCCCTTGTTCAAGTGTAAAACCCACTTTCCCCCATTTTCACAGATCTCATTTTATACTGCAGAACAATGTTTTTCTCTTTTATTTTACGTGTTGCAGAGGCCCACTGAATCATATGAACCAAGTATCTGGCCCTAGAAGCTTTAAAGTAGTATCTTATAGATGTATTGGGCTAGGTCCTTGTTCTCCTTCATCAGAGTTGAGGTTGAACTTTTTTTCTTTTTTGTACTGAGAAAAAATACCCAAGTAAGTGAATGAGTCTTCAGGACTATCACGGAGCATGGGCTCTGAGATTTTATTGCTTTCAGGTCTAGAGTGAGGCAGACTCATTATGACAGAGGGGTATGGTGGGATGAAGCTTCTTACTTTGTGATGACCAGAAAGTGGGAAAGAGATGGGTGGATAGATGGATGGATGGAGAGAGGGAGGGAGGGAGGGAAGGAGAAAGAGAGGTGAGAGAACTGTTGTATGTTTTTAACACATGAAACATTGAAAACTTTTCAGATTCAAACCATTGTACATTGAGATATCTCACTGCATAATAAATAATATTTTGATTATTGGAACTAACCTCAATGTTAATTTAACAAATTATTACTTCAAATTTTCTTTGTTTTGTAAATATTTTTAACTCTATAAGCCATATTAAAATTTTCTGCTGTAGGGCCTAGAGAGATGGCTAAGCCATCGATACAGTCCGCTTCTCTCCCAGAAGACCCAAAATAGGTTCCCAGAGCCCACATTCGGCTCACAGTGCCCACAACTCCAGCCTTCTGGGTACACTTAAGCATGTTTGCACATTTTCACACAGACAAATGCACACACTAAATTAAAAATTAAGTCATTCTTCAAAAGTAGTTCTGCTGGGTTTTTAGTTCTCATTCTGCTGAAGTTTAGTTCTGGTGCTTGGAGATACCAATCTCTGCTGAAGTATCTGCAATCAAATGTAATCAAATGTCATTCCTGAATATTTCTTCATCACTTCTTAGATTGGCAAACCATCTCTTCAGCCTCAATGTACCTGTGGACCCTCTTATTATGAATTCCTCTTCCTTCCTTCTTTCTTTCCTTCCTTCCTTTGTTCCTTCCTTCCTTTCTTCCTTCCTTCCTTTCTTCCTTATTTCCTTCTTCCATCTGTCCAGCCATCCTGCTCCTGTAAGGACCAAACTCATTGTAAAAAGTAGTCACAAAATGCAAACATCAGCATACCCAAGTGAACCCTTTCCTTCATTGCTCTTAAAGTCCCATTTTCACACCATGACCTGGTTACTTGGCCAAAGTTCTACTGTTCACCTTTTGTCTTTGGGGAACTCGATCTGACAGATATGGGATGGCAAGGGCTCAAGAGTTATAATAGTGATAGAACTGCTCCAGGAATGGCTTCAGTTTGTGCCCTTGAGGTCCTGTGAGCTGCCCTGGTACAAGGCCTTGTAGACATTGTCTTTTTAACTTTCCTTAGAGTCCATGTCAGGGTATGATAGTGCTATTTTATCAATTGAAAAGAATCTCAAGTCAACTCATATTATCACGATTACAAGTTGTATTTGTTTTCTCTGTAACAATGTTTAAACATTTGTCAAGAAACTCTCTTCAGGGAAGTACAAGGCATAATAACCATGAGATCTAAATTCTGCCTCTATAGGTATTAGTTCTGTGGCCCCTATAAAAGTTGGAAAAATAAAGACATTTCCCTAGTGTTGCAGTGAAAATTTAAAGGGTGAATCATCAAAGCCAGGTGGTTAACACACTATGTCAGCTCTGTTCATATACTGCTACATTCGAATTACAATCTAGTCTCTGCTTCTCTGTCACCTCTGTCCCTGGGCAGATCTCTGGCTACTGTTTGACTACTCTCCAGATATAGCTGCCCCTATTGCATTAATAGCAGCAGACTATCCTATGGGACTCATTGCAAGTTACATTATGATACCATTCTGGTTAAGATGTAGCTCCACTCATACGAACCAAAGAATACACATTTTTTGCTAAATTCTATCATAAAAACAAGAACCCTAGTGACACTTGTTTTTCGTGAGTTCATACCTAGGGTAATGGAGATGACCAGGAGCTCCCTTCCCATTCTGTCAATGAGAATTCTCACCAAAGGTCTACCAGAAGTGGGCAGTGTATAGAATTACTAAAATTCTTCTTCATTGAAGTGGTACTGGATAGAGTTGCTAAAATTCCTCCTTGCTAAGGTGCCAACGGGGATGAGTGAGACTGGAATGGGGCCAGTGCCCAATGAAGTTCTTTTATGTTCGAGAACTCCTCTAAACAAATGGAACATTGCGTTATGAACACTTCAAAGATACTAAAACCTGTGGGTAAAATCATGTACAATCTGTATACAATCTAAACCACCCCTAGATTATCAAGATTACATGTGCTGCCCTGTGTATTGCAAATGCTATGTTATGAGCTATTATACTATATTATTTAGGGAAATACACAAGAATAAACCATCATTCATTTTAATTTTTATATACCTATTTTGTATTTCTACTGGTTGAACCCATGGATATAAGGCCATACATATGGAAGGTTAATTGTGTGTGTGTGTTTCTGTAAGCACATATGTACATACACATATCACATACACACATAATATTCCTGTGTGAATGACCTATTGGTTCTGAAACTATGACTAACAAGGTTAAGAATGGCAGGGGAAAAGACTCAATAGTGAATGTCACATGTGGCCTTATGTGAATTAGTGTTTAAGAAACGATGGATAACCTATAAACAAGAGATCTTTCACTTCTTACTTTTTATTGAATATATTTTATTTACATTTTAAATGTTACCCCCTTTCCCAGTTTTAACTCTATTAATACCCTATTCCATCCCACTGCCGCCTGTGTCTATGAATGTTCTCACCCAACCCCCCCAAACTCTCTGCCTCCTTACCCTGACATTTCCCTACACTGGAGCAGCAAGCCTTGGCAGGACCAAGGGCTTCTCTTCCCATTGATGCCCAACAAGGCCATCCTCTGCTGCATATGCAGCTAGAGCCATGGGTCCATCCATGTGTACTCTTTGGATAGTGGTTTAGTTCCTGAAAGCTCTGGTTGGTTGGTATTGTTGTTCTTATGGAGTTTCAAACCCCTTCAGCTTTTTTAGTCCTTCTCTAAGTCCTCCATTGGGGACCCCATTCTCAGTTCAATGGTTGGCTGCAAGCATCCACCTCTGCATTTGTCATGTTCTAATGTGATTAATTCCAGGATTGATAGGGCTTTGTGAGTAGGAGAAAATATTATGAGATTCTCTCTTCACTCTGAGGATTCTTGAGAAAGCCTATAGGGTCAAAAGCTCACTGAATAGCATTTCCTTCTTGACTTTAAATGCCTGGCTGAAGCATTAAGAAAGGTATAGATTAATGTTCACACTTGTACTCTTGTTTATAGATGTCCAATGAACACTGTTGGTCAACTGAAGGAATGTTAAAAAAGCTAGAAGAAATACAAAGACTATGTATCTTTTCCCATTAAGATTGCAGTAAAGGTCCAGGATAGTGTGTCTGCAACCTAGGGTACAGTCTGTTTTTGATATGCAGAGATGAGATTAAGGCAGACAACATACCTTCACAGAGTTTACATTTTTAGGAAGGGAAATCAGAAATAAATAAAAAACATTGCTACTTAAAAAAAATTCAACTTAAGAAATAAAACAGGCTTATCTGCTAGTGATATGGTAGTCAAGAGGAAGGCTTTAACTATAGTGTTTAATCTAAGCCTCTTTAGGGAATTCGTACATATGTTATGCTGCACTTTGCCATGAAGTGTAAATGTTAAGTGGAAGAAACATGTAATGAAGTTGAGAATTTTATTAAGTATATACATCTTGCACAAAACTTATCCCGAGAAGATAAATGCAGCAGGAGTTTGACTTGCCTCTCTTCTAATGATGCAGAGGAAAGATGGGTATTTGGAGAAGCTGTGTTCTCTAGCCTTTCTGGCCTTTAAGTACAAAAGGGACAGCTGTCCCTAAGGTGACTTGTAACAAGGAAGTGGGTAGTACAAACCAGTGATCAGGACATAGGAGAGATGGAGCAAGGTGGTGAGAGGGGGCTCCTCTGAGCTGCACCCGAGAAAGGACAATATTAAAAGATGGCTGCATACTAGGAAATTGGGGAATTAAACGGAGGAATACAGAAACGTTTTGAGAGGGTTTCTATAAATTGAATCGCGTAAAACAATCAAGGGTGTATACTTGGTTTTGCCTGGTTTACCATTGGTTTGTGTCTGATGACTTAGTATGATACTTTTAATGTAATATTTTGAGGATGCCATATATAAGTATGCATGCCTATTATTATTTTCACTCCTTCTTCTTCTATCTCCAGCTTCTGCCATGAAAGCTTCACTATCTCCCAGAAACACACACACATTTGTACACACATACACACACACACAAACTACTAAGACCATCTAGTGTTGCCTATATGTACATGTGTTTAGGGCTTGACCATTTGGGATTGGACAACCTATCAGGAGAGTTGACCATGGAGAAAACGGAACTCTCTGCAGCTGTAAGTTCCTATAGCTCTTTATCTAGGGTTGCAACTTAGTGCAATTTCCCTCATCCAGGTTGGTATGTCAAGTGATATTGTCATTAAGCAGGTCTTGTTTAGACAGCCACATTGTTGTTTGATTCCATGAGTACTACTTCCCTGTCCTGTCTGGAAGAGAACATCTCACAGCAGGTACCCTGTTATTCTGCTCCTTACATTCTGTTGGATGTCTCTTCCATGATTTTTCAAGGAGAAAATTCTCTTTCAAAAGCATTCAAGCTTGAACAACAGATTACTAGGTTATATCACTATATAAAACAATTCAGCTGCCTATATAATACACATAGTAAAGTACCAGTGTTTAGTATCTGACACCTGGGCAAGATTCTACAGTTGGGGAGATCACAGGATCTAAGGGAAAACCTACTAATATTATTTTTGATAAATCAGCATGGGATCAAACTGCCTTCTAAATATTAATCTTTGTACCTACAGGTTAGTGCAGCTCTCAACCCTCACCAGAGAGATCAGTGCTCAATACACAGACTCAGGTTTAATCAAAGAGCAGAGACTATGTGACTACACAGTGCTCAGCTCAGGGCACAGTTCTCCTCCCATCAGGTTAAGGAAACAACCTGGGGGTGAGGTGGGTGTGGGAAGAATGATCTCAAGAGTCACAGGTTGAGGAGGACTAGGGTGAAGCATTGCCTTCTGGGCATGTCGGAACCTTTGTACTCCCAAACTCACAAGTGTGGCTGCTCCCATGAGACTTTCACAAAATTAAACCAGAGAAGATGCCAGTACAGAAGAGAGAGACGTGTATGAGCCCTTACTCCTGTGATGATTGGCTATTGGTACTTGGCTGCTGGTACTGTCATCTTTAAGTTGCATGGCTCATGACGGTTGTGTATGTTTCAGTGTATGGGTCTATACTAATGTGCCTATAGGCACCACTGCCTGAAGTTAGTTAAGATTTTAATAAGACATCCAATTGGAAAGAACACCCTGGGAAGTCTGGATGAGTTGCAGAGGGGACTGGAGGTAGGGATGATCAAACACATTGTAGAATTGTATGGCTTTCTCTAACAATAGTTTAATACAGTGCATTTGAAATGCACAGTAATTTGTTTTCAAGGTGTGTGGAATTAAACTCATGGATCCTCTGATCCCCACTGGGTGTAAGGCTAGATTATGTGTGAGCTCCAGTTATATATGAAATAGATAAAAGCACCTGCTGTGACTTTTTTAACTGGCATTTGTCCATGTGTATTTGATTTTTACAGAAATAGTCTTTGATCTTCTCGTAAGGGAGTAAAGGTGAAGGAGGTCTATCAATAAACACAAGTGTTTGTACAGGAAGCCGAGAGCTTTATGTGCAGGGGAAAGTGTATTTCTTCAGCTTTAGCTTTTTATGTTAGAAAGAATTGAAACTTGTTCCACTTAGTTTAGGCAAATAAAAGTTTTACTGTGTTAAAACAGTATAGGATCAGGAAGGAACAAATACTTCTTATGGTATACCTATTTATTTAGAAATACACTTTTATCTACTATGTGTATAGCATTATACTAAGAATAGTTCAGTGTGTGTGTGTGTGTGTGTGTGAAGCTTATGTGTATAATGTTTAGTGTGTGTATGCAGTGAGCGTGGTGTGGGTGGAGCTTGTGTGTGCAATGCGTGTGTATGTAGCCTGTATGTGTACCAAGATATTATTGTGTATATAAGTAAAGTCATGTGAATATGTATTGGAAGGAAGACCTACCAAGATAAATGTGTCTATAGTTTATCGGGAAGGGTTACTAGAACCACTGCTAAATTAATTCAGCAACATCTATGAGTTATTGATTTCTACTAGACATTTCATATTTTACTATCTAGTCTCATAAAACCATATAAGAATTCCATTAGCATTTATTTCATACGAAAAAATTGGCTTACTAACTATAAGTCATATGCCTAAGTTTATGAACAAATGCAAATCTGAACTAAGGTATACGTAGCCCCAAAGCCTGGGAAGGGTCTGAAGCATAAGACTAGCTAACTACAAGTTCGAAGATATGATGAGCCAAGAAGTACAGACTCACAGCGAAAGGCACAGATTAGAGAAAGCAGTAATTATTTTTAAATGCCCCCTGAATGGGTTTATTACGTGCCAGGAACCATATTAAAATGCAAATATTTTCATCCATTTCAACCTCACAACCAGTTACTCAATGAGGTACATACTATTTTTACTTCTATTTGTGGGTGGATAAAAGTGAAACAGAAGTCTGGTTTGTACAGACTTACAAATCCCAAGCACTGGACTGAGGTCAACAGATAACTATCTATAGGGGACAAGATTTAAAAACCAAGCCCAAGGCTGGTAAATCGGCTCTGTGACTAATGTCTCTTGCTGCTGAGTCTGATGACCTGTGTTTAGTCTCTAGAATCCATGTGACAGAAGGAGAAAATCAACTCTAGCGAGTTGTCATCTGACTTTCACATATGCATGTGCCTAGGCAAGCATGTACAAAAATACATGTACACACACACACTAATTAATTAATTAATCAAATGTAATGAAAAATTTTAAAACTTTCCCTATATTCCTCTTATCTGGCTTACCCTCATGGTACTGTTTGCTATAACTACAGTACACTATGTACATAAAAATAAATAATAGAAAAAAGGTTATTAATAGACCTACAATCTTTCTTAGAATAGGAACATTTGTTTTCTGCTAATTCTTCCTTTCTGACTCAAGAACACATCTATATCCCATAATGCATTTAACTGTTGTTTCTCCTTGGTCTTAACTAATCTTTGATAAATTCTTTTCCTTTCATGAAGTTGACACTTCAGGAAAACATTGCTCATTTATTCTGTAAACTATGTCTCAATTTTTATCTCTCATGTTCTCACATAATTAGATAATGGCTATGCATTTTGGCATGAATAACACAGAAATGAATTTTGCATACTACTGGCTAAACCTTTGTGCACTCCCAAATTATATATTAAACCTCTTAATGCCTAACATGATGCTGCCTTCAGATAAGACCTTTCTGTGGTGATTAAGTCATAAAGATATGGCCCTATCAAATGTAATCAGTGCCCCTTCAGGGAGACCCAAGAAACCCGCCTCGATCCTACTTCCTATGAGGAAAGAGTGTGAAGAAAACTGTCTATAAATCAGGAAGAAGATCTTCATGGTTGTCCATGAACCATCAAGCTGATCACAGACTTGATTTGTTTTTAGCATTTTCACCTATGATTACCTGGATTCCAAATTTGTGAGCAATGGACTTCAGTAATATTAGTTACCTTGTTCATGACAATTGGTTCTGACATTTCAGAAGCCAATATCCTTCTCTGTGTAGTGTTTCAGGGAGTCCATAGAATGAGTGTGTATCATTGATGCTGATATCACTCTTGAACACTGGTTGGTATCCTTGGGTGTCTTTACTATAAAGTTATTATTGCATCTCTTTTTGACTGATAATAACTTAATGGGTATCCTTAATGGGCATCCAAAGTCTGAATGGCTATGAATATTCTCTGTTATTCTAAACAAAAAATTTGTTAATAGACCCTTTTCTGTACTTGTCGCAGTAGGATTAATTCTTATTAAGTTAGTGCAGAACATGCTCAGAGAAAGGATGACTGTGTATGACCTGAAGCAAAGCTTGATTCAGTTTCACTGTTATGTTTGCTTTGCTTTGACTTCTGATCTCTTGAAGGCCAGGGTGGCCTTAAATTCACTAAGTAGCCAACAATTCAATCCTCTTTTTGTCCCTCTGCTAACTTATCCCTCCTGTGACCATCAAAACCTCTATATTTTTATGTCGTATTTTACCATCTAGTGAGGAATGAATGATTTGTATGATTCAAAGAATCTATCCAGCTTCTCAGAATGAACATCTCCAGTATCCACAAGTAGAAAATATATTTCATCTAAGTTGTCCAAATCCCCATCACAATTTCAAGAAAGATAGATGAGCCAGATATTTCCTTTGATCTTCCATGGGTAGTTTTCAGGGATTGACAGATGAATATTCTTTGGTCCAGAGAGTGTGGTTGGAGGGAACACTTGGTGAAGCTTCTAAGGTGCAAGCCTTCAGCATAAGGCTTACAGGAGAGGGGATTCCAAAGGCAAACATGTCCTCACTAAGCCCAAAGCAATGGAAGTAGCCACAATTAAGACAATTTTTAAAAATCATAACTCAATTTTTAGCTTATTTTTTCCAAATTGAACCCATATCCGAATGTTGTCTCATTGTTTAAGTAGAATATATCATATGTCTGAAGGGCATGTGTATGTATATACATGTGTGTGTGTGTGTGTGTTTGTGTGTGTATGTGTATGTGTGCAAACGTAAGGGAAAAGTAGAGTATGCTTGCAGTTTTCCATTCTTTTATCTTTTTATTTTATATTATTGTGCAATATATATATATATATATATATATATATATATATGTGTGTGTGTGTGTGTGTGTGTGTGTGTGTGTGTGTGTGTGTGTGTGTGTGTGTGTTTGTGTTACAACAGAGAGATTATTGTGGATCCACTTGTCCTCTTTAATCTCTTTTTATTGATTATGCCCAAGCAAATGCAATTTATTTGATTATTTTAACATCTAGGATTAACCACTCCAAATATTTGTAAAATATCTTAAACTAAATAGAGCTTCTTCTGAGGATGATACTTATCATGACTCAGGATGATCCAGAGTTTGACGACCACCATTAACTTTCTTACAACACAGCATCTTCCAAGACCAAGCTTTTCTGAAACCCCATGTCTTTGGGTCACTACTGCTGTGATGACTAAAGGAACTTGGGGAGGAAGGCCTTTACTTCACCCATACTTCCATATCATAAGCCATCATTGGAGGACATCAGGACCAAATAACTCAAACAGTGCATCAGTCAGGAGGAAAGCATTCATGCATAGGTCATGAAGGGGTGCTGCTTGCTGGCCTGCTCCTTGTTTCTTTCTCATTCTGCTTTCTTATCGAACTCAGAACCACCAGCCCAGGGATGGAACCACCCATAATAGACAGGGCTTTCCTGTGCCCTGATATTATGGGGACATTTTCTTAATTTAGGTTCCTTCCTCTTAGATCATTTTAGCTTGTGCCAAGTTGACATTAGACTGTCACACCCCGGTCATAGGATTGTTTACCTTTATACCAAGAACATAAGGAAAGCACCCGAATCCACATGTTGTGTGTGACCAGGCAGACTACAAGGGCTTCATGCTCTAAGACTTAAGTCCTTACAATATTTTCTAAACCAGAGAAGCACATCAACAAGGCTTAGAGTGGTTCTATGGGTGCTAAGCATGTCTGAGACAGGACTTCAAGTGTACTTTCCTCACTGAGGAGCAGAAAACCATTCTAAAAGTGTTAAAGGTACAAGTACGGAGGCAGAAGTTTAAACAAATATGATGCTTTTTATATGGTAAGAAACGTAAAAATAAAACTAATCGGACTTATTTAACCAGTAGTCTCTAAACATATAGGCACAAGACTGTTTAGTAGGGTATTGAAAAATCTTGGCAGCCTTTTAAAGGATTTTTATTTACACGTGTTTTAATTACATATTTGTATAAAATATAACTATACCCTTTACAGGTATACATGTCTACTAATACACACTACATCGATCTATTTTTTTTCTCCCAGATTTGTTGCATGGTCTGGAGACTTATAGAAGTGAAATCTCCATGAGTGGGTATTAGACTACATATATCTATACATACTTCTATACATATTTCTATATGTATACTGAAATCTCCACGAGTGGGTATTAGAATACGTATTTCTACAGAAGATAGACACATCTCTTTTGTGGCTTCAGCTAGTTCAGACTTTGGCACTCTCACATAGATTGGTCTTGTAGCATATCCCCTATTAGGCACAATGGGATTTCACAACACTTAATCTTTACTTAACTATCTATTACTATAAACAGTAGGAGACAGATAGGACCTTGATCATTTATTTATGTATTTAAATGGGGGCTGGGGTAGTATAACTCTGTGATCACCAGTCAGTATAAGGGTAAGAACCAGGCTGTTAGAATCAGACTTCTTTCGAATCGTTGTTAAAAGCAGTCATGTTCTTGTATCTCCTGCACTGGGATACATATTTCTCTAGCCCTAAAACTGAGTCGTACAGGTCCTGTGCAGTGCATTGCTGTGTTCAGTAGATGGTCAGCGACTGTTGAACCCATGAGCTTGGAAGCAGAGAGCTTGATGTCACAAATAGAAGACAGAGTTCAGGACTTGGGGGTGGGCTCTGGGGTAGAACTTAGGAAGAAGTGAATGGTACAGGGTATTTTATGTTTTCTGACCAAGATCATTTAGAATGGATTATTGTCTCTTTTAGATAAGTCACTGTGTCTAGAGCTTGCACACTTGTCCACATGAGAACATGTTTCCATTAAGTATTAGAGTTGGAATGTAAACTCCTGACTCTCTGAATAACATCCTGCTTTTCTCTTCTAAATTCACTCATGTGGGATTATTAGATTTCATCTAACCTTGAGCTATATACAGCTCTGAAGGAGTGTACATTGTTGGATTTTGACATGAGTTCTGATTTTTCACATCAAATGTATTCTGTTGAATTTTTGTAAAATATATATTCAGTCATTGTCTTAGTTAGGGTTTTATTGCTGTGAACAGACACCATGACCAAGGCAAGTTTTATAAATAACAACATTTAATTGAGGCTGGCTTACAGGTTCAGTCCAGTATCAAGGCAGGAGCATCCAGATAGGCATGGTGCAGGAGGAGCTGAGAGTTCTGCATCTTCATCCAAAGGAAGCCAGGAACAGACTAAGCATCCTCAGGCAGCTAGAAGGATTCTCTTCAAGCCCACCCCCAGAATGACATACTTCCTCCAACAAGGCCACACCTTCTAATAGTGCCACTCCCTAGGCCAAACATATGCAAACCATTACAGTAATCTAGTACATTTTTTTTTTAGAACTTACAATATTCAGAGATATTGTTATGCACCCTGGTGGTATACCAACAAGCAAGAAGATATTCTCGGCCAGTCTAGCAGAGAAGAACTTGTAAATAAGCAATAGTTCTGTAGGTTTTCCTCACAATTGTATGTGCAGTCTAAAAATGGTGTCTTCATAAGGCTGTGGAGAGGCTTTGTCTCAAGGAGGTACTTAGTGATGGTCTTTCTGGCCAGGCATACAAAGAACTGTGATGCAGCAAACACACAGCCTTTCATGTTGGAGCAGCTCAGAAGGGACAGAGGTGTCAAGGAGCTGAAAAGAACCATCTGAATAGAACCCATTGAGGGGGAAGTCAGAGAAAGGCACTGACATGGGACGTTTGTCTTCTGCAGGCTTCTGTTTGCATCCGTAGATACAAGACTCAGGATCACCAAGGATCCTTCTGGATTTAAAACCAGGCCCAGGGCTCCAGCTGCCTGTCTCTACATAAAAATCTCAGGTTTGTGTTTTTCCAGTTTTCCTGCCTATTAAAAACTCCCTGACATGTAAGATGACATCTAGTTTTTCACCATGCTGCTCTAGGGACTAGAACTGCAACAAAGGTGAGTAGGGATGTTACTTGTGTAAATAAATAATAATGTGCTCAGAAACCTCAGGCGGGCATAGAGTAGAATATTAATGAGCACAGATGGTATAGGTGGTAATGCATAAACTCACTCACTTAAACAACTAAACTAGCATTCGGACTGCTCTTTGGAGGGTAGACTTAGAAGAGAGAAGCCAGAAGTAGGGAACCAACTAGCAAACTGTGGTAGGAGCTCATGTTGGTGTCTCGGAGGTAGAAACACACCATAGAACATTCAAGGTCTGTCCTGGTGATACAGGAGAGAGAGTTAGTACATGGAATGACAGGAAGAGCAGGTAAAGCTGACCCTGAAGTTTGGCTTGAGAAACTGGATGGATGATTGATGATGGGTCTCTATCAAAGATGGAGATGACTAGAAAGAAGGGCAGATCATGAGGAACTGGGCTGAGAACAAAGGAAAGGCAGAGTTCTTGGACCGAGGGTAGGTCTTAGTAGGGTGCTTGTTCAGCATGTGTGGGGTCCTGGGGTGGAAACCCCAGCACTGCATAAAACATGATATGGTGGCACTTGCCTATAATGCCAGCGCTGAGAAGCAGAGACAGGAAGAGCCCAAGTTCAAGTTCTTGACTGTTCAGTGACTTCAGACTGGGCTATATGGCCTCCCTCTTAAAGAGAGGGAAGGAGGGGAAGAGAGAGAGGGAGAGGGAGGGGGAGGAAAAGAGAGGGAGAGAGAGGCAGAGAGGGAGAGAGAGGGAGAGAGGGAGAGGGAGAGAGGGGGGAGGGAAAGAAAGGGAGAGAGAGAGGGAGAGGGAGGGAGAGAGGGAGGAAGAGAGGGAGAGGGAGAGGGAGAGAGGGGGAGAGAAAAAGAAGGAGAGAGAGAGGGGGGTGAGGGAGAGAGAGGGAGAGGGAGAGAGGGGGAGGGAAAGAGAGGGAGAGAGAGAGAGAGGAAGAGGGGGGAGGGAGAGAGAGGGAGGGAGGGGGGAGAGAGAGAGAGGGAGAGAGAGAGGGAGAGAGAGAGGGAGAGAGGGGAAGGGAGAGAGAGAGAGAGGGAGAGAGGGGGGAGGGAGGGAGAGAGGGGGGAGGGAGGAAGAGAGAGGGAGAGGTTTATATAATCAAAATAAGCATCAGAACAGAAGGATGTCTTTCCCAAGTTGACGCCAATTGTAGTTGTCATCACTGTTGTCATCGTCATCACTGTCATTGTTTTTGCTTTTATGAGAAAGGACCTGGCACAGAATTTTCCTACCTTAAATTTCGTCCGGGCTTTACTAGGTTCTCAGCGCTGGCTTGTGATCTCCACCTGCTCCGTCTACGCCATGAACTGCACCGTGCTCCTCGCTGCACTGTCAGGGAGCCTGTGGTTCTGATTGCTTCTATCACCAATAATATTACTTTGACCCTTTGATTCAGGTTGCGTCTCACATAATGATATAAAGTACATAATCCCTCTTTTTATAAAAAAAAATAATAAATTACCTGTACCAAAATGTTGGCTTTATCACCCACCAGTGGTGTGGTCGTGACCACCGAACTTAAGTCCTTTAACAGATATTTTTGTCATTGTGCCCACATGTGCAAGCTGTTACAAAAATCAAACTTAGCCCAAGAAGATCTCTGGTTTATTTTATTGTGTGATTTTTTAAAAAAAAATGATCTGCCAGCCTTTTTATAATAAAGTTTATAAGATGTTTTAAAAAAGAAACCCTTTGTACATGTTGCTACTAAAGCTATTTGGATACTGAGAAAAATGAGATTTCCTAATTGGTACAAGTAAAATAAAATGAAACTTTATTTCTCATAAACAAATTTAGTCAGTGTTTCAGGATCTCTTTCTTCTCCTATAAAATTCTATATGAATCTCTGGGACCAGAGGCATCCCCAATGGAGAACTTGTTTAGATGGTTCCTGTTTTTCTCCTTGACCAATGAGTGAGTCTTTCTGCTTCACTGTCACACTCCTTCAAGGGGTCCTCACCGGAGCACCCATACCTGTGGTCTCAAGTACCACAGTGCTTCATTTCCTGAAGTTTTATGACGCCTCCCACTCAGGTATGTGGGATGCATGTGCTGTCTCTCGGCCACACCCTTTATCCAGACCTTCTTCCCAAGTCCGTATTTCTCAGAGCAGTAGCCCCGTCCACTCCAGCCTCTATCAACCTTCTTTTACTCTGAAAGTTCGTCCCTGTGTCTCGTGGGTTCACAGGAACTCGCTGATGTCTAGATCCGGTGTCTGATAGGGATGATTGGGTGAAAAGTGATCCTGTGAAGAGTCTGCGCAAACTGCACAACAGCCCTGCACCGGCCAAGGAGCCATTTCCTCCACTGGACAGAAGCAGCTGTCTCTCAGGTCCCACCCATGACCCTTGAGAAGCAGTGTCTGGAGCTATTCCATTTCCTCAGGGAATCCTGTAAGGCCGGACCGCGGCACCAAGATTCCCATTTTTGAAGTACTGTTAGCAGAGGAGGAATCCTGTCTAAAAGCAGTCGGTGGAATAATTCTAACCCTTTAAAAGCTAATAAATAAATAATTAAATAAAGAGCTGCCTGCTCCTTAGAGAGAGAGAATCGGGCCTAGTTACCTTCTCTAAATGGAAACCGCATCTGCGTATCCTCACAACGTAAAGCCAAGGAAAATACAGGCAGTTAATTTCTTAACTAACCTTACCTCATCTTGTTAAAATTCAATACCATTATTTTACGACCCATCTTGTAAAAGCAGTGCACACCTGGCTCACAGCGGTCAATAAATGCTTGCTATTACTGCACCATCATTGTGGTCTCTCGCCATCCCGCTTTGGAATATACTAGAGGGATCAGAATCCCTATGGAGCTCCAGACCCCCAAAGTGTGCTTTTCCAAGGCGTGGTGGTGTGTGGTGCATGGTGTGGGGCGGTCTGTGTGTGTGTGGGGGGGGGGGGGGGTGTCCAGCCACAGAGGATCCTCAGGTTGGCAGAAGCGTTAGCGCCATCTGCTGCTGAGTTGAACCTAATGCTCTTTGCAGGAAAAAACCCTCAGGGGAATAATGTTAATCAATCCTTCCCCTACAACATGCCTGTGGGCTACTTCTAATCTAGCCTGTCACAGAAAAGGCCAAGCACACCGCAGTTTAGATTCACGGTGACCTGGATAACAAAGATGACTGCTCCATCTACCCGGGAGGGGGGCTGAGGAGCTCAGGAACAAGCCCCTTGCACCCCAGGCGGGGAAGAGCGGGGACAGAGAAGCAAAGGGGACCTCGGTAGGCTGCTGGGCTCCCAGGGACTCCCCCAGCTATGTTTCTTGATGTTCTGATCGTTACATAACGACTGACTCCTTTGTTTTGGGGAGAGATTTATCTGTATTGGCCCGAGGCAGACTTCACCAGGAATCCTTTGCTTCTTCGCCGCGCCCATCCGTGGACGTCCAGGGAGCAGGCAGAGACCTTCCGCGGCTGTCAGCCGCGGTGATGGGTGACGCCAAGTGAGCAGCCGCGGGCGCCCGCCCTCCCTGCACTTCCGGCCGCGCTGGATCGCCGTGCGGGCTCGCTGGCGCGCACCTCTGCCCCCTCGTGGCCAGTGCAAGCATCGCGGCTGCGCAGGCACCGCAGCCCACCCGCACCCGTGACGGGGGACACTGGAGTGTTTTTCAAAGGGATTGTTTATGTTTCTTTGGTTTTTGGTTTTCTTTTTTTCCTCGTCTCCATTCAACTCCTGGGATCACAAAAGGTTTTACTGGTTTACTCAGTTACTTATTAATGAAAGAAGTGAGGGGGGCAGGTGGATAGAGAGAAGAAAGGAAAGAGACTGGAAAAACATGTTTGTGGAGAGGAAAGAGGAATAGGAAAACAATAGTAGTAAGGAGGGAGAGAGGCAAGGTGACAGTGCCGAGAGATTGGAGTGACTGCAGAGGTTGTGGGAAGAATACAAGGAGCAACAGTTTGGGGGGGGGCGGGGCAGGAGGGTGGAGGCTTCCGCTCAAGAGAGGGGGGGGGGGGTGTGACATCCGGGAGAGGTAAAAGCTCATTTTGATGAAGTGAACACTGTGAACATTTCAACATGCCGCTCTCCGAGTTTACATCCCATTTTGGTTGACAGCTGCTGAAAATGAGTTTCCATCTTTCTGTCTTGTTTTAATATTCTCTTGTATCCCACATCCCTGAGATCATTAGAGGCAGAAAACAATTATGTCGTCCATTGCTGTGCCTGATAGAATCCTCAGGCCCATGCTGGCTGATTAACTCCAGCCTTTCCCAGTCACTATCGCCCACATCTTTTGGCTGTTGTTCTGATTCACACGCGGTCACACGCACCCTCTCCCCTCTGTGGACTCACGGACCCTTAGGGAAATAAAGGTAACTGCAAAGAATTTGCTCCTGGCAAATCCAAGGCATCTGCCACCTATTCAGCCAAAGACAATACAAAAGTAAAGCTAACCTATAAGGACCACAGGGAGAGTCACATCTGTAATCCCTAACTCTTCTCTTTTGTCTTCTTCAACACAACAAAAGAAAAGAGATTTTGCTGGGTCTGTGTTGGCCTGATCTCCATGAAAGCTGTAAAAAAAGGTTGAAAGGAATTTTCTAGACACCAGCCTTAGTCACTACTATTTTGCCAACACTGCTGAATTTGATTCCAAAATTGGAGAGGAAGGTCACATTTCAAAAGCCTGGACAGGATGATAAAAACTGTTTTGGCAGGAGATTAATCATTGCAGATGGGTGTGGGCAGTGATGCCCAAACTCATTTACCATAACAAATGCTTTCATGAAAATGTTTTGGTCAATACAGCTTATTTTACCACACTGTGGGCCGGGTGCAGGGGTGGAATGGGCATCTCCTGGATCAGCGTTATCAAGATTCTTTCAGGGGCAACTCTCAGGAAGGGAGCCTCCTTCTGGACCCTGCCAAGGATACCTGAGGAGAGAAATTCAACTTGGAGACAAGCCATTTTTTATTGCAGCCAGTGGCCTGTGTTGCAGAAAAGCACCATGAATGGGAAAAAATACTTTGGGAATCTGAAAATACAAAAAAACAAACAAACATCCCCCACCCCAAAAAAAATCCCAAAAAGCAAAAAACAAAAAACCAAAGAAAAACAATGAAGATTGAAAGTCATCAAGGTGTCTAGGGTGTCGTCTTAGTTTCTCTCGGGGCCTCTGTGCTCTGTCTGCTGGTGGGTCCTTCCATGCTGTGTCTGCAGGGTGCTGGCCCAGTCCTGATGTTTTTTTGTTTCTTCCTCTGGTCTAAGGACAGCAGTCAGTTTGGGTCTGAGTCCTTTTTCCCTGTTTATTGTTCCATTCCCTTGGACCAGAGTTACAGGCGGTTGTGAGCTTCCTGAGGTGCTCTGTAAGTGTTATGACTAGAGTCTTCTGGAAGCACAACTTGTGCTGTTAACCCCTGAGCCATCTCTTTAGCCTCTTAGCCCGAGCTTATGCTCAGTTCCTTCGTTAGAGGTCCTGCCTCCTCCATCCAAATCTGACAAGCGAGCAGAGGCACTAGAGGTTAAGGTTTGGACATGTAAATAGTAGGGGGTGCAACCTAGCTCGTGTCATTCTCTAAGTATGTGCATGTGAGTTACTGAGCATCTGCTTTCCAGATTTCACAAGGATAGAGAAGTCTGCAGTGGGGAAAAAACCAAAAACCAAAACCAAATAAGTCATTAGGCACAAAAGACCCAACAGGTCTGTGGTTACACTCTGCAGATGGCTGTGTCACCTCAAATAAGGGTTTCCTGAGACTTGGTCCCCCCGTCTGGGAAGACTAACTGCTATTGCTCCACCGTGGACTGTCTGTGGATCTAATTGTGTCTGGATGCCTAAGACAGATAGAAGTCATTGTGTGAAGAACCACTCTGCCTCATTGAGAGTTCTTCCCACAGTTTATCTCCCCAGTGGTAGTTTCCCCGGTGCTCAGTCAGTGTAGTATGTGTGAGCAAGGCGTGGAGGGCACTGATGTACATTTGGGTTCCATCCCATCCGCTTAGTGCTTCCACAACAGAATAGCACCAAACTAATGTAATCCATAGAAAGCTTTGGCCTCTGTTTCTGGATGAGAGTCAAAGATGGAGTCCCTGTTGATGTCTGACATTTAACTCAAGATATAATCACCACGGTTTTGGACCTACTTTACATACTGTTGTTCAAGGGTTACGTTCCCAAAGTGCATGATAGCGGTCACATGTTCAAATCACTGTAGGCAGTGGGTCAAATCCTGAGTGCATCATGGACACAGACACGGACAAATCAATATCTCAGCAAAGCCTTCCCAAAGTGTGGCTCAACAGAGCAAAGCCTTCTTCTGGTCCAAGAGTGCGTGTTCAAGTAGGTTTGGGTGCTCAACTGCAATCCCTGCTGCTTTCGTGATAATAGCTGTACTGATGGAGCCCACGGCAGCTCAATAGCTGATTTAAATCAGCATCCAATGGTTGTAGAGCTCTGCACCTCTGTGGCAAAGTTGACACCCTCCTTGCTTTGCAGATTTCTCATCTCATCTGCATTAAAGCTAATTCTGCAGGGGAGTCATAGCTGTGTCTTTTGTTAGTTCTGTCTTACTATTGATTTTTGGACATCCCTTCTGCCTTGAGGTTGGAGAAACCTACTGAAGAAGAGGGTAAAGGCGGTTCTTGCCCTCCGTCACACACTATCACAGCGCTCAGAAAAGCAACTGGGAGTTTACATGGACCAGAAATACGTGGGTCACAAATGAGTCAACGGATACTGTCTTCACAGGATGCTAGCCATTTTCTGTGACAGGAAGTAAATGGGAAAGATTCTGGTGGAAGACAATGTGGATCTGAAAGGCAAACAAAACCAACCAAGCAGAGAAAACAAACCAAATCAAATCAAACCAAAACAAAACCAAATAGAAACAAAACCTCACAAGTGTACTAATATTGAGGGCTTTGTGTGTGTGTGTGTGTGTGTGTGTGTGTGTGTGTGTGATACATTCTGAGAGAGACCAAGGGAAAAAAAAAAAGAGAACTCAGAATGGGGTTTCAGGACATCATACCTTAATAACCCCAGTTTCTCCTCCATTCTGTTCCTGACAAAGTCTGGTTGGTCAGAGAGCAAGGTCTGGGGAAGGGTCATGAAAATATTGACATACACTGATGTCAAAAGTCTGTCTTGTGGGAGATAAAATCTCCATGAGTCGGGAGCTTGCTGGAGAAAGTAACTGGGTCTGAATGGTGCCTAGTCCTCAGGTATCCCTCACCTGGGAGATTTGAAGATGAATGAACAAGGAGTTGGAGAGAGAGCGGCTGGCATCTCTGTAGTCTGATCTCTCTAGACTTTCTCCTCACCTCCCTCACTACCGCACCTTTCCCGTGAGCTGCAATGTTCCTACTCCATTCTGGATTGTCAGTGGAGGGTTATTAGCATCCTCATCTCTATACCTGAATGGCTGCCTGGGTTTACTTCCATTGTAGCTCATGTGATAACATTTCAGGGTACTTCTTTTTCCAAAAATGGATGATGCATTTAGCAAATGTTATAGATACAGGAGGTTTTAAGTAGGACTAAATGCAGCAATTAATGCTAACGAGTCTGCTGTTAGCATGTAATATTCTTGCTGTTATAAAATCACGCACCACTGAATGTGGAACCTCAGTTTGTTCAACAGATGCCGGTCTTAATGGCCACATTCTTTTCCCATGGATAAGTTAGCTTTAGTTAAATGTACCATTAAAAATAACCATTTAAAATGTTAATGGGAACTGTGACTGTAACCACTGGGAATTTTTATTTTAACCTCTGCTTCATTATTTCATATTTTCAAAAGGTCTTTGAGAAGTTGAGGAGGGTGTTTTCCTTGTGGTGCTTCATGTGAGAAAGATCTTCAAAGCTCAGGGGCCTGTGCTCTTAACATTAACTGTGGCTGGAGACTTGTTTCCTTTGTTCCCTTCTCTTGGGTACTCAGGGTGTGAGATGGCGGTGGCTAATTGGGATAGATTCTTGCTCTGTTCAACCACTTGGTAGTACCATTACCCCACCATGCTTTGTGATTAAGGGAAGAAAACACCAAGGTGTTGTTACATGGAATAAGAAACCTTCGTCTGCTAAAACAGGAAGCCGGGCATAAACTTGAGTTCTCTCTGGAAAATGGAATTTGTTAAAATAAAAGACGTGTGCAACAAGGCCTCGGTGTCTTCCTAGGGTGTGTCAGTCGTTAACCCTCAAGGCACATGCTGAGAGCTGTAGAATGTGGGGTGCACAGCGAGAGAAATAAAAGGTTCTCTAACTCTCCTGTCCTGATAGTCACCGACAGTGCTATAGCGGGCTGGGTCTGTGGAGAGGTGCAGTGGTGGGAGGTTAAATCGATCTCTTTCTTCCTCCTCCTACCTCCCATTTCTTCCCTCCTTTCCTCTCATTTATTTTCTTTTTGAGATATGATATTATTTAGCCTAAGCTGGCCTTACATCATTGTGTATCAAACTCCTGACCCTCTTTCTTCCCCTTCCCAAGAATATGTCAGGGGCGTGTTGAAGTGCACGACCCAAGTGTTCTTGTATAGCGGCAATGCCCCCATCTGGAAGGAATTCTTAGTCTCTTGATTATGAGATTTTTCTTTTCTTTGATTTTTTTTTTTTTTTCATTTGAGGATGTGCTCAGGTTTTTCTCTTTCCTCCGCCATCATGTGGACTATGCCTGATTCGGTTTCTCCCATGTCTTCTCACAAGACTTTCAGAATTCCTGGCCAAGAAACAAAAGCAAAATTGTCCTATTCCTTAGTGGATTCTGATGAAAACTGGTAATAAAATCAGGTACAACTCAGGATCTAGAGACTGACTTGCTGCTACAAGGGACTCTGGATAGAATCCCTGTTGCCCAAATAATATCACCTGACTCACACAGGACCTGCCCAGGACTTTAGTCTCAGTTTCCCTTCATCTAATATTTTCTTCATTCCTGAACTTATAGTCAAGATTACTTCTGGTATTTGTGCATCCTTGGAGTATTATCTTCTTTGGGTAGACAGAAACCCAGAGGCTTTCTTTGTTTTTGTTTGGGGAAGTAGGAGCTTTTTGCCAGAACAAAGGCAGAGGCTTCGGTGCTGGTGGCAGGCAAGGGTGAGGAGGGGGACACAGAATAGTACAAAGCAAAAAGAAAATAGCTCAAGTTTTGCTTTGCCTTAGAGAAAACACATCAACAAATATCATGATTTTAAAAAAACTCAAGAACTACTCAGCAGAGCCCTCTGGAGAAAGACTGGATCTGAGAAAGTTGCTCACACGAGGCAAGATCGCCCATTCTGTGTTCCTGGGACACAGTTCCTGGCTCTGAGACTTTCATCAATTTCTATGCTTTGATCAGGACAAACCTTTGACTAGTTTAAGGGAACAGAATGAAAATGGAAAGATGGCTTTGGGCTCCTCATATTGACGTATTCGAGCTTCCTGTGCTTCCTATATGTTCTGTATGTGAGGGAGGACCAATCTTCTGTTTCATGGCTGTGGACTCAGGGACCTCCTACAAGCGATAATGTGACAGAGGTTGATAAAAACAAATTTCACAGATACCAGCTTTGTGGGAGGAACCGACAATATTTGAAACGTTGACAATTATCTGTTGAGCTTGAACTATGGATTTAGCATCAGACTAAGTATGAGAGGATCACAAAGGTGAGGAAGATCAGCCCCTTCTTCAGGAGGTGAGGTTCATAGATTCCCTTAACTCACAGTTCTCACACTCTGTACTAAACTGGCTTTAAAACGGGCACATGCAAAGGCAGTGATGTCAGAGAACGTCCACTGAGCCTAGAGTGACCACAAAGATTCAAGGAGGTGCTAGCTTTCAAACCCTGATGCTTCTATGGATTAAAGGAAATCAAACCACAGATGATCTGATAAAATTTAAAGACTCCAAATGATTATTTTTTTGTAAAAGTGGGTAGTACAAAGTAATACAAAGTTAAAAATGAAAAGGTTGACTGGATAGTGTTCTCTGGTCATGGATTCTTTAGGATCTCCTGATAGCTGTTTTTTCCTTCGTTACAGATGTTGCACCTTTTGGAGCACACCTGATAGTTTATTGTAATGAGCAGCTGGTCTGGACGATAGCCCTGTTAGAATGCTCAGTCTAGAACTGAGGTAATTAGTCTAGTATCAACGGTATCAGCCTGACCTCCGGGCCATAGAAAGTATTTGGAGGTTGCATTCCAGCATGTGTCCAGAGAGCAGTCTCTTGCACCTATACAATGGGCTCTCAAAGGATTAATGACAGTTCATACATTTTAGACAACCAAAACTCAGTTGACCGTCACTGGTTGAAAATATGTCCATGTGTTAGGAGAGGCATGCTTCCTCACACCATGAGCAGAGTCAACATACCTTCATAGGCAGGACTTCTCAGATCCTCCCTTTTACTGCTTCTGTGTGTATTCCTTTGCAATGATAAAACCCCCAGCTAAGGCTTCCCTGAGTCCTTCACGTCATCCTTGCATACTACTGAGCCGAAGATTCAGTCAGGACCACCCATCCCCAGTGTGGTGCCCTCAGTCGATCAGAACTAAAGGTTATGGTCTCCTCCCACACTTCTAGCTGGTACGTGAACTGAGGCGCCCTTGTTTGGGTACTGAATCTTTAACTCTGAGTTTGATAAATTCATTGTAGAAGGGCATTTTATGATTTTTTTTTAAAGTGAAATTTAAATATGTAGAGGTTATGTCTTTCTGCTTGCCTTCTTGAACCAGAAAGCAGAAGAAAAAGTTTTTGGTTTTGCTTTTTTTTTTTTCCCCTGGGACCCTTTTTGTTTTATGGGAGCTAAGCAACAGGGCTCACTCCTTCCTTCATTCCCTTGTGAAGGAGCAAAGTAAGGATCTATTCTCCTGAATGTTTTTGAGACTTGATTGGACTCCTAAAAAATAAAACAAAAAACAAACAACAACAACAACAAAAAATATGAACCCTCTTAGTCATTTTAATGAACAATTAATTAGCCACCCCGGTTTTATTTGAACTGTGAACTGCCTGGTTCTTCTTTTTGATCTTGTTAGTTTCTGTCTGATCTGGGGCAATGCAATAAGGGTGCTGTGAAGATTCTGTGACTATTTTGTGAAGCAAGAATGGAGACATGGTGTATTTTCATAAGTAGGAGTAATAGACAACTTTGGGAGGTCACTTGGGTCTCATTCAGGCTAACCCTGAAAGACAACTCCACGGAGACATTAATGTAAGGACGTGATGCCCTCTTGAGGTCGCAGCCCAAAGAGCAATTCAGGTTCTCATTCAGGAGCAATTCAGTCCCCCTCCCCATCCCCGTAGCTTTTCTCTGCGTAATTTGCTCATATTTTTCTCATTATCCCTAAACGAAGACAGAGGAAAACAAAATATCAGTGGCTCTCTTTGTTTTTATCTTAAGGGAAGACGATTATGGTAAACAGTGCATTCGCTTCTGCAGAGGAAGCATGGTCAGAAAGCCTCGAGGCCATTTTCCAGTATTTTGTCTACCTCTCCCGTGTTTGACGTTTGCTCTCTTTGGCTCCATTTTCTGAGCCATTCACCAAAGCCTCCAAGAGACAGGGCAGCCAACCACAAGATCACTAGGACTCAGGTCAACCAAGGCATCTCCTTTTCACATTTATTTCATTTTGTTTTCAGATCACAGAAGAGCAGAGCATTCATACGTGTAAAGTAACAGAAGAGAGAACCAGAATTTAAATACATTTAAAAAGGAAACAAAAAGGCTTTTCTTTCATTTTAATTTTTTTTTACACACATTGCGTTTTTTACTTTCCTTCACAGAGCTAGTATTCAGGGAAAAAATATCCACCCAATAAACAAAAAGAAAGGACTTGAGCGACAAAACAACTGAACCAAAAAAATGGCCATGTTTTTATATCGTCAAGGGAAGATCAGTTCATGTCTACAGGGTTGGAAGAAGGAATATATTTTATATATATATTTATATGTATATAACACTGTTAATGAGAAGACGTCTAACCAAGAACAGGATTTATACAACCTTCAGGAGAGCAAAGGGAGCATGAAGCAGAGGTGGGGAGAAGTGAGAGGTATCCCCCCCCCTTTATTTCTCCCTTTAGCTTCCCCGCTCCCAGCAAATACGTACGGAGTAGCACTTGGCCAAAGTTCACCAGGACGAACCATGTCCATCTTCTGGTGAAGAGCAAAGACTTAGATAAGGGTGTTCAAAAGAGGCCCCTGGGAAGGCAAGGGTTGCTGTGGTACACCAGGAAGCTAGCTCCGTGGGTTTTCTTCACTTGCAAGAAGCTGATTTTTTTTTTTTTTAACCGTGCCTAGATATTACACAGGGAGGTGTTGTGTTGGGAAGAATGTAGCTGTAGGGTGGACTCAGGAGCACCATCGAAAAAGCTGTGCCTAGGAAAGATCGCTGAGACTGGGGAGTTGTTTGGTGGGCGGGTCCCTCTCCCAATTACAGAGTACCCAGCATGCATCCTCATCTGAACCGTGATCCTAATGCTGGAAGTGATGAATGAGTGGACTCTGCTCTTCGGGGTCCAGGACAGCCCTATTCCTTGTGCTCTTTGGGAAGATTCATGAAAAAGGTGACCGGACAAGGTACTAAGCTGAATGCTAAAGACAGCGTGATGGAGAAGTGGACCTGCGCTGAGTCTGCTCAGTGTGTGGCCCAACAGAACAACTCCTCACTTAATGCTCCAGCAACGGTTCTTGTTCGACTTCCCTTTCTGCAAACTCAGCTTTCACATTTGCTTTTAGCCTTTAGGACTCTCACGCTCTTTCAGCCGTGCCTCCCCATAGGTTTCTGTGTTCTCTTTCACTCGTTGCTGCATTAAACTGAACCAATTCAAGCTGTTTAAAAGAAGAGTCCCCTCTCTAACCACTCTCTCGGTCTCACAGCCTATTTATTAGTCAAGTTTCAAGAAACTTCTGTAAGAAACCCCTTCCCTTACCTGTTTCCTCACAAAACAGCCTTTTTTGACCTTGCTTGGGACCAGCCGAGAATGCCCAGCGACACGCATTTACCGTAATGAAGCATTTGGTCAAGAATAAGAGAAAGCTGATGTTTCCTCTCAAATGAGCAACTTCCTCATTTGTTACGTACATAATGCCCAATTTGGCCATTTTCCTTCCTATGAAAGGCTATTAGGCTACAGTTCAACTGTTACATTTTTCAATATTATGACAAGAAAGCCACCTCACTTTTGGTGCCCTCACTTTACTAAGGAAATGTCCTTTCTCTAGATCTCTAAGAAATTTTACTCAAGAAAGAAAGAATCGGTCCAGAGCCCCTGTGTTCTAGAAGATGCTGTGTTGCAGAGATGGAGGATATGGATATGTTTAGAGAAAACCAGAGACCAGCAAATGGCTCTGTGTGGGCCCTTGCGTGGGTGGCAGCATCTAATAAATTTTGATTCATACTCGGAATCAGAGGGTTTAGAGGTGGGAGAGACCATGAAATGTCCTTTGAATTCTTGACTTTCCAGATGAGAAAACTAAAGTCCCAGGAATGGGAGATGACTTGCTAGTGGGTTTGTGTGTGGTGAGACCCAAAGCAACAACCCCATTCTCCTGACTTCAATCCTGGTATACCTTTCATGTTACAGATGCCCTTTGTCCTCAGGAGATGAATGGAAGCCTCAGTGTAACCCACACTTCTCTCCACAATCGTCTGGTATGACATTCATATAATCTCTTTTGAGGAATCTATCAGTTATTTTGATTAAAGTAAAGGTATACGGGACACTGTTAAATCAGCAGCTACGTCAGAAAGGCTAGGAGATATACCTGTGAGTGAAATATCTTTGTATCTCACTTATAAGTTGGCATGTAAATACGCAGGGCTGCAAGGAAAATAATAATAATAATAATAATAATAATAATAATAATAATAATAAAATAATGTAGGGAGCTTTAGCAAGACATTGCCCAAGGATATAATATGTTTCTTAATCACCAAATTTGTTCAAATTAGGATGACAGAGATATTTTCTGAGTGTGGTTAAGTGTGTGATGATCTGTTCCTGTAAGTACCAATAACTCTGTTGGAACTATTTAGATAAAGATACAACATAATATGTATTGGCTGGCAGGGAACCAACAACCTGGGCACAGGAGTCCTTCATACCCTAGTCCCCTTTCTTTCCATTTGCCTAGGGTTGGTTGGGTCAGGCTGGGGCACCTTCAGTGAAGCAGGAAGAACTAGGAAGAGCCAGCTGGACTTGGCTGCAAGTGCCTCTAAGTGTTCTGGGCATCTGCGTCCTTCGGCTAAGGCAACCATGTTTGGAACTTCAGGCTTTTTTTTTTTTTTTTCCCTAAGACCACGTGAAAAGCTTTGACTTTAGTTCTTTTTATTTTGACCTCTTTTTCTTTAAGATTTATAGGTTTAGCTGAACTTGGGCTCTGCATGAAAAATGAAGTTTACATAGTTTATATTATGTACATAAACTAGTGATTTACATTGATTTACACATGATTGGTGCCTAATTTATTAATCAGCACGGTATGCAAATGCGCTGATGAGAAATCAGGATTTTAAAATAAGTTTTCTACAATATCCATAAACATTTCGCTGGAGTGAATGCTAAACCTAAACCTAATATTAACACCAGCTGCCTTGCCAAGAGGAAAGTGATATACATTGTGGGCAAAACCAAATTCTTTCTGGAGGTTCAGTTGGTGACATTTGAACAGCACAGCCAAATGCAAACAAGAATAGTTTACTTTTCTTCCCACTGGTATGTACCTACATGTGAAGTTCATTTTGCATTTAGTGAGATGTTTACAGATATGATATCAACCATAATGGGGAATTTACATCACGTGGGCAGACTAAGTAAGTCTCTGGAGGAGAAACGGTTTTAATATGTAAGCACGAAAGAGATTTCCTAAAGTAGGTTTGTGTTTCTTAACTTGGGGCCTATCTCACTTTCTTTTCCCCCCTGGTATGTTTATTTGTCTTCAGAGTTTTAATAGCGTTTTAGGTCAGATGTAACACTGCTCTTACATCGTTATAAAAACTGGCAGTTTACAGGAAGTATCCAAGACCATATTCAGGCTGGGAATTTGTGAGAATAAAGAAAGACATGAGGACACAGTTGGCTATAGCACGTGGTCTCATAAGCAAATTTCCTTTAAACAAATAATAAGAAAGTGGACAAAATGTGTCCAGGTTTTTCTAAATGAATCACAACACTTTTTAAAATAAACTGAATTCAATACCTTTCTTCCTTTTATGTTTAAATCATCATTCCAATTTTTTCTTGTAACACATACATTATTGTAAATATTTCATTTGTAAAGATAAGATCTAAAACAATACACACACACACATTTTTTTTTTTTTTTTTTTTTTTTGCACAAAGAACCAAAAGCCTGTATAGGACAAAATTAAAACTTGAGGAAGACTAGCCAATAAAAGCTGTAACATTGTAGCCATCTCGAAGAGGCCCCAGTGACTGTGGGCTAAGAAAAAGAACTCAAAAAGCAGTTTCATGCTGAGGAGTTTAGTTTCTGTAGGCAGAAGAGGTAAAGTCCATCTTTGGAGGAGAAACACACTTTGTTTCAGTCCTCCAAGAACGTAAAAATCACGAGTATTGTTACAAGGTCTCTTTGAATAGCCTCGGTTGTCTATGAAGCTAAAGAAAAAAGTGTCCATGGTAAGGGTGAAATTATCTGTCTGACTTGGAAGAGAAGGTAGGAGCTGAGGGGAAAACCCTTGCGAACAGAAAACACATCTACTTTCCCAGAAGCCATCATTGTTTTGGGAGAAAGCAATTTTAAGTCTCACAAGAACAATGTGCCTTTCACTAGGCAAAGTTGTTTTGGACACTAACTGCAAGGAGTGTAGACAATTCTGCAGTTGTAGAATCCAGAAGAGTTATTTTTCTTGGGGGCCTGCCTTGAGTCAAGGTAATTTCTACTTTTTAAACTAGAAGCTGAGGCTGAAAATTTTGTCTTATGGATGGCATAACTTTCACTTTATATACAAAGGATATGAGAGCTCTGAGTGGTCCAGGCTTAGAGATGCCTTCCTTCACTCACTGGGTTGCCTTCAGTACTGTGACTGCCGGTGAGTGAGATCATGGGAAGGAGTTACACCAGTGTGATGAATTTTTCTGTCTACTGTATGACATCTTGGTGTAGGTCATCTGGCCCTACCGTGATTCCGATCTTGCTTCAAAGACCGTTTCCTCAGTTCTTAGCCAAATTCTTAAAACGATGTGGCATGTGGTGAGACCCAGGTTTTCCCCACAGGAGAGAGACATTCTTGAAAGTCTCAGATCTTGCTGGAGATATGGGCAAATATCACATTTTAAAAGAATTGCTCTATGGGCCATTATAATCAAACAAACAAAACCTAAATGGTATTGTTATGATCAGGAATCAAAAAAAAAAAAAAAAAAAAAAAAAAAGAGAAAGAGAGAGAGAGATTTTCCTCCCACAAACCCTAGAGTCTTAGATAGGATGAGGACCCTGAGGACCTGGTCCATCATCAAAGCCTATGGTATCTCACAGGTATCCATTTCTGAAACTAATACTAAATGATGCTGAATTAACTCTATTTTCTTATACCTTCTATCTAGGCCAGCAGGTTTCTTCTAGGATTTAACCTAAGGGTGTGGCAGTCTATTTAACATGGGAAACACATATCCTTCAGTTCTTCTACAAGAGGACTAGGCTGCTAGAGAAATCCCTGATTGCCAATATATCATTTTAGAATAGAGCACACCTTCCCTATGTTTTACTAGATACACTCTTGGATAGGAATTCTTATCCTATATCTTGTTCTTCCATAAATATTTCTATTCATCCTGAGCCCTGTCAGCCCTCTGGATCATGTCAAAACTGCAAACCATGAAGAGAGTATGCGACATATTTATAAAGTAAATGATGTAATTCCTTAGAAGAAATGCAAAGTACTGCTCAAATTCATTACTCCCTTCCTCTCTCCTTCCCTCCTCCCTTTCTTCTCTCCCTTCTTCCTCATTTCCTTTCTTTTCTTCCTTCTCTCCCTTCATTTTGTAACATGTGACAGCCATTTCAAAGGTTCGAAAACTTGATGTACCTTGGCTCTGTGAGATGACATTGCATTATGACCTCAGCAATAACCCTCTTTTCCTAAGCAGAATCACTTTGGATGCTTCTATATAGCCTTAAGGGAAAGCGGTGGCTGGAGTCCTAGCAAAGATACCCACATACAACCTTCCTGCAAGACATTCCCTAGGTCAGCACTGTTGGCAATCTGATGATGCGGGGCCTTGGAATGCTTGGGCTCATATGCTGCTCAGACCTTCCCTATGGTTAAGCAAGTAGCTCGGGTTTCAGTGTCAGTGACGAGGGGACTCTCATGGATGTAAGTCTAAACAAAGTAGGGAAGGTGAATGCAATCAGTGCCGCAGTCGCCTGGCTTGAGATACTGACTGGCCTCCATGGGCAATGGTGCCACATGCACCAGCAATTGTGCAGGAAGCCAATAAAACATTAGCCTTGAACCCGAGGATGAGAATCCACAAAGGAGAACGGAGCCTGGAATTCCTGTTCTGTGATGACCAAGAGTTTGCATTAGAGGTTTAGTCGCCTCTGCAGAAGACCCTGCATCTGTCTACATTTCATGTCTCAGTCACAGTATTTCATTGGAGCAACGATCTCCAATCAGGGGCATTATGGGGCAAATGTGGCGTTACTTGAAGATTAGTGAAGGGGCAAAGCAGGCCTGCCTAGGTCACCATTGGCTGCTCCTTCCAATGCAGGGGGTTACCCATTCAGATACCCACTTGTTTCTGGAGATTTGCTCAGTTCACACTGCTCCTTTCTGCAGTGAGGTTCAGCCTTTAGCAAGCTACGAAACTTACGGACACTCCAGGCTTGTGAAGTCAGAGAGCATCTTCCTCCCCTAGGTCATTTTCTCGAGGCCAAGGATCTGTTCCCTGTCTACTCACCCCATTGATAGTAGGCACTTTCATGTACAGTGATATTCTGAGTGACTCCCTGCAGGGTTCTGAGAATGAGACCTGGAGCGCTATGGAGTCCTGCCCTCAGAAGGAGCACAGCTTGGTTTGATGCACACTGACGTTATGTGACAGCCATGAACGGGGGAGGGATTCTGCTCCTTGCCTCCTACCCAGCCCATCCCCCCAGCAACTTGTGGCAGCCGCACCTCGCAACTACAGTGCAGGACAGTATCTACAGCACAATGAGTCTATGTACACATGAACCATTCCCCTGGCATGCTTTAGAGAACAACACACACACGCTCACACACATGTACATCTACGTGAGAGCGAGAGACTTGAGCACACGCGCACAGTGGAGAAGATGATAATGGTACTTCCTAGCGTTTGCGGCGTGACTACTGTTCCGGGTTGCTGGGGCAAAGGGAGGTCGGGGTAGAGGAAAAAGGGAATATTTGGAATGGGTGTGTTGGGGGAATAGAACACACTGGAGGGATAGGAGATGTTCTTAAAACTTAGAGAGATGATCAAGGCAGGAGAGCCCGAAAAAGGCTCCACACAGGTTTTGTTTGATAGTCCAAAATGGCTACACATCAGCTCAAATGAAAAACAAAATGAAAAGATTATGGAAATATAAACACCAAAGGCAAGACCATCGTTTTTCCCAACAGATGAAAATGAATGAAGGAAGGATAAAGTGTGGGGGGGAGTTAATATCCATCTGGGACTTCTTGAATAGTCTCATTTGTACAACATCAGACATCCTTAGCATGATGGAGTCTTTACACAGCAGTCATTTGCTTAGAAGATAGACACATATTCTGGGACAGGTTTTCCCACCCTAAATTATACTCAGATTTTTATTGAAGCATTTTTAAACTGGTTTTTAGTGTTGCATTTTCTCCAATTTCATATTCCCCCTTCATTTATAAACACACAATCTTGTGAAACAATAGTCTCCCCCCATCTTGCACTATCTCTCTCTCTGTATCTGTGTGACGCATTTTTGTGTGTTTTTGTAATTCTTTTTAAATTTTTATTCTATTAACATTTGCTGAGAAGGCAGAACAGGGATGCTGCCAGCAGCCACAGTGGTACGGCCAGACTGATGGATCCGTTGATTCCTCTCACCGATCCGGGTCCTGCAGAGAAAGGAGAGAGAGAAAGAGAGAGTGAGTATCTTCTGTCAGCTGATAACTGCATAAAGGTGACATCAGAGGTAAGGCGTGGCTAGGAGGCAAGGCGTGGCTAGGAGGCAAGGCGTGGCTAGGAGGCAAGGCATGGCTAGGAGGTAAGGCATGGCTAGGAGGTAAGGCATGGCTAGGAGGTAAGGCGTGGCCAGGCACTGATGCCTCCTGTTAGTGTTCAGAATAGGACCCATCTATTAAGTTCTGCCCTCACAGAGGTCCAAGTGTGTGAGGGTCTCTAGGTTATTTTAAATATAAAGCTACTCCGGCCTGAGAAGTTGTTAGGTGGCTGCCATGACTTTTCGGCTAGCCTCTTCTTCCATGCTTTCTACATGATCATAGCGAAGCCATCATCGTGATTAAGACGCTTAGCACCAGTGCTGATCCTTCGGGAACCCTACAAAGCTCTCCTAGCAGACAAATCACAGCAGCTATATCTGTATCAGAAGGGCTTGGTCATCATTAGTCTCTAACTTTTTTGTTTCATAGGTGAGAGGCAGAATTGTTTATTTTTTAGCAGGGCTGGGTGGGGACTATTAGAAAGTAGCATTTATAAATGGGTACCTTAGTAAGGTTTAAAAACAAAAGTCCTTTAGCGTCACAGAGAAGCAAAGGTCCCCCTGCCCAAGTTAGCACCTTAGAATGAAGAAGAAAACCAGAGACAACAAATCTAGCCAAAGTGTCGAGGCTCAGGGGCAGGTTCAAACCCGGAGGCAACTGAGAACGGACCTCACCTGGGCCTGATCCTTGGAACATCACGCTGGGTCACTAAGGTTGTCAGTGGGGAAGGAATGCGTGGGAGATGAGTTTGGGTTTGTGGGGATAGTGGGGTAGAGAGGAGAGGAATGAGGATTTGCGTGCCCGTGGTACTAGTAATGCTGTAGCGGGAATGGGAGGAGGTCTGACTTAAGACCTTGTCACGCACTCTTCTTTTCCTCTTTTCATGCGGTTGTTCTTAAATTTCATTGAAAAAAAAAAAAAAAAACCCAGCAGTAGCAACAACAATAAACATTTTTCCCACCGGGGAGACTTAGACGATGATACTCAGAATAGAAGCTGACAGGGCTGTAATCATTGGTCACTTTGAAGTTTTAGGGGTCACCTATGCAGACTCCATGTGAGTGAGCGAATGTGCATGCGTATGTAAAACTGATGTCGAGCGATTACAACGGAAGCCTGTTCTAGTCTATGACGTTTCACCAAACTGCTTAAAATGTATAAGATTGCATGAGTGTAGCAAGGAAAATTACTGAATTAAGGAAAGGCTTCCTAAAACTCTGATCTGTGTAAGGAGCTAAAGCAAAGCAGAGAGTCAAAACAAAACCAACCCATAAACAACTGCACGACACCACAATATATTGTGATGCATGTTCTGTTCATAAAGCTATAAATCTAAGGGACACCTGTGTGCTTTCTGTAACAAATACCATTTTCCAGAGAAATACAGAAGGCACTGAGGATTGCAGCCACGGTGACATTTCCATTGATCATCAGATTTAACCTGACTCTAGAGTCACTGTGGTGACATGGTGAGCTTGAACAGAGAAGCTCAGCAGAAGTGTCTCTAAACATTGGGTGGGTGAGATTCTGGTTAAAGCAGTGCTAAGTCTAGACAAAACTACAGGAAGATGGAGACAGTATTTTTTCTAAGTCTGATATTTTGGCTTGAGTGCCACAGAATATTGCTTTAATATGAAAATATGAACATATGAAAACTTTGAGCCTTTCGATTATGCAAAATGAGCTTTGTCTGGTAAAAAAGGCACGGAACCAGAATAAACAAGTTAAATATCTATTGATTCTAATCAGCTCACTCTGTGATCGCCTGAATGTCTAAGGTGTCATTGTAAGAAGAGACACCTTGATGACCTTTAGGTCCAGTTTCATGATGGCTGTTGTAAGTGTTCACGAACCTCTGACGTCTAGGCATCCTAATAACTTCATGCAAAGTCTGCTCAGACTCCCTCTGCTCAACCTTGCTTTCTGGATCCTTGGGGCTGTCAGCCTCCCTTGGCTCCTCTCCTGGTGGCAAAGCTTTTCCCTTGTATCTTTTTAGTGGCTGTCTGTATCAATGTACCAGCAAAGCTTTCAGAATAAAGAAAAACTGTACACAAATGATGGTCTCAAATGCCAAAATGATTTGCGTTTTGCTCTGGAATGAGATGGAGTCTCTGAAAAAGCCCAATTTGCTTCTTTCTTTAGCCTCATTGTTAGTGCTGGGACAGGCTATATTGTTTTCCTGACATCTTAGTATCCGCAGAGAGCTAAGAGAACTGGCCTTATCGTTTTATTCAAGTGACAGGAAACACTAAAGAAATCAAGAGTTCTATTATTGAAAAGCATAATGTATATTCCCAGGAAGCTAGATAAACACATTACAGTCAACATTCTTGATAAGGTGTATGCATGCCTAGTTACATGTCCTCTGTTATCCATCTATCACACACACAGGGAAGTTTACATCACCTACAAATACCCATCTATACATATATGGCATATACAAATATTACTGGCCTTTAAATACATAATACAAGCTAACCCCTACTTTCACATGCTACTCTAGGTTGTAAGAGTAATTTCCACTATGCAAATGTCAAGAGTTTGTAATTTTTTTCCTGATAGCCTTGTTATGTATCTGAAATCCATTGTATAGTCTAGTAAAGATACCTGTGCCTCTATCAATTCTTACTCATTAAGCTCTCTCGTATAGCTATTTACTGTGCCCGTGTGGTTGGCTCTTGCCATAATTCATTTTGAGAGCAAATAAACAGAAGTGAGGAATCCTGTAAATGGGTAACAGTTGGGGAATCACCACAAGTTAGGTATGCGTTATGGGTGCATACGACTGCACAGGAGAATACTACAGTTAGTGGCTAGTCCAGGGAAGAATAATCCACAAGATCATTAATTATGTTTTAGTTCATAGTTATGAAATTCTGGAATGCAAATGATAAATCCTAGTTCCTGTGCCAGATGGCCACGCTCAGCAAGTGCTTATACACACTGACAGCCATAAGAAAAGCTCACGTCTGCAAACACAGCTTAGCCGTACGTGTAGGCAAATAGGAGCACAGCGCACAAGCGTGTTCCATGGTCTTCACACCAGGGTCTTTATCCATATCCTATAAGGGCACTATAAACACACACACATGTTGGCATGTGTGGTACTTGGTAAGTGTTCCATATTTTATTCACAACACAGGAATTTTGTATTCATGAATGAAATACCAACTTGAATCAAAGGTATTTAGATTAGGTTTAAACAAACAAACTGTCCTATTTATTTACTCTGTATGTATGTTTGTACATTTGCATGTCATCACGTGTGTGTGGACAGAGGACAATAATGGTAGACAATTCTCCTCTTTGCTCATGTAGTCCTGGGGACCAAACTCGGGTTCTTCGGCTTGGCAGCAGGTGACATTACCCACTGAGCAACCAGGTCTATACTGGCTTGGGGCTTTCCAGGCTTATTAGTAAAAGTCAAAATTTACCTGCAGTAAAATAATAACTCAGAAATGAACATTCTTAAGGTTCTCAGACTCAGTTGAAGGACTGTGTCAAGGTGAATTCTGACGTGCATCTTTTTGTGACCATGTTTGCATAAGGGCAAAACCAGTAATTTATGCAAAGTTTATGAAATATCCTGAAATTGAAAAAATAGGATTTTTTGGCAAGTTTCTATACTGCTGATCCAATATAGGATTCTGAGATCACCATTTTACTTATCCATAAAATCTCAAAGATTTCACAAAATATTTTCTTCAACCATCAATTTTGCCAACGCTTTTTAATTCACAGATCAGTGGTGGTCTCGCTTTTTTTTCCCCCGATTATAACTGGATTTATTCAAAGTCATCTTTAACCATGTCTGAAATAGTCCCCAGGAGTGAGTCCATTGAAGCCAATTAGAAATCATAATCAGTATTAGTTTGGGTTTCAATTATATAAAAAGAAAAATAGTTTTGGAATTCTTAAAGGAGGATGGAATGACTAAAAATTAAAACAAAAATCTAAACAATTTAGGGAAAAAAAGAATGTTAAGTAATGGAGGTTGACAATCTATAGAATCTCCAAAATATTTCTATTCTGTGTGCTCTACACCTGTTGGTGACCTCGGAAGCCATGTTGAAGGCAAAAGCGATGATGTTGACTCTGGCGCCACCTGCTGTTCACATCCTGTTAATACAGTTTGTGTGAATTACGTGGGCTTTGAATTCTTGATCTTAAATGCAGACTCTTTCTTGAATTTACTCTCTGTCTTTACCTTCTAGAAGGTGGATTTTGGTTAGCTGAAGCTCTCCTGTGAAAATACATCTTTCTCCTCGATACAGTCATGATTGTAGCCCCATTGCTTGGGAAGTGGAGGCAGGAGGTTACAATCAGCTTTGTGCGTACGAGTTTAGGGCTAGCCTGGAATACATGAATCCCAGACTCAACAAAACACAAAACAACACTGCCAAGGTAAAACAACAAAAACAAACATAAAAACTATATCAAATAATTTTCCACACCATTTCTGAAAAACTTAGCTACCACTTATAGTCACACCTGATACCTAAACACGAAGGTATTTGAATAAAAAGTATTATACCTGGTGTCATCACCCACGTCAAAGTCCTGAGGTTTCACATGTCACTAGGCAAACTAATGGATAATTTTTAATCATCCTACTGGGGAGACAAGCGCTAAAGAGGGTATTAATATTTTATGTCTTCTTGCTCCAAAGAACCCTATCTGTAAGACATGTTCCTGGTTACTTATCTGCTGAGGCAGTGATGACTTGCAAAGATAGACCACAAAAAGAGTATAAGTCTGAGCAACCATAAAACATCTCTGGCTTTTGGATGTTGGAGGGCATAAATTCCCCTGCCCCAATAGGTTTCTGCTGTGGGCGAAGATCATGGTTATGACATACGCTGTGAGTTAGAAAGAAAGTTATTCTCTTATTTCCTTTTTTAAAAAAAATAATTTATCTTTATTTTATGTGCACTGATATTTTAACTGCAGGTATGTCTGTGAGGATGCCAGATCCCCTGAAAGAGGAGTCCCAGACGGCTGTGAGCTGCCATGTGCATGCTGGGAAATGAACCCAGGTCCTCATGAAGAGCCCCCAGTGCTCACAACTGTGGAGCCATCTATCCAGCCCAAAAGCTTTTTATGTAAGTGACAACTAACAGTCAAGTGATGACCAGGAGGGCATACATGATGATGACAATGAACGGCGGTGACATCTGGTCTCATCCCAGCTTCCTTAGCGCTTGTCTTAGAACCGACAATGTAAGGTCAGTTTGGTATATGCATAGGAGGGAAAGTTAGACTTGGTTGTTGGTAGCATCTTGGGGTTTATTTAATGAAGCCTTGGCAGGCTTGCCCTGTCTTTGTAGAGATAAGAGCGTTTCACATGCTGAAGACAGTCCATGGCAGTCATGGGATAGCCCTTTCTCGGGATCCAGCTATCCAGGCAAGCTACAGCAAGAGAGACTGAAGGAGCAGAGAGAACCATGGCAGGTGTGTACCCGCGTCATTTCACGAGGTGTCACTTAGCCCTTGTGTCTGATGCAGGTGTCAGAACCCAGCCTTGTGTTTACTTGAATCGTCAACAAGTAACTGGGAAATTCTGAAAACTTTGCCATAGGGTAATGACCTTTCTACAAAATGAGATCTGTGGGATTAACCATGGACGCTTAAGATAAAGCAGGTAAGGGAGGATGCAAGAGGGGACACAGGGAAATTAATGTGAGTCACTTTCAACAGCACTCCCAGGGGCCATGGGTCAGGGTGAGGACCCTTCATTAATAAGAAAGTCTATGAACCGGGGAAAAGCATTGTCAACTGAAGGCTGATGTCAAGGCAGTTGAACAGTAGTGAGTGGGGTGGGGACAAAGTTTTCATAAGGTAGGAGAGAGGAGGAAGGAGGGAATCAACTTGGAAGATGAAGAGGACCTATCTCCATGTGGCTCTGAGTAGCCATCGGTAGTTAGTTATACTTTCTAAAAAATGCATTTCCACAGGTCAGTTTATCTGACCTAAGTGGGTGGTTGATATCTTTGTCAACTGGTTGTAAGCTTATTGTGTGGATGGATTTTGGATTGAGAAATTTAACATATAAAGCTGTTTGATAGATTATTGATTGTCGAGTCATGATTTTACCAGGCTGTGGAGAATGTGAGTCAAGTTCTCAGCTGATAGGGGACATCAGGGAGAGGGCAGTTTTCAGACTGCATGGTAGAGAAAGAGCCCGGGCTCACAGCTGCAATGGAGTGGCTCCCTCAGCGCGAGACCACCCAGGACCAGTAGCAGCAGATTCAGTTTTAATATTTACCGCAATAGCCAACTGTCTTCTTGAAAATTTTATCACAAATCTCGAGGCTATATCAAACTCAGGTGCATTAGACCACAATATATTGCCTTGGAATCTTAACTAATGTCTAAAAGGCTTTTTTTTTTTTTTTTAAATAAATAGGAACCATACCTTTTTGCTTGAAGTGCACGGTGGTGCCAATTTCTAAAAAAGAAATATTTTGCAAAACAAAAATAAATAAAAAAGGCTTTAACAATTGAGAATAAACACGAGGGTAGTTTGTTACTCTCCATTAAAAGGAGAAGAAGGCAGGAAGGGGACAGGACAGGAGGAGAAACGGCTGATAGAGACGAAGGGACAGGCGTGCGGAAAGAGACTCTTCTTAGACTAAGTGAGCAGCTGGTAGGAACAGAGAAAAATCAGCAGCTACTGATTCTCCATGCTGCGTGCTCTGCCGTTAGATATGGGGTCCCAGCATGGAATGTGACTGTCCTCTCGACTGCACTTTGTGCAGCCGTAGAATGTGTCTGGTCCCCAGCCTTGTCATATCCCCACTCACACCAACTGACCTTATCTAGCTCCTTACCTAAGCAGCAACTCCAATCCTGCTCCCTCTACTAGACATGCTCCCCTGGGCTTCTGTACTGTTCTGGATCCCCAGTGTTCTTTTACTGAGCACTAGGCTAAGCAGCAGGAAAGCCCCTTCCGGTAAGATTTACTCCTTTGCTTACAGGTTTTCTCCTTCTAAGGGCACCCACAGCACATGACTCATCCACCACTGAGTCTAGTACTTAGCCCGGACCATGAGATACAGTAACTTTCTCTAAACACTTATTACACGTGTTAATAAATATCAAGGTTGCACGAGATCAACTTGCTTAAGTACTCGGCTTTCTTTTCTTTTCTTTTCTTTTCTTTTCTTTTCTTTTCTTTTCTTTTCTTTTCTTTCTTCCTTCCTTCCTTCCTTCCTTCCTTCCTTCCTTTCTTTCTTTCTTTCTTTCTTTCTTTCTTTCTTTCTTTCTTTCTTTCTTTCTTTCTTTCAAAGTATCTTTGCCAAATAATTCAAAACACTCCTGTGCCTTTGGAAGTAAATAACTAAAATTTCTATAGGGTATCATTTTCTATTTCAGCACCAATTAAATGATTGATTAGCTCTGAGAGTCTACACTGGCAGTGAGATTTCTTTCTTTCTTTTTTTTTTTTTTCTCTCTGGGAACAGGAACAAGTCTTCAAAGTGAGTCACATAATCTAGAAGAAAAGTTGAAACTCCTGGTTCCTTCAGCCACAGAAAGTTTTTAATACAGAACCTCTGCCATCTTATAGTCCTGCTTCTATTTTGCTTTCAGGATAAAGATCCAATCCTTAGCTTGGTATTTATGGCTCCCCTCACCTACCTGTCTACTTTCATAAACATCTGCCATCTCTGTAGCTTTCTTTCTATGCTTCCTGGACCCAGGCTCCCTTTCCTGGGGTATTATGGCTTCTGTAGAAGCATCTTAGCCACCCTTCAGACTGGGGCTATTACTTCCAGCAAGGAGCCTTTCTTGGTCTCCTTAATGACACCTAGTCCTTTTATTTCTGATCACACTCAACTCTGTCTTAATTTCCAATGTGTTAATCTGATGTCTTGATTAACATCTGTCAGCCTCCCTGGACTCTTACTTTATGAAGCCTGGGGCTGTGTCTGTTATTGTGTGGTACTGGAGTCCAGTGCATGACAATCATTCTGAGTGCACATTAAAATATGAGAAAAATAAACATGTGTCACATTGCTTCTGAAACAGAACACAGGGAACCTGATTTAGCATACCGGGCTCAGCTCTTTGAAACGATGCCTGAAAAGTCGCCATGGTTCCTGATAACCTGTTCATTCCCTTCCGTGCATATTTCTTCATGTATCCATCCCAAGTAATCTCAGGGAGAAGCTCTCGAGCAGTATAACACTTCCTGGCATCGTTAGGGCAGTAAAAAAGAAAGGCATGGTTGTCCCAATGTCTGAAGCCTACAAAGGTCTACACCTCACCACTAACAGAACTCACACCTGACAGCCTGTCCCCAAGTTTATAGGGACAATGGTTTTCCTAAACTGCATAGCTTTAGAGTGAATCACTCCAAACATTCTCTTGTGTTATGATGATTGGTGTTGCTCACGGTGAAAATCTAAGGATGCCCATGGACACCAGCATCTCTTAGACCCTTTTCTATTTGAAGAACACTATCTATAAATAGTCCAATCAACAAATACATTATACTATAAGTTCACATGAAAACATAAAGTACATTTCTTCTTAGGAGGCAGCTGCTGAGGCAACCAACCCAACAAATTCTCGACCTAGAGGAGACCTTTTTCAAAAAAATAACTGTGGCCTTTTTTTCTCTTTTCCTTTCTCTTTTTTAAAGCCGGTGCACAGGTTTTATAGGAAGAAGTTTAAGAAAATGTTCAGGGCAGACAGGTAGGGCAGTGACTCTGATTAAGCTAAGAGATACCTCTTTAACCTTTCATGTCCCAGTTTTACCATTTGTACACGAGCTTAATGAATCTGTCCCTGATAAATCGGCTTCCTGGATTAGATCATTACTCAGTGTACTCCCCTTACACCCAGCACGCAATTCAGTCAGAGTTGTTGTTACCATCTGTGGAATCTTTCTGGAGAAAATTATTAGTGCAGTTTTTGTATTGGAAGAAAGATACCCTGATTAAAAAGCCACAGCAGCATGTGTGCTAACAATATGATGGGCAAAATATTAGGAGACCTTGGTGCATGCAAAAACAGACAGGAAGGAGGCCAACTGGCAACATATTCTTTAGGGTGCAATTGGCAATATGTTCACAGGAACCAACTGGTACAGGCTTGAGTGAGAATTTGTACAATTGGAATGAATGCATTGGGGGAACAATTCTTTATTTGTCAGTGTGTGTGTGTGTGTGTGTGTGTGTGTGTGAGAGAGAGAGAGAGAGAGAGAGAGAGAGAGAGAGAGAGAGAGAGAGAGAGAGAAGGGGGGGATATATTGGGACACTACTAAACATTTAACTCCATGAGGTGACTATGCAAAAATGCTTGAATGTGTATACATTCATTCTTAAAAGACAAACTAAATGTCTAGTTACATTTTATAAATATCCCTTCCTTTTGTGGCCATACATTGATTTCTTTGTGAAACAGTAAAGATCTTAACTCTCTAACTTCAATTCTCTTTTGTGGAAATGTGATCGACTTGTGATATTTGCACAACTATTTCTCATTCATCCCGCTCTGGCTGATTAGTCTCTTTCTGAGGAAGACAAACTGCATGATTTTGAGCCTGTTTGAAAACTTGGTTATGCCCTGCCATCTTGTGGTCATATTAGAACATGTTCCTAGGTGCCTTTGTAAAGTATCATCTCTGTCCACCAGGTGGCAACAGTAAGCAAAATAGCTTGTCGTTTCTGTCTGTCGGATGAAGCAGGGGAGGCAGGATGGGATAGGGTATGGAGGGGAGTCCGGGAAAGGGAATACCATTTGAAATGTAAACTAAAATATATCCAATAAAATCAGTAAGAAAAAAAATGAAAGGAAGGAAGGAAGGAAGGAAGGAAGGAAGGAAGAAAGAAAGAAAGAAAGAAAGAAAGAAAGAAAGAAAGAAAGAAAGAAAGGTTAATCTTCAAAAGAGGTCTCACCACTATTATAGACAAGTTGCCATCCTTTTCTATCGTGAAAAGTATTTTTTACGTTCTCGACCGAAACTGCATTGTCAGGGTTAGATACTGTTTCCAGAAGGATTCTCTGGATTTTCAGGAAAATATATAAGCAGTCTCTGACTTTTGTGTTTCATGAGCATTTCTCCCCTACATACTGGTTTTGCTTCTGAAAATATGCTTAGCAAGTGAGCACCGAGATGCAGATTAGAAGTATAAACAGATAGACCTAAGGTCAGACAACACACAAAACCTTGGGGATTCTAGAACGGAGAGTGATCCAGACATTTTCAGATACTGGTGTGGTCAAATGCTGGAGCTCAGCAAGCTTATTCTTCCTTTAACCTCTGTGAACCTTCCTGTACCTCTCTTCCTTTCCTCCTTTGTATTCTTTCTCATTCTCCTCCCCTGCTCTGTCCTGTCACCTTCCCCTCATCTTCTCCTAAAGTGAGGGTGTTGAAATATTTCACTGGAAACTACTTTCAGCTGCGGAGCATTCTTGTTACCTTTCGGGCATTTTCAGACCTTATTGGACACAGAAAGCGTTGTCCCTGTGTGCTTCTTTGGAGTTCCTGGGGGTGTAGGGTGGGGGTTGGGCATCGGAGGAAGTGACCAAACCACAAGACTAAGGATTAGAAGCAGCTTTGCCTAGTTTGGCTCTTGACCATGGCCCCATCCACAGCTCAGAGCACCTCTTCATCCTTGTTTACATGGAGGGGTCCTGCAGCAGTTTTGGGCTTGATATTGTTTAGACAGTTGTCCTAATTCCAGGGTATTTATTTGAACACAGGTATCTCATCTGTTACCTGCCACAGACGTATTTGAATAAGGAAACAACCAGTTCTTATCTATGGCACAACTCTTTCTGCAAGGCCAGTGTTCTGCTGTTTGCTACAGGTTTCAAAATAGCATGTTCATAGCTGGCTTTATATACTTAGTGACATCTCTCTCTTTCTCTTTTCTTTTTCTCGGTAAGAGTTAATAATCTTTTGGGTAGAGAGGGTCCACAGTGGACAGACATTTTTGTCTTCCAGTTGCCTGAAAGTGGTATGTAAGAGGTGTGGTTTAAATTAATACAGTGGCCAAAGCAAAGGGGAAAGAGGAGGGTGGGCTTCAGCCTTTCCTCTTCTTCACTTACCTACACCAAGGTCCCAGAGCATAAGATTTGGTGGGGTTTTGTTCTTTGACATTTTGTGTGTGTCAAGGTTTTGAAAAGTAAAACCTTTATTATTATAGTGGCTTAAAAGAAGGACATTTTTATTAATTCAATTTTGAAAGCCACACTTTGGAAGTTATTAGTTTCTTTCTCATGGGCTTCTTCTCTCTAGTCGGAGGCTTTGGGGATTAGCGGCTTCTACCTCCAAGTATGACTATTTTTCTTTTTGCCACAGAAAAAGCTATGCTCTCTGATTCCTGTTTGTCTTGTTAGAGCATCTGATTTCTTCCATGTGTGATATTCAATTTGTATAAATCTTAGTACCTAATATTTTGAGAAAATTGGTCTCTGAGAACCATCAGGAACCATTCTGGGTCTAGGCAAGAGAGGAGAAAGTCAAACCAAAAGGTGACCTGAGCTTCAACCTCCAGGCTGTTCCATCTTTGTTCTAGCTTATTGTGTGCTGCAAAGAAGAGATCCAAATCTGGGTCTCACACTGGCCATGAAAGCCCCCTTACTACTCTTACTACTGAGCTCCACCCTCAGTCTGAGGTTGTGGGGGCCCAGGTTATGGGAGGACTGCTATTTCCATGAGTAAGAACCAGTATCCAAACAGCTGAGAAATCCTACCAAGCCATCAACATGTGAGAAAGAATGTCAGCATTCCTTAATAGACTCTGATGGGAATGGAACCCCACACTCTGCTTTGGAGTATCGCCGAGGGCTCTGCTTGATGGAGTTTACCATCAGCAGGAAAGAACTACAGCTGGTCAGAGTCAGAGGAGGGGATAATGATGCAAACTTACCAAAATATTGTAATCCTAGACACAGTGAGTGAATCAATAAACTTGAACTAAAATGAATACTTACATAGTTTGTTATAAAATGTGAACAAGACATTTGAGACTTGTTTATTTTTCTCATTAGTTGGATCATCGAATCTCTACAAACCAAATGTTCTACAATGAACAGAATGTTCAAAAAAGACTTTTAAAATGTAAGTGATTTTATTAAATTGATTTCACTTTTTAAAATATAGAAGAAATAAATCTACAAATGGGGAGATACTAATCTGTCCATGTAGAGGGAGAAGGTAGGTGTTCTCCAACTTGAGTGAGGCCCTTACTGAGTGTCCCAGAGGAAACACAGAGGAAACATTTTTTAAGGCAATCCTTGTGCCTAGGACCAGAAAGCATCATGAACATGTCACAATGGGAGAGCTGGGCAGCAGAAAGCTGCTCCTCACATGGCCTCTGCTCCAGCCTTGCATGTGGCACAGACATGCCCTAGTCTTGGCCAAGATGGGAAGTAGGGAAGGATCTGAGCATGTGGCTAATACAAATATTTATGTAATATGTTCATTTACATCATATTAATGATGTCATCTCTGAGATAGATTGTATGTGATTTTTTTGTAGTTCTAGAATTCAAAATATATTCTGTCATAAGGATATACTGTATTTCTTTTCAAAAGAGAAATCTATAGACAATAATCATGAATCAAAAGTACTTGCAGGGTAGTATGGAAACATACATCTATGAAGGAGATCAAAAAAAAGTTGCCAAATAATTGAGGAGACAAAGTTTCAGCTGGATATCTCTTGTCAAGTGAAACTCTTGTATTGGGAATGGCTTACATCTAATTCAGTTATTGGCCAAAGGGGCCCAATGGGAACCCACAAATAACCCAGGCTGTTGACAAAATTATATGTTGCTCTTTACAAAGTGACAGCAAGGCTCCCTTGCTGAAGACAACACCAAAACAACTCTTTGAACATGGAGAATTCAAGCTGGTGCCTACACAGAGCCTTTACCCCTCCAGGTAAATGTCTTTGGTACAGGAAGGTACTTAGTATGATACCAAAAGAGAAATATAAATACCAACTTAGCTATAAACCCTTTGATCTACAATAGTTCCCTGCTTGTAGGATGTGCTCGTGTAATTGTAACACAAAACATGTGGAGTAACCGACTAACGTATTATTGACTTATGGCTCACTCCATGAGATAAAACCCATAGCCAATATTGCTTGGGTGACCAAGATCTTAAGACTCCATAGCCCAGGGATCTAGGATAATTTTAATGTTTTATTTAAAGCATGTAATGGAAATAAGACTCTTAACAACATTCTTCTATAGATCAATGCCTTGTTCGGCTGTCAGCAGAGAAGCCTCCTGCAACAGAGACCCACAGCCAGACATTACACTGATAGTGAACCTTCGAACTCTTATCATTAACTGATATATCTCCATCAAATCCCACCCCTCAGGCATCAGGGAACCCTGCAGAAGAGGAGGAACAAGGAAGTGTAAGAGCTGCAGGGGTGGAGGGTACAAGCAAACGAGAATGACATACCTATGCCTCACAGAAACCGAGGCAGCGGGCACAGGGCCGACACAGGGTAGGAAGAATATCAGCATGAAAGTAAGGAGTAAAGAAGTTAGAATTGGGCAAAGGAAGGTACCCTGTTCTGTGAGAAACTATAAACCCAGATAAGCTCTAGAGGTATCCGGTATGATGGGGGAAAGGAAGGCCCCACTTTTATATCAGCTACTCACCGGTTCACTGGGTCTGGCTGAGGACAATGCCTAAGGAGCAACTCAGCTTAGAAGCATCAGCTCTCAATACTTCAAGCAGAAGAAAAACACCTGCTCCCTTCTTGCAGGTGTAATCTAGGCAAGGTGCCATGTCTGCCGTATGGTAGAATGTATTCTCCGGCAGTATTTTAACACACGTCAGTAAAGACAGCAAAGCAAGTGGCCCACACTATCCTGGGTGCCCACCATCTTGTCTAGTTACTACAGAGAAAGCCTCAGGAGGATTGTGATTGGCTTGTGACATGGGTTCGCCAATAATTTACACACTTCCCTGATTGTTCAAGTCCGGATTATACATTTAAAACTGTATTATTTTGTATATGTTATATACATTCCTTTTAAAATTCAGGGGTTATAATGAATAAGAAGGTATTTGAGGTGTTCTGATGATTGTATATATCTACGTAACCATCACCTAAAACAAGATATAGGATGTGTTTCTTCTCCCATAAAGTTGTGCCTTTGCTGTGAACTTGAGAGGAATGAGTTTCAATTTCTACTGTTTTAAGTGGACTTGAACTTTACATAATTGTAACTGTTACATGATTGAAAATAAAAGGAAATCTGGGGATTTTTCAGAAAAGCATTTTCTGATTATTTTGGCACCTGCTTTCACTATTCTAACCTACCTTAAAATTGAGTTGATGAATATCATGTAATAAAACAAAAGAGAAGCCAGTGTGGGTGATGTGTAAGAGTTATGGCTTCCCAACGTCAGGTGGTCAAGCAATAGCAGAGGCTTATACAGGTCTATGGCTCCTTCTGACCAGAAGCTGGATGTACTGTTGAATGTTCCTATGAAGAGCTGCAGGATCTGGCTGCTATAGGCTCTACCTCATGGATTACATTACAGAAAATACAGTTCCTGTAAGTATTCACAATAGGAACGGAAGACTCCAGTAAGTCTCTTACATCAAGACTCCTTTTTTTAAAAAAAATCCTGAGGGTTTTTTATTCATACTGGGTAAGTTTAATTTTTAATGATCAATGAACTAAAGTGTTCCAGAATGACCACAGGCTTACATTTAATAAAGAGTTCTCCAGAGCCTGTAACATAGAAAAATACATATAACCTCACTTGACACAGTTGTCAGGGAGGGGTTTCTGGCCCAATAGATGGTTTTAGGCTTTAAACAGGCATCATGTGTTTCTGTCTTTGTCCCTGAAATGCTCCAAATTGCACCTGTGGATGCCATATTGGTCCTTAGTCTCCTACTGTGACAGAGACCAGTTAACTACCTTATAACTAACCCGCCTCAGTCACACTTGGCTGTTGATTTAACAGAGTTGTGTTAAAGCAGAAAATAGATTCTAAGATTTGTGTTTAAAAATATACATATTCTGTATATTTTAATGATGTGTTTGCCCTTCATCTATTTGAATTGCTAAGAAAGGATTACATGCAAAGGTTGGGAAGATCTCTAGAGGCTTCATATTTTTTTTTCCCTCTCTCTCTTTGGTTTTATTCCCTGCTTTCTGTTTCCAAGGTCTAAACTATGAATTCTAGAACCATTTAAACATGCATTTTTAGATTCAAAATCCTGAGGGATTCAAGGCAGTCTTTAATCCATGTAATGTGAGTTTTCATTTTGTATGTTTCAAAATCGAAAACATTCGAAAACCATGAAACGAAGTAATTTGAATGCAGCGAGAATAAGTCAATCTGTAGGATTTCCTAGGGTTTAAAAGCTCCTGGAAATAAGAAGATAAGGGATTTAAAAATATTGGTATGCTCTGAGTTCCCCTTGCATCTGCCTCTGTGGAACTAAACATCACAGTGTAAGGCCTTGCTAAGGGAAGTTATGCCTCAGGCTCTCTTTTGGTGACTTTCTTGATCTCCAGAAAACCTTATTCACAAGGTTTCTGTATCTACAGCTCCGTCTGGATACTTCTGCTACAACTGACCCACCAAGCACAGCATCTACGCAAGCTCTAGGAGAACTTTCTAAAAGAATAGCTGTCTCCTTATAACCTGATTATTCGTGTAACTAAAACCAAATCTTACCACAAATGTTGTAAGTTTCCTCTGGTGTTAAGCTAGGAAACAGACAGTATAACCCAGACAATCAACCTGGGATGGTGCTACTACCTATGGTGCAGATTCTCCATGATACCTGTACCTTCAGCCCAAGGAAATATTCTTCACAACACAAGCATACATATCTACTATTCCTTTTGTAACTCCTTCCTTTTCCTCCTTCCTCTTTTCCCTCCCTTCTCCTTTTTTTCTTCCTTCCTTCCTTCCTTCCTTTCTTCCTTCCTTTCTTTGTCATTTCTTCAGAAATACAGAAGACCAGAATCTTAAGAATCTTAAGGAAAAATCTCTCTTTTTCTAGATGTTAAGAATCAGATGGGGCTTTATGTTGAATATCTGCCAGTGAGTTTTTTTTTTTTCTGAATTCTAGACTTTTCTATGGACTGGGATATTTGGCTCCTTAAGCCATCTTCCCTTCTGCTGGTCAGTTTTCTCTTTCCTAAGGAAGTTTCCTTCACTAGCTCATCCGAAGTGCCTGACCTTGCTGGTGTCCTAACCTGGCCCTTAACACAGCTGGCCTCGTTTATTTTAATCATCTATCCTACAGGCTTTCAATGTGGTCTGTAAGCCTTCCTTGTATTGACACTGCTCCTGGCCTGCTCTGCACAGTTATCTCCCAAAGGCCCAGCTCAGAACACATTCTAGGGTAACATTTCTTTGAGTACGTCAATGATATCTTCATAATAATGGTCATTGCCAAAGTCACTTAGTTAGAGCCCAAAATAAATTTTGATTGACAATTATCAAGGAATGGTTTTTTTCTTTTGTTCCTAGTGAGTAGGTAGCGTAGGAAAGAGAAAGTATAAACTCTAAAAGAGACACTATAAAGCAAAAGTCAGAGCAAGTGGAGAGTAAGGAGAGAAATCCATAGCTGGGGTGTCAGACTGGGAGCGTTGAGCCCCCAGGGAACCATTCTCTCTGTTCCAGCTGTGTTCAGGAGCACCCAGTGATAAACTTACCTGTGTTCTGGAGCTCTGGGGATGGGAGAGAGAATTTGAAAATTCCCCAAGTTACGGGAGCTTTCGAACCAACAACAGAGTGCACGTTATTGTTTAGTGTCTGCTGTCCAAACACTCCCTGCTTCTGAGTAATGAAGAAAACAAACCACACATGCTCACACACACAATTAAAACAGAACCACCGTCCAATGGTCAAACAAGGTTCCAACATAGAACATGGCTGGGGCATTTGGAGCTGTGTGAGCATATGGAATGGCTAGAAGGAGCAGCTCAGGTAATGGTATCTTCCACTGCCTTTAAGAGATTCTCCCCACCTACTGAGAGGATGCTATTCTTGCCCCAGTGGTTCTTGGGACATTCCAAACATCATGCTGGAAATGCCAGGTCTTTAAGTTGTGCCAATAAACAAGAAACTTTTTTTTTGTGAATTATAATCAATATATCATGCTGGTCGTGATGTGTAGGTGTCAAGTGTGTACACATGTCACAGATGTGTGGGAAGTGTTTTCTTCTAGTGTCAGTGAAGAGCAGAGCAGTGGAGTATACCATGGGAATCTTGGCTCCCCAGTGTCCAATTAGCAAGCATGATAAATGGCGTGTAAGGTCTCTCTTCCCCTGATTTGTGGTGGATACAAGCTGACAATCCTCAGCAGAGTCCTAGTGAGTAGTCAGCTGACTCCCCTCATGCATCTGGCACACATGAACGTCCTAAATTGGAATTCCACCCTCATTATTTCCCGCTGTGCTCTGACTTGGCAGGTGTGTTTCCTCACAGCAGTGTGCAAACCAAGATGTGAGGCCTGCGCTTTACCTTTCCTTCTCCTCATCAAAGTGTTCATTTAATTTAATACCTACAAATAACTTGGGAGGATGAAAGGGCATGAGGACAGAGAGACTTTGTGGGGAAGTTGTTGCTGAGGTTAATTTGGAGCCTCCTTCTTTAGACACGGCTGTCTCCTCCCCGTCCATCCTACAGTGACCCAGGGATGCTTGTGTAGCAATGATGACTGTTTAGAAGTGATTGCTAATACTCTCCAGGCTTACTTTTGTTTTGTTTGAAGGGGGTCCGAGGGGATATGATATGTATGTGTGAGTACAACATGAATCTGAGCAGAATGTAGAGAAAAGGAAAACCAAGAATAGGAACCACGGGTGACACAGGAAGAGGGGATTTAGGGACAACCTGAAAATAAGGTTTACATTGGGAAGAAGATTCTGACATTTGTCAATGTCTAGGATCATGCTGATGCCTTGGTACCCTGTCTGGGAGAAAGATGCTGAAGATCACACCAAACATCGTATGGCAGGCAAGCATGCTGTCAGTGAGCCATTTGCTCAATCCCGGCCCCCTCTGTTTACCTCTGAGTGCTTTCTTTAAGGACTTTACCTCCTAACTGTGTTCACCAACCTGGAGATAAGCTCCTAAAGAAAGGACCTACTTCAGCTCTGCCTGCTATACCTCTCACAGAACTTGGATGTTGAACGGCTTGTGAGAGACACCAAGGCTAGCTCTGCTGGGCTACACTCTAGAGACCAGAGGAACCAATGCCAGCCTCATTTGTCCATTCAGGATCCTGGTCTTCTAACCCTTTGGGGAGGTCTGCCAGCATTTCCCGCTGCAAACCTCACTGAGCTTTTCTTAGGCAGCTTTATTCCTTTTAATTAAAAAGACAAGACTGCCAATTACTTAAACTTAATCCCCAAATGTAATTGTTTCTGTGAAAGATTCTTTTTTTCCCATAAAGCTCATATAAGAGTAATATTTCCATCAAATTAAAATTTAGTGGAAGCTTCGATTTTCAAAATATTCATTTCCAAGTCCCAGATAGCTGTAGAAATAAAAACAGCACAGGAAGGCATAAGGAAAGGGTGGTGATCAGGAAAGGCTGGGTGGTGTAAGCAGATCAAGACTAGAGAAAGGAGAAAAGATGAGAGAAAATGTCAGAAATCCCCTACCTGTAAATTCATGCTGCAGGGCTTTTAGCCGTTTAGCTTGAAGCTAAATGTAAATTCAGAGAGATTTTTTTCACCACAAATCTGCTGTTGGCTGTTTGAATAACTCAGTGGATACACTTCATATTGATTCCTCTTAGCAGCTTTCAACAAGAATGCTTTAGGAAACAACATATAAAGCTAAGGGTAGAGAGGTAGGGAGGGCCAAGACAGGGACATGGAAGTCAGATCTGGAGTGTTACAGTTGAGTTTAACCCATTCCGTGGCAATCAGCAATTCATCATGCTACAGTGGCAATAGCCACTCACAAGCAAACAGAATCAGCAGGAAGACTTGAATCCCATCTGAAGGAGCCAGAGAAGGAAGTACACAGATAGACCCTTACTTATACTCTTGTAGATTAACTGTAGTCAATGGTAGCTCTGTGAATTGTGTGATTTTGTCACACCATGGCAGCATAAATATTATCAGTAGAAATAAGTCCTCACTTCTGCCAGCTAATAAGAGGGGAGAGATGTGTTTTAACACTTTAATCTTCCTAGATAAGATCTATATCTTTGGGACAAATGAAAGGTTCTTTGGCCTGTTGACTTTGGATAACCATGACCTGATAGTATGCAGACAGCTATCACCGAGAAGTGACTGTGTCTCACAGGGAAAACGGTGACATTTTGTGGCTTCTCTTCACTATTTTATATTCTGGTGTGAGTAAAAAACAAGGCACAGTCTCTCTCTTTCATTTTTCAATTTGGCCTTGAGATAGTTTGACCTTTAATCTTCTTAGCAGGGTGGATATGTAAAACGTGGGATCCCAAATCATCAGACCTCGAGAAACTCACATCTCCCCAATGCCCATGTTCACATGACATGAATGTACCTCTTAGAATAGTGCTTTTTGAAAAACCACAGGAAGGGTGTGCAGCTGAATATGATTATTTGAAATTCAATATGTTTTTCTTCTAGGTTCTCCTTCATACAGTATTTAAAATACCACTTTGAGCCTGTAGGCATGAAAAATACAATTTCTTTCCCATTTCACAGTTGGAAAAACTGAATTACAGAGAACAATGCTAGTAATTATCCATAATTAATAGAGGTGTGTATGCAAATCGGTCTGAGTAAGTGTGTGAAATTAGATGTAGTGATGCCAGACAGCTCTGTTCCTGTGTTTTTAGAATGTAATGTAAATTTCTGCATTAGTCAGGCATACAAATATGACTTTCCAAAAACATATGGATAATAAAAGTGAATATTATGTATGTATGTATTGTAATGTGTAAAACAAATTAGATGAATTATTGCAATTTGTTAGATAGGTGCATATCGAATGAACATTACTAATGGCTTTATAATGTTGGCTTGCAATGCACTATATAAATTTATAAATGGCTTAGGTCCAGCATATGGTATACTAGATTTGGGTATGCTTTGGTAATTAAAATGTGTGGGAAGAAATGAGTCTTAATTTCTTTTGGTTGCGGGAATTGATAAGACAGTGCATATAAAATACCTGAAAATAAATGAGAAACCAGTAAGTACATTAGGTATTTTTACTAGTCTTAATATTACCCGAAATGCACCAGGTAAAGTGTTATATTTAGAACTCAGAAGAGGCATCTTCGCCTTGATTTCCAGCATGATATATTCAGAAAATAAAATGTGAGGCTTATCTACCCATCTCTACAGAGTGAGATATATTCAGTTTTTCTCCTCCCATTTCCCTTCCATTCTCTTGGAGCCTGATTTGAAGAACCCATTCCTGGAAGAGACAGGTTGGGGCAAGGCTCTCTCTTCCTCCCCTGTAGGTATAGCCTGGCTTTTTGCTCATAAGCACACCAGTGTTCTTGGGGAGAAAACAAAAGAGGGGTAACTTCCAATTTATGTCAACCTAGTTTGCTCGTAGGTTGGATTGGAAACTGTTTTTGAACTTGAGTTTTGGAGAGTTTGTTTTGTTCTCAGAATGAGCTTTAGATAGCTTCATTAATCATGCAAACCCAGCCATGTGCAATGTGTTTTATCAATGGAAAAACAGAGACCGAGTGGCAAGCAGATGTGAACAAATCCAGCGCCATGCCTGAACCTGGGAGATAATCTCAAAGTTTCCCCGATCTACTTGCCACAAGGGATTAGCGATTGGAAAGGCTGTTCACTTGGGATAAATAATCAGATGGGAGACAAACAAGTGAGACGCGTTCGTTCCTCTTCTGTAAAAATAATGATAATACGGGCAGGGACTGGAGAAGGCTGACAGAGCCCAGAGAGCTCATGGGAGACTCTGCTTGGAAGCTGAAAAGACAAAACAATGATGGGTGTCCTTGTATTCCTTCCTTACAGTTGATTTCAGCGTTCTGATGCTGTTTTCATTGCCTCATGCAGAAACTATGCACCTCAGTTCCAGGGCATCTTCCAGAGAGACAGAAGGTTACATCTAAGTGGGTTAAAGGTAGAAGCCACCACTGCCCAGGCACACAGAGGGCCCTGGAAATGGCCTCAGGCAAATTGAGTGAGAAAATTCCCTCAGAAATTTAGAGCCCATTCTTCCTTCATTTTACAATTCAGTGAATTTTCTGCAGTGAGATAGTTGAGGTATTTATGCAAATATATGCAATTCAGGACTTATTTCAAAATGAATAAATCTGAATTAAAATTAATGGGAAAATCCACTATCAGAAACAAATCAAGGAAAGAACACCACTTATTTCTCTTTATATATAAATATGTTATTTATTTATATTATATATTACATATACTTATGTATATAATATATATACACATATATATATTGCATAAATATATATATATATATATACAAATATATATATATATATATATTTATTTATATATATATTGCATTCCCAGATGTCCTGAGGAACACAAGTGGTGGAGGATATGGGAGGATAAGAGTTATGATCCTCTAATGCAAGGCACTGAGGGAAAGGCAACTTGGGTGGAAGTGTCTGGGCTATAGGTAGAAGAGGGAGTCTTTCTCTCTACTGAACAAGAGCAGAAAGGGGCTTTTAAAATCACCTTGAGGAAACTAAGTTCTGAAATTCTTGAGGCCATTTGTCTCAAACAACAAATGCAAAACATAGGTAAAACTTGGGTGATGAAAATTAAGATTCCAAACAGATGACGACAAGATATATTTAATTGAATAAGGGACTGACACATAACAGTGGTGGCCAAAGTCAGACGTTCTTTCCATGGGTATTGGATCCAGAGTTGTCACTCTAAAGGATTAGTAGTCTGTAATTGTCTTGTCTTCCCATGGGAAAGTACATTTCCCATGAGAAGTTCTCTTTATTGAATAGAGAAGGAAAACGTGATTGGGTCCCTAGGACGGTGGCTTCCTCGGAAAGTACAGGAGACTTAAGAGAACTGACATTTTCTATGATCTTTCACACCAGTTCTTCATGAACAGCTTTTCAATCCCCACTAGCAGAAGCCCAAAGTATTAGTAGTAAGGTGAACTAGATTCTCTAAGATCTATCTATAAAAAGCTAACTACGGTCTACACACAACACAAAGTCAAACGAGGGTCATTCTCCAATCAACAATTCAGTGTGTGGGGAACAAAGTTCCACAGAATTGAATGGGTCAGCTAGTCAATGAAACTGCTCTCCAACAGTCTGCTGCTGTCCTTTGTGAACAGCATCTGGCTTCACTTTGCTCAACCACAATGCGCCATTAGATAAATATTTGAGTTTGTGGCTACAGAGCTGCTGTCACAGAGACTCTCAGAGTTATCAAGATACTGTGTGCAAGACTCATCTTGGACAGGGCATGACCTCTTTGCAAATGTGATCGACTGGGCCAGATGTGATGCCTGTGTGTGTGCTTTCTTATCAATAGATTTGCAAGATGCCATCATGTTAAAATGGTGTCGACTTCTGTAGCAACACTAAAAGTTAAATGTCTTAAAATAATTGTGGCATGTCAGGAATTCAAGATGGAATATTTTCTATGAATGCCATGCTTCATGTCAAGACTGAAAAGCAGGCACACTTTAACAGTTTTATTTTTAGTGGCCATGGTAAGGAACATTTTATTAATGCTTTAGGGAAGTTATTTTATTCAACAGAATTTTAAGTTTTGCACTAAAATAGCCTAGACTGCACTCAAAATTTATTAAGCTGTCTTGTCAGCCCTAGAAACCTTCTTTGACAAATTGTAAATATAATTAAAGCAAATTTGCTTATATGTGAGTGTATGCATATGCAAAACTTCCATCATTGGCACTTTGAAGATCTCTATCCAAGTAAGGACTCAACTTCAGCTTGGATGAGTTAATGAAACATTATCCATCTTCAAATTTATGAAACAGCAGCATTTCTTCCTATAATTCTGAGCACATTTTTCTTATAGTGTGTATAATAATCTTCTTTAATTGGATTTATTTTTTTCCAAACTAGGCCTCGCATGGCCTAGTTTCCATTTTTTTTTTTCACATCTTTGAGTGTTCTTTGCAAATCACTTTTCTGAGATTTAATTTCAATGGTAGGTTGGTTTCATTTAAATTTTCATATTATTTTAATTTTATTTGCCAATTTGCCTTTAAATACCCTTAAGCTAGAAAGTTGTGGCTGTGACTTTGCATCTAAATGTGATGCGGGAGGCAAAAATTTAATTTGGTTCTGTAGAAAGTTTTATGAGAAGAATACAGAATGGTAGTTTATACATTATTATTTGTGTTTTTAAAATTATATATGTTTAAAAGGTAAAACACACAGGTTAGCTCATAGTTAAGGAAAAGTAAGTAGTGTTTGTGTAATTGGATTGTGTTTAGTCTTTGGGGAAATACATTGTAAAATAGCAGTGACTAAGTTCAGAGCATATAAACCTTTTTGTTTGGGGTGGTCAGTGAGAACATTAATGTGCAGTTTTGTGGCCTAGAGAGCTAGGGTATATAGGCATCTCTGTTCCAATATGGGAACTCTTGATGACCTACAATAAATGTATATTGAAAATACATTACTTCCTGTCTGTTTAGCTGACTGACTTGAAGTTAAGTCAGTGGCACACCTGTTGCCCTGCTATGGTTGGGGCATCAGAATGTCTTGCTTTGCAGTGTTTATGGGGAAAAAGTAACTTCGAATAAATGTGAATTCTAAGAATATGTTTTTTTTTTCTTTGGGTTTTTTTTCCCCACACATTATATATTGGAGAATGACCCAGGAACAAAACTACAGTGATAAAAATCATACTGACCTTGAATGGGGTGGGGGACTGTGGGTAAAACACGTTCTAAAGGGGAAAAATGGTAAGCATCACAGAGGGTATAATACACACATGTTCTCCGGGTCAATTGCCCAAACAGTTACACAGCAGGAATTTCCATGCCTACAGAACCTCATCTCCAGTGCAGGGTTTATTTGCTCTTTCTGTTAAAATCCCAAAGACTGATATTAGTGAAATCATAAATATAACCCCTTATTAAAAATGATAAAGCAAGGGTAGAGAACCAGCACTAGTGGTGGCCCTCCAGAGAGAGTCCTCTGCTTAAAAACCCAACACCAAGGTGGTGGCTTCTTAGCGGGGAGAGACTAGAAAGGTTATAGAAGTTATGGACTTTTTCTTGGTTCTGGCTTTTGCCAGTGATAGATGGGAGAAGAGCAGTCACCAGCCGCTTCCTCTCCCTTATCCCTGGTGATATATTGCTTGGAATGACACAGTTTTCTCTGTAATCCATTTTTTTCATCCTACTTCTTGCTAGCTATCATAGTCTTCTCCAAAATTTGATAGGCAGCCAATCTTTGAGGAGATATCTTATTAAATAATAGCAAGTAGTTTTACTTGAACCCTGCAATCTTAAATAGGTAAGTCTCTCGCTTTCATAATCTGTACTTGGGCTTCTTCCTGTAGAGTAAGTATACTGATGGAATTCAGACATTAAGGGATCTTCCATTAATATTCCACATTTGACTCTAAATCTTCCCCGAGGCTCTTCCAGCAAGGTAGAATAACGTGGGAGAAACAGGGCTTCACTGCTTGCCAACTCCCAACTCTACAATGCAACAGAATTAGTGTGCCTTTCTATAATTTTAATTTAGAAGTTTATTTAAATAGTGATCAGTGTTAAAGGAAAGCCAACCAAAACCAAGCCACAGAGAGATGAGCACTTTCATGTTTGGTTTACCTCACATCTTGCACTGTAAGGTCAGTCAGGAAAAGTTGACTCCCCCTCTCCCTGTTCTTCAGGTCACTGAGACAATTCCCAGGCACCTTACATACTGTGCTCCCTAGCTTGGCTGAGAGTTGAATGTCAAAGGGACTGAAGTGCAGTGAGATAGGATTGGTCAATAAAGTCCAGAGAACAATTACGTCATAGTCCTACAAACGCCAAGCAGAAAACGTTATTTAAACCTTCACGGTGCATTTGCGATTAAGATTCCAGCTTTAATAACAAATACCTGAAGGGCTTTCACATTTATGTATGAGCTGGAGAAAACTGTCCCATACCATACTCTCTCTACTGTGTTTTATTTTATGATTACTATTATTATTCAGAGTGTTTACGTGACTCAGCTTATTACGTTCTCACTGCACTGTTCGCAGTTGGATGCAAGCATTCGGCCCAGCTTCCCACAAGTGCATGTGTATTGCTAAACCATGGTGTTTCTCTCCATTGCCTTGACAAGGACTTTGGGGCTGGTTATTAGCATCTTAACCCCGCCCTGTTAATAGCACATTAGGCTTATCATCCCTCATAAGTTAGTCTTGTTCTCTTCATTCTATCCTTCTGGCTTATCTGTTCTGAGGTACTTTTTCCTTCCTGACTCCCCATCCTCTCCACCACCATTTCTACTACCCTATAAAGTGCACAGCAGAATTGTTGGACTGCTGCAAGAGTGAATGGAAAAGTGATGCAGATACCAATTAAAACAGAAAAAAAAAAAAAACATTTCACACTGTTGATTTTCAAAACCAGAAAAGAGCAGGAATCTTGGGGGACTTTGTGTTTCTCCCTTGGATGTGGATCACTGAGGTCAAAGCAGATGAGTGGGAGATGTTAGGGACAGACTCTACTGTTGACCTTAGAGGCATAGGCTGTGGCGTTTTGTATTGTCTTTGCTTTCCTATTGGCTAATTGGGACATGTAGCTGCAACAGGTTTATTGGCTGATTCTTCTGGATATCATAAAAATAAAACTAACCAACTAACTAAAAAGCCAACCAACCAAGCAAGCAACCAATCAGCCAACCAAAACCAACCTAAATGGCTGTTAACATTTCACAAGGAAGCACTTTAAATAAACTGTACCAAGAAAAAGCTGAAATGAAGGGCAAGGTGTTTATATAAAAATGATTTCTGACTTCAGTTTTATTTCATTGGGAGTATTAGGTAACTATTCCTGGAACTCAACTCATTTGATACCCATTTTGAAATAAAAAGCAACCCACGTGCCCACTAGCATCTTTTTTTATCCATAGAGAGTCTTTGAAGGAGTATCTATTGTTATATACTGTATGCAGTTAGAACTCAATAATAGCTTGTTTTAAGGTGAAGTATCTGCAAGAATATGGTTAAGGAATCTGCTAAGTATTAAGTACCACAAAAAATAAAAAATTTAAAATAAAAAAATTGTGCCTTTAACACTGAACTCTTCAAATGTTGACTTAGAATGTTTTCTGAAGAGCAGATGTGAAGACTCACTGTTCTCATGGACTTCTTGGGCATTTTTTATTATCTAGTCAATTACAAGTTTATAAGTTCATAAACTTTGAAAAGTATAATGTGGAATGGAAAAGGACTCCCTTTACACAGGTGCAGAATGGGCCAGTGAAGATGTCTTTATTTTTATTCTCTTACCTTCTGTGGTCTTAATGGATTAACAATCTTCAAGAGCCCCTAAACTGATCAACAGAACTTTCCTCTCACATGGAAATAAGCCACTAACTTGGAACATTATTTGTGAATCTCAGCATTTCAAAGATTGAAGCCTTAGTCCTTGAGTCAGTAAACCTAGGCTGATGGGAGGTAGTGGGGAGAAGGAAAAACCAGGGCTCTTCACTGTACAGGAACTAAATATTAACGAGCCAGGAGAAAGGCTTCATGCAGGGAAGAAATAGAAGTTCAATGTTTCTTCACCTCCACACCACAAGTTCCAGCTCTGGACACTTTGGTTTACGTAAATGAATAATGTGTTGATCTAGAAACTGGCCTCTGGGAATTTCAGACTCAACTTTATAACACTTTGTTTTACTGATTACATTATTGCTGTGCAACAGGAAATCATGGGAACACAGTAATGCTTCCCTGATGGGTAAAGGACAAGCATGTGAAGTAAGAGCTTCCCATATGCATCACTTGGGAATAACTAACAACACTCAAACAATTGTCCATCTTTTTCCTCTCTTAAGAGAAGCACTGGGATAAAGTACGTCCATCATCTTGTGGGTAAATATCCAGTTATCTTTTTAAGAACATCGAGATGGTTATCACCTCTCTGTAGACTATAAAACTCGTTGCATCAAAAGAAATGCACATCTTCATTTATGGCATGAACATTGCTCTGTCTGAACTGGCTAAGGAGCTGGTTCCCAGCCCATGTGTATTGTGCTGCTGGATTCACACCTTTAGAAAAATGTGAAATGACCCACTTAGTTCAGACATGAGAAAAAATACGTCAAACGTATTATTCAAATATATACACTAAAGCAGTCTTTGGCAGTGTACTAGAATGTGAGGAAATTGAGAACAAATGAGAGAGAAATGCTTCCAGTGGCTTAGGAAGAAAGCATTAGAAAAAATGTATTCTTGCATGATCATTCAGTTATTTTGACCCCTGTGGAGAGGTGAACAGAGAGTGGAGAAGGTACATATATATGTTGCTGAGGACAACGGATGGCAAATTGACACTGCAGAAGTCAGCATGTCACTGAGGTGGACAGGGATGGAAATGTGCTGACTAGCCATTAAGGATGAATAATCATGAACTCAGGGATGCTGGCTCTGTGTCTCTACCTGCTGCTGCCTCTGGCTGGCAGCAGCTCACCAGCTGCTGTATCTGCTCTGGCCCAGCTTGGTCAGCATAGCACCCTGCTGCACACACAGTGCTTCTGTCAGAACCTCTGGCTACAGACACCTCTCCTGACACTAGTGGGCAGAGGAACACCAGCTGCTTTATAAGGGCCTTTCCTCCCTTCTCCCTTTAATCTCATTGACTTTGAATGTGAAAAATGGGCAACCTACTTATGCAGGCATATTGTTCCTTTTCTTTCTTTCCTTTTCCTTTATTATTTCACTCCTGTCTTTCTATCCTTGCCTGCCTTCTCCTCTCTTTCTTCTTTTATTGTTTAGGCCCGTGAAAATGGGCCCACTATAAAGTCCCATCTCCAAGACTCAAGCTATGCAGGTTGTGATGATATGCTTTCTGAACCTAACTGATGGAGTTTGGGTGGTCAGGTAGCCACACTGTTTGTATCACAAAAGACATACACCCTTTCCCCTTGAAGTTCATAACTGGGCTGTGCGTCTAAGAAACAGAGTTGTTAGCTAATGTTCTACAATGGCAATAACTCCCCACTTCAAAACCTAGTGATATTTCACTTGATCTTCAGAGGGTGCACAGTATCTTAACTTTGTCATACAGCAGGGAAACAATCGTTAACCAAGGTGAAGGCATATGCTGCGTATACATGCTGCATACAAAACTGGTACTTGTGCATGCCTGACTGTGTAGAGGGCAGTATGGGACCACTGAGGAGACGGCCACCATCGTTTACAGCACCGTGTACTTCATAGTTTCGGATGACTGTCCCCAAATCATGAAGGACATTATAATAGGAAACATTTGACCCATTCCCTGATTCTCAGTTTAGAACTAGAAATCCTCTAAAATTCTTCATGCTTCGTAATTTTACCATGTTAAATTCTTTTAGGGATGGGTGTGATGGGTAGTTCTCTTTCATTAGATCTTACAAGTGTCTCCACAGTCTACAGAGCCCTTACTCTGCCTCTCTGTGTGAACATTCTCTTCTCAACTTCTTCTTCCTCAGCTTTAAGGCAATGTTTTATTTGTTACTGGAACTGCGTGACTATTGTGCTTTTCCCATTCTCTATCAGATGAGAAAAAAATATATCTTAGTGTGGTACCTAATTGTTCATTTTCTAAATAATCTTGTTGTTGCATTTTCTATTTTGTGGTCCCCTTAAAATCCTTTCTGTTAGGTGCATGATATTCTACTTGAGTGGGTTCTTTCAGGTTCGTCAGAATCTCAGATTTAGCATTGCATCTGGGAGTCCTTAGGTCTGGAAGAAATGGGTAAATGCATCTCCTAACTTATAGTTCCCCAAAGGTCTGTGGAGTGTTGTTACCAGTTGGAGTGAAGAATATTGATGTTTAGTCTTTAGAGATATGTAAGCAGGATGTGAGTCTTCAGCCTCATGTTGATGTAGCATTTGTATAGCTCTCCCCCATGAAACTACCACAGACCGAAGCCAGAGTATGAAAAATGAGAAACTTAAGGACATGTCTGGGGAAGTTTATGGTTGTTGTTTTACAAAAGTAGTCTTAGATATTCAGCAACTTCCAAAAAACTTTAATACTACTCTTCAAGAGAACTCTCACTTAAATTGATTTTTCTTCAAAGAATCCCTTTTTCCCTTGAAGGCTCATCTAAATTGAATACAACGAGATGAAGACATCTTTCCTAACCATAGTAATTTTTTTCTAAATGAACACATATAGAGTAAAAAATAAAATGTTTAGCAGTTTGCTATTTTAAAATAATAATAAAACCTTTAAAGCATTTTCTATTTAATCTAAGTGAATTTTGTGGCTCAGAAAATCCCAACCATTTTCCTTTACTTATTCTGATAAATAAAGCCTTTGTGTTCCACATATTATCATCTTTCCATGACCCCATTCAGCATTCTCTGTCTCTCAGGGACCTTTGAATTTGGAATTATAGCTATCTGACCAACAAGGCTGTGGAGTTCCAGACATGACTGGACATGCTATCATTGAGCAAGACTCCAAGGTGGGGTCTCCTACCATTCATGCTTTTGAAAAGGACTGATTCCTTCTCCACCATATGTCAGCGTTTTCTCTGACCTTCAGAATGCTCCTTTTCCCACAGTTCTACCTCTGCTACAAAGGATCAAAAATGTAATCCTTCCTGCCACAGGAAAACCACCCTACAGACCCCATTTCTTCTTCAAATTTTATATTATGCTTTAAACATTTAGTTTACCTTTCCTCTTGTGTTAGAAAAAACACTTTCTTTTTCCAGCCTCTACCTTTCCCAGGATGTCACCTGCTCTTACTGGACATTGTCACCTGCTCTTACTGGACATTGCTTTACCAATAACTACTTGCTGCCGTATTGTAAGAGTCATCTACTTCCTGACCCCTAATTTACCCCAGTTTCATAAAGAGGTCACCACAAGTAAATATATTTTCTTTGATTTTTCTTGAAGAACAACCAACTAGGACAGAAAAATGAAACTATGTAACAGATGAAAAAACTAGGAAGTTATTCAAAGTAAGAGAGTACAGAGAACAGTTCTTCTATTTGTAAATATTGCTATCCATGGAGACCGGCAGCCTCCACTCTGGGTTCAGTGGGCATATCCTCAGTTTTGTGTAGCTTTACCTTTAAGGAATGCAGGGTAGATTTCAAGTCAATATGAGGAAACTCTATGACTTGCATGGTGTCAGGATCTGTTTTGACATACTTACTGAAAAGGACTAAGCTGGCATTGGTGACGCCGAGCTTGTTGGCAGCCACGCAGGTATAGTTTCCATAGTGTTCCTCAGTGACGTTGGTCACTGTCAGGGAGGACTGGCCCTCAGTGCTCTTAATCTCAAGGCCATTTGCACTGTTTATCCTAAGAGTAAAAAATAGAGTTAAAGTGAGACAGATGAAGGGCAGGGATTTTGTGGTTTCTTCCTCATCTTGTGCTGCAGTTTTTAAAGAGAGGAGAGGAAATGGAGTCTTATCTTTCCTCACTTACTCATTATAATCATGCAGCTTCTATTATTAGAACTGATCAATGTCCATCCACAAAGAAGACACAGCAATGGATGAGTCCCATTAAAACTAAGTTTCTACTACATTCAAGGAAGATATGTAGGTGGAAGTTATTAGTTGAACCACATTCCTTACTATTTAAATTCATTTTGAGCGCTTTTCGGTTCAGCTTAAGGGCTACAATTTCTAAGTGATGCAATAAAGAAGATGTTGAAAAGGAAAAAAATGTACAATATTACAGAGGAGTGAGGTCTTGCTACTAGGCTCTGGGACACTTTGAGATCATGATTTGGAACTTAGGTTATAAAGGGTTTGGCATGTACCTGGTGTCATCCCGGTACCATTCAAAGTCAGGTGCAGGCACTGCTGAGGCCTCACATTTGAGGGAAGCTTGTCGTCCTGTGGTGGCTTCGTTGCTCTTAGACTCCGTGATAGTGGGAGGATCTGTAGCAGGAGCAGACAGAGATGGTTACTATGTGAGAGCAAAGGATGCTTTGAGAACAAAGGATGAGTACACAGGTTTACATGAAAGGGGGAACCTCTAGAACTGGTACCCAAGGCAGAGTTAGGAAAAGCATCAGGTTGGAGAGATCCAGGAAAGCTATTTATGTGGAAGCATCATTGACATGCCTCATTATCAGTAGATAGAACTGGTCATCAGCAAGCTAAAGTAAAGTGAAAAATGATTGATAGACTGTACATTTGGCTAATATAATGCTTAATGGCATTTTATGTCTATGAAATCCAAGCTTTCTTTTTCTCTCCTTCTCAATCACCTCGTTGTGGTTTATAATATTTGCATTTTTTTCAGGAAGTCATGAGACCAAATAGTAGTTTTTTAAAATTTAATTTAAATTACATGTATATATGCATGTCTCTGAGTGGGTGCATTGTATAGGTTAAGGGTTGGAGCCCATGGAGTTCACAGAGGGTACTGGATGTCCTGGAGCTTCTCATTGATCTTTCACTCACAATGGCAGGTAGATATCTCCATCTCTTTCTGCCTGTTTGCCTGTTTATCTATCTATCTATCTATCTATCTATCTATCTATCTATCTATCTATCTATCATCTATCTATCTATCTATCATCTATCTATCTATCTATCATCTATCTCTCTCATCTATTTATTATCTATTTATCTATCTATCATATATCTATCTATCTATCATCTGTCTATCTATTTATTATCTATTTATCTATCATCTATCTATCTATTATCTATCTATCTATCATCTATCTATCTATCTATCATCTATCTATCTATCTATCTATCATCTATCTATCTATCTATCTATCTATCATCTATCTATCTATCTATCTATCATCTGTCTGTTGTCTGTCTTAGAAAGCCTTTGAGTGGTCCTTATAAAACTATAGTTGACAAGATGAAGTAAAAACCTCATCTGATAGTCCATCTTTGCCATAATTCTTTACATATTTTACTAAAGTGAAGTAAGAAATAATGGGAGACAATCTTCTGGGCCCAATGATGTTTTTACCCATGTAATGTTTGAGAAAAAAAGACTTTTCCAGGTCAAGGGAGTTGGCTCAGTCAGGAAACCTGAGTTTGATTCCAGTGCCCATCTAAAAGTCATCCCAGGAACCTATAATCCTAGGGCTGGGGAGGTGGAGACAGGAGGATTCGCTGGGGACTTCTGATCAGGCAATTTAGCCTAACTGATGAGTTAAAGAAATTGGATGGCAGTCCTGAAGGTTATACATGAAGACTCCATGTACATGTTCACCAGCACCATGCCATACCACAGCACACAGATAAGAGAGGGACACAGAAACAGAAAGAGAACTTTTTCATCTAAGGGATATTTTCCAGGGAATGAAAACTTAGTTGTGTGTATGGAAAAAATAGGCCCAAGCACCCATTAGGTTATTCAGATTTTGTGGAGGAAAACTTAACTAATAAAACAAAAATTACCATACACAATTCACTTAAATATCTGGACTACCCTATTTCTGCTTGTTTTTTACTTTGTTTTCCTATAGCTTTGGAAATTAGTTTTAAAGTTTTCTGTCTATAGAATGTTTGGTCCTGAGTTAGAATTGTGTTGAAAAATGTCAGGCCAGACTGCAGTTTCAGTTTATTTCCATCTCATTTTACTGTCAATATAGATTTGTTTTTTGGTCATTTTCAGAGAGAAAAGAGTAAGAAGACAATTTTTAGATAATGCGGTCAAACCATATGCAAACATTAGTTCAGGGTATTGATATTGGTATTCTTTTTTAGCTTTAGACTTAGCTGCTCATTTTCTTAAAGACACAAAATGAGAAGATGCTATACTGAAAAGCTAAACAGAAAAAAAAAAAAAAACAAAAAAACAACAAAACCCTGAACTGAAAGAAGGGGCCCTGGGACATAGTTTTGGTGTAGTTTATGGGAATTTCACTTGAAAAGTACTTAGCAATTCTCCCAGCCAAATTCTTAAAACTTAACTGTCAATATTATTATAGCACATGCATCTTTATACTCTTAACCATTCTTCCATCTAAATTTCTAGCTTTCTGGATAATTCATTTATCTACTCCATAGGTTAGGAGGTAGATTTAGTGGTCACACTTAGGAAACCTGAAAAATGAGCTTTGAGCCTAGATTTAGAACCATCCACATGAGTTTAAGTTCTTCCCCCCTTCCTTATCTTTTCAAGGAAGAAGACAGCTTAAAATGATCAGTAAGGTTTCAATGAAAATCTTTTTATCTGTGTCTGGCTACCTAGGTCATGAAAGCCCATCAGTTCAAAGGATAATGCATGAATTGGATATATTTGTGCTGATGGTAGAATTATTGGTAGAGGGGAGAAGCATAAAATAAAGAAGGTTATAAGCTTAGATTTAAATTTGATATATGTGAGTTTAATGTGAGGCTTGGCCCCTCCTTGTTCTCTCTTATTAGAGACTTTAGTACTTTGCCCAGAGTCACAGTGCTTCAATTCCAGCATCAATAAAGTTCTGGAGCAGCAGGGAGGCCTATTTGGAAACTGATGAAGGAATTTAGGAAAACCTGCACCAGGGTTATAGTAAAAAAGATGGGGAGTACAGATTTGAAATATACAGAGCTTTAGAAATGATAACTTAGCAATGAACTAGATGTAAAGGGGAAGGGAGGAAGGCTAAAGGGATAACATTTGGGATTTTTTTTTCTGGCCATCAAGAGATGCTATTCACCAAAATAATGTATAAAAAGGCATAATATGGCTCAGTGAGTTGAATTTGATGAAAATGTATGAGAACCTGAGTTCAGATCATCAGCACTCATGTAAAAAGTTAAACATGTAAGTGCATGTTTGCAATGCCAAGGTTGGTCAAGTTCTGATACATTCCTGGCCAAGCATCTCAGCCAAATTGGTGGACTCCATGTTCAGTGAGAAATCCTGTCTTAAAACAAAGACAAAACCAAAACCAAACAAACCACTAAGGTACAGAACAACAGAGGAAGACACCTAAAGTTAATTTCTATCCTTCAAACATATGCACACACATGCATCTCGTCTCACACACACACACACACACACACACACACACACACACACACACACACACACACACACACACCACATCAGTAAATAAGGTAGAGATGACCAACAGTGTGATAACTTAGTCCATTTAATTTTGTATCCTCACTTATTTTTATCTTTATCCTGCTCCTCGGACACCTGTGCTGTTAGTTTGTAGCTCAGTGGTCCACAGATTATGGTAGAAAAGACAATGTTACTTCCAATTCTATAGTTTTTTTATTATTTAATATCGAAAATGAATCTCAAGACATGTTTGCTTCTGGAGTTACATGCATATAATTGACAAAGTCTTAGTGGGGATTGATGTTTCATTGCTCTGCCATTTGCCTAGTCAAGAAAAACACCCTTATATTTTACCACAATCACTTCCATCACCACCATCACCATGACCACTGTCAATACCACAACCACCACCACCAACACCAGCAGCAGCAGCTTGACAGGGTATTGCTGTAGTATATTCTTTCAAAGTCCTGACAGTATCAGGATCACAAGTCCCAGATGTATAATTTTGCAAAACATTCCTTGGTCTGCTTAATTTTTTATTATTTAATATACCTATTACTTGGTTTCTATTATTATAAAAATTTGGGAACACATTGAGTTTGTCTCATCTCTTTTCTTTGTCCTGTTTGCTTGTTTTTTTGTCTGTCTTTTTTTTGGAGATAGTGTTAACTATGTTGTTCCAAGTTCCTTAGATTTCAGATCCTTCTGTTTTAGAAGAATAGTTCTTTGAACTTTTGGAATTTAGCTAGATGTAGAGCCTCTCCTTTCTGTTCTCATAAAGGCAGACATCTCAGCCCAGGGTGCCTGGGGGGTGTGTGGCTAGGTGAATATGCTCAGGTACTACTTGGTACCACTTCTATTTTGACCTCTACCATGGAAGCAATTAACCTTTCCAACTTATCCTTATTTCTGAATTTGTTTGGAATGTGAGCAGAAAACAAGGTAATGGTTTATTAAGCTGACAGAGGCCCTAGCATGATGAAAGCTATCTACAAACTTGGAGTAAGTGTACTGAATTCAGAAAAAAGGATGACTTTAGTCAATCACCAAGTCCAACTACTTTTTTTTGTGTCTTTTAACCTGGCAAGTCCCTTCTAGCAAAGTCAATTCACAGCCACTAATAAGGGGCACAAAAGCTTGTTGCTCCTCTTACTTCTCAAATAACATCTTGGTCCAGACCTTCTTCCATGGTTTTTGTGAGTGGACATTTCAAAGTTCATTTGGAATGAATTCTGTGTAGCTAAGGCTAAAAAAGATTGTTATGAATTATACTGTAGCAAGCCTTGTAGAGTTAAAATAATACATGTGCCTGTTCAAAATATGATTATAATAAAAATGTGTTTTCTAAAAATGCTGCACAGATAGATTCGTTGTCATTCTTTACATGATGTTGGAAGAGCTTATGTACAATTGTCAAATGATTCCTCCAGTTTTATTTTTAACTATAAAATTCCAGGTCCTGAAAATATTAGTCAGGACTTTCTTATTCTTATATCTCAACAAAATTCTTTCATCAAAACAGTGATAATAAGGATAAGAGTGGTTTAGGCAAAAGCGCTCATGCATTTAATCTTCCTAATATTGGGAAAGATGGCAAAAACAATAAAATTTGAATAAGGGGTGTGATTTACAACACTATAGACACCCATTAGCACTGTTTCAGATGTCAGACATCCTTATTTGTCCAAATGACAGCCCTACGAGTTATGCATTGGTCGTGTTATTTGGAGAACAAGAAAGGAAATTTGCAGAGGGTTAGTAGCTTGTTCAAATACATCTGAACAGTGTTTGCTGAAGTAAAGATTTAGATCCGTGTTGATCATGTTCTGACCCTCTCTGAAATGCTTCGTTTGTCTGAATAAGTTCTTTCATTTTATTTTTAAGATTTATTTATTTTATGTGTATGAAGTTCCTGCTCACATATACATCTGTGCACCGTTTGCACAGAGCCCAGTGCCCTTAGAGGTCAGGGAGGTCAGAAGAAGGCATCAGCCCCAGGAACTGGAGTTGCAATGGCCGTAAGCCTCAACGGCTACGTGAATACTGGGAACCAAACCCAGTTTCTGTATAAGAACGATAAGTGTCCTTAACCACTGAGCCATCTCTCCAGCTCCAGGAATCGACTCATAATAAGGAAATAAAACATTATTTAAGGAATCTTGAAAGGTAAACGTTGCAGACTTCTGCAAATGTTTACAGAGCGCTGGAAAAAAATGGCAGACCATATAGTGACGTAGTTGGTATATTTCTAAATTGGGAACCTGAAGGTTCAGCCCTGACTTTCTCTTGTGCCTATACTGTTGCCATACACAACATCTCTCTTTTCAGCCTCTTGCCTAGGAATACAGACAATAACATCTACCCATATCATACATGGGTGTAAAGCAAATATTGTATTAAGTCACATGTAATGAACTCTTGCAGCATGAAGTAGGTACATCAATTGCTTGTTACCACTATTGCTTTCTTCGGGATGGGTGGAGAAAAATTTGAGTTAGACCCAGGAGTCTAAAGTCTGCCATTCATAAGTGCTTTGGGTCAGAGAATGCTTACATCCTGTGTATATATGAGATGGGGTGTGGAGGGTATATGAAACTAGAGACATAGTTGGAGTTACGCTGGTAGTGGGAGATCTGCAAATCTGGAAGGATGTGGGTGAAGAAAATAGTTATGAACAACTCTATTCTATGAAATTCTCAATATCTAAGTGACAATGTTACTTGAAAAATATGAGACCAGCACAGAGACTAGATAGGTGTTGCCATGAATAACTTGTGGTCTCACTTTACACTGAAAAGTTATTCTTCTAAATTTGCTTATCAGGTAACCTCTGAATCAAAGTACTGAAGAGTATAGTTAAATTACACACTTAGGTCCTGGAAAGCTTTCCTAGAGGTTACACATGCCTGTTCCTGTACTCAAGAATCTGCCAGCTCTCTATAGTCACCTGACAGCTTACAACTGTTAGTAATTCCAGACCCAGGGGATTCCATGCCTTCTCTTGGCCATTGTAGGTATCCCCACTCAAGTGTATACTCAACAGGTGGTGCATGTCGTTCAGTTACTTCTGCTTTTTCTAAACTAATGCACATGTAAGAGCTTTGTGAATGTCCATGCCACCAGTCTCCCACCATTTGTCTAGGGTGAGCCATCTAGTTCTAGATGCAGAGTTGGGTGAATGGGAAATAAGGAGAGGAAAGAGAAATTGCAAAGGTTGTCAATGTGAGGCTGAAAGAGAGAGAGAGAGAGAGAGAGAGAGAGAGAGAGAGAGAGAGAGAGAGAGAGAGAGAGAGAGACAGAGACAGAGAGAGACAGACAGAGAGAGACAGAGACAGAGACAGAGAGACAGAGAGACAGAGAGACAGAGGCAGAGAACAAACCATGAGTAGGCAAAAGGTAAGGCAGTAGCCAGTTGTGCAGATAGAAGACTGAGATCTAGGAACTGTGTTTAGGAATTTCCTCAATACTAGAAGTCCATTCTAGGAAGAGGAGTCTGAATAAAAGCAATAGCATGCACCTGTTGAACACTTGCTCTGTGGTAGATGCTATCCTAGAGACTCATTCATACATACTGGAGGGTGCAGTTGAGAGTGCAAAGCCAGGATGGTGTATTTCTGTGGATGATATAATCTGTCCCTCCATAAGACCCAGAAAGTCAAACGTCTTCTACATTGTATCAATCTCACCAAATTTATCTAATGTCAAAGATTTGGAGGCAATGATCTAGCTTTCTATAGGTTCCAGGACCCCCTGCCACTTAGGAAATAGACTTTGCATGTAAAATGTGCAAGAATATAGACCTAACCTCAGAGGCAGGCTATTTAAGAGAAATAAAGAGAGGCTACAGAATCTGCTGTGAGCTCAGTGGGTAAAACTGTTATGTCTCCCTTCCTTAGTGTGCTAGCCTCTGTGTGTCCTGTAACAAACATCTGTTTGCAAACAAGTGAATGAATCAATGTGCGGCGGTGGGAAAGTTAAAAGTGCTGAGATTGCTTCCTTTAGTGGTATCCAGGGTATGTTCAGTGTGATAATCTCTCTCATTAGTAGTTTTCTTAGCCATCCTGTTTGCCTGACCTAATCCTGAAGCCTCTCTTTGAAATGGAAGAGAACTCAAGTTAAACAGCAGGAAGAAGTTTCAGAGAAAGTGATGAAAGAGATTCTGGCTATCTTCCTATAGGTGAGAAATTGCTTCTTTAATTCAGTCCTGGAGACCACATCTCTTTACCCAGTGCAACTATGTCTGGGTAACATGGTTTATATGAACAGAATTTCTGGTGTAAGAGCTGGTTTTATATACATGTACTTTATAAAGTTTGGATTTTTTAAAAAAAGTGATTCGAGAAGAATTTGAAATTAGATTGTTTTTCCTGATTCGTAGCCGGCATCATTTATTTATAGAGTTTGGGAAAGTATTAAAATGGAGTTTTATTTTGAGTTTTCTGTCATTACCTTCAGTTAACATTTACTGACTATTTCTGTAGGGCTGAGCACATTCTTGCTCCTCTTGGTTAGTGCACATTGGGTGTCTAATTGAATTCTCCCAAGATAATGTTTGAGAATTGGAGGGCTCTGTCCATATCCAGTGATTCACTCATTACTGGAAAAAGCTCATATTTTTACAAAAGTTTTCTTGAAAATTATTAGAATTTTTCCTGCTCTAAATTATACTTTGGGGACAGTGGAGAGGGAGCAATGTCAGACTAATTGCTTCAATAATAACAGGACCCGGGTGACTAGCTTTGATCTTGGAAACCATCTCCCATCCAGACCACTTTGATGTTTCATACAATGGAAGCATAAATATTTTCTATTTACTACAGGATTGGACTTTCAGAAACCCAATTAAGTTGAAGGTCAATTAAGAGAAAATGAAATCTTGACTCTAAAAGTCAGAGAAGAGGTGTCGGATGATAGCATGGCTGTGTGTGCATAAAAGAAGTTAACTAACCTAATTACAAACTTATATAAACACCCAGAGAAATTGCCTTTCATGTGAAAAAAGGACCTAAAGCATTTTATAACATTGAGATCATTAATGCATCTTTGAAACACACCCAGTACTGCAAAAGAATAGTAATACTGGCATTTCAAAACTCTATTACTAAAAAAATTGGAGACAGCCAGGGATAAAAGCACTTCACAGCTCATCAAATGCAACCCCTTGCTCTTAAAAATGAGATCATAAATGTGGAGTTCAGTGCTGTGTCTATTGGTTTCCCCAAGGTACACAGTGAAGCCTTCACTGCCCATTTCAGAAAGCTATAAGGCTGGCTGGAGGTGGGCACTGGGGACCAGGGCATTCCAGCAGAGGCTAAGCCACCTTAAGCAAGCTCAGTTCCAAAATTCTAAAGCAAGAATATTGATGCTTATCTCATTGGATTATGATGATACTAATACCATGCTTAAATCCTTAATAGGAAGTTATGTAGAGCATTCTGAATAATTGAAACTTCTCCTTTTCCTCTTTTTCCTTGGGAAGTTTGGGCTTTAGAGTCAAATAGACCTGAGGTCGAACACCTTTTTCTTACATTTGCTTTTTGTGTTGCTTCGGATAGGCAATTTTCTAAACTCAGGCTTCAGTTTCTACAACTTTAAATTGGACTTGATTCTATTTTCATTGTCAGGGTTGTTAGAAGACTAGAGAGCACATATACTGACTCTGGCATATAGGTGACAGCAAGAAAGATGTAGGAAGACAAAATGTACCACATCATGGCCTAAAATACACATTCAGATGTGGGCTAATCATGTGTGATTGTGTGTATGTGTGTGTGTGTTGTGTGCATTAATGGGGATATGTGTGTATGAGTGTGGTAATAAACACACACATACACAGGCAGAGGGAAGAGAGAGGGGGTTGTCGGAAAGTCTTTTTGTCCTTTCATGTCATTAGCCACAAATATGTAGTGAAGAATCTTGAATTTGAATGCTATAGAAAGTCACTCCTAATTGAGTAGGATAAACAAATTTTCTATTCCTTTGCTGGGTGACACATATCCTATAGGTCCTCCCTCCTCCCACTTTGAACTACATCTAAGGAGCCTTTCATCTGACAAGTTCAAAGTGTGCTTACTTACCTATGCATCTTAGAGAAAGCTTCACTCCTAATGCCCAGGCTTTAGGAGACATAGATAACTAAAATTAACTTATCAGACATTCCCCTCTAGCCATCAGGGACAGCCTGTGTCTGACCAAATGGGCTTGAATTTGGTCCCAAGGCCAATTAGTTAAATAGCAGCGGATAAAATATAATCTTCGGGCTATTCTCTTCTGTCAAACAATGCATTGAGATAAAAATTCCAGCTAAAGGAGATACGGATTGTTGCTTTTCCCAAAGTAATATGACCTTGGTGTCCACAGCCTCTAAAACAGTGACTGCCAGAAACTCAAGTGGCATCTCACCGTGTTTTCTTAATTCCACAGTCTGAGGAAAAAACAGGGGCTATTGTGAAATGTATTACTGGTTATATTTAGAATCAGAAGAGTTGATTTATCAAATTCAAAGGCCAAGTCTCGCCCTTGGAAGTGTCCAATGTATAAATGTGCATCCCTGACCAGAAGAACATCTGCTTGAAATGCTATGAGCCTTTGCTGATGGAGTCTGTAGAGCTCCCTGGGAGTGGAGTTGTGCCCTGGGCACGGAACACCTGCGGCTCCGGTACTCACAATTCACAGTGACCTTGACTTGTTTGACATCCGCCGAAGAGACCTCGTTGGCAGCCTTGCACTCATATTTGCCTGACTGTTCCCTGGTGATGCCTAGGATCTCCAGATATTCTTCTTCTCCTTCAAATTCTCTTCCTGAAAAAAATTAAATGAAACAGACAATTGCTGATTATTTTTATGTCTAAAATATGCAGCAGATTTCTTCTCCCCCCCTTTAAAGGCAATAAATCAACATGACTTTTCATGAATTTGACAACGTGCTTTGAGGTCAGAATCTGCAGATGCAGATGCCAAGATGACGTTCTTCTGAATGTGATTAAGTGGGAAATGTTTTGAGAAAAAGCTGGCAGAGGAGTGGGGAGATGGTAGCTGCAAGAGAGAGAAGCCAACAATGTTATGATGCCAGGGTAAATCTTCAGAAGCAATGCTGACTTAGTCCTTTGGGGACTGGGGGGACCGCACAGGTCCCATTTCATCACTGTCCTGATGACAAGAAGAGAAGAGGCTAGAGTGCTTAAGCATTTATATCTGTCAGTCATTAGTCAAATATTTGGAACAAGCAGGGGCAGGAGTTGGCATGAAGCGCCAGGGATCTGCATGATGCATTGGTAATCATCTTTACTAGTTACCCTCCTACACTAACAGAGCTGGTAGAGAGGCTGGACTGCTTGCAAGAAATGCCACTCTTTGGATTACGTAGATCTTGTTTGTCACAAAAAAATGTGCTGGGACTAGTAAAGAGGGCTTCCGGGTCTTCTATTGACCTCAAGTTCAGTTAACAATACATCATGAAGCTCAGAACCACCTGAGACTCAAGTCTAAGGCACTCAATGCTCTCATCTGCCTTCTATAGTCACTTACAAGAATGTGTCACATAGTACATGCACACACACACACACACATACGTACATATATCCACACACATAAGAAAAAGTAGATCTACATATTTAAAAATAAACCCTGTGCTAATTACCTTGTGCTAATAAATTCTTGTGCTGATTAGCATTCAGGCTTTTAAGCTGCGGATAGATGAATGTGAACGTCAGCCTAATGGTGTCTTTAATTTAGACACCAAATCTAGGCATAAAAAGCTACATCCATGTTAACAGTTGGAGTTAGTGACAGGAAGGCTCCATTTTGGAATAATCTACAAACTTCAAAGTTTTGTTTCCATAAGAAAAAACTAGACAGGAAATTTTTTACACTCTTACAAGGAACCTAACTGATTAATCGAACTTTATTTATTTATTTTTCTAATTAGATTGAGAAGGAAAAAAGTGGTAGGGGACATTAAAGGGAGAAAGATGCTGGACAAGGAGGTTGGGAATGAGCTAAAACATAGAATGGTCCATGGATTTTAACTTTAGTGACATTCTATGCCCCTCAAATGAGCAAATTCACAATTCCATTGCCCATTGGGTTAGCACAGAGCTGCTGGTAAGGATGTTCACAGTCATGCTCCGTCTTGTTCCTTGTCAGACTACACTAAACTGGACCAATTAATGGCTTTGCTCAAATGCCACAAGCTGTTCCTTTCCTAAAAATCCCCAAATGGCTAAATCAACATAACATCCAGCCAGCATGGACAGGAATTCATTGTCTTGATATGTCAACCAAGCCGGATAACTAGACTCCCAGAGGAACACAGGACCTCTTTGATAATGATTTATCACACAACTGTTAGGAATTCAGAAGTTTCTAATCTCTGCGAACAGACAAGATGCCTGGCTTTGAGAAAATAAGGAACAGGCAATAATAATATACACTTACTTGCTTTGTATTTTGTGTATTCTGGATAGCACATGTTTGTACTGAAATTGCTGCATGCTAGGATACTTCTCAGAATGTTATTTCCAAAGGGGTTATTTTCCACCTGAGCTTTCCTTTCCCCATCTTCAAGCATGTAGACAGGCAAAATCTTATGCTCCCATTGTAGGATGCAAAATATGTAGAAAATGTAAAAGGTCACTTTTTCTGGGTTTAAGTGTAATGATAGATTATAGCAAGAGGTGCTAAAGACAGCTATGAGAGTTTTAAGATTTCTCCAACTGTCCTATTCCATAACTGCAAAACTTATCTTTATGTGAGTAAAGAATTTTCAGTAAGAGAAAGAATGGGTGCAAATTTGAGAATGGTTGAAACATGGCATTCTTTTCAATTCCAACAACATATCTAGAAATGTAAAATAAAACACATTCTATTTTCTTAAGGAAATAAGCTTGTTATGAGAGAAAGAAAGATATTTTCCTCAGGATTTCCTCAGGCTTTACTAGTTTTGGAATACAACTATAAATAAAGCTATGTTTATTGGATTTAGGGTTTGGAATTCCAATATACCAAATGCACATGTTAAATAATCTCACCCTACACTCCTTACCTCTCCCCACCAGAAGTAGCAAATAAAGCAGGTCTCCATTAGATAAACTTTCAGTCTCATGTTTGTAGGAAGAACTTCCCAATACACCTTTGAAAGGAGGAGGATTTTTCTTTTACAATAACACAGAGAGGGAGGCAAATATCCTTTCTCCTTTTCCCATGATAGCCTTCTCTACTCAAGTGCTACCTCTATTTCCAGAATTCAACACCCAAATAAAGTCCCATGAGGATGGAGAAGTTCTTGTAGGATAAAGCACACAAGTTTCCTCCATTCACTAAGCCTGATAATCAGTTACACCACTGGATAAGTCCTCTGCATACACCTTGTTATTCTTCCTTTCTTTTATTCTGGATCCTCTAGTTAAAACTCAGGCTTTTCTGACATTCTTGCTATTAAATTTTGCCTAAGCCCACAAGAGGGTTACCTGGAAGGTAGTATTTCTACTACTTCATCAAGAATCTCTCGTTAGTTTAGAATAATAGCTTAGGAGCATGAGGTCTTCTGTTGCAAGCAATCCAATGTTCCAGACTGTAAGTAAGCCTCCTGGGTTGTTTCATACCCAGCAGCCTCCATGATCTTACATGAGGTTTGCCATTGATTAGGAAGTTGGTAAATGTTTACTCTGGTAGCTTGATACATATTTAACATCTGGCTCTTCCACAATTTGAATGCTGAAGCTTAATCTACAATGTAATGCAAGCTGGAAGTCTAAAGCCTTGGCACTATGGTAAGAGCAGGAGAATGGGCCCCTCGTAAGGACACAAGAGAAACAGGCTTTCTATGAACCAGGAAAAGGGCTTCACCAGACAGTATGCATGCAGACGCTTTGATCTTGGATTTCCACCCCCCCCCAGAACTGTATTACATAAGTTCCTGTTGTGTGTAAGCCACTTATAGTTTTTCATTATAGCAGACCTGATGGGCTGGGACACAGCCGAACAGAATTAGGCAACACAAGCAGGTATTAGAGGCTGTCACAACACCTCATACAGCTTAAGAGAATGGAGCCACACGTGGAAGCCATCATAAAAATCAATTCTTTTTTAATGGTCCTAATAGGGTACTGTGTGCTGGGGGAGCTAGTGTGCGGAATATGCCGCTGCAAAATCTGGACGGCGCATTGCTTGATATGTCCTATGGATGTCAGTGTTGTGTGGAATCATTGCTTCAGCCATGAGCTGAGTGGCAGAAGAAACAGACTTGACACTTGACACGATGGTTTTCCTTTTAGTCTCAGCAGCTGCGATTGTTTATTGTTTGTATTTATTTATTTTTGGAAATTTTCTTTATTTACATTTCAATTTTTTCCCCTTTTCTAGTTTCCCCCCACAGAAACCCACTATCCTACCCCCCTGCTTCTATAAGGATCCTTCCCCATCGACCTACCCCCTCCACCTCTCTGCCTTGGCATTCCACTACACTGGGGCATTGAGCTCTCACAGGGCCAAGGGCCTCTTCTCTCCTTGATGCCTGACAAGGCCATCCTCTGCTAAATATGTGGCTGGAGCCATGGGTCCCTCCATGTGTTCTCTTTGGTTGATGGTTAGTTTCTGGGAGCTCTGGGGGTCTGATTGGTTGATATTGTTGTTTGTCCTATGGGGTTGGAAACTCCTTCAACTCCTTCAGTCCTTTATCTAACTCCTCCATTGGGGACCACATTCTCAGTCCAATGGTTGGCTGAGAGCATCTGCCTCTGTATTTCTCAGGATCTGGCAGCTGCGGTTGTTTTAAAGCCTGCAATAATGCACATGAGTTGTGAGGCAGAAGATGCTCAAGTACACTCATGTTCTCCTGTGCTCTTTCTTTCTTCTCACCATGCATCTTCACAGAGAGGCATGGGTTCTCTGGGTCACACGTCTACTTCCTGCCCACTCAAGGCTTCTATCACCATACCCTGTCCTTTCAAGAACTTCTTCGGACAGAAAGCAACCTAGAACCTGCCATTTAAGTTGTCTGGAGAACTTGCAAATGACAATTTATGTTATTCTCTGATTCCAGTCTGTTACTGTCTACCCTGTAAAAATTTTGCTTAAAATGTAAATTTCAATCTTTTTGTATTTCAAACATCTCAACCACTTTTCTCACTCTGATGAATGTTACGTTCATTCTGGTGTCTGGCGTTTAGCTTAAATTACCCTCTGCTTAGTGCAAGCATGTGTCTTCTGGAAATAATTCAGTGAGAAGCCAAATAACTCCCTGTCTTTTTCAGTGTCTGTACCCTTCACATTCTTGCACTCAATTATCGTGACACCCTTTTGTCTCTGTGTATTCAAGTTGGGCCTTACAAATTCCATTAATATGTTTTTCTGAGTCAGAAAGATGAACCCAAGGCTAACGGCAAGAGGGAAGCATTCTCTTTGGTGTGGAGGCAAAGCAGCTAGGGATACTAGCCATAGGACTCCACCAGTGGTGCTGAGAACAATATCTGCTTTGGTGAAACTGGGTTTTCAAAGCCAACTTAGTCCTTGTAACTCAGCAGTCCTTCGCAACTAGATAAACTTCTATGGAGTTTCTCAACCTCTTTCCTTCTTTCTTCTGCCTCATCCTTTCTTCCCCACTTTCTTTTCTGTCTATCATCTATCTAGAGACCCAGGTTCACACAAACACACACACACACACACACACACACACACACACACACACACACACATACACACACACACACACAGAGTGGGGGGGGATTTAGTAAATACTACTACTATAAAAAATCCATTAGCCCTCTAATATTTACTCAGTGAACACAGTAAGCTATTCTTATCCACCCCCCCGGGGTATAACAACATACCTTCTGTCTGACATAGAGCAGTATATGTTAAAGGCTTCCTACCTTATTACCCATTATGAGATCTGTAATTCTTTATTGTTTTATTTGAGATTCATGAACAACAATTCATGAAACTTGATGTTTAGTGTTTTGTGGGCTTAAAAATGCAGAGCTCAAAGGACTGATGTCTGTTTAGAAATTGACAAATCATTTCTTTCTGTGTTCTGAGAGGAGTCTTAAAGTGACTTAGCAGATCTATCTTTCTATAGGGGGAAATATGTTTGTAATGACATTCCCTTTACTCGCCTGAATTTGATGATTTACATACACCTGGTTATAAACACTTTAGCAATAAATGCAAACATACAGTTTAATGAAAAGCAAAGAACTGAAATTTGTCTTGCAGGTGTGTGTGTGTTTGTGTGTGTGTGTGTGTGTGTGTGTGTGTGTGTGTGTTTGGAGATGAGAGTAACAACGACAAAGGCAGGCTATGAACTTACCCACACACACAACTTTGATGATGCCATTTGAAGTTTCCTGGGTGACTTTTAGATGCTACAAGTACGTGTTCAAGTATCTGTTCTTACAGTTCCTTTATTGTCCTCCATTTTAATTTTGTGCTTTCCTTTTTTAAAAAATTCCTGAGGACATGCATATTCATTTCTGTTTTTGGTTCTCTACATTTCTACATGGCATTCCACTCAAAAATGTTAAAGAAGATATAATGTCAGAGGATATAATAAAGCACAGGCTGCCTGCATCAGGTTCTGCTTATATCTCTAGAGTTCCTCATCGGATCCTTTGAAAGTTTTTGTTTCTCAGCTTTCTCTCCAGCCATGGAGAGAGCTTGCAGTATTTACAACGTTGCTATCCTAAGTTGGAAACCACTTCTCATCCCTCCTGTCAGCTTGGGAAGGGAGTGGTGTGTGACTGAAAGGAGCAGCCATCTTGAGAGAATAGGAATAGGGGGTGCTTGGTGGTAAATGAGAGAGGCTGCATATGTTAAAGATGATTCCAAGGAAGTGTTAGACAAAGAGAAAGAAGAGTGAGCTATCCGAGATGTGTGACTATTAAGATGTTTGAATTCCTTGAACAGGAAGGAGTGAGTTACTCCTACTGACTAATGTTCTTTCTCTGAATGGTAAAACACAGCAGGGTGTGGAATGTGTAAACTGGCTTCATGCCTTCTGCAGCTCCCAACAGTGCAGTCAGAAAGGAGGGACAAGGACAAAGCCAGAGGAGAGTCACAATGGGCTTTGCCTCAGTGAATGAGTTTGGGCAAAATAAGAAAGCTCTGGAATTATTTGCTCTGGCATCCACAGAGATCAAATTCGTCCCTATTTGCATTTTTGTTCTTACACACAATATCAGCTAGCTGACATTGTTTAAGCTCAGCATCCTAGCTGGGGCCACAATCCACACATTCTTTCTAGCCCTGGGTCTTGAAATTCTTTACTGTGTGCACACTAGTCTACTGGCACTGGTACTTGGTGTTAGAGTAAAATCAAGAGCATCTATATTTAGCTCTCTGTAGGACTTGTATTAAAGATTGCTATGGTTATATTGTATACTCCACATTGTGCCTTATATACCATGGGAATCACTGATGTTTCCTGATGGACCTGTTGGAGTCCAGCAAAATACTGGAGCCTATTGAGAGTTTATGAAATAGTACAGATCTGAGGAAGGAGCTTCAGGCTTGTGAGATCTAGAAGACCTTAAACAGTCATTGTGCTGCTAGCATATGAGGACACCTTGTTAGCAAAGAGGAGACTGGAAAACCCCAAGCTGAGGCTGGAAGTGACTGGGGCCACTGGCACAGATGTGGAGGCATTCTAGAGAGTCTGATGGAGCCCTGAAATTATAACACTGAAACGCATACCCCTAGACAGAGATTTAATATGCTGGTGAGTCCTGAGAATGTATGTCGGTGGTAGAGCCCTTGTCTGGCATGTTTAATGCCTTGGGTTCAATCTCTAGTACAGCCTAAAAGAGAAAAACAAACACTGGCATTTGGAAGCAGAAGAGATTGTTTAATAGTTAAGAGCACTTGCTACTTGTGTAGAGTTCAGTTATGTCTGGACATATCTAGCAACTCCAGCTTCAAATAATTGAACACTCTTTATGGGCCTTAGTGAGGAGTGGCAACTGTGTGTGTGTATAAGCATACAAGCCTACACACGCACACACAATTCAAAATGAAATAGATCTTAAAACAAAGATGTGAATGAAACATAGGATGCATGAAACTGTGGAACTAAACATAGAAGATGGTGTACGTGCAAGAAGCCAGAACTATTACCCCTAAGCTATGTTATGTGACACAGAACTCTGTCCTTGTGTAGCAGTCACTGTAGAACTGCCCCCCCTTTTTCCGCTGAGGCCCTCTTCCTCCTTTGGAAGTGTATTCTTCCCTAATAAAGTCCCCCACTTCACTTGCTGTTATGCGTTTTTCTCTGTCTAATTCTTTATTGTGGAACGCCCAAAGTCCTCACTAAACCCAGATATCAGGAAAGCTGTTGAATGAGATACTATTTAGTGCTTGCGGAAGAATGTGCTCATATATTCAGCAGGAATAGTCAAAATATATCAAGTCACGGAATCCTGAACGTCACATGGGGATGTAGAACACAGGTTTAGTGTGGAATGGGAAGTTACCCAGGTTCATAATGTAAGAGGGTGTTGATGTTTAAACCAGATCTGTAGGGTTGTGGAGCTCAAGATCAGAATTGAGAACAACATAATTTGTTTTGTCGTTTTGCACTGGTGAAGGAGGCTAGAGTTTGCCTAGTTCATAGTTTCCCGAATCTAGTGAATTTCGCCCTCCAGTGTATAAAATAGCAGGGAGAGTACAGGGGACTAGGGAGCTAGCGAAGCAGTGGATTGTGTCATGGAAACCCTGGGAAGCACACAGCCATCATCCCTACACATCACTTACCGCCTTTACCAAGAGAAGCAAACAAAGCAATAACTGTGAAAAATGGCACTTGAAAATTCAGCCCCAGCCATCTATTTTTTAGAAGTTCCCCCATTAGTATCACAAACCACTGGCACATGGAAATGCCAGCATCTAGCAAAGGAGCCCTGGAAGCCTCAAGCAATGGACTTACCATTGGCAAGAAGGCATTTCCAGGGCAAATGGGTTTACTGATAGTCAGCAGACAAAAGTGAGAGAATCAGCCCACAAACCACAAAGGAAGTGGTCTGGAAAAGAGTTGCTCATGGAAGGGAAATGAGTACCTTCATGAGAAGACTCTCTCACGTGTGGAGAATAGTAGGAATTCTGATTTACTTCATTTGAGCATCCACCTCTTAAATTAATCTTGAACCTGCAGAGTTCTATCCTCCCCTCCCTTCCCCTTCCCTTCCCTCCCCTTCCCTTCCCTCTCCTCCCCTCCCCTTCCCTCCCCTCCCCTCCCCTCTCATTCCCTGCCTTCCCTCCCTCCCATCTTCCCTCCCTTCCTTTCTTCCCTCCTCCATCCTTCTCTCGTTCCCCCTCCTCCCATCCTTTCCTCTTCCTTTCCTTCCTCTCTCCCCTCATTCCCTTCTTCCTTCCTTTCCCTCCCTTTGTTCCTGTTCCTAACTTCCTTCTTTCCTTCCTCTCTCCTTTCCTCTTTTTTTTATATTCCAGAGAAATGTGGTTTCTGAGAATAAAATCTCACAAATTACACAGAACTCTATCTGAAGTCCTTTGACTATCAGTATCATTTTTTTTTTTCTCTTTTTGTGCATGAGTATGTGTGTGCTTTACACGTGTGTGGGGGCAGTATATGTGTGCACATGTACATATTTATGCTTGTGGAAGCCAGAGGTTGACTGGCATTAGGAGTCTCTTTCAATTATTCTCCATTTATTTTTTTTTACATATGTGCTTCTCCACTTTACATATGGAGGCAGAGTGTCTAATTTGAACCCAGAATTAGCTTATTTGTCTAATCTACCCAGCCAATTTCCTGCAGAGATCCCCTGATCTAGGTTAGTCACCAGCTGACCTGGTGATTATGAGGGTGTTGGGGATTCTAAGTTAAGTTGTTATAACTGTAGGCAGCCCCACACTTTCAAACCCTATTCATTTTTGATGTTAGTTTCTTGGGACAATGATAAACCTTCCTACGATTTTATACAATAGATAGTTTCTTCAAAGACATCCAGAAAGTCACCATCGTCTTTATTGAGTTGACAGTGGCTGCTGCTTGCAGTATTGTGGTGGGAAGAATATTTGAATGGAGTCAGGACCCAAAGAGAGAAAGCAGAAATGTCACTCATGAGGGGAAAGTATTTTGGGACACATGCTTCAACCCTAACCTCCTGAGGTATTTACTGTGGCTTGCTTGGAGTTATTTTTTTAGATGTGAAGAAATGTATTCTAACTACTTTGTGTTTGGTGGAAGCTAATCAGTTCTTGAGTACAAGTACATTTGGCATCACTTGGGAAATAAAGGCAGGATGCTTCTAGTGGAGTGGGATGCTTTCCAACCTTCATGTTGCTGGTATAGGTAGGTCTCAGGTCTTCTTGGGACATCCTCTGAAGTATCTTCCATGGATGCTTAAAAATATCAGGTTGCTGTGTTTTTCTGAGTGAATGTGGATTTAAATGCTTAGTCTACAAAGCATGGCAACTGGAACCAGTGGTAAAGGAGCTGTGTCACACCTGTCTGATGGATTATATCTGGGGTTTTATGTGGTTGAGTAAGTTCTTCAAGGATTCCTGTGTTGGAGACTTGGTCTCCAGTGTGTAGACACTAGATGGCAGAGCCTGGAAGAGATTTGACTTAGTGGGAAGGAATTGGGTCATTGAAGCATGACCCATGGGAGGAATTTCTCAGAGGATCCTGGTTAGAAGATACATTGTTACAAGAGAGCAAGCTTGGCTCCCTCATCTCTTATCATGTGATCACCTCTCCTTTTTTACATATTTTCGAATGATGTTATTTACTATAGCCTGATGTTAACAGAGAGGTTCTGCAAGAGGCACTGAAGTATTGTTTGGATTTTGTTCTCCAAATTGGTAGAATATGGGACTACAGCAACATTATATTGTAAAGCAGCTTCACTGCTAGGGATGAAGGACAGAGGCAGCTAGTAGTTAAAACTCAAGAAAAAGAATAAAACTACTTTATAAGAATCCTTTGGGAATAAAATGGAAGTAAGAATTCCTGCAGATTCTGATTGTTTGCAAGATTGTTTCGTAATAGGAAGGGTGAGGCGAAGATTTGAATGGCTGGACAGAGGCAGCAATGACCAAGATCCCTTTACCATTGTCATCAAAGCTGCAGGGAAACACTCAGCCTGTTATTAGCGACTCTGCCGTGGCCGGGGATTTAATATCAAGAGAGATGAGAGCAGCAGTTGCTGTTTTCAAGAGTCACATAAATCAATTGGCATTTTGTAAGTGAGTGTGTTAAACCCAGCAGGGCAGCTGCACTGTGGACACTCAGCTAGGCTGAGTCCTGTAGCTGCCTACGAAGGCCTTTGAAATGTAATTAAAAGCAAAGCAAAACCTGGCCACCCTCTCTGGCCCCTCCATTCTTCCTTTGCATGTCCAGGATGCTGAAATGGCTCATTTGAGTTCACCCCTATATCCCAGTTCCTCGGCTGGGATAGGCTCACTGCTGAATGGGGATGTTTCATCCAATTCAGAGAACTATTCTTGCTGAGCATCAATACATAGTCGATGGACAGTGGGAGTGGAAGTGGGGAGAAGAGCAGTGAGGAACATGTGTAAGCCTGGACTAGAGTGATGCTTGTGTGGTGTTTCCAGCCTACATAAAATGGACAGCCTTTGGTAAGACTCAGGGGCCACTGTACCAATAATCAGTAATCGGTGTCTTCGTTTTATACCAAAGTGTATAAGCTGGGGATTGAGTAGTCTAGCGACATTCACTGGGTTCTAGGCATCTGCTGACTGGCACCCTTTAACCTTTCTGTGAAGCAGATAGAGCACAGCTTGGGGAGGGCCTCACTGCGACCCATGAGCACACATCAGGCCAAGTGGGAGCAAAGAGGAGAGCTCCTGCCTGCTCTTAAAAGCAGCTGATTGCCCGGGCTGGACCAAGGCACTAAGGAAGGCTGTGAGGCCATTGGGCCGAAGCCTAATAGGGAAACAGCAGCCATTTGTCTCCACTGCTATTTATGTTTCAAGTGCTGGACAGGTTGTCAGTGCAAGTGAGGGTCGCTAAATTTACTGCCTTTCAGATTACAGCTACAGTCTCTGACTTGACAAGTCACTTCATTTAAAAAGCATACCATGGAGGATATTTCTTCTCCTTCTTTTTAAATAAAAACAAAGGAAGAAAAAAAAAAATAAAGAAGGCCACCAGAGGTTTTGATGGTTGAAATGAAGAAAGTGCATAAGACATTCTCAACCTGACACATGGGTATTAGAAGAAGGTGGCTGCCCTTCCAAGCTTCTCTCTAATTAAGTTGGAAGGGAGGAAGGAACGGAAGTCATGAGTCCCACTCATCTGTAGACTGGGTGATGTTTCACTGAGGGCAGGGAGTGCATGTGAGTCTGATGGATTTCATTCTTAAAGGCCATTATAACCAATGGCTACAAACCAGGAGTAAGGGATACCTAATGTTTTGATACTATACTCTACCTTTAATTTGTTTCTGGAGGCCTTTAAATTCTGTGGCGAACAGCTATAAGCTGAAAGAAGCAGTTGCTATGTAGTGACATTTTCAAATGGAGATGAAATCAAAAGATTAAGGCAGGCCACCAGCCTACTTTCACATAGAAATAAAGGAAATGACTGATGTGGTGCCTAACATCTATAATCCTAGTACCTGGGCTGCTGAGGTAGGAGAACTGTCCCAGGCTTGAAACCAACGATGCATAATGACCAGGAAAGTTTGGGTTAAAGAGTGAGACCCCAAGTAAGGCATGAAATAAAAAGCCAAAAGAACATTTATTATTTGGCCACATAAAATGTAAAATCTTCTCCATAGTAGACACCTTTATCAATCAATATACAAATGAGACTGAAGAACAAATGTGTGGCATGTACACCCTAACAGGATCACATTAATACAGAGCTGATGTTTCAACACTCGAAGGGTGGCCTGACAATTTTGGGAAGAGTTTGGTTATATCTATTCCAGCCACCCATGGACATATATGAAGCAGTGAGCCCACAGCTGGGCAGTGGTGCTCAGAGAGGCAGAAGCACCCACCGTCCTAGGACAGCACATAATGCATTATATCTATAGAATGGGACAACATCCTGCAGGAATGATGCAAAAACATCAGGAATCATTTACTCAATATGCTGTGTGAAGGAAATAAAATAGGATGTGATCTTAAAGCCATCATATGAACTCACACACGGGAAAAGTCATCCTTGCTTCTTCTAGGTGTGTTGTCTGAAGTCATAAAGCCAATCAAGGACAGGATCATCACAAGGTATTCATGCTCATTGTGCCCTGGGTCGGCTTAGGGCTTGTTATGTGCTCTTGTAGGTACAGATTAGTTTATGCACAATTTAATTCATGTGGAATACTATGCTACCTAGTTATGATAATTGTATGTTGGTTATAGAATATCACATATATTATTTATACTTACAAAATATGTATACACAGAAACAGATATTTTCATATACATAATTTTTGACCTACTTGCTTATATGGGAAGAATGTCCAAATAATGTTAGCAGTCCTACTTACGGACCCTGGGACTGTCAGTAATGGAGGTTTGTGGAGGGAAACTTTCCCATGCTTAGCTTATGCCTCCCCCCCCCCCAACCCTATGCTGTTCACATTTCTGACATACATGCTGTGTTCTTCTTATAGTAATGCATTTAAAAAAACTGGAATTGGATTTAAAATTTCAGTATGGGGAAAGCATAACACTTGTCACTTGTAGCTTTATGCCAAAGGCAAATTTCTACAAAGAAACAAAAACACTCAAACCAAACCTACCTCCTCAAAACAAAGCAAAACAAAACAAAAAACCCAAAATAAAACAAAACAAATGCTGAGACGGTTTTATTTCTAGAATAAAAGAAGACAAATTAATTGGCAAATAAGACAAGCCATCCCAGTGAGAGGACAGTAGTACCAGACAAACCATTAGTATAGGAAACAAGACCAATTTCCCAGACACATGGACAAGAAGAAGTTTCAGTGTGTGCCCTGGACAAGCTCGTTGTCTCTCTAAACTTCCTCCTTCACTGTCCAGCCACAGAGAGAACCACAGCTGCAGTCTTCATTCACACAGCTCCAAGTAGAGAGAGCTGGGCTTGGCTAGTCGTTAGAAGCTTTCTGACTGAGCAGCCTCCACATTAAAGATGGTAGTGCTTCTCTGTGCACTCACATGATTCCCCTACCTACTCCTCCACCTATAGCATCGTTGTCAAAGCTCTTGTTATTGATCGATGGATTTCACTTGTTTGCCTAGCAAGGACTTAACCCACCCACACTCTTTTGTTAGCATCACTATTGCCTTTCGTATGATGTGTACTCTTGGACTCTACTTACTATATTCTAGCGAGTAATGATTGATTAGTAGTTGAGTAGCCTAAGGCAAAAATCTTTGAGCCTTTTACTAGGATGCTCCTTTCAACCTGAATATTTAGAGAAAGATACAACTATGTTTCCTTAATGATACAAATGATGAGTCTCATAGGCAATGAACCTGTGAGCAGAATGTAGGTATAATTCACTCTTGCCCCAGAAAAACTCCATATATGTCCTGACTCATTAGGAACTTTTGTACTTCCCTATTAGCTTCACACCTCTTCTACAGCATGTAATGTTGATAGGCATGAATTAAAAAATTGTTTCCTCATACATGTGAAATTAATAGAGCCTACATGGAGACATTACTCAGATGGCAAAAACAGTTGAGAGCTAATGCCTACCATAAGAAAATATTGGACTCAGGGTTTCTTCCATAGCATTACAACCAAGCATTTAAATGTATCCAAATGTTGGTTTATATTGGAGAAAAGGGCTGTTGTGTTACATCTCAACCCTGTGCTTAAGCCATTTCTTCTCAATCTGGGTAGCTGGTGAGTCTGCTTGGAAGTTTGTAACCTTACCTTGAATCTTATACCTATCATAGGGGAACCTCACTGCAGCCACACAAAGTATCAAGACATTCAGTTGATAACGGATTTCAATCTAGAGATGGTCAGATGCTTTTTTAAGACAGTCAATAATGGCAAAGGATAAGTCTTCGAATACTACTGTCCATTTATGTAAGGGTCTCTGGATTCTACCCAAAGATCATGTATTTAGAATGCAAGCCATCTGAACTATAATTACTTGAGCACTTCCTAGAAATGACTTCGCTGGAGTGAGTCCACAGTTTCTCTATAAGATGATAAAAAGACATTACCTATTTGAACACACTTTTCTATGAATTTCATAAACTTCAGTACAATATCTTTTCTATTGCCTTATTTAGTAGCTCATATCAAGGCTCTGGGCATCAGATGGTTCTAGAAAAAATAAAATAGCTCCTCAACTATGACTAATATTTTAAATTAAAATAGGTATTTTAATGCTTTCTCTTTTGCTCTTTCTTCAGAGAAATTATGTGAGCATGTTGCCCAGATGACAAGCATGTTGTCCATGCATCTCATGACCCTTTCAGCATGTTTTTCAGAGCTTCCCAAAGTGGTCTATTAACCACCTACATAGGAATTCCTTGGCAGTTGCTTTTACATGGAGACCACTGGGATCTTCACAAACATGCTCAGACTACCTTGGGTGGGCCCAGAATCCATGCCATTAGAGTTATCTAAGTGAGGCTCAGGTACCATCTGTTTGATCTTAGTGTCTGACATTCTGTTTTTTTTCCCCCTTTAAAGAGTCAGATTGGCCTTGGGAATAGGAACCAATCTACTATTTAGGTCACAGAATTTGAAGGAGAAAAAAAAATAAGAGAAACTCATATGCTTTTTGTTTTTTTGTTTTTTTGTTTTTTAAATTCAATCCCCTTTTCTGAACTAAACAATCAGTCTCCAGTTGTTGGGGTCTACTTTTATCTCACAGTCTGCTGACATGTTAGTTCATTTATATACAAACTTATAGTTTGTTCTTTCTTGAAATATGAAGAAAAAACGTTCAGGAAAGAAGAGACATTTTGCATGCCACACAGATAGAAAGGAGTCTTTTAATCCAGTACATAATGTCAACATCTTAGCTCTAATCCTCTAATTGATTTCCATCTTGCTTCCATGTTCTAGGCATTAGGCTCTTGAGAAAAACCTGTGCCATGTCCTGTCTTGCCTGAAACTCAAAACACAACTGGATTTCTACTCCCAACTGTTGTCTGCTCTTTACTTTTCTTTCCATCACAAGGTTCTCTGTCTTTTTTGGTATGATCAAGAGATTAATGTGTCATGGAACTCATAGAGAATGGGCCATTCATATGCAAAATGGGACTAGAAAACACACATCTGCATTTTGTGTTCTGTTCTACATCATGTTTTCTTTCATAATTATGATGAGCAGATGAGCTGCTAGCAGCCTTAGAAAATGGCATAGAGGGCTGCTGATGTTCTCAACTGTTGGAAGGTCTTCTAAGAGCAAATTGATTTGCAAACAGATGAGAGTTGCAGTGTTTCTTCAGATCATGTTGTACAGAATTCAAAGCTGACCCATCTGCACCCTGGTACTCAGAATGTATGGCTACGGAAGATTACCTGTTGTCAGCCCAGGGTACAGGATGCAAAACAGAAGCTGCCAGTGTGGAGAGACTTGAGAGATTGCCAGACTGGATAAATTGCCTCACAGATATCAATCTTTAAAGTGTAATTATTTCCCCATTAAGACTCCTTTTGCAATGCAAATATTAATGCAAGTGGTTATACCTTTTATCAGCAATGTCTTAATTCTCAATTAACAGCTAAGGGATTTATTGGCCTGCAGGTAATAAGGATGAGGACTTGGTGAAATGGGTTCTGAGGAAGTGAAAAGTGTAGATTGGAAAAAGAGACTCTGCTGGTGGGAAGGGAAGGTCACAGATGCAGACATCACATTTTAAACAACTGTGACTCAACTTAAGTAAATATTTGGGGTAGGTAGGCAGTAATTAATTGTAGAAAATCACTCTCACTAATAAGTTATGGTATGAAATTATATGCAGGTATAGATAAAGGTACATTACCCATAAAAACTACATATATATTATATACCATACACGATAAAAGTTTTGGGGTTCATTTAAGGTAATGCTGAGTAGATTTTCAAACTTGCTGGTACATACCTTGATGAGGGCAATAATGACCCAGTTTCTCAGACAATTAACTGGAAAGGTCCCAAGCAGGAGGTCTTGGAATACATTGGATACATTGCAAGACTTTTACATTTTCTCATTCTTTGCTTTCTTCTGTAGTGATTTAAAATAATGTTGATTTCCAGAAGGCTGGACCTAATTATATTAATAGCTCAACATGATATGCTTAGGTGATTTCAGGTTTCTGGTCAAAGTTTTACAGTCTCAGGGTAAATGAAGTTAAGCACCCAAATCAACCCTTTTTAAGTAGAGGAAGTTAACAGGAGGGAAACTTAGCAGTCCTCTCAGGCGACAATGTCTCATCTGGTGTGTGGATAGGCAAAAGTGACCACAGGAAGGATGTAAAGATAGGACAGGAAGAGGAAGGGGAACTGATGCAAACAAGATCCTAGAGAGGAGCATGGGAGGGGACTGGGAGGGCACAGGGGAATCAGTGAGACCATATGACACCAGGAAAAAAATTAAGATGACTTAGAGTCACATGTATCTCCAGAAAAGTAGGTGAACTAAGTTCACAGACTCAGAAGTTTATTCAGGTTGGCCAATCCCAAACTTCATTTTGGCGTACACACTATCAAGTGGTCATCTGATGTTTTACACGAAAGAGAGTAAGTGTCAGATGAGTGAGTGATTTCATTTATTGGATACAACACATGCTTCCGTTTCCCAGAGGCTTGGCCAATACAATAGGCTTCAGGTTTTTTAAAAGAATCAGAGACTCTAAAAATGTTTGGGGAATTTAAAAACCAGCATTAATGGTCCTAGTAAACAATCCCAGATAGCCAAAGGGCTTTAAATTTATGCTTGAACAACTGATAAAGGCTCTCATGCACATCCCAGACCATGAATATGTCTCCTTCTCATGTTCAACCCATATGTGATTGCTGTGTCTACCTGCAGAAAATGTATGTGTGATTGAAGGTAAAGATACTTGCCCTTACTATGAAGATTGGATTTTGGCTATGCATTAATTACATGCATATAAAACATGCTCAGGCAAAGTTGTTAGAAAGTATACAACTAAATTTAAGTGGGAGGAACATGCAATTATTCAATATTCTAACAGAATCAGTTCTCTCCTCTGGATATGAGGATAAGAAATTTGAAACAAATTTAAAATAAGGTTGGATGGTCAGCTACATGGCCCAGTAGGTAGAGTAGCTCATGTTAAGCCGGAGGATCTGACTTCCATCCCGAGTACTGACATAGCATATGCACAATACAAACATATGCATAAATAAATAGGTAAATAAGTAAATAAATAAGCATGGGCAAGAAACAAATGGAATAAGTAAATAAATAAGATTTCATTGAAAAAGCATTTGAAGTAATTTTAGTTATTGTGTAGATTTCCCTTTATAATGTATTTATTACTTCATAGCTCTGCACCTAACATATGACATATTTTATTATATACCTTCCCATTATACTCTTTCAACTCTGTCATCTTTCATGCAACCCTTCTTCCCATTAAGTCCCTCTTGGGTCTCTCTTTTCTGAAAAATGAGATATCACTGAATTTCTAAGAAAAAGATTTTTAGAATTTTTCAAAAGGCAGATATAATTCAAGGTAAAAAAATTCAGGATGTCATTTTGTGCTTAGCCTACATTGCATTATTAGATTTAATTCAGAAAAAGAGGGGGTGATGCCAAGTCCAAAACCTTAAAAATATTCTATGAGACAATCTTCAGTTAACATTCTGCTTGAGGACTTTACGCCACTGCCAGAGGTCAAGAAAAGAATATCAATATTCCATGTTTGCTGGTAACATTCAGCTTTAGGATGAGCAGAATTATTTTTCTACAGTTTGACAAATATTCAAAGATGTTCCAGTAGAACAAACCAAAACAATTTCTCTCCAGGCATAGACATAAATTACATAATTTAGAGTAATATAAGGAGTGTGATCCTCACAGTTAGCTGCCATTATGCAAAGTTCAACAGCCATCAGTAAAAAGCCAAAGGCCATCAGCTCAGCAGATATCCTTTATATCTTTATAAAGAGATGGACACATGGACACACACACACACACACACACACACACACACAGAGGTGGGGGGAGAACACAAATGCATGAAGGCTAATTGTGAATCCTTGCTTTATATTAACTATCTCTTTTAAAAAAAAACAAAAAACCCATACTAAAGAATTTAATACTTAATTCTGGGCCCAGAAAGACAAATGCATGCATCATTTCTAACATAGGTGGATCCAATATTTTTGCTTTTACACTTGTGTGCCCAATTTGGCATGCCTGCAGAGGGCAGGGAGGTACAAAGAAGCCAGGAATAATATAGGTGGAAAGATTTAAGGGTACTGGTGTTCTGGCATTGGTGGGAATAGCAAAAAAATGTTGGAGGGAGGGCTAACCAGATAGAAGGAAGTAGAAAAAAGCCATATGGAAAACTATTGCATTGTAAGCTAATTAAACATTTTAATTCTTGATTAGACTTTGAAATAAAGTACCCTATATGAGTGGCTAATGCTGTTAAAGGTAGGCCAAAAGACCCACTCTCCAAATAATATAGGCTATCTATTGCTCTCTATGATCCATCAGAACTAAGTGGAAATTCTGTTTAACTGAAGAGCAATGTGTTTTAGTTTCAGAGTCTAGAGAAATGAACCTAAAACTGAGCTGAAAGATTGTTCCTGATAAGCTAGTTTTTATTCTGCCCAAAGGTGCTATGTAAGCTGCAGAGGGGACAAAGTCAGCAAGAATTTCACCCAGAGATGGACCTTGTGCGCTACGATACCTTCCTGACAAATAAAGATGTGTCCATTAGTATAACAGTGGCATGGCTATTAAGGGGTTAACCAATATTAAGGGCTCAGATCCATCCACTGACTGGATGGATCTGAGCCCTACCCAACAGGAGGGTCTCCTGTATGGTTATAAAAAAAACTGGTTCAATTTCTAGGTAGACTATACAGCCTAGGGTGGACTGTTCTACCATTGTTCTGCTAAGTAGACAGGTTGTCAAACTGTCTTTAAGTAGTTATGTGCATACTCATAGATTAGTGTTGCTCTGTGCCTTGGTCTGAGAATTTTTTTTTTTTTTTGCAGTGGGCCTCTCTAATGTGGAGATTCACAATTGGCAACAGGCTGAGAATACAGGATCGTTGAGGGCTCAGCACCAAATGAGAATCACCATCACAAACTCTAAAACTCAGGGAACATATATCAAAAGAAGGTGCGGAGCCAAAGGATGTGGGGAAGTGCTGTAAGTTCTGGATATAAAGCAGTTGTTGCCCTCACAAAGTCATACCACCTGTGGTTTCCTACACAAGATCTGCACCAGACTGAGCCAGTAAATATGCTATCATGGATGGAAGAGATATTTACAAGGACCCACTTAGCCACAGGAGGAGGCTATTGGCAGTTACTTGTGTGTGGGAGATAGAAGATCATTCTCTGCAGTAGCCAAGGCTCCAATGAATAACCTCCTCATCGTTCATGCTCATGTAATCAGCCTTAATTAAACCCAGCAGGTCATATGGTGAAAAAGACATGAAAGCAAAAGAAGGACTTTCTGGGAAGAAGAAAAAGTTTAGTGGGAGTTGAAAAAGGATAAGGAAGAAAAGTGGAGAAAAATAAGACCTGAACACGTTTTATAAATACACGGAATAATCAAAGAATACATAAGAAAGAATTTAATTTGTTGTGATATGTATTGTCTTATATGTGGTTCCTAAAGTTTGTATAAAGACATCAAATCATATATGCATATATAACAAGAAAGTAGAAGTAAAACTGTGTAGGGAACTAAAGAGAGGCAGAATGTGAAGGGGAGGGTTGGAAATCACAGAGGAGACTATGCTGAAGGTGCAATGTCCTCTAATGTAAAAGCATCATTATGCAACACAACACCATGTATACTAAACTCTGCAATCAAAACCTTTAAATATCGTAATAAAAACAAATTGAATTTGGTAACAATGTTTTCCAGTTTTGATAAGATACAATGACACAGAATAATACAGTGCTGGAAAGTGAAGTGGAAGCACTATTTGGACACTTGCTAAAATGCTAAAATGTTAGTTAGCAGTGGCTTTTCCCATTTTTTAAATTAAAATGTATTTCTTTTGAAGCCTGTGGGTGGCTTGCCTGCATGCATATCTGTCTACCACAGATCATGGATATCGTCAGGTCCCCTGAACCTAAGTTACTCAGAGCTGTGAGCTAACTTTAATGTGCTAAGAATCAAATTCTGGAATCCTCTGGAAGAGCAACCGGTGTCCTGAGCCACTGCTCCGTCTTTCCAGATCCATCTCTGTCAATATCCATTATTCTTAGGTACTGTAGTTCTTTGTAGTTCCTTATTTTAAATATGGTGGACCAAACCCTGACTGTCTCTCATCTAGACCTCCCCCCTGAGGTGCTAGAGATAGAAATGAGCAGCCAGCACATTCTTGGCAAAACCATTTCACTATATCCCCAGCCACAGATATTTATTATGAATGAAAACTTCAGATTTACAAGAGCATATTTACTTACACACACACACACACACACACACACACACACATACTTCTTGAAATTGTTATATATTTTTTTCCAGATTTAAGTTTGAACTTGTATAGAGCAGCAGAGGATGGGTGGGCAATCTTTTCCACTGGCAAGTTTGACATTTTGCCTGGTTGCACACAGCTCATATCTAGTAATAGGTTTCACTCTTATCGATGGCTAGAAGTTACAACAGGACTATTATATGAAAAGAAACAAAATTAGGACTTCAGCCTTGTTAAATAACATTTGACAAGGACACATGCTTGAGCGTTCTTCCCCAGCCAGAGCCTAGCTGCAAGAGCGTATCAACTATGAAGCTGAGCATGTTTGTATTATGTGTTCTACAAAAAATATTTGCTTATCTCTTAAGTAGAGGGATACAGGAACACATATCTAATGAACTGCAACTGCTGCTGGGCTGTTGTATCTCTCAGTTTTAAAACTTAGGAGTATAAGTTTATAAATAAGATAAAAGGAACACTTCAAAGGTAAACTTAGCTCAGCTTGCTACAACTTGAAAATAATGGTGATCTTAATAATTATGTGTCCATTTCTACTTTTAAATCATGCTAAATAATTTTCTAAAGCTGTGGGTCCTGAGAAAACTAGCCCCGCTGAGGACTTTCATCCACAAATGTTTCTTAGGTTTAATGCAGAGTCCCTATGGCTGTGGTGAGTCCTGAGATGCTCTATGTTACCACTCAGGAGAGGATTCTCTTCATCACAATCTCTGCTAGCGCTTCTTAGGGGCAGACTATTTCTTTATTTCCATTGCCCTGTCTTCTAAACCAGCCATGCATTAAAGAAGGTTTTCAAAATCCTGGCTGTGGATATGAACTGAACTATTTCATCTTGCATCCCGAGACTTTCTGGGGGAAGAGATCGCTGCACTTGCCGTGGAATAGAGCTATTCCCAGGAGCAACGTCGTCAAAGTTAGAATCACACTAACAGCTTTACACTTGCTTCTTTCTAAAGCAGCTGAAAAGGCCTCAGGCATTTCTTTTGCCTGCTGGAAAACCAGGGATCACAAGCCTGCAAGGTGCGTAGTGCTCTTGGTCCCAACAGCAGAGAAAAGCCATTATGTGAAATCACACATAAAGGGCCAACTAGGTGAGCAAGAAACCCGTAAGAGTCTGTCCCAGAACTTTCAAATTAAGAAACTAGAAATTATGTTTCCAGTAGTTGAAATGTTTTCCCTGTGAGAACAGTATTAGCCCACATCCACAGTGTACCTTTTCCTTATATTTGCTGCCCAGGAGTTCCTAGAATTGATGAACGGAGCAGAATAATGTGGTACTCTCGCCGAGACTGACAGCGGAGACTAGCCACATGGCTCAGACCTCAAAGTCCATTTCTGTGCCTAGAGGTTGAAACATATTCTCCATTTTCAGTTTTTAAAGTAAGGCTCTTGACCCACTGTGAATTGATTTTTGTGCAGGATGATATACAGATTTAATCTAACCCTTTTGCAGGGTTTACCAGCTTTGCCAGCACCATTTGCTAAGCAGCACCCCAACCCCCCCACACACACCTGCCCCACCTATAGCTTTGACATTTTACCATACATTGGGTAGCCACAGATGTGTAGCTTCATTCCTGGGTTCTCAGTTAAGTTCCACTGCTTTACATGTCACGTTTGGTGTTAGTATTATACTTTGTACTGAAGGCTCTGAAGCATGTTTGAGGTTAGAAAATGTGAAACATCTCAGGGCTCTCCAGATTCAGTGCTGAGTTCTACCAAACTTTCAAGAAATTTCTAAAACCAAGTATTTATCAAAACTGTTCCATGAAAAAGAAAGTGGTCACATTCATTCTATGAAGCATTATTACCTTGATACTAAAACTAATACTTCATGCCTAAGTAAAGAAGCTCTCACAAAGAAGGTGAAAAAAAAATTTCCCCGATTACTATAAAGTCAAAATTCTTAACAAATTACTTGCAAACTTAACTCAAGTACATATTAAGACAGTCATGCATCATGATGAAGTTGGTTTTGTCACAGAAAGTAAACATAGTTTGACATGTTAAATCATGAACACGGTACAGCAAGTCAATAGGCTTACAAACAGAAATCATATGATGATCTCAAAAGATGCAGAAAAACACAAGGATACTCTTCAGAGGATGTAAGAAAACAACTGATTCCTACAAGTTGTCCTCTACACATATGCTGTGGCATGTGAATACTGGTACATACAGATACACAACAAAAACAGAGACATAAACACGCACACATAAATAAATGTAAAATTCTTGGGAAAAGATGTGAAAAAGCATTTGCTTTAATGATAAAAGTCTTGAAGAAAATAGGAATAGATGAAATATCCTCAAAAAAAAAAAAAAAGAAATCTATGGATTATGATGTAGTGTTTTCATTGTCATAATTGGTCCTTTGATGTTAGAATGCATTCTTAGTATATGTATATGTATAATTTAAATGTTCATATATCACATTTCTTTTTGTTAAAGACTTACTACTTGCTGTTATTTTATATTTATTTATTCTATGGAAATGAAGTTAGGGAAAACATGTCAGCACAGTTTTCAAGTCCGACGTGGGTGATAAAGCAACAGTGACACCATAAAACCAACAGCCCATTTGGATGAGTAACTGGTAACATATCTACAGCAATGTGGTGCTTCAAAAAGTTTCACAAAGGAGAGCATGACCTTAAAAATGAGGAGCATGAGAGCAGACAATTGAAGGCAATTGTCTAGTTAAAACTAGATGAGAAGGTGCCAAAGAACTCAGCATGGACCACTCAGTGGCCACTCAGCATTTGAAGGGACTGTATAGGTTAAAAGCTTGATGAGTGGGTGCCTGGTGAGCTGATCAATTGCTTTAAATTCGCACCTACTCTTATCACATCTTACTGCTTTTCTATGAAGGAAAATGGAGGAGCAGTGGATCCAGGGTAGAGGAGAAGTGTGGATGAGCTGGAAGGAGGGGGAGAGGGAAGGCCACTGTCTGAATGTGTTGTATGGGAGAAGAATGAAAAGAAATAAAGTTGTCATTGGAACCATCACCCTCTCTTATCTATGGAACAATAAGCAGTTTCTTGATTGGACTGTTATGTGCCATTCAAAGCAGACTGTAAGGTAACCTTTCTAGCGGGTGGATTGAGGTGACACTTTGAAGCATGTTCCAGAGTCACATTTACACAAAAGTTATGATCATTGTCTAATGGTCTACAGCCCCTCTGGTCCAGTGAAGCCATTACAGCTTCATCAAGTTGATGAGAGGCACTCAAATTCACAACCTGCAGGTAACATTAGTTAATGAACACACCCAATTCTTTGCCACAGTGTCAAAACATGTATCTCACAGCCAATGATTCCAAAGTTAGATAAACTGTGCGTCCACATTTTCTTATCAATAATATTCGCTTGAACTTTTGCCAATGGATTATCATTACCATTTCCATGGAAACGCTTTTCTAAATGCCAGTCAGACCAGGAAACATTTTTATTTTACAGGAATGTAAAACTTCCTATTGGCAACAAAGTTTTGGCTGCAAAACTTCTTATCCTGATTAGTAAAGGTGTGTTTGAGCCTAATTACCATGATTTAAAATGAAGACTCTATAGCCACAATGTCTTGCATTGACCTAATATATAAGACATAGCTGCAGCCAACATTATACTAAATGATAAAGAACTGAGAGCATTTCCAACATTTCCTCTCTAATCTGAAGGAGACAAGGGTGACCAATCTCAAATTGTGACATTGGCATTCAACAGATTGCTCAAAGTCTCAACTGTAGCAACACCCGAAAGATATGAAAGGAATAAAATATGGAAAGAAAGAAATTAAATTCCCCTATTTGCAGAAGAGATGATTCTGTACTTTAAAAAAAAAAAAAAGCTCACAAACTCCACCAGGAAACTTTAAATTTTGATAAAAACACTTTCAGTAAAGTTAAAAGATATTAAATCAGTATGCAAAAGTAAGTAGGTTTTAATAAAAATGGTGAGAATGAAATTTGGAGGTCATTTTATTCAAAATGACCTGAAAAACACCCAGGAATAAACCTAAGCAAGTAGGTAAAAGGGCTCTACAATAAATACTTTTAAAATATTGAAAAGTAATTGTAGATGCCCGATGTTGGAAATGTCGTCCATGCTCCTGGGTTGGCTGAGTTGGTCTTGTGAAAACTGTTATATTACTAACAGCCATCTGTAGATTCAATGAAATACCTACCAGAATTCTAATGACGATCTTCACAGAACAAAAAGAGAATACATCCTAAAAGGTGTCTGGTTACACAAAAGGCCATGGATGGCTGAAGCATACTAAGTAGGAAGAAGTCTGGGAAGCATCACTGGGTCAATGTATATTGAGAGGTTCTTGAGAGCCAGGGATGTGGTAATGACTCCAGACACACTCTTTTATCAATTCAGATGTGATAACATTATGGTATCTTTCTATCCCTTTATATAAATATTGCTCTTTATTGGTGTGGTTCAGACACGGGGATCTGAATTGATTTTATAAGCTCTGAAAGCTAGTAAGTGGGTCAAGGGGTCCAATTTAGAGCCCTGTACACACTAAGAGCACACTTCACTACAGGTAGACAGAATCTCCAGCGCCAGTCTATGATTTTTGTTTTTTAAGATAATAATATGAGCAGAAGTCCTATTTCAGAAATGGCAAAAAGATCAGAAATGGGGGTGTATGTGGCTCACTATAGAAAAATAAAAGTATTAGAGAAACTAGAGAGGATATAACCTAAATTGTAATTGAAGAAAAGAAAACCTTTTCATGCAGCAGGAGTTCATAAAATCTATTTTCATATTTCAATCTAATTTTCATCTTATTTTTGCTATTTTTATTTTATAAATTATCAAGTCTTTATAGTTGAGCTGGCTAATTTTCTGCCAACTTGACATGAACTAGAGTTTGTGAAAGGAGAGAACTTCAACTGAGAAAATGCTTCCATAAGATCTAGATAGAAAGCATTTTTAAAATTAGTGATTGGTAGGAGGATCTCAGCACACTGTGGGTGGTGCCATCCCTAGGCTGGTGGTCCTGGGTTCTATAGGAAAGCAGGCTGAGAAAATCATGGGGAACAAACCAGTAAGAAGCACTTCTTCATGGACTCTGCGTCAGTTTTTGCCTCCAGGTTCCTGCCTAGTTTTAGTTTCTGTCTTAGCTTCCCTCAGTGGACTGTGATTCAGGATATGTAAGTAGGATACACCATTTTCTTCCCAAGTGGGTTCTGGTCACGTTATATCATCACAGCTATAGAAACCCTTACGAAGACACTAGTATTAGATTCTTAGAACTTAATTTAGGGACTACAGGTGCTCAATTTGTCTCCAACTTTGGAAAAGTCATTAAAATCTCCCTAATTCACTTTTCTCATCGGTAAAATAGAAGACATATAATACTTGCCATGGTGACCTCATAAGGTTACTAAAGAGTTCAAAAAAAAAAAAAAAAAAGAAATATATGTAGATTATTAAGCAGCATATAAGTAAATGCATGCAGTTAAATTTAATAGTTCACTTGTCCTAGGCTGCTGGAGATGCTCCAGCCTACCTCCCCAGATCCTCTCTGCAGATCAGCCCAGGACACGACCTTCCACTTAGGAAGCGGCCTGGGAAGGTGCATGTCTGCCTGCAGGAGCTAACCTCTATCCATTTGCAAGATGCCAGAGTGCCTGGGCATTTAGAGATATTTTATCCCCCGACTTTCTGCAGTTTTATAGGTTCGTCTCACTTTGAGCTTTCCATAATATTTACTGCATATTTAGATTGAATCAAGCTTTAAAGATTGTTTCTGTGTCTTGTAAAATATTGATTTACTTTGATGTGATGGAGCTTTATGACTTCAATGCAAACAAACTCTTTTCTACAAAAAATTTTTCTGTCTGGGATCTTTCAAAATAGTCTTAAAGAACATGACCAAATTTCTCCTCTATGAAGTCCTAAATTTCTACTTTCTTCTGTACCCTACTCTAGCCATGTCTTGAAACCATCTGTATTTTATTATTTTATTTTGGGGATTATAATTTAATCATAGCATTTCTTCTTTCTCTTTCCTCCCTTCAAAATGTTCCTAATATCCATCTGTATTTTTGATTTCCCTATTTCTTTGGCTCTCTGTTGCCACTAAATGGTTTGGAGTGGTGGTGGCCTAGATTAGACGGTCTTGTATACCTTGCACACATCAGTTAAACAGAGATTCACAAGGCAAGCACTGAAGGGTTATTTGCCTGTAAGACCCCCAGGCACTCATTGAGCTGTCAAGTCAATATCTGTGGTTGTCAAGGTGAGAAGTGGGCAGCTAGGCCATCTTCACGTTCATGGCGCTTCCATCTCAAGCTTGTACATACGTGATTGTGATCGACTTAAGCATCAGTTATAACTCTCACCTGTGCTAGGAGCGCGAGGCATCTGGGATGCAAAGGAGATTTCACCTGGCCACTGATGTGGGAAGGGCTCACCTGAATAAAAAGTTGCTGACATTGAGATCTGAGGGACAAAGAGTTTGCTATTGGAATAGAACTTTTCAGTAGACACTTTAACAAGAAAGACAATCTGAATTGTGTTTAAGAAAGCTTCTATTTTTTAGAAATATATATATATATATATATACATATATATGTAATATGACTGTCTATATGAACATGACTTGAGACGGTAAAGGTAGGAATTTTTACATTCAGAAAAGTTACAGGAGGATGATTTGGTCAGCAAGTGGATGAGACCAAACACACTGCTACTTTCACACCAGATCAGAACCTGTCTCAGAGTTCTGCTGAAGAGGTGTTTGTTATCTTTGCTCCTTTCCAAAAGAGGAATCCAGATAAGTCACTTCAGCCTAATGTACAAATTTATGTTGTTTTCCTCGCCCCTTAAATAAGATTTCTTCACACCTTCACATAGCCAAGTGCTGAAATCTTTGAGTGAGATATTAGAGCTGGGGTTTGATAAGCTGTTATGCATTTCATGGTCTCAGATGTGGTAGGTTATCAGAATTGTTGCCCAATAGCCCTGCCTCTATAAATAGAAACCTATTACTCCAGGGTACAGAATAATTAGGCTAGTATCCCAAACATCCCTCTGCTTGTCACATAGTAGATACTCAATAAATGATGACTTTTTAATGATAAATCTCAAATGACTTTTCTTTGACAGGCCTCTGCCATCCTGATTGAATATTCATCTGAGAGGTCATTGCCAGGGTTAGAGACTGTGATCAAAAAATAAAAGTCAAACTTTTTCTTGTTGTTCTGACCTACTTATCCTCACTTACGGAGTTATTTTGTTTTGTTTTACTTCAAAACCCAAAACCAAGCTTTATGCCTCCATTAGAGAAGGTACGAATCCATTCTACATAAAACAAACTTCTAAAAATATATTTGTGTTTTTTATGTACAGATAAAAGTAACTAAAGTATAACCCTGGGTGGACTTGAAAAAACAACATTTTTCCAGTTGAAGTTTAGAAACAATATCATAATGTAGTCAGAAGTGTGGCAGCTGGCTGATGGCATATTTATATAAAGGCAGAAATCCTTCCCTCACTTCCACAAACAGGTAATTGATATTTTCCCTTTCATTTAAATTCTTAGAACACGATGGAAATCCCTTTCTGTTCCCAAATATAATGAGAGCTCTGTGCACAGGATTTACCTTTGTAGCTAATATTTTATGCTAATCAGTCATATGGTTATCTCCATTTTAACATCCCTACTGCTCCAGATCTTCTGCATGAATTATCTACATTACCCCTGTAGAGGATTTCAAACTTAGTAATGCCTCAAGTTCCTCATTCACTTTGGCTAACATGAATTGCCCTGATAAAGAGAACTAATTAATTCTTTTAAGGCAACAACTGATACCCACGGTTTGTTTATGGCTCATTAACACACCTCGATATCATTTTCTTTCTTCCAGCAATTTACACACACCAGCCAGCCAAACACATGGACTCACCAGCCAGTAACCAAGACACAAGTGTGTGTTGGTTGTCATGTTGAATGTGGGGGTGGGGTCTGCATGCCAAGTGCGGCTGTTATAGAACATGAGCCTCTGTTTTCTCTCTTACCTCTTTATCTGCTGATTGACTTCGGTTGGATTCCTGCCACATGTTCATCCTCTGGATGAAAACTCTCCTATCCTAATCACACGCATCCTACACTTGCCTCTAGTTTTCTTAAGTCTGCTGTAAGGCTGCGCGTGATGGGAAACCCATGTTTAGATTCTGTAGTATCATGAATCTCCCTAGGTTGTGACTCTGAGAAGGAATGCAAGATTCTCCAACCATCGGGAGAGCAAGTTTAATGAATTCTTCTTCTTCCAGTTTCCCCTCATTAGAACTGTCCACACTGTCTCCCCTGGCTCACCCTTCCCTTCTGGAAGCTTTCCAGCAATAAACAGAAGGAGGCAGTCGGAGAAAGGTTAGGCAAACACAACAATATTACTGGAATAAGTAACATATTGCTCATTAAACATTTAAAATCAACAGTTGCTCACGCGATCTGCCAATATTTTGAGAAATGCCAGTTTTACTGCTAGGTGCCACTTGGCTTGAGCTGCTTAATTCATGATTTGTGAACTGACATCCAGAATAACAAAACCGTATTCCAGTTACAATTTTGCCATCAAGAGCGAAACTGAAATATCACAACACAAAGCTCTCTGTTTCCTCTCCTTCCTGCCTCCATTCCTTCCTCCCACTCTGCCTCTGCCTTCATTCCAGAAACAAATGGATGTGTTAAAACAGTGAAATGTGTTTGTAAAAGATAAATAGTTTATCTTAAATATACTGTTGTAGTGTCAAACCAAGTCTCAAATCCATGTACATATTTTATTCACAGACTTAACATCTTAAAATGAGTAGACATCTTTTTCTTTTTCAAACATTTATACATGAATGCAATGCTCATAAAAAATAAAAACAGAATGACAATATAGCTCAGATCTTATCAGCATTACGTGCTGATATCATCAGGAACATGAGCCCTGCATGTGCTATTTTGTTCCATAAAAGGCATCACTTTCTGACTGGTAATAGAGGGAAGTCTATGATTTTTTAAATACATCTCCTTGCTGCCACAAATGTGTCCTGGTTAAGGATTCTAATTATTTGTGCATGCTCTGTCTATGAACTTCATCTAAGAAATTTTTTGTTGTTGTTGTTGTTAGAAGCATCAGTAACTGTGCCAGGTGCTGTTCTGTTTACAGGGGATGGCTGTGAAAATAGAGAAAATGTGGTTCCTGTCATATGGACAACTCCTGGAGAGGTGCTTAGTAAAACAAAGGATGAGGGGTAGGCATCAGAGTGGATGGTTTGATCTTCTACCCCTAATTCAGTATCCAAACCCTTAACGGAAAAGCCTATGTACCATCAGGCCAAGAGTCTCATCTCCTTGACCCATAGTGGAGGCATGTGGTTCTGTATAGCATAGAAGTGTGTTGCAAATGCTGAAGACAATGTGGACTTAGAAGGAAGACAATGTGGACTTAGAAGGGAGTTTTCACAGGGCAGTGAGAATCTTAAGGCTGGTCCTCTGACATTGGAGTGTGTCTCAGCAAGAGGAAGTCAGGACAGACAGACAGAATAAGGGGAACGAAGGACACTAGAAGACATTTTGAGGTAAACTTTCTACCCTTGGCAAAGAGATAGAACACTATTTTACAAAACCACAATGATGATGTCTTTCTACTCTGACAATAAATATCATCAGTCAAGGAAGATGTAAAAGGAAGCATCTGCTTCAGATGCAGCGAGACAAGCTAAGCTTTCTCTGGTATGTTAAGACTATACTATCATAGAAGACTAAAGACAATAACAAAGCATGTGTTGCTGATTCCACACGTTGGGATAGTTTAAGAAATGGACTGACATGTGTGGCAACTAAAATGGTATTTTGTGAACCTGTTTGCTCTGGGTGAATTATGGTGTCAGTTTGAGTACTCCAGATTGTTTCTTCCAAAGACTTGCCACTTGTGCGACTTCAAGGTGGATATATGCCTTACTCTGCAGTGACCATGTCTTAACATTTTGATGAAAGTTACATGACAGCAAAATTTATGATAGAACCTATGCTATCACTTTCATGCTTTGGGGCTGCTAGTTCATTCAACTTTGCATCGTTATTACCAATCCCAGGGCTTACAGAGGACAAATTTTATGATCCAAGAAGTATATGTCCAGCCAAGCAGGTAAATGGACTGAGATTTATTATGAAGATTTGGCCACCAACCCTTTCTGTTATCTAAGGTACAGACTTACGAAGGTGTGTATTTAACAAAACCAATGGAAATCATCAATTTGGAATCATTCAAGCTGCTGGGTACTTGGACCATTGTAAATAGAGAAAAGACATGTATAAAGTCATACTTGATACTTCTAGATAATTTTCAATGTTGTCTTGTCATTACAAGTATTTTTTATTACTATCAGTTTGATGAAACTAGAAACTCTGGATTTGTATATTTATTCAGAGCTTGTACAGCTTTAGGGAACCAAGAGTAAATATAAACTTGGTATTAGAAGGTATGGTGAGAATATATGGTCATGCACTCACCATTTTTAATAACACATTTTAGGTACCTACTATAATACCCTCTGCTAAGTGTGGGTTCTACAGGCAGAGGTCAGAGTTCTTGCTTTTCTGGGATCTATGTTTCCTTGGCAATGTTAAGACCAAAGAGCAACAATTCTTAAACAACTGGAACATGGCTGACTGGGTAGGTCACAAAGGAAGTTATGATGCTTAAACATGAGCTTTGTGTGCCACAGAGTCTTTTTTTTTCTAGATTTTTAGTAAGAAAAAAATGTATAGCAATCCTATAATTACACTTAAACTGCTAATTTCAAAAGCTATGATGGTGGTAACAGTGCCTGGATATCTGATTTCTCCAGCAGCCACTTCTATGTCACTGGTGTCTGGACAGTGTGATTGATCCAAGGGGGAAATGGCTGGGGTAGACTAATAACATTTCTTCTCTGCAAGTGTGGAATTTAAATGAAGACCCAGGAGTGAAATGAGTTTCTTTAATGGTATCATGCTACAGAGAAAAATCCCCAAATATTTCCGGCCCAGGAGTTGTCCTATTTTTGCCTTAAGTAAGGATATTGTTCAGTATTTTTTTCCCTTTCAAGTCTGTGATTTACTTTTGCACATCCTCAGTAAGTTTCCTGCTTAGCTCTATGTTAGGTCACTCAATGTTTGTAGTTTTCAACCAAGGGACATTAACAAAGATAAATATTTGACAAGGAACATTTTCTCCTCTGATGCTTTTGAGAATAACTTTAATATCTCAGGGTCTCTGGTCGCAGTTTCTACATTGGTAAAGGACTTCAGGGAAAAGTGTGTTGGTTTACCAAAACGTTCACATCTGTGTGTGGGGGGGTAAACACATGGTCAGGATTATGAGTAAAAATTATGCAATCACTAATGAGTATATGGAGAATATTTTAATGAAACAGAAATCAGGCTGAAAGCTCATATCATAATGAAGTCTATAAACATTTGAAATCCACTCTGTTAAGTAAATGATCAGGGTGTCCAGCATACCATTTTTAACTGAATTCTGTCTTTCTCACATCTATGTAATAGTCATCATTTGAACTACTTAGAGAATTTTATAGTCTTGCTAGTTGCTGCATGTTCACCTGTGTTCAGGTAATAAAGACATACACACAAACCATTACTATTCTTTCTCATCCTTGACATTTTCAAAGATCAGTAAATAAACTTATTTCTGTCTTTTCTACCTACAGTGTGGTGGTTTATATAGAAGTGGCTCACATAGGTCATAGGCTATTTGGAGGTGTGGCTTTGTTGCAGTGGGTGTGGCTTTGTTGGAGTAGGTGTGGCTTTGTTAAAGAAACAGAAGCTCAAGCCATTCACTGTCTGCCTTTCTGCTGCTGTCATTTGTTACAGCATATTCTTTAGCGCCATGGTTGTCTGGACATCACCATGATTCCTGCCATGATGATAATGGACTATACATCTGAAACTTTAAGCAATCTCCAATTAAATGTTTACCTTTCTAAGAGCTGTCTTGGTTATGGTGTCTCTTCACAGCAATAAAACCTAACTTAGAACAATGTATAATTGAGTGACACTTGTCTGTTCTATATTTTCAAGTATTCTTTGAGTTGATGATTACTGTATTTTTCTGAATTCTTTAGCACTCTGATTTTATGTATTGGGCTAATAGTTTTTTTTTTTTTTTTTTTTTTTTTTTTTTTTTTTTTTTAGTTAAAGGTCTCAACTGCCTCAATTCATCAGTTACCTATGAGGCTTGCAGCCTTTACTCTTTATGTAGTAACTCTATTAGGAGAAAATATTTTACTATTCTTTCACTGGTTAAGGTTTTGGTCTTGTAATTGTTTAATTATTTTCTACATAATTGGGACTTCTGGAATGATACCGATTGAGCCTAACAAAACATGTATTCTACATCAGTTAAGATTCACAGCTGTTAGAAAAAACTGGAAAACATCCCTTTCTATAAAATGTGAACTTGGTGTAGATTCAGGCTGGGTCATAGTGATCCTTTCATTTAGGGAAAAATAGAAGTGTTACCATGGTAGCGGCCTCACTCCGGAATGATTATAAGGACATGCCTGTTTCTCTGTGTTCTAACAGTAGATGCAGTTTATGTTTATATCTTCTCTCGATAACCATTTTTTAAGAGACATAACATTCAGAAATTTCTTCTTGGTTCCACTTTCTGTTTCCTGTTCTTAAGGGATTATTGAATGATACATTTCGGGTTAAGGACAGGACAGTTCTTCAGCACTGCTATGATCCAGAGCTTTTCAATGCACAGCATGAGGATTTCCTGAAAGCAGTATGTTTAGTGCTTTCTTCTCCCCTATCTCACTTCATTTCTTCTTACACAGTTTTCCTGAGAAATATTTCGGTACAAGTTACACAAAACTCAGTACTTGTCTATAGCTCTGTAAACAAATGGATTAGACCTATAAAGAATGTCCAGTTACACTGGCTATTCAATAAAAGAAGAACTTACACTTTGATAGTAAGATACCACCCCATCCTCCAAAGGACTTAAGATTACTCCTCATGAATTTCTCCAAATAGATTTCTACCCAATAATTGCTGAATGGATGATAGCTTTTTACATTCACATTTTCTTATTTTTACCAAATCTACATATTCTTAATATACTGAAGAGCCATTCTCCCCCTAAAAGGTTAGTTGGGTAATAAAGTTTCTATTAACATTCCCTTTTGAAATGGTATGAGAGATTTTGATGTTAATAGCATGGCATTTAACATTTTCATAAACAGAATAATTAATACCCAAGCATGCATATTTTGAAATATGGTTTTCTGTTAATCACACTGATATAAAGTTGTTATGGTATTATGAGAAAGTAAATCCACATAGAAAGAATCCTCTGGTAGCTTCTCTTTCTTGTGCCTCGACTATTTATATTATTGCACTCCCAACCCCAATGTTTGACCCCAATTTTTGATCCCAGTGTTCCTACTCTCCTGGGTCTACTTCATAGTGACTGAACTTAGCTCACTCTCATGTGAGTGATGGCTACAAGAAATAATTTGTGCAAAGAGAATGAATCAGATGGAAAATGGGGAAAAGCAGACATTAACTCTGGGATGCTCAATTCTAAAGCATTATTTATACACTTTTATTATTCTTGGAACCTTTATCTCCACCAGTTGCTGTGGGAAACCAGGAGACAACTGACAAGACCATAAGGATACACTGATTAAATGAAAGATTTTATGAAGCTGAGGTCTAATGGTACATATCCAGGTTAGAAAAACCAAGCGAGTCAGGGCATAAACAGTGGAAAGGTAAGGAGGTAAAAGAGCAGAAGAAAGATGAATGGAAGAAACTAGTGAGTAAGAAGAAAGGATGATAATCAATAGTAGGGGATAGTAGAGGAGTAGCTGTTGTCAGTCAAGTTTGGTGACCAGATTTCAATATCCAAAAACCTTGTAAAGGGAGAAAGTGAAAATCAACTCCAGAAAGTTGGTCTCTGAGCCCTACACAATAGCCACGTGCCCCACCCCTCAAATCAGGAAGACAACAAAAATGGTAAATAAAATTACATACATATGTGTATGTGTATATATCTCTACACACAAATGGACTCTCTCATGGAAAAATGTAGATGCATTTCTGTATGTTTGTCCTTGTCTTGGAAGGTTCCTCTTCCTTGTGATGTAAATGTAGTTTGATAGAGTCATGGGGGGCAGGTACCAGTGATCAGATTGGATATGTTGGTTCTCTATAAACTGCAAAAGTTGGAAACAGCAGTGAGCCTGCAGCATACAGAATGTAGGTAATGTTTAGAGATACTGGGTATTAAGAAAGTCAATTTCAAAGTACAGAGAACTAGATGTGCAAGCCAGAGCTGCATCTGCCTCTAGGGATCATTTTAAATATTATATCTAAGTTCAGTGTGGATCAGTCATCCTCACTGCCATATAAAATGGTTTGAAATTTTCAGTCATGAATGTAATGTATTTTGATCATATGTGCCTCCATTATTCTCCTGTCTTCTTAGAAAGTTCCCTGTCTATTTTTATGGGTTTTGTGTGTGTGTGTGTGTGTGTGTGTGTGTGTGTGTGTGTGTGTGTGTGACTGACTACTGAATATAACTAGAATTATGTACATGAGCAAAGACTACTACATGGTGTAGTCATTTGCTGGACCATGGACAACTGTTTATTCACTATTACAGTTGCCTTTAGAAATACTAGAAAAGAAGACTTGAGGATTGGCACAATGTCCAAAGGTAAATTTATTCTTAATTTCACAGTAGGAGAGAAAAGACTGCGTGGAATAATGCAAATGGGAAAGCCAGCTCTAATAAGTCCAAATGGCTGAGAGGCTCGGCTAATTTCTTAAAATTTGCTTGATAATTATAATTACTGTTGGATTATTATATAATTAAGATCTTGAAAAAACAGCCTGGAAAACAGAGAATGTAGTAATTATAAAATCTGGACACTAACAAGAAAGTGATTCTAGGTCTATGATGCCCACAAATGACTGGATAGTAGGATGTCCTACTGACCCAATTTGCTCTTTGTGAAGAGCAAATTTGAGATGTGAAGAAAAGAGAGGGCTCTATGCAGATTTCAAAGATGGAGTATCAGTGGGTAGATGGAATTAATTCTAATAATGGGTAACGGGAATGGTTGACAGGCTGACTGGCGCAATTTTAAGAATGAGCACATATTTAGAGAAGAATCCTTATCATTAAGCTAAAAGTAAGCAATAATACCTCAACAGGTCTTGCCATTTTTTATAGATTTTTACTCGAAAAAATTATAAGTAAATAAAAAGGAACATATAGCAACTGACAAGGTTTAGTTTCCATAAATAGCCAAGAGACGCCAAAATAATAATCCAATCTGAGGATAATACTATTTGTTTACCAAGTCATAAAGACTGTCCATCTACTTCTGAACGTGTCTGTGGAGGCCGTTATAACTTTCTCAGTGTACGGAAGATGAATGTGGAGATGCTGAAGATGGCACTGGATTTAAAGATACTTGCAAGTGCCAATGAAGAGAAAACTAATGCAAAATATGGAAACCTATTTGCAAATGTGAGTGCAAAAGATGTAAAAGAATGTTGAGTTTGGAAAAAAACGACATGCTTTAGCATGAGATAAAGCAGTTTATAAATGCCTATACTCACTAAAAATACAAACTTAAGGGACTCAACCATATTGAAAAGGGACAAGCTGATGAAAGAATGATGGTAAGAAACACAGATATATTATTTTAAAACATTTTTACAGCCATATTTTTACTTGAGAGAGAGGCAGGCACACATTTGCCATGAAATATATGTTTAGGTCAGAGGACAACATGTGCGGATTTGCTGTCTTATTTACTATGTCGGTTTGGGGGACTGTAACCTGTGAGCTAGGATTGAGAGCAAGCAGCTTCATCTGCTAAGCGATCTCACAGGTTCATAAGAATATTTTGCAAAGGCAAAATTACGACTTGACACTAGTATGTGCAAAACACTAAGAAAGACACAGAAGTGAACACATCGATTATATATTTTAATTAAGTATTACAGTGTCTCAGTTATTAAAATTGAGAACCTTTACAGAAGTGTAAAAAAACCAGAATAATTGTGCAAATATTTTAATTTGACACGTTCAGTGTGCAACACAACGTTCTTGGTATCTAAGAAGAAAGACTGCAGAATTCACACTTGTCTGTTATTATCTTTCAGTATTTTTCCTTCTTTCAGATAGATTTAAACATACAAGAAAACCTAGCTGGTGTTCAGTATTTTAAGAGTTGTGGATATATGTCCTGGTTAGTCTTTTGACAACTTGACACAAACTAGAGTCTCATCTGAGTTGAGGTTATCTCAAGTATAAAACATCTCTGCCATATTAGCCCATAGGCAAGCGTGTGGAACATTTTCTTTTTTTTTTTTTTTAAACAACTTTATTTTACAAAACAAAAATAAATGTACAGATTTTAAACATTTTTTGCTTAAAATTATACATTTTTTGTCAGTACTTTTTTTTCAGATTTTAACATAATTTTTATATAAAACTATATGAATATATTTTTTAGTCAGTACTTGATTTTTTTCAAGGTTTGATTGTATGCCTTGAAAACTTAATAGTTACAATGAGCTAAAGTACATGTAAAACAAAATGTAACATGGAAATAGTTAAAGTTTTCTTGTTTTGTAAATATTTTTTTGTTTTGTTTTGTTTTCTTTATTTCTTGGACTTTATACAGTCTGTGAGTTGTTTCTGGGGGAGTGCAAGCCTCTGGGGTTAGCATCCCACTATCAGTGACTGCATATTATGTCTGTTCTTTTGTGACTGGGTTATCTCACTCAGGATGATATTCTCTAGATGCAGCCATTTTCTTAAGAATTTGGTTAAGTCATTGTTTCTGGTGGCTGAGTAGTATTCCATTGTGTATATGTACCACAATTTTTGTATCCATTCATCTTCTGAAGGACATCTGGGTTCCTTCCAGCTTCTGGCCATTATAAATAGAGCCGCTATGAACATTGTGGTGCATATATCTTTGTTGTGTATTAAAGTGTCTCTGGGGTATATGCCCAGAAGTGGAATAGCTGGGTCTTCAGGTAGTACTATATCCAATTTTCTGAGGTATCGCCAGACAGATTTCCAGAGTGGTTGTATTAGCTTGCAACCCCACCAACAGTGGAGAAGTGTTCCTCTTTCTCCGCAGCCTCGCCAGCATCTGCTGTCATCTGAGTTTTGGGTCTTGGCCAATCTGACTGGTGTGAGGTTTCTTATCTCCTTGTACAAAGCTCAAGTGTAAGTGGATCAAAGATCTCCACATTAAACCAGATACACTGAAACTATTAGATGAGAAAGTAGGGAAAACCTTAGAACACATAGGCACAGGAGAAAATTTCCTGAACAAAACTCCAATGGCTCAAGCTCTAAGGTCAAAGATTAAAAAATGGGACTTAATGAGATTGCAAAGTTTCTGTAAGGCTAAGGACATCGTCAAGAAAACAAAACGGCAACCACAGAATGGGAATAGATCTTTACCAACACCACATCAGATAGAGGCCTAATATCCAAGGTGTACAAGGAACTCAAAAAGCTAGACACCAGAGAATCAAATAACCCTATTAAAAATGTGGTACAGAGCTAAACAAATCATTTTCAATTGAGGAACACCGAATGGCCGAGAAACATCTGAGGAAGTGCTCCACATCCTTAGCCATCAGAGAAATGCAAATCGGAACATTTTCTTGATTGATCATTGAGAGGAAGGTTCAGCTTACTGTGGGCAGTACCGTTCCTGAAAAGGCAGTCGTAGGATGTAAGAAGAAACCCGAATGTGATAGAGAGAACAAGCCAGTAGCATTGTTCCTTCATGGACTCTATTTCAGTTCCTGCCTCCAGGTTCTTTCTTGAGTTCCTGCTCTGACTTCCCCTCATTTCTCAGTTCCTTCCATGGTTTATGGTACTCTCATAGTTTTCAATACTTCATAAAAACTATGATGCTAGAGGATGATCTACATTTTCCAAAGGTTATATTGACTAATGAAACTATCAAAAGAGGCAGATTTAAAATGATAGGTTTAAAAAGAATTCTAGCCTTGGGCATCTGGTACAATCAGAAGTGATTGGCATGGAGAATAAACAGATGGGCATAGCTATCTATCATCATTATTTGTCTGAGTAAATATCATGCCCCCACACACCAGAAAGTCCATTGCTTCACTGGACGCAACTTAGAAAAGCAAGGCCTTCATTAGAACTAATAATCTCTCAACCCACAGCTTCCAGAGACCACCAAGATCCTGTGTGACACTAGAGGTCCTGCACACTTTGCTCTTCTCTCATTTCAACAGCTAGGTATTCAACATAGGAGTTCTCCAAGCTTCCTACAAGGAGAAACTCTGTGTTATCAACAATAGGACCTTGTCCTGATGTGGTTTTTAATGAAAAAAAAGTTTATTTAGGTATTTGACAAATACTTCTTTCTTTTTAAGAAATAGGCTCTCACATTTTCAAAATCCATGTGTACAGCTCTTAGTCTCTTCATATTAATGTATTTGAACTAACATCACATGAATATTTATTTATATTCAAACGTCTTACATTTTATGTGTTCTTAATTGTGCATAAATTAACAAAAACACCACTGGAATGGTGGACCCAATATTGAGTGAGCATCAGTAATTTAAACGACATCATACAACCACTTGAAATTAGAAAAAAGATGCTATTTATAAGTAAGTGCAGGTCAGAAATTCAACCCTAAATTCTTTCTTTGTCTCTTTTGGATTAAAATACCAATAACACTACTTTTTATGCCTTGATTTTTCTAAAACAAAGCCATTCATACTATGTTGCTTGGTGACCTTTAGTGTGCAGAGCTAACACAGTCCTGTTCCTGCTTACAATGGTTTTCAGAAAGGGAGCAGAACAATAGAGTTGGCTGCATAGATTAAAGCTACGCTTTCATAAACTCACTTCCTTGTGGCTTATGATGAGAAGAAGCCTTGTTTCCAAGTATGTATATAATTGGAAGGTTAACAATATTCTACCTATTTACCCCATATTTTGGAAATCACAAGCCATTCTTAAATAAGAAGTCAAGTGTCCTTGTTCAAATGGTTGACTGTTTCATCTCTGTCTATATAAATAAAGTTCAGCAATAATGTCCCCTTGAATAAATATGTTTTGCTTTTAATTATTTTTTAAAAATCCGTTCTCCCGTGACAGAAGCTTAATACAAAATGTCATGTAAGCATCAGCAAAAATTAACATATAAGAGATTTTATATGTTCTTGATATTAGAACAACAGATTTCTTTGAACCACATTGACCTTAAAACATAGCACAAAGGAATAGTCTACAGAAATGAGAATAACCTTCATAAAAACTGAAATATTTTTTATCAAGTTGTCAGCAAATTCAATTAGGTTTTAAGTCACTCTTAATTCTTTCTAATATTAACTAGATTGCAGTGGGACTGATGGATGACCAAAATAGTGAGGTATGGGAATAACGTTCCCGCTTCCCACTAATATATTGGTTGTAGTGTTTTATTATGTTTCGTATTTAAACAAACATTGAAAGTATAAGAATAGTCTAAGATGATTACCTCTGAATAAAGAAAAACAAAACAGAGATGGACTTTGGTTGAATGCATAACAAAATCTGAAGTTCAGCCCATGTTAAATATGCTGTATCCTGCTTGATAAAATAATAGCACACTCTCTAAGAGTCTGCCGATCATGATTTTATTTAACGAAGATGTTGCTTTTTTAGTTTCACATTAAGTAGATCAACCTTATTAAATGAATTCATTTGCAGGCATTTGACCAACCTCACAATCTATGGGTAATTCTTAATGGGTTAAGTATTTTTCTGAACTGCTTCCTGGATTTTTACTTTACAGTGATGGGCAGGCGAGATCTCACTCGGTTCAACAACATTTGGTATCTATACACAGACACACTATATGTATCAGAATCTGTCTCCACCTAGTTGGTTCTACACATATAGTACGCATGGTATTGGTGGATATTTGTGTGTACTGGTATATGTACTAGGATTGACAAGTCATTAACATTCTAAATGATGATATGGGAACAGGCAGGATTTCGAAGCAAGTTACTTGGAGAAGATGTGTTTGTGAATCTTGTTTGTGGATCACAAGATCACTTTACCTGGATCCAGTGAGGATGCTATGCTTGAAGACCACAGAGCAAAGTAGTTATGGCTCTTTCTAAAGTAATAACTCTGTGGTAGCATTTTCTCTTCAATCTGAAATGCTAGCCTAGTTAGTAAATAGGAACGTCAGGCACAACTTCTCTATCTCAAGGCTTTTCACATCTCATGGGGGAAGTAACTGTGGCATCCAAGTCTATGTATCAGGATTTTCTAGTGTTATTTTTTCTCTACTGCCATAGCCATCTAAAGAAAGGGGTTGCAGCGAGATAAAGCAGACTGGCTGGCTTTCTTCGTTATTTCTGAACATTTTATCTTTGAGGAAAAAACAGCTCAGACTCAAGGTTTATGAGGTGACTGTATGAAACTAAACAAAAAGCATGTCAGATTGGAAATTAGAGTATGGACGCTAGGCAGTTTGCTCTATTACAGTCTTTCCAGACATCCTTACTGAGATTGGAAAGGAAAAACATGCAATGCATAACCAGCACTCTTAATTAAAAAGGCCCCAGTAATTCATCATTACTCTTTTTCCTCCAATCCCGTGACTTTATTCATGGAGCCCTACTGCATTTCATCTCAGCTGGCCAGACTCCTTCCATTTGCCCTAAGAAGGACATTGCAGCTTCTGAATTCTTGTTTCCAGCCTATATGCGTGTGAAACTGGCTACAGCCATCTTCATCTGATGTGCAGTGAGGAGAACAAAGCCGAGCTTTGTCTATATCAGCCAAGAGGTAGCTAGCTTGCAAATCTGAATAATGTGTGATTTTTGTCACATGTTGATGAAAGCGCACAGTTTGGGGGAAACACAGGTACCATGTGGTAAAGGAAGACAGATACATATGTGACACATGAGTTATCAGGAGCAATCGGTGGCTAAGTTACCATCACATTTTTTTTCCTTATAAAAATATATTCTTTGACAAATTAATGTAGGTACAAAATACATTTGGTCATATACAGTTATTTTCCACTTTTATTTTCTCCTCACTGCTCTTGAGTTCTTTCCAACAATTTCCCCTCCTGCATTCCAGGCCCGTGTGTGTGTGTGTGTGTGTGTGTGTGTGTGTCCCACTGAGTTCAATTAGAATTCTTTCTATGAATGTGGGATGGGTGAGGGTGTTATTTGCTGTAGTTTAGCTTAGTGACTGACCTGTGACTACATTCCTAAAGAAAATGACTCCCAACTACCCTGAATACCTGGTGCATCCCAGAGTCTGAACCACAACCAAAGGCTGACCTAGGCTCCCCCCCACACATATGGCAGAGGTGCAGCTTGGTCTTCATATGGGTCCCCCAAAAACTGGAGCAGAGTCTGTCTCTGACTCAGTTGTCCACCTGTGGATTTTGGTTTCCTAACTGGACTGCCTTGTCTAGCCCTTTGGAAGAAGACTTGCCCAGTTTTGCAATGACTTGATGTGTCAGGGTAAGCTGGTACCTAGGAGTGGGTCCCCCTTCTAATAGAAGGAGGGGAAGGTGCTATAGGGGACTATGTGTGTGGGGGTAACTGGGAATAGAGGGGGTCCTGTGATTGAGATGTAAAGTGAATGCATTAATGGAAAAAAGAAAAAGAAAATGACTCCTCCTCTCCCCATAGCCATTTATTACTGATGAATCCTCAGAGAAGGGCGTGCTCTCCAAAGTCCCTCCCTTTCACTCACATTTTCAAAAGAAAAAGTCAGATATTTGCTTGGACTTAGGCTACAAATGGATACACAAGCAAGCAAAGGTTTGTGGTTCCACCTGCACACTGAGGAAACATACATATGTGTGACAGTGCGTATGTAGCTATTTAAAAACACAATTGTATTGATTTAGAAAGTAGCACAAAAATCATTATTCTATTATCTTCTCATAAGTCGTTCAACATCACAGCAAGATATAAAAAGTAAAAGCTCTTAAGTTCAATTAATTATCTTGCTATCGACATAACAGTAGTAAGAGCCCTTTCTCTTCATACATTATTGTTTATCTCCTTCTTTAGCCCTTAGGACAATTTCTATTTCCATCTAAAAACCTAGCTTTTCTTTAGAGTATAGTCAAGTAATTGGAATGTTTCTTTGTTACAATGTAACAATCTGACCTGGCAACATCGTTTGTGCTTTGATATGCATCTTCTATCCTGTTGCTTGGAGTTGGAGGTTTCCTGATTTTTTTCCCTTTCAAACAAACATTTTCTAAACATATTTGAAAAGACAAATGTATAATGTACTCAAACTGACTTTAGTCTACTCCAGAGTAGTCTCTGGAGATTTCTCTGATACTGAACCTCAACACTGCCTGGCAGGTGTACAGAAGTTCAAAGCCTTTCTTATTGGTGTCTTTAAAAAGCCAGGTAAGAATGCATGGGTTGGACATATCTCAGACTATTTCAGTTTCTCCTTCCCCCTCTAGTACCCTGATCTCAGACAGTGTGGACCTGAGGTAAGTGTAGAATGTCAAAGTCAGGTGGTTGAGAATATATAAGATGGCAGTTTGTTTATTCTAAATCTGTGACCAAAATGAATAGATTGTGAAGGATATAAAACCTCTGTCCAGCCTTCTGGATCCTAAAAATCTTAGTTCCACACAGGGCTACCTAAAGAAGACAGACCATAAGGAACAGATAGTAAGGGAAGAAAGGCAACAAAGTTGCAAGATGGCTTTTTTAGCTTAGAGATGCTGTCTCCCATGAGAATTCTCCCAGCCTTTAAACCAGTTGTTCTCCAATTTCCTAATCCTGTGACCCTTTAATAAAATTCATGCTGTGCTGGTCCCCAACCACAAAATGTTTCCTTTGCTATTTCATAACTGTAATGCTGCTACTGTTACAAACTGTAATATAATTATCTGATATACAGGATATCTGATATGTGACCCCTGTGAAAGGGTCATTTAAGTCAAAAGGGTCATAATGCATAGGTGGAGAACTGCTGCCGTAAATGATCTCACACCATGCTTGTTCCAGGACAGTAGGAGCTTTGTCTTTTTCATACCTGTTCTGAATATAGCTCTGAAAGTGAAAGAACAGAAAGTGGGGAAGAGCTTAGAACACATTGGTAAAGGAGAAAATTTCCTGAACAGAAAACCAATGGCTTATGCTTTAAGACCAAGAATTGACAAATGGGACCTCATGAAATTGCAAAAGTTCTGTAACGCTAAATTGCAAGGGTAATTTCTGTCAAAAGGACAACATGACAACCAACAGATTAGGAAAAGATCTTGACCAATTCTATATCTGATAGAGGGCTAGTATCCAATATATACAAAGAACTCAAGAAGTTCGACTCCAGAGAATCAAATAATCCCATTAAAAATGTGACACAGAGCTAAACAAAGAATTCATAACTGAGGAATATCGAATGGCTGAGAAGCACCTAAAGAAATACGGTCACTTGATCTTTGACAAAGGAGCTAAAAACATTTAATGGAAAAATGACAGCCTCTTCAACAAATAGTGTTGGCTCAACTGGCACTCAGCATGCAGAAGAATGAAAATAGATCCTTTCTTATCTCCTTGTACAAATCTCAAGTGCAGCTGGATCAAAGATCTTCACATAAAACCAGGTACAGTGAAACTATTAGAAGAGAAAGTGGGGAAGAGCTTAGAACATATAGGCACAGGAAAAAATTTCCTGAACAGAACACCAATGGCTTGTGCTGTAAGATCAAGAATCAATAAATGGGACTTAAAGAGATTGCAAAGTTTCTGTAAGGCTAAGGACACTGTTAAGAAAACAAAATGGCACCCAAAAGATTGGGAAAGAATATTTACCAATCTCACCTCTGAAAGAGATCTAATATCCAATGTATACAAAGAACTCAAGAAGTTAAACTCCAGAGAATCAAACAATTCTATTTAAAAATGGGGTACAGAACTAAACAAAGTATTCTCAATTGAGGAATATCAAATGGCTGAGAAGCACCTAAGGAAATGCTCAACATCCCTAGTCATCAGGGAAATGCAAATCAAAACAACCCTGAGATTCCACCTCACACCAGTCAGAATGGCTCAGATGAAAAACTCAGATGACAGCAGATGCTGGCTAGGATGTGGAGAAAGACAAACACTCCTCCACTTTTGGTGGGTTTGTAGGCTGGTACAACCACTCTGGAAATCAGTCTGGCACTTCCTCAGAAAACTGGACATAGTACTATATGAGAACCCAGTTATACCACTCCTGGGCATATAACTAAAGGAAGTTGCAACATCTCACAAGAACACATGCTCCACCATGTTCATAGCACCTTTATTTATAATAGTCAGAATCTTGAAAGAACCCAGATGCCTTTTAACATAGGAATAGATACGGAAATAATTGTGGTACATTTATACAACGGACTACTACTCAGCTATTAGAAATAATGACTTTATGAAATTCCTAGGTAAATGGATGGAAATAGAAGCTATCATCCTGAGTGAGGTAACCCAGTCACAAAAGAACACTTATGGTATGTACTCACTGATAAGTGGATACTAGCCCAAAAAGCTCCAAATACTCAAGAAACAATTCACAGAACTTAAGAAGCTCAAAGAGAAGGCCAGAAGATGGATGCCTCAGTCCTTCTTAGAAGGGAGAAGAAAACACTCATGGGAGGAAATAAAGGTACAAATAGAGAAGCAGGGAATGGAGAAAAGATCATCTAGAGACTACCTCACCTGGGGATCCATCTCATATGCAGCCACTAAACCCACACACTATTGCTGATGCCAAGTAGTGCTTACTGACCAGAACTTGATATGGATGTCTCCTCAGAGGCTCTGCCAGAACCACACTGATACAGAAGAGGATGCTTGCAGCTAACCATCAGAATGAACACAGGGACCCCAATGAGGGAACTAGAAAACAAAAACTGAAGGAGCTGAAAGGGTTTGCAACCCCATGGAAGGAAGAACATTATCAACCAAGCAAACCCTTTAGATCTAAAACACCCACCATTGAGCACACATGGAGAGCCTCATGACTTCAAGGCATATGCAGCAGAGGATTGCATTGACTGGCATCAATGGTAGAAGAAGCTTTTGTCCAGCAAAGGCACATTTTCCCAGTGTAGGGAAATGCCAAGGCAATGGAATGAGAGCTGGTGGTTGGGAGGGGGACACCTTTATGGAAGCAAAGGGAGGGAGAAGAGGGATGGGATTCAGGAAAGGGGATAACATCTGAAATACAGAGACTGTCCGATAAAAGAGTTGAAATGCAATCAGCCATCAGCGCCACTATTTTTGGAATCAAATGTGAAAATTAGAAGTGAAAGATCTACATAATATAAATACACTTAATTCAGGGTGTTGTTGGTGAATTTGGATAGTTCTATATGCTTGTAGGCATAAGTGTGCATACAGCACGATGAAACTTAGATTCTGAGGCTCAAACTTGAGTTGTAGTTTAAGTAAAGGCTTCAGAATTTTGGATGAAGTCAAATTATATAGTCTATGGGTAGCTTTAACGCAGGCAAACTTGGTATTTCTAAGTGAATAGGTCACTGTATTAAATCTCAGAGGACCTGGGTTTCAGCATGTGCTTTGGCTCCCGCTTAGATTTAACCTATAAATGGAAAAGGGGGCATTGCCCTCCCAGTGAAATGGCTTTAGTAAAACTTACAGAGTGAAAATGGGCAACTGCCTTGGAGACTATTCTCTAACTTCAGTATGATCTTGTAAGAATAATTTACTTCCTTACTATGCTGAAGCCCCATAAGCAACATGGCCCCGGGAATTCTGTTTTGGCGTGTGGACCAGATTACTGCCTTAGACACACTCCTGAAAAATGAACCCTTATGAAGGAAACCCTTTGCATAAGCTGCCATCACCACTAAAGCGATGTGAAAAGCACACAAATCACAGGAGCAGCAGAAGAGATGATTTTAAGCACTCCCTCAGAGCGGGCAGGAACATTTCCCTTCGAAGCGCTCACATTTGTTATTGTTTGCAGGCCTAGTGCTCACCTAGCACTTGTTTATGTAAGCAAATAAAAAGCTCAATAAACAGTATATCCCTCCATACTCTATGGCAGTAAACTTCCATTTTAATGAGATTTAGATTCAGTGCAGCAGTTTTGATATCTCCTCATGTTGTTTAAAATAAGGGTCTACCTGCATTCTTAAATCTCACAAACCATCTATAACTCTAAATATGGGCTGAATACAGCAAATGTTACGGATATCTCTAGGGTAGTTTGCAAACTAGTTCTTAAGCTTGTGCATAAGGTACTGGAACATTAACCAGCTAAAATCGTAAGCAACCTAACAGACAGTACTTATATAGCTGTGGAGCAATTTGGGAAGAGGGATTCTCTCAAAATTGCCTATAAGCACTAATGGTATTAGTAGTTAGGATAAAGTATCTCCCTAAAATACCAGGAGTTTGGGATAAAGAAATTCATGTTTTCACTTTACAAGTTAAGGGTAAAATAGTCTCCCACTCGAAAGAGTGTGAACTCACATTGGAAGAGGCCTTCTCATAAAGGCCTCTCACTTCCTGTTTTTTATCTTCTCTTGGATTTTCCAAAGTATATCTTCTTCTACCTCTTTTATGTTTAAAGTTTTATATGTCTCTGGCTTTTTACTTTGAGAAAATAAAATAGAAAAAATGAAAGATGAAACCCCAGAAAAAGTTCTAGCTATCACCCACTCTTTACGAATGCACAGGCTAGTAATAGTTAAGGTTCTAATTACATTGCTCCACAGGGGTATCTACTGGAAGGCGTTCTGCACACCCCATGTGTAGCCTTGTCCTGATGAAGGTTCAATCACCCTCAGCTTTTTAATTATTTTTAATGACAGGAATGAGTACCAGATTTACAGAGATACTGAGCTTTGCAAACCCCTACCACTAACCCAGTTGATATTCTGTAAACACATCATTTTTTTTTTTTTTTTAAATGTGAACCTTGAAATGAAAGAGTTTATGGGAGGCATAGTTATAGATGAAGGCAGAAGGGACATGTTTACTATGAAAAATCTATTCAACATTTGGAACTTCTGTATATATTCCTGTCATAATAGTTTAGTCTTAATAATACTTGTATGTACTGTGTACGGTGCAGACTGGCAACTAAAGGCAGATCTCCAATTGAAAAGACATGGTGGCAGGAATGTGGTCAGTATTCCTCCTGGTATTTCTTTCTCCATAGTCAATGTTATGAAACTTTGCAGGTACATCTAACTTCTGACTTTTGGCTCAGCTGTGTGTTTTCTGAGAGCACTAAGACATCATTATAATTCCTGGCTCCTTCCTGCTGTTGGGCGTGCACCTATATGGTTTATAGTCTTGGGTCATTCTAATCTACTCATGTAATAGATACTTAAATGGCCCTACATATTGCAGCTTTCTCTGTTTGTATTCCTGCCCACTGCTGTGAGAAAAAATATGGGTTGGCAAAACAAGAAGAATATCCCAAGACGTGCTAGTCCTAACTCTCCATAGTTAAAGCCTTCCTAACCCAGTGGCTTCCTCCCCTTTCCTCATACATGAATCATTGCTAAGGCAACAGTGCCATCTGGTCAACCACCTCAACAATCCCCTATATTTAGTGCTGAATTCCAATACGTTTTTGTAGTTGCTACATAGCAATCGAATAAAGTTTAAAGTTCAGAGTCCCTTCTTTGTTGTTGCCCTTCTCAAGCCCCCTAAAGGAGTCATTAATTAGATATTTGGTCATATATTTTGTAAAACAATGCCAAATATGTTATACATTTTACTTACATGAGGCTAGATGTGAATGAAATTTTACTGCATTATTCAAAAAATATTTAAATATCTTGTCAGATGTATACAAAATATGAATATCAACCAAGATAACTCTTGATTTCCTATTTAATGAGACAAATCACCAAGTGCTATCAAGTAAAAAAATATTTCAGAATAGTCTCTGTGCAAGAAAATCTTGAGTTTTCTTAGACCCCCATCTCAGAAGAGAATTTTAATGAAGACCACCCCCCACCAAATTGATGGCAATTTTAGAACTCTGCACAATACTGCCAATAACAGTTGTGACAAAGAGTTTTTCAAATAATATTAAAGCATAATTTGGAACAAGTCTTTAGAAGAACAAGTAAACTGGTTGTTGTTTACTTGCTGTATAGAAAGTAAAACACACACACACACACACACACACACACACACACACACACACACACAAAATCAGGCAGTTATTCACCCAATGACCATGACATTCCTGTGTTTTGGTGTTCATTTGTCAGCATAAACTTCTTTTTATTATTTATGGTTTTCTCCCTCTTTTTTCTTTCCATTTGTCTTTTTTATCTTTTTACCCTCTTTTCTTTGGGGAGATTGAACCCACACTCTTCCACTGCAAATGCTAGGTTACTCTACCCCTACCTTTTCAATGTCTATTATTTACTCTAGCTGGAAATTCATTTTCACAATTAATTTCTGTGCTTCGTTCCCTCATTTTCTGGAGAACTCCCAAGTGAATGAAGTTTCAGGGTGCACAGAACAAGCATATTCATGTCAGCATTCACCATGTGAAGGATACCTTTGTGTTCCTCAGTGGTTAGCAGGCTAGGTAGTTTCATCGCTTCGAGTTACCACCAACGTTCTGGTTGCCTCTGACCTGTGCAATCATCCAGGAATCCTTTCCTTCTTTAATACCTCCATTATCCATCTTCCTTTTGCTTACTTCTTATTTACAAAGTCCCATTCTGCAGCATAATTTAATTAAGAAAATTGGCACAGATACCTCTTTATTATAGGATCTTTGCCCAGGTTTTGAGATTATTTCTCTTCTAGTCAAATGGAAAATGACTCACCGCAAGATTGCCCATATCCCTGGCATGTCCAGTAGAGCCTTAATATTTCCCACAAACTACGTCTCCCTGATGAATGTTCCCTTCTGCTCCCAGTTTTGCCTGTATTTATATTCAGCAGCCAAGGGCAACAGTAAGATGCTGCCCAATGAAGTATGTGCTCGGCACACACAAGTTTGTCTGAGGCTCTCAGTACACATTGAATAAGGGAGAGACCACAGATTGGAATTCTGTATAGAGAAAAAGAAAAAGAAGCACAGGCTGCTCTTTCTACTTTCATGCTAACATTTAGGAAATGATAACATACAATGACATGAAAAGAAAAGGGATTTGTGTTAAAGAAATACTATCCTATTTAAAACCACTGTCTTCTGAGTGAGGACCACTAACTCAGCATTCAGACTTAATTCACTACTCATGAAACACGAAAGACATCAAGGCATTTTTTTTTTTCTATGAGTGTTCAGGGGGAAAAAAACTTGAAGCTATAGAAACAAGGATTAATTTGCCTGTAATGAAACTGACACACAAGAAAAATTTAAAATCAATCTCATGCTTAAAAGCAGAACAATGCTGCTGGTGCCCCTATATTTTCTTACTCTTTCCTACTGCTAGCTTGTTGCCAGTGAACGCATCTCATGCATATTACCCACAAATCTCTCCTCCATTTAAATTTAAAAAAAGAAACATCGAGTTTCTAATCAATTTATTTGCAACTTGGCTGTCAAAATTCACAAAGGCACTTTGATTTCCTTTCATTATTTATAAGAGAACCCAATGCAGAGGCAAAGAAGAGAGGAGGAACAGGGACAAATTAAGGGTTAATAAACCTCTGTAAATTCAGAGCAGTATATTTTAAAAAGCAGAGTGACATTTATTCATGGCCTATCAAGTAATTTGTGCCATGCTTCCCAGTGACAATTACTGGAATCATCAGGTGTAAACGCAGGCTTTTATCCTTTATCCAATTTTCCTTTGAGTCTTTGTTGGGTTTCACTCGCCATGGCTCCTGTCATTGGAGCACTCTAATCTTTATATGTGAATTATGAAGTCTCTGATGCCTGGCAGACGCATCTCTAAGGACTTTAGGAATGTTTCACTTTGATATTGTTAGTCAGTGCTTTTCTACTGACAGTCAAAGAGACCCAGTCCCCACCATCAGACCAGAAAGATACTAAGCTACTAAGTTTCAGGAATTCGCTAGCAGTTCCTCAAAACAGGAACTATTTAAAACGACCCAATCTCATTGGCTACACAAATTGGCTGATCATAAGAACTTTCCGAATCTAGTTTCCAGATGTAGTACATAAAAAGGCAGAACGGTAAGATAAGTTTGAAGCTCAGACAAAAACAGTTTCTAGGTAACAAGTTCTTTTTGTGGAGTGAATCCAAAGGGGATAAATTGCTCTTGATAGCGCTCTGGAACGTGGAGCAAGGAGAGGTGTGAGTAGCATGTGGATGTGTACATGTGTTTAAAACATAAGAGCATATGACAAATTTGTGCGTTTTTTCAGGGTACTTGTTTTTGGCAGAATGCAAAACATATCTCTAACACTACGTATACATGATCTGGAGAGCTGGTTTTGGTTTGGGTTTTAATAGCTAAATGGTATTCTCTAGGTAGTAAGATATTTAACATGGTAACTTATTTGGACAGAACTTAAACTTTTTCATAGATATGTTACTCATATGTTGAATATATATGTATATATACATATATACATTTATTATAAAGATATATATATATATAATACATATTTTTCCTGTTTAAAAAATCAATTTTCTATTGATTCTACTTCTTTCCATGGAGAGCCATGTTATTATCATGAATATTTGCAATTGTAATATGCCAGTTTATTGACATATAAAGAATCTCTTGGACTATTTGTCTTTTTGTTCCATGTCACCATATGATAATGAGAATGTTTACTTCTGTTTTTCTTGTAATATTATCTTCTTCTTAGTCAGACTATTAACTACTGTCCTTGCTCTCTCCCAAAGTTTTAGAAATTCCTTTCCCTTTGTATTTGTTTCTCCTTTTCGGCTAAGATTTACCCACTGCCCACTGCCCCCAAGTATTACATCTAGTTTTTAGGACTCTACAAATTTAACATAAAAAGACTCATGTGAAGATTCTCCCAGGGTCTTGAATAAAGGAGCACATTAGTAGATAATTTAGTAGCCTTAAACTGTCAAAATACTTGTCACAGAGAAGTTCACTGAAATATACTGCTACCTAGTTGCATAGAGAAGTTGTTATAAGGTGGCTGACATTCAGGTAGGTGGATAAAAATATGCACTGGTCCCTGGGAACAACTATTATTAGATTAGAGAAAGGTAGGATATATAGCTACTGGAAGAAAAGTATGTCTGGGCAGAATAAATAGTCTACCTAGAATATCAGAAGCAAGCAAAGAGATCATCTGTTCTACGTTTCATTCGTTTCTGTGACCAGCATCATCGTATTACTTGAGCCTTGTCTGTCTTATTTGCAAATGGTGGTGATACCACCAACAGGAAGGGAAGAATATGCCTGCAGCTTACCTCATTTTCCTAAACTGAAGACAGTTGCCAGTATTGTTCTTTAGAGTTTATATCCTTAAATAGAAAAACTCCACATGGTTTTCTAAGCAGTGCTGTATCTCTCACACTTACTGCTTGAGAGTAGGAAAAACTTTGTGTTCTGGAAATTCCCTCCAAAGAAAGTCAGCTTTTGGGGGTCAGACATCTATGTCTGTTTTTATTGTTTAGTTTGAAACATTTTACTTTGTAGCCTATGCTGGCCTAGAAGTCACAATAATCACCCACTTAAGGCACCCACGTGGTGGGGCTACAAGCATGTACTATTATAACTGTTTATGGCCATTTTCCCTTTCTTCCCGTGGGCGAGGAAACACAGACCTTGGGATTTCCATATCCAGTGTAGGATAAGGATAGGATAAGAACTTCATAGGATTCCAAGTTTAAGCTTTCCCCTGGGGTCTCTTACTGAAGACTCTAAATCAGGAAGGTTTGGGTTTTAGTATGTAGATGAATGTGATGAGATGACAAAGGATATTTCAGCCTGTTGGCTCTTATTAAAGCTGATTATTTGTCTTTTCATGTGGCTATTACTGAGGTTGTCTATAATTTTCTCGACAGAGAACTTGGAGGGAGGCAGGCAGAAGAGCATGCATCTCACTAAATCTCATCTGGAAATCTTACTCGAGTATTATGGTAATGAGATGATATTTCAAAAAAGCTTGGCACACAGTAGGTCCTCATTTCTTTGCTTCTCCCTACTCACAGGGAAAAGAAGTGGGGAGGGGAGGGAATGGTAGAAGTGGGTAGTTACACCATTCCACCTGACAAGAAACCTGGTACGAATAACTAATAAATAATTACAAGGACTTGAAAAGATAAAGTCTATAGAAATGCAAATAATAATATCAGCAAAGCAGTGACAGAGGTTGAATATAAAGAAGACAGTTTTTATTCCCACACAAATATCTTGGTCACCATCAGCAAGAGTAGAGAAGAAAACAGAAAGAAGGGTATATGACAGTTTAATAGTGTTTTGTTAAAAATAGAACATGTTCTTAAGAATGTCTGGACTTTCTTTGAAAGGCAAAGATGAGCAGTGCCCCACTAGAAGAGATTCAGAAATGCCTCTGGCAAAAATCGCTGGCTTTTCCACCTCCAGTCTCTCCTGTTAATTAAAGTGGGAGGGCAAATTTGATGTCTGAGGAGAATGATGTCAAGAAGCTATGGTGACAGGCAAAGTGCCACTTCCTGTAGGAGAGTTTGTGAGCCCCAGCCAGCTTGGCCTTCCATGCTGAATTCAAATCCAACACTATACCTCCTCAGTAATCCTCAGGAGGACTTCCTGTGGCTTAATAAGCTCCCGGAAAAGGAGAGCTACCAGCTGAAGTGTAGAGACATGTATATAACGTGTGGGTGTATAATATATTATATATAAAGAAAGGGAGAAACAGAGAGAGAGGGACAGACAGAGAGACAGAGACAGAGAGAGATGGAAGATTTTTAAGCTCCAGTTCAGGACAGTATAAGCTGTTTATTTTAGTAGCAATATCTGATTCTCTGACTCTGTCCCACACACAAATGCTTAGAGAAGATATTGTTGAGCTTAATAAAACATAATTAATTCACTGATCATACTTTTTTGTCAACTTGGCACAGACTAGAGTCATCTGAAAAGAGAGAGCCTCAATGGAGGAAATGCCATTATTGCATTGACCTGTAGGTCTGTATGTAGGCATTTTCTTGATTAATGATAAATGTGGTAGTCTGAGCTCACTCTTGTTGGCACCACCCATAGGTAGGTACTCCTAGGTTGTATAAGTAAACAAACTGGGTAAGCCATGGAGGTTAAGCCAGTAGGCAGTAGTCTTTGACATTTCTGGGCTCTTCTCCTGTTTATGTTGCCACCCTGACTTCCCTTAATGATGGATTATAACTGGGAGATGTAATACAAATGCAATTCTTTCCTTCCCAGATTGCTTTTTCCTTGGAGCTTATCACAGCAAGAAAGGAGCAAACTAGACACTAAGAGGTTACACTGCTTTACCTCAATCAGGCAGAACTCACTAGGAAACACAAAGATACAAGGGTAGGGAAGTGTATGTTTGATGACTCAAGTGAATCTGTAGTGCTGAGTAACCACTGTGTGTGATGGTTGAGAAGTCAAGGAGAAACTGATGAATGGGAAAAAAATCTTTCCGCTACCCTAAGCCAAGGATCTGTAACAGTCGAAGGGTGACCAACGCATGGCCACCTCAACCATCTCAAGGAGCGAGCCCTGGGGCTATCCTGATGACATCACAGCATAAAATGGAGGAAAATCCCCTCAGTATCAAAAACCCTAAAGACAGAGAATTGTCCAGAAATCATGGTAAAGGATAGATCAGCCTCATTTTAATATATTAAACACATACACACATCTAAGGCAGTCAATCGGAACTAGAAGCAGATGCGTTCATGATATAAAAGATAACATTTTTAGCTGACTTGGGATCCTTTCAGTTTTTTTTCCCCTCTCAACAGTGAGAGCTTTCTGAGAAGTGCAGTTTTATAGGTACAAAGCATGCGTCTCTGTGGCAGTCTGAGTCCTTATTTGCGTCAGATTTTCTTTAACACCTGTTTGTTTCAGAGAGAACTGCCTAACAAGGAAGCTCCCGAGAAGAGGGATTACATAAAAGATGCCTTCCAATCTCTATAACTCACATAGCCTGCTCTCTATGGCGAGTAAGAGACAGGTACTTTGACCGTTATTAGTATGAGTGTTGTGAGTATCTTCGTATATAACTGCCTGGTGCCTGTATTTATGTCATGTCCTTGCGATGACAATGTGAATTCAATCAAAGATGTCTTCTGCTGTGCTCATTACTCAACCCTGTGAGGCCACTAGATCGTATGCACTAACTTATTAGGAAATCTAAATGTGGTGCTGTTTTGTTTTGTCAGTTAGAATGTCTTTAGAAGTCCAGTGAGCTATCCATTGCTCAGTCAGGTGATGACAATGTCTTTATATCCTTCTCTATATATAGCCCAAACGTTAGCTTTGCACAGTCAGCAACTATCTAGATGCCTAAATATCAGAAGGGGATGTGGCATCTGGCTCCAGCTTAAATTATGCTTACTGTTGACAATAGAACTCTAAAAATGGTATCGGAGTCTATATTTACACTCTTCCAATTTATTTCACAGCGACAGGCCCAGTTTCCAGGCAGAAATACAATGTTCCTGATGGTCATTAGGAATGGCCTGCTTTCTTAAGACATAACACAGAGGGTCAGGCTGTGGCCTCTATGGATTATAAACCTTTTCATCCTTACAGCAGTGCTTCAAGCATGAGAAAAATAAAATGTGTTTGTGAAATTATAATTAGCATTTAACCCTAGGATGCTTGGTTCTTACTTTCTTGCTCAACTCAATAGGGTAGAGTCTCGGAGTGGTTTGAAACCTTACTGATGCTACCTCCTAGTAAAGGTTCTATAAGGGAAGACACCGAGGAAGGGTAAACAGAACAATCCCAAGCTCTTATAGCTCTCCCCCCACAGCTGGGTTTCCCAATAGGTTGCAGCTCCAAAGCTGGAAAGACTAGGAAGCTGAAGCTTATCTATGATTGCTATCAGCGAGCACTAGGGTAGGAGAAGAGGGTAAGTGAGAAAGGGCACAAAGGAGAGCCAGGTTGCCTCCCTTACTTGACTCTTGTCTCCAGGATCAACACAGAAGCAAAAAGCAGAAGAATGGCAGTAAACTGGGCAAAGACAGTTAGTTATCTTCCTTCCAGAGGTCATGTGGGCTGTAACCTCAGCATCCCACCTCCAGATGACTACAGATGGTGTAAGTGTGGCTGTAAACTATACATCTGAACTTGTCTGGGGCCAAGTGCATTTCGGCCTTATTTTGGGAAGTAATCTTTGCTCAAGTGTTTTGCCTTCTTCTCTTAAATTCAACAGGAGAAACATAAATAAATAACCTCCCGCACAAACCTATTCCCCCTGCCATTCTCTAGTCTCCTGTCCTTGAGTTGTGAGCAGTAGAAGTCTAGTGGTCTCCTTCCCACAGACTTAAGAAGACAAAGCTAAGATGCTGGCTTATAAGCATATTCTCTATCTAGCGGTCCTACCAGCAGTAACATTGTGGGTCTGAGAGTTTGGGTTTTCCCTGTCAGTAACTACAGCCAAGGCCAATTTGCCTAATTACCACCTTTTGGCAATTAAGAAGCAAAAATTAGGAAGCTGTGTATGTAATAACTTACTGCTTCTCCTCTAATACTATCACCATAACTTAGGCAGTTGTTACTTCTTGTGGATGCCTCCCAAGCCATGCTCCCAGGCTAGACCTTCACCAAGCTACAAATACTAAAATTTGAAAAGCAACTCTTTCAACCCAAACTCATGTTGCCCTCCATCCAGTTTATTTTCTGCACTTCCGGCATTAAGCTGGATACTTAAGTTCAGTATCTAAATGGCAATCTCTTGAAATCTATCCATTTTGCTTTTCAATCTTTTTGGTTTTTCTAAGGTGGAGGACTAACTATGTAGCCCAGGCTGGACCTGAATTTACAATTCTTTCTCAGTCTTCTTAGGACTGGATATATTTGCTTGCCTGGCCGTAAATTTTTAATTGTCATAACAGCCCTAATTAATTACATATATATTTATATATAATATAACATGTAACATGTCTTGTATAACATGTAACATATAGGACACATGATACATAATATATAATATATTCACTCCACCTCATCTTCCTTCTTTTACCATTACCCTAGCCTTATTTAAATGTTTTATCTTAGATGAGATGAAGTTTAGTTAATGAAGCTGCATAAAATAATCATGTTTTTAAAATGAAGAATAAAAAATTATCATTTACTTAGAATCACAAATTGACTATATTTAAGGACAAAGAGAAGCAATTCCAAAAATATTCGTATTTACACACTACAGTTTGGCTAAATACAATTAAATTACAAATCAGTAACAAAATTTAACTAAAAGAAAAATTCCTGTCTATTTAGAAACTGTAAACACTGAACAGAAAGAAATAAAATAACAATGAGCAATAATTTTTTAAAAAATCTATAAACCACCAGGAGTTTCAGTTAAAATAATTCTTAGTGGGAAAGCTGTATCATAAAATAATTTTATGATTAAATAAATATGAAAGCTTAACTCCAGATGTATTTTTAGAAGTTGTAACAGAGAACAACTTGTAAAAAGTACAAAGTATGATGTTTTTTTCTCCACCAGCACTATAAATAGGGCAAAACAGAAGGGAAGTTAGAGCTATGGGTCTACACAATGGCTCAGTAGGTAATGGTACTTGCTGGCTAGACTGATGCCCTAAGTTTGATCCCTGGAACACACAAAGTGTAAAGACACAACTGACTTCCACAAGTTGATTCGGAATCTTCGTGTGTGTGGTGGCCCAAAGGTATCTCCACACATACACACACTACATAAATGTAAAAGGAAGGAGGAGGAGAAAAAGGAAGAGGAGGAAGAGAGGAGAAGGGGAGGAAGGAGGAGGAGAGGAGGGAGGAGGAGAGGAGGGAGGAGGAGAGGAGGGAGGGGGAGGAGGAGAGGAGGGAGGAGGAGAGGAGGGAGGGGGAGGAGGAGAGGAGGAGAGGAGGGAGGAGGGGAGTAGGAGGGAGGAGAAAAATAACAACAACAAAAAAGCAAGAGCTCAATTTGGGGGGAGGGAGAGGAACAATAGGAAAACATTACAATCAAAAGTCTGTTCTTTTTAAAAGTAAAATATTATCTTTGAGAAGTAGTCAACAGGAAACCGACAAAGAGAGGGAAGGAATATCTTGAATAAAGAGAAGAGACAGCCGGTGCTACTCAAATTGTAAGACGAGGCACTACCATGTGTATCTCAGTATTGTTGTTGTTGTTATTATTATTTTCTGAAAAGTAGGAATAACTTTGTCAAATATCTTAAAAACTCACAGGAAAACGTTAATTTCCTTTAAAATATAATTGAGACAAGCCGATCACAAGGAACGCCTGTCTTTGTAGTTTTATGGCCATTAACACGTTATCTGGTTGTAAAGAGAGAATAGAAAATAGAAAGATTATCTGGTCTCTCAGAGATGATTAAGAATACAGTTACAATGTACACAACTGACTTGTGAGACTAGTTCCACCTCAGACTTGCCTCCTGACTTGTGCCTGTGACGCTCTCCTTTTGCCTGTCTCCCACTTAACCTCACTGTGCTTTCTATTTGTGTGGGCCCTTTACATTCACTCCGAAAGCCTCCTCCATCCCCTGTAAAATCGCCGGCGCTCTCCTTGCTGTTCATGTCTCATCTTGTCCCCGCCCCTACAACGTCATCATTCTTCATCTCCCCTTCATGCTACCTTGGTTCTTCGACTAGAATTGCTGGCGTGTTCTATGGTTTCTCCACCTTGCTTTTCAAAGCTAGATTAAGTTGCTTCCCCGCCCCCAGCCCGGATTCTTACAAAATGCCTTCCTAACGCCTTCATAGTACACACTGAGCATCACCGAATTCGATTATTACAGTTCTTTGTCTTTCTTGTGGTAAGACAAACTCCCGGGGGGAATCTCTGTGGCTGCGCAGCTCTGTGCCACCCCTATTCCGGGTACATGCCTGTCATACTCTACTTCAAGGCATATCGAGGACAAAATGCCTTTTCTGTCTTGTAGCCGATAAGCTCATTATCCACCAAAATCCTTTGTAAGAAAGTAACCTCTAGGTTATATTAACTTGTTAAAATTACACTCAAGGAATACAGACGATTTCCAGGTTTGGTTCTGTCTTGGTTAATTTCCGAAATTTTCTCACATATTTCCCATATTGTAGACAATAAAAGCGCCATATGCCCACCCCAGGTACTTCGAAAAGCAGGAGCTCACAGCTGAGCTAATACGAAGTGTCAATGAGACTGGGAGTGTTCACTGAGTGCACACACACTCACAGCATCCGGAAAATAAATCAATGTTTTTTTCTCCCTCCCTGCTGAGTTTCATTTCACAACACAGTCCTGCTATTATGAACCCCCCCCCCAAATATACCTGTTCAAGTTTTTATCTGTGAACAACATAACACTGATTTCAATTAAATTCCAAAATGGATACCCCAGAGTCCTCCCTAGAATTTTTAATATGTGGGCTTTAATATAAATTGATCCTTTGCTATTGAGTCAGTAACATAAAACCATGAAAAGGCTTTTATTAAAGTCACAGCCTGCTTAGGTGAACAAGGCATAATTGGGAACATACACTGTAGGAAGCACAGACTTGAATTAGGGAACTCATTAACAATAGAAGGGGGACCTGGCATGCGATCCTGGCAGAAGATACCGATATGTTTATTTTTATCACCTGCATCAACTTCTGCAGATCCCACAAAAGAGGACAGCCCCTTGCAGACTGATCCTCAGGGGTATTTTCCGTTCCAGAATCTCAGGGACACAAGAGCTGAACACTTTGAGGCAGTGGGAAATTACTGGGCATTCTTGTTTTTTTGCAAGGTGATGGGGAGACAGGCAGGAGGATAAGGGCAGTTGGTACCGCAATGCCAAGGTCATGAAGCTGGGGCAGAGCTACAAATAGTGAACACAACTTTGGGCATTCAGTCTGTTCGTCTGACCAATGGACCTTGGAAACAGGTGCTAGAAGCTTATAGAAAGCAATTAGAGCTCCCATGCAGACTACTGGCTTCTGCCAATGTCAGAAAGAAGAAAGAAGAGATGGGTCATTTGCCTGGGGAATTTCCCACTGTGGTTCTCTCCTTCCATCTTATGCCAGAAATGCATTCTGTGATGGAGCTCTGCCACCTGTAACATGTGTCACAATGTCGTCGGGAAAGCAGAGGCAACTAAGTGAGTCCCTTTCATTAATGCCATTTCATCTATATAGGAACGGCGTTTATTAAGCCTGGTCTGAGATTACACTTGATTTCCCTTCAGTTTTATTTTATTGTTTTTGCACCCCAGTCCGAGGGAAAACGATAGTACTCTGGAGAGCAAATGACTTAAGTGAAGCAGATGTTGCTTGAGTGTCAGGCATTGCTCCGAGGGCAGTCTTATTATTAGTTGTCAGAGTTATTGCAACACCTAACCTTTTGTAGACTGGGCTTCAAAGAGCAGGTAATTCCCAGCTCTAATCCAGAGGAAGAGGCAGCACACAAGAGCAGACGTGAGCTTTGGAATCCAGCTTCTTATTTCTACTATCTGTATATCCAGGAACATGTACCTCCGGCCACCAAAGCGTTCATTTATTCCTCTGCAGAGGAGAGCTTATAGCTTTGTTTGCTGAAGGCTTTAAATAAATTACTCTGTCTAAGGAATCTGGCACAGTTTTTGGCACACAGCAGGGGCATGTTACATGTTCAGTCTTATTTCATATGCTGTAAATATGTTTCCTCAGAGAGCTCCAAGATGAGACATTGTCCAATAAACAGGAATTACAAATTAAACCAAACTAGGGGCAGCTAATTATATCTTTGCTGGTCTGATTGCAGAAAATGAACAATGAAATTTTGGTGAAATATTTAAAATCTTCCTGAAGCTCTACAAAGAAAATCTAGTTAAGACGGGGGGGGGGGGGGGGGAGGCAATTAGTAATTTAATGTTAGCAGCCTATCAATATAATTTGAATATGAAAAACAAACTTTATTCCTTTTGAAGACACCCAGCAGTAGCCTAGTCCTGGCATTATGCAGAAAGGCAATTCCAACACACTAATTCTACTTTCTAGTTAGCCTCAAGCCTTGTCACTGGCTGCCAGCCTGTCACCCCACCCCCTTCAAACAAGTTCTTGCCTAGTATCTGATAGTTTCTCTTAACTTTCTTTTCTGATTTTTCTTACCTATTGGTGAGGTTTGAGTGTTTCTTTCTTCCTGGAATTCATATCTTAAAATCTAATCTAAGGCTGTAATAGTAAGAGATGGGGCCTTGAGGAAGTGAAACCCCGGTCTCCAATGCCATTAGTGCCTTAATAAAAGAGGCCCAAGGGAGCAGAGAGCACACTTGTCTCTTCCCACCCTGTAAGGATGTAAAAAGAAGATAGGTCTATGAAGCAGTAAGTGAACTTGTACCAGACATGGGATCTGCTGGCAACTTGGTCTGAGAATTATCCTTCTCTAGAGCTGTACGAAATAAATTTCTTTTGTTTATAAATTGCCCAATTTTGTTCTATCAGCTGGAAAAGCCTGAAAAGGCCATTTTCTGACTTTTTACTCTTTCTCAATATTACTGCAGACTACTTTCCCAAGTTAGGTCTGTCTCATTTCACAAGAGAGAGAGAGCGAGAGAGAGAGAGAGAGAGAGAGAGAGAGAGAGAGAGAGAGAGAGAGAGAGAGAGAGAGAGAGAGAGAAAGAGAGAGAGAAGGTTCATATTTGAAACACAATAATGTAAGTAAAAAGTAGACAGACCCCAAACAACCCAGAACTGCTTTGTGAGTATACTGTAAACACAATAGTAAAAGTTTTCAAGTGAAATGGAGTGTAATCAAAGCAAACTCTTAGGTTTTATGTGAATCATCTCAGTGAAGAGAAAAAGGTCATAAATAAAATGTGTGGCTGAGAGTAGGTGATTATATTTCGGGGCTTCTCATGGAGTCTTCTCCTGAAGATCATCTGGATAGTAGGCAGCTTCCAAATAGGATGCCCTCCTTTCACGTATAAATAGACCTCTTAAGAGTGTTAATGGTCTGCATTTAATTCATGAGGAAATTTGAGCCTCCCCCGCTCAAAGTAAATAATAAGAAAACTTTAAAAACATTTTTGATAGCTAAAAGATAAAGTAATATTAGAAACCTACCTCTTTATATCTACTGGGAAGATTTTGTAGTTCACATCATGTCTCAAACAATAATGTTATAGGGTAACCTTACATAGTTGGAGACTCGCCACCATTGTTTTCTTACTAATAGGACATTGCTGATACGACTATGAATCTACTAGGCTTCAGGACCAAACACTGCAGGCAGTGAGGTTTGCAAAAGTTAGAACACAACTCGCCTTGGTATTTCACAAGGGATAAAGCAGACTCCTGTTCTTTTACCCCTAAAAGCCAGATTCTGAAGTTACCCGGAGCCTGACCTTTTTTCCCCGTGAGTTTTTAGATATGCAGCTTCTGATATTTATATAGAACGCATTTCTGCTGTGATCAGAGCACAAAAGAAGAACGTGGGGGAAAAAGCACAAGAGGCAGCATGATTATTCTGGCTGCTCTTAATATTACATCTTTTAGTGTAAAGAAGGACTATTTTTGAATCATCCTAGATACCAACTTTGCAGGAAATAAGTGTATGTCAAGGCCTTTACTGCATTCTTTCTGAAGCCTCTGCCCCTACCGTCTTCAGTCTACACAAGGTTAGATGCTGCCCTGGGCCCTGCTTCCCACCTGCCCTCAAGCAAAAGCTGTTCTAGTTTACTCTTTGAGATTCCAAACCTACACATTCTCGATGACTTGTAAATTATGATCTCTTTAAATGTGTTTAAACCATAACAATTCTGTCCCTTTCTCCACCCAAGACTCAACTTGGACTCTAATTCTGAAACTAATTATGTCCCTATGTTGTTTCTAACCCTGCCCAAACTGCCATCTCAGGTTCATTATCTGCCTAGAAATGGGGAGTAGCTTCAGAAATGAGGGACTCTGCTTAACCTTGATCATTTTCCAGCCATTTCATGGATGCAGATTTCTGATGACAATTGTCCTCGAAAAGGCTGAGTGCTTTTATCCTAGCATTCTGATGTGCAGCTGCTTGCCCGCCCCCACATGTACTAAGTGCCCAACTTGGCTTCTCAGGCTCTGGACAATTTCACAAATGGATCTTCCATGTTTGTCTCATTCCTGAAGATGAGTGAGAATAAGAGTCACTTGGAAGACCTCCAAATGGATGGCGAATGCCTAGCCATGTGTGTTTCCTCTCCCGGTGTCCGTATCTATCCAGCTTCCATTAGCACTCGCCTGCTCTTCAGCAGTAATATACGGATTACTGTTCTCTCTCAGCCTTTTACACATCTTCATTTGGTAACTCGTCTTTCTAGCTATTGACTTGGTCTGGTGGTTTCTAGTTCCCGAAGTCATTTTAAATAATGCACCACCAAACATGTGATGTGATCCAATAGATTGAAATCTTTTCCCTATTTGATTTTTAAGGGATTGTGATACAGGACAAAACTCACAATGCTCTGCAGAGTTTAAAATACCATCATGGGAAAAGTATTAAAAAATTATTAAGACCAAGAAAATCTAGAGAGTTTACTTTACTTGCAAAATATTGCTCTTGTTAACCGCTCCCCCGGTTTTACAAAGTTGACAGTTCCTATATTTTATTCTTCCAGAAAATGAACATAAAAGCATTGATCTTGTTTGCCTGGGTGTGACGTTGTTAACATTTTTTCTTGTCCTTTATGGCTCATCTAAATCCATGATAAATATATTACTGTTTGTCTTAATAAAAACAGCCCTGTCCTGACCACAGGTTTATTTTCTTAATTGATCTTTATAATAACCCAGTAGAAAGATAAAAAACATTTTTATTACTCTTCATTTTTGAAGAGAATGTCTAAACTTTCGAGATAGGAGGAAGAAAGTGCAACAGAAGAATCTCAGTGATTTCTCTCTCTCTTTCTTCCTTATAAGCCTTCAACCCTTCTTCCCCCATTCCACTTGGAAGACAGTTATGCACAATCTTATTGCAGGGGATGTCAGTAGTTTAGTTTTTGGCAAATGTGAAATGTTTTAGTATTTTATATTTTCTAAAATATACAAAGTTTGCATTGCTTCTATTTTTATTTAATATAAACAATGTCTCCTTTGTCTCCTCTGTCCCCTTTAGAATTTTGAAATTTTGAGACAATTTAAAACACAAATTCTCCAGTTCCATCCTTTTGCCTAATAATTTTATGAAGTCATTGATTTTAATAGCTTAGTAGTTCTCCATTGTCTAAATGTACCACATTTTCTGTATCCATTCCTCTGTTGAAAGACATCGGGATTCTTTCCAGCATCTAGCTATTATAAATAAGGCTGCTATTAACATGGTGGAGCATGTGTCCTTATTATATTTTGGAGCATCTTTTGGCTATATTCCCAAAATGGTATAGCTGTATTCTCAGGTACTATATCCAATTTTCTAATGAATCTCTAGACTGATTTCCAGAGTGGTTGTACCAGCTTGCAATCCCATCAGCAATGGAGGACTGTTTCTCTTTTGCACATTCTCACCAGCATCTTCTGTCATCCGAGTTTTTGATCTTAGCCATTCTGACAGGTGTGAGGTAGAATCTCAGGGTTGTTTTGATTTGCATTTCCCTGATGACTAAGGATGTTGAACATTTCTTTAGGTGCTTCTCAGCCATTCAATATTCCTCAGTTGAGAATTCTTTAGCTTTGTCCCCCATTTTTAATAGGGTTATTTGATTCTCTGGAGTCTAAATCCTGAATGAGATAAACCAATCACAAAACACACACACACACACACACACACACATTGTGTGCCTTCAGTAATAAGTGGCTATTATACCCAAAGCTCATATTACCCAAGATACAATTCACAGACCACATGAAGCACAAGAAGAAAGAAGACCAAAGTGCAGATGCTTCAGTCCTTCGTAGAAGGGGCAACAAAAATATCCACAGGAGGAAATACCAAGATAAAGTTTGGAGTAGAAACTGAAGGAAAGGCCATCCAGAGACTGCCCCACCTGGGGATCCAGCCCATACACCAAACCCAGACAATATAGCTGATGCCAAGAAGTATATGCTGATAGGAGTCTAATATAGCTGTCTCCTGAGAGGTTCTGCCAGAGCATGACAAACCCAGAGGCAGATGCTGGCAGCCAACCATTGAACTGAGAACAGGGTCCCCAATGGAGGAATTAGAGAAAGAATTGAAGGAGCTGAAGGGGTTTGCAACTCCATAAGAACAACAGTACCAACCAGCCATAGCTTCCAGAGACTAAACCATTATCCAAAGACTACACATGGATGGACCCATGATTCCAGCTGCACATGTAGAAGAGTATGGCCTTGTTGCACACCAATGGGAGGAGAAGATCTTGGTCCTTCCAAGGCTTGGTGCCCCAATGTAGGGGAATGTCAGGGTGGGGAGGTGATAGAGGGTGGGTGGGGAACATTCTTATAGTAGCAGGGAGTTGGGGAATTGAATAGGGGATCTATGGATGGGAAACTGGTAAAGGAGATAACATTTGAAAAGTAAATAAAATATATCTATTACAAAATTAAAAAAAATACACAAATTCATTTTCAGTTGTTAGAAACCATAAAGAAATCTCTCCATATTATCTAACTTTTCCACCGGAATGTAAAACCCTAGTGCAATAGCAAGGGTAGGGCAATAACATAAATAATCAAGATGCAAACTTTTCCTCACCTTGGGATTCTGGACATGTTTCTTTTATAACAACCAGATCAAATCAAATCTCTCTCTTTACCCTGAAAACCAGTGGGCTGATATTAAGAGATTTTTCGTTTTCTAAAACAAATTTCCATGTGTGTATTTTTGGAAGTATGTTGACTGTTTGAGGGTCTTGATACCTTGTGGAGGCTTATCTCCAACTCCTGAGTGAAGTTATCAAGTTATCTCAGCTCTCCAAAGGAACACAGACTGCACATATACCTCACAGTACCCAGCCCTGTACACATAATCCTTGTAGCATTCAGACCTAATCTGTTCTTTGTTTTCATAGATTTTTTTAATGTTATATAAATAGATTTGCACAGCATAAAAATTTTAGTGTTAGCTAATTTTTCAATGTAATTTATGAATAATCATCCGATTTACCACTTACGTTAATCATTAGTGAACAGAATTCTGTTGAATGGATGTATCACTCGATATCCATTTATTGATGGATAGTTCGGTCATTTCTGCTCTTCAGATATAAAGCTTCACAAATATGTGCATGTGGGTTTTTCTGTGAACATAACTTTCATTTCTTTTCTAGAATAAATTATGAAGAATATAATTTCTGGACCATAACTTATTTCTTGAAATAGGTGTCAAATACTGTCCTAGGGTGGCTCCATCATTTTGCATTTCCTCAAATGCATTAGCAACAAATTTTCACCACATAGTTGCCATTTTTTTTGTATTGTGCCACTTATTTTTAGTTTAGTCATTCTGATGGGTGCACAGTAATATGTTATTGTTCCTTTATTTACATTTCTTAAATCACTAGTGATCCTAAACACGTTTATAGTTACTTGTCCTCCCCCCAAATCTGCTTCTCATTGTCATCAAAATGCTTACTCATTTCTTCTCCTACTTTTCAGATTAGATTCTATGTTTGTACTTTATTGTTGAGTGTAGAATCCTTATTATAGTTTTATATGCTTTTGAGGATGTTTCTAATGTACAGTTCCTCTCTGTCTGTATCTTGCTTTTTCTTCATCATCATCATTATCATCATCATCATCTTCTTCTTCTTCTTCTTCTTCTTCTTCTTCTTCTTCTTCTTCTTCTTCTTCTTCTTCTTCTTCTTCTTCTTCTTCTTCTTCTCAGGATCCTTTACAAGGCAATTTTTTTTCTTTATCTGGATAAAACTTTCTTTTGTTCCCCTGAATTTATACTGCTTTTAGAATTAACTAAAATTAATTTTAAAAATTGAGCAGGCAGAGACTTGCTATTTCAGGGTATGTGAATAGTGCTGGCTTCTCAGATGCACCTCACTGACACTGGTGGATGTTCCACTGACCAGAGGCTATGACAAGTTCAGATGGCCACATATCCTTCTCTCACTTCACCTTGACTGTGGTACTTGAATGTCTCAGTAGCCACAACTGTAGGTATGGCAGTAGACAGTATGTTCTGTGAGGTTTGGCTGTGGTGTAGACATTACTATTAGCATTCTATTCTTGCTGCACTGCCTCTTACACTTCTGTCTGTAGCGAAAAAGACTTCAACGGGTTTTTTCTGCTCTGCATCCCACTGGTATTCTGACATTGCTGTCTTCCCCAGCTCCAAGTCTTGGAGATGCAGCACAAAAGAACATAAGATACAGGTAACTCAGCCTGTTCTCGCCATCCCAAAGTTCCCTCAAAGTCTGCTCTTTTCTCCAACCAATATGATTCACTTTCTTTGCTTTGGTATGTTTGTTATGTCATATGCAGAGTTTGCAACCATATTCCCATGGAATAATAGAGAGAGAGATGCCTACTGTATCTTAGACACATGGGTTCCACTCAATTTCACTTGTTAAGTAAAACTTGATGGTCTAGAAAATATCCCGTGTTTATTCGGGCAAGCAAGCAATATTATCTGAGTCTGCTTTTCAGAGCCCACAGCACAAGACTTCAGGAAGGACACATGCTTGAAAAGACTCTAGGATACTCATGATAATTTTTTTTAAAGAGGAAAAGAAAACAAACAGCCCATGTCTTCATAAAATGTTTAATCTGACCCTCTTGGGGAGAATGCATTTCATTTCCCTCTTCACTGAGCTGTTCTTCAGACTGGCAAGTAGGTTTCTGTTACTTTTCTCTGTAGTCTAGCTTCCAGGCCTTGGTGACTACGTCACATCCTCTCTGACCTGCAGGCTTCTGTCTGCTCTGTCACTCTATGGTATTTACTGAATGGCCCCAGAGCACAGCCTGTACTGAGGGTTTAGCTGACTAGTTTCAGCCAGGAGACTCAGGGCCCTGAGCCTCCCCAGGGCAAGGACTCTGGGAGAACTGAAAGACACACAGTGTTTCAGGTTTTAAAATGTATCCCTTTGACACAGCTCTTTTGAAGTTCTGTGTGGGAACTAAATTAAGAAAAGAAAACTAAATAACACTCAGCACCCTTCTCAGCTGATGAGGAATCTCTTCTTGGTATGAAAATAAAGACAGAGTAATACATAATTTATGTGGACTCTGTCACAAAATGCTTGCTTCTCAGAGAGACTTTTTGACAAGACCAGGGTTGTACTACATGTCACAGGCTGAGATTTGTTTCCAGTTACACCAAGCCATGGCCATGTTTGGAATGCTGTCCAGACTTGGAGAAGAGAATGTCCATGAGAACTAAATTTTATGAGCACAGGATCCCAATTAAAACCCATGCATTAAAGAAAAGATAAAGAGACCAAAATTAGTTCAGCTTAGTTCAGTGTCTAAGATCAACATGTCATTGGTCAATTAAGCAAATATGAGAGATTGAGTCTGTGTATATGTTCATATGTGTGTGTGAGGGGGGAGAAAGAACGGGGAGGGGAGGAAGAGGGGGGAGTGGAGGAAGAGGGGGGAGAGGGAAAGAGGGAAGGAGAGGAAGAGGGAGGAAGGGAGGGAGGCAGGGAGGGAGAAGGAGAGAGAGACAGAGAGAGATAGAGAGAGAAACAGACAGACAGAGACAGAGAGAGAGACAGACAGACAGAGACAGAGAGAGAGACAGACAGACAGAGACAGAGAGAGACAGACAGACAGACAGAGACAGAGAGAAAGAAAGACAGACATACAGACAGAGACAGAGAGAGACAGACAGAGACAGACAGACAGAAAGAGTCAGAGACAGACAGACAGACAGACAGAGACAGAGAGAGACAGACAGACAGAGACAGACAGACAGACAGAGACAGACAGACAGACAGAGACCATGCTCATACAAGTGAGAAGACGACACTGTGTCATTCCTTGGAAGCTGTCCAATGTGATTTTGAGACAAAATCCCTCTGGGTTCTGTAGCTCAGTTTGTAGGACAACTGGCAAGAGAGCCTTAAGGATCCCGTCTCCGCCTGTTTCTATGAACCCAGGGCTGGAATTATAAGCACGTGTTACTAGCTAGGCTTTTAACGTGGGCTTCAGAGATTGAGCCCTGGACCTCATGTTTGCAAGGCAGGTACCTTATGGACTGAACTCTGTTCGAAGTCCAAGAGTAACATCCGTACATTTATTTATGAATTCATTTACTTATTGTCTAGATGAAGTTTCCTAAGACTCTATAGAGTACCAGAGAGCATTTCCTTGGTATAATTTTGTCAAGCCCCTCTGACTTTAGTGTTGTTCCCTCCAAGACTTCTCTGTCCGCCCCAGTTTTAGCAAAAAGTCCCGAGAAGGCACTTTAATAAATGTCTCAGACTCTTCCATTTCTGATCCAACTTTTAGATCCTTTGCCATTTTAGCCTTTCTGTCTGACCCTTTCTGGTAGTCAGGTCCAAAGGAAACTTTATTTCCCCAAATTCCAGAAAGCAGAAGGGACAAATGCTGGCTTTCAGGTCCCCTTGGCATTTCAAGTCCCCTGCTATACAATTTACTCTCAATGCCAGCACCCTAGATCTTCTGAGCTCCTCTCCAACCCAAACTCCCTCCAGTTCACTGGGCTTCCTTTCCCACAGCTAGTCAGTCCCCTTATAATCCCCTCCCCCAATATTATAGCCATACTCTCTTTATCTCCTTCCCCCTGTCTCACGTCTCCTTCCCCTCTCTCGGCTCTCCTGCCTTCTCCTTCTCTATTGCACCCGCTTCTCTGCTCAGCCTTCTGCTTCTTTCACAGCTGAGTCCCGACTGCTCCCCATGTTCAGTCTCCTTTCTCTCTCTGCTTTGGACTTTCCAGAAACCTCTGGCTCTTCTCTCTCATACCTAAAATTGAAACCTTTCCCCTTAACTATACCATGGACCAGTCTTGGCATCGGTTTGCACACTGGCCTGCTGGCAGAGTCATGTTGATTCGGTTTAGGAAGACTACCTAGTAATTACTGTCTTCTCCACCCATCCGCCTGTCTCTCCTCCTCCTGCTAGCCATTCTCCGTTAAGAATCTCCACTTGCTGCTGTATTTGCCTCCCAATTTGCCCCCTAATTTACAAGGACCTTGCTGTTCAGTCTCAAATACTGGGACAAATGGCCGAGAAACCAAGTGGCTTAGGTGCATATTTAACATATCAAAACAGATCTGGTCACCAGGTTTTGTCAGCCTCCCTCAGTCCCTATTTGTTAGAGTGTATGGCTGGCATCTCCTAATCCCTTCCCTGAAATCCCCAGTCCAAGGCCTGGGGTGCATGTTCCCCCCAGCTACTCTTTCCCATATAATCCAGGCTTTTTATTTATCCTTCACCCTCCTGGCCTCTCAGCCTGGCTCTCCTCTCTGTCTTCCCCTCTCTCCTCACAAGGCCCAGCTCATTCAGGTCGTTTATTCTGGACTCTCCCAGATGTTCCTGCCTCACTCTGTGCCTCCCCTTTTATCTACAGCAAGCCTTCTCTTTCACCATATCTAGGAGCAGTATTGTTCTTTTAATTTATTTATTTTAGTGTTTTTCATTCACTTACCCCTGTTTTACTAAGTGTCATGATAAGGTCTTTTGTTTTTAATAAAACCTGAATCTAAAAAACCAGAGGGAAAGTGTCTTTGCTCTTCCCTATCCTTTTTTCCCTGCTTGTTTACTTCAGCTGATTTTCTTTTTTGTTAACAAAATTATTTATTCAGTTTACATTCCCAGGGCAGCTTTCCCTCCCTCCTTTCCTCTCAGTCCCTCCTTCTAACCTCACACCCCCTTCAACTACCCACTTCCTCTTCTCCCCATGGGCTGGCCTTCTATGTACATTAACCAGTCCCAGGGTGTCAAGCTGCAGCAAGACCAGGCACAATCTCTTCCAGTGAGGTTAGACAAGGTAGCCCAGTTAGGGGAAAGGAATGCAAAGGCAGCCAATGGAGTCAGAGACAACCCTTGCTCGACCTTTATCTTCTCCTCATTCTAATTAGGCTTCTCTCTTTATCTTTAGAAGTTGGAAACACACCCTTTCTCACAGACAGGCAGAATGCTCATTGCTATCCCCCAGATCCATATCTTTTAGTTGTAGGTCAGACAAACGCCACCCATTGTGCTAAAAAGAATGAGAACCCAAGTATGCAGGCAGATAGATTTCTGAGGTCTCTCCACTCTTGTAATTCTTCTGCATGGTTGGGAAGATGGAAGTGGAAAGAACATTTTTATACCTGAAAGGACTGTGTCTTAAGTTAGACTCCAAAGATGATAAGAGAACAATCACTTTAAAAGAGGCAAGGAGGGGGAAGGAAGGGATGTGGCACTATTTGTTTCTTTTATTTACTTGGAAGGCAGAAGGCCATGAAAGGCTGGAGCCTGCTGTGCTATATAGAACTGAACTGAAAGAGATGTCTTCCCACCCTTTCAATGCTGAGGGTTATGTAAGCTACTGAGGAACTGGGACATCTCAGATTGGCTACAGCCATCACATTCTCTTTGCTTTGTCTCTTAACTGAGAATCAACAACCCCAGTAAAGTGTGACACTCCTAACTTGGCTAAGACAACTGCCCTGCTATCAAATATGCCTAACTCAGCTCTCTTATATTGGGCAATGTCTTGTTGATGACTGAAGTGATAAATTTAGAAGTGGAGAAATGAGATGGGGTTTCTATAGTGTCTGCCTGCTGAGTTGTAAAAGGTTCTGCTGACTACAGAGTTTTGCTGCTTCAAGAGACCTCCGAGATCAAGGAGGTCAGCTCCTCCCTTACTGTATAAGTGTGGGGAAAGAGTCTTTGAGTCTTATAGTGGTGTGATTGAGATTTCTAAACTAATTAGTGGCTGGGGCAGATTGGAAATCTTGTCTTTTCATTCCATCTCCTTCCTTCTCCATCACTGTATATAACTATGCAATGCACTCGCCGCAACCTTTTACACTGCCTATTGAAGGGTCTGCAAGTGAAGGTACCTATACTAGATGCAGCACTTAGAATATCAAGGTCTAGAAGCAAGGTTGGTCAGCATGTAGGTAACGAGAAAGGTGTATATGGAGCCAACCCTGTTTTAAGTCATTTCCATTTGGCAGAGTACACATGAGTCTTTGCTATTCTCTAAATAAATCAGTCACATCAAGTAGAATGTTGAATCCAAGTGTAGGATATTAATGTTTAAGATCTAACACCAATCATCCAATAGTGAGGTCTTGGTAACCAAACACAGGAACTCATAGAAGATGCTTGCCTCTTCTGCAGATTGATCTTCAGCCTGCCTCTTTCCTTTGAAGTTTGTAGTTTGGTCCAGTGTATTGTGAGTGGTGGAAGAATCGAAAATGAAGAAAGGAAGGAAACAACAGGGGCTTGGTAGCTGAAATAAAAACTGAGTTGGATGCAATGGGGTATGAAAGTCAATACACCTAAAATCTAAAATGAGCAAACAAAATGTAACTTTCTGTCGCATCTTTCAAACTTCAACTCTTCAATCTCAAGAGTAAGTTTCCATCACACAAAGGTTTACATTTATCTTATATATAACACAAGTCAAGATGATAAATAACTATTCAATCATTTACAGCGTTGGTAAGGTGTGCCAAATTAAGAATGCTTTTCTAATCCCTAGCACTATTAATGATACCCTGTTATGCTTGCAGACAGAAGCATGTTGCATGTTGTCCTCTGAGAGGCTCCACCCAGCAGCTGCATCAGTCAGATACAGACACCCACATCCAAACAGTGGCTGGAGCTTGGTGACTTCTATGGGGGACTAGGAAGAAGGATTGTAGGACCCAAAGGGGATAGAAACCTCCAAGAAGACCAACAGAGTCAATTGGCCTGGACCCTTGGGGCTCTCAGAGACTGAAATACCAACCAAAGAAAATAAATGGGCAGGACCTAGGTCTCCCTGCACATATGTAGGAGATGTACAGCTTGGTCTTGATATGGGCCCGAACAACTGGGGCAGAAATATCATAAAAGCTGTTACCTGTATTTGGGATATGTTCTTCCAGCTGGGCTGCTTTGTCTGGCCTCAGTGGGAGAGGCAGCATCTAGCCTCACAGAGAATTAAAGTGCCAGGGTAAGGGAATACCTGGGGGAGGGGCACCCACAAAGAGGAGAAGGGGAGGGGATAATGGGAAAAGGATTGTGGGAGGGGGTGACTGGGAGAGGGGCAGTGAGCAGAATATAAAAGGGATAAGTGGATAAGTAAAAAGTAAATACAAAAGAAGAAGAATGCTTTCAGTATTACTTTGGTGTTGTTGTAAACTATGTTTTCATTTATACTGAATTTTGAGTTTATCCCTTCATTGAAAATTCTGACTTTGTGTAGTGATACGTTTTTATGAAAATCTTTTGACTTCCCCAAAGACTGACCTTTCGGCAGACCTCACAGCAAAATTAATAATTCTCCTTGAGATCATTTAAGACTATGTATTTACCCTGTAGTCCTACTATGAACTCAGCCTGTTTAAGTTTAATCTGCCTTTAAGAGGACACTGTAACTGACCTTCCTGCCCTTGAATTAACAATTTAACCAGCTTTTACAACCTGAGCAAATTCATAGCTAAACCTTAAGTTATATATTTCTCCATGTCACCATCTCAACCTAATGCATGTGTGTTTATATGTTTGTAGTGTGGTAACTATGGTGCACTCCTCGACCAGCGAGGAAAGACGACCACCACCAGAGGATTCTTCTCAGATCATGCTTTATGGGAGTCTCTTGGTTGAAGGGGAGAGCAGGAAGTGAGGGGCCCAAACTACCCTAGCTGTCTGCTTATATAGGGAGAAGCGCATACAGGCTTGCCATGATTGGTTGTCACCAGTCTGCTGACACCAGAAGCCTCGGGATTGGCTGGAGATAGGTTATGTACTGCGCATGCGCAGGGTGCAGTGCCTTAGCTGACAAGAGCATTACTATATATGGAGTTGTTTACCTCAAACCGTGAGGGAGCCAGCGCCATCTTGTAATGGCGTCCGCATTCGGCTCCCAACAGGTAACAATTTGCCAAAAGCATCCAACGTGTCTTAAAATACCTAAAACCATTTACCATAACTTTTGGAAGAAAATTCTACTAGCAGCCTTCAGATGAAGATGTAGAACTCTCAGCTCCTCCTGCACCATGCCTGCCTGGTTGCTGCCATGCTCCTGACTTGATGATACTGGACTGAACCTCTGAACCTGTAAGTCAGCCTCAATTAAATGTCATCTTTTATAAGAAAAAAAAAACTTTTGGAAGCAACATGGAAATAGCTCGATAATGTCTGCTTGAAGTCCTGAGCACTTCTGGGTCAATTGCGTTTGGTTAAGTGACCTCATTCCTTGTCGAACTCTATTGAATATTTTTGTAAAGTATCCATCATTCCTTCTATAGGCCATGTTTTCTGTGTCATTCACTAAATACACAGTAAAACCCTGTGTGAGTGTCTGACATCAAGCAGACACAGAAATAAAGACTCCCATACAGACTGATCAGATAAGTTACAGGGACAGATCTGATAGACACAACAGACAGGACCCAGACAGACTGATAACTAACTAAGTACAGACAGATGGAAAATGCAGTGCTCCTCACTCTTAGAAATCACTCCCCTAAAGTCAGGATATATAAAAATGAATCACTACACAAAGTCAGAATTTTCAAAGAAGGAATGAATGGAAAAAAAATGTGAAGAAATAAAATTATCAATGAATCCAAGAGGAAGTGCTTTGCTTTCTTTCCTCAAGGCAACAGAAACACAGTTTAATGTTCTCTGAGGTTATCTTTACTTGGTTAGCTGGCACACTTTGAACACTCCCTTTCCAGGGATTGCAAACTATGAAAACGTAGGAGCAATTCTATTGTAAGAAAATGGTTATATTCAATTTCTTTTGTTTTTTTAGGACACCAATCTAGTGAAGTGCACCGTTTTTATATTGAAGAAAAGCTAAACCAATAAAGCAGTGTAACTTGTTCAAAGTCAAAAGTTACATCCAAGTCTGTCTGACCATCTTCCAAACAATGTACACAATGCATATATGCCTTTATACTTCTGGGAGCCTTGGAGCGGGGTTGCGGGAGGGGAGGACAGAAAGTAAATGACAATGTTCTCTTTAAAAAGGTAGCCCTGCTTTTCTATGAATGAGGTCTGCCATGTATATATTAATAAAAGCTCCAAGTAAAAGACCAACAGTTCTGCAAAATCCCAAGTAAAGGAACAAGGGCCTTTACTAATGATTTCCTGAAACTTGCCTGGGGCTTGCAGCTGGGAAGGAGAAAATGATTGCATCCCAAGGCACACAGTGACTTATTGCAGATGCTGTTGGTTATTTCCTGGGCTGAGAACCTTACAGGAGAAATAAAATATTAAGGTGGGCATTGAAGGAGGGCATTAAAATAGTACCCCATAGCCTCAAGCAAACCATGGACACTCGCTTCCATGCTTCTGACTTGCAACCAACTGCTGTTTCTTCTTCCTTTTGTTTTCCTTTGTACCACTTTAGATGATTGTTTATTACTTGTCTTTCTTCCTATACTGTTTCTACCTTCTGAAATGAAATCCTTCAATGCAGAGATTACAGAATCTCTGAAGCAATTGGACCCATCTCTCAGTCATTTTTTTTTCTTTATCATGTTCCCAGAAGTGGTTCCAAAGTATTGTTATTACCGCCCCATCTTTTCTTCCAGAAACTGCTAAAACAGTTTTCCTTTTACGTTTTTTTCTATTCTCGAAAAAAAAAAAAAATGGATAATTCATGTATCTCTTTGTTTTGTACAATTTAAAAGGTCACCGTACTTCATGTATTTTCTTCCACGTTTATTACATAGCTTGCTCCTACGGTTTGGGTTTTAAATGTCCCAGATCAGCCTATGGCATTTTTAGCTAGTAGATAAATCTTTCAGAAGGAAGGGACTGATGGAAGGATATCATGTTATTAGGGACATGATCTTAAACATATTGGCATTTTGGCTCTTCCCCCCCAACCCTTCCCATATAACGGAAATTAGTAGCACTGTGGTCGCATACTCCTACTGTGATAGATCATGCCACCATAGGCCCAGAGCAACAGGACAAAGGCCATGGATTGCAGCAATGGGCTAAAATAAGCCATTGCTTTCTACAAGCTTATTATTTCTGGTATTTTCACAACAATGGTAAGCTGATGAACACATTCCTCACTGCATCAGTTTTCCACATTAATGAATACTTTTTTTTTTTCAAGTTCATCAAAACCACTAAATATGTGAATGCTCACTTTGGAGGAAAATAGCACTCTCAGGAGAAAGAGATTAATTTGTTGACTCAGATACTTAAAATGGAACAAAATTTTATTCATTTTTTTCTACTTTTACAATTTGCCTAGGAAATTATAAAACACTGCTTACTTTATTAAGTACAGAACATTAACCTGGTAAATATGTTAATGAGGGATAAACTGCTGCTTCAGCAACTTCCTTGAATATAAAAATTACTTCTGCTCATCAAATAGATTTTCATTATATATTATTATTTCCCTAAAAGCACTCCATGTTTCAAATGGAAGCAATCTTTAGAATTTGAGTACTTGTCTGTGTACACCACCTAGGACTGTGTACACCTAGGACTGTGTATATCACCTAGGACTGTGTACACCACCTAAGACTGTGTATACCACCTGGGACTGTGTACACCATCTAAGACTGTATGTACCACCTGGGACTGTGTACACCACCTGGGACTGTGTACACCACCTGGGACTGTGTGTACTACCTGGGACTGTGTACACCACCTGGGACTATGTACACCACCTGGGACTGTGTACACCACCTGAGACTATGTGTACTACCTGGGACTGTGTACACCACCTGGGACTGTGTACACCACCTGAGACTATGTGTACTACCTGGGACTGTGTACACCACCTGGAACTGTGAACACCACCTGGGACTGTGTATACCACCTGGGACTGTGTACACCACCTGGGACTGATGCTGGAAGCTGTGGGCAGAAGCCAAGTTCAAGTTCACAGTTCTATCTGTTGACCTGTTTTGCTCACTGAGCTTTGAGATCAGTGGTCACTGACTCTCAGCCATGGACAATGACATTTTATTACTTGAGTGCCTCTGAGAACCCCAGGTCTAGGCGTGGATTCCTAAATGTGGAGATTACAAGTTCATGCCTAGGATAAGATCATGTTATTCCCAACAATGCAAAGGTTACAGATTATTCTTCTTGGCCACGGCACAAAACAGCCAAGTGTAATCAAGTGCTCAAAGATTTCTCCCGAAGCTGAGAAATAAATGATGCTATCTGGCATGATATTAAAGATTTTCAGCAAAAAAACAAATCCAGATTCAATCATTCAAGCAAGACTATGAAATCATGATAACTTCTTAGATTAACTTGTTACGCTTTGAAGGGGAAAGGGCTATTTATGTTCGTTCTGGCTGAGGCTGCTGCCTGCTATACTTTCCACTGGCACATGAGTGATAGGAGGTGTAGACACCAGCCCCACAGCCAGCTCAATTATTCTGTTTCTGACTGTGGCTTTGACAGTATGATGATGAACTGCTGCTCCCTGTGACTGTTTAACTCAAAGTAAAATCCCTATGTAGCTTCATGTTTAAATTAGGTACAAGATGCTTAAAGACAGTGTTTTGTCCTTACTGTTGGCATAACCGTTGCTCAGACACTATACTCCTAAATACCTCTACAAGACCATGGAATAGGTTGAGCTGGCCAGAGTAGATCACAGCTCCCATTTAGGTAGACATTTCTATGTGCCTGCGACGGTGCTGTCTGCTCTTTGTAACACACTGAGCCATTTGATCTTAAACTGTCCAGTGGATCAAGGGTAACTGATGGTCCAAGGCTGTAAGATTGATAGAGGGAAAACTGAAATCTAGTGGACTTGAATGTCCAGGCTTAGTGTTATCTACAGTGTCTGTGGAGATGCTGGAAGAAGTGAATAACCCGAGATGGGAGAAGTGCTGCTGTCCCACTTTCTGCAGGACAGAACACGCCAGACGTGAAGAACTCTCCCCCTCCCTTTGTCCTACTGGATGGTGGCTTGTCAATAGGACATTCTAAATTTAGCTCCCCGAGTTTAGAAATTAAATGCCAACACAATCCACTTGGTGTCTATGCACCTGGGCTTGTTTAGCCCCAAGGGAAAAGTCGCAGGTGACCTTTCTTTCTTGTACTTCCTAGGTTTATAAGAACACAGTCTATGGTCAAGGCATCTCAACCATACAAGCTGAGAGAGAAAAAATAAAGAGCATGCTACTGCCTCACAACAGACCCAGAGGTTTGGGGCAAAGGCTTTGTATCCCACTGTGATTCATAGGGCTAGTGTAGCTTGTGTGGGCATGTATGATTGTATGTGAGAGAACTTATGAGCAGGAGTAGATAGGTGTTTGGGAGGTTAACAATTAGCATCAGTTTTCTCATTTATTTGTTCTTGTATCTGCATTTGACACAAATTGTTTTGTTTTTCCAATCCTTGTTATTTTCTATAGGAACTTAACTTTGCAAAAGGCCTGGATCCAATATGGGCAGAAGTTGGCATAGTCTCTGGAGAAATAAATCCAGGTTTAAAATTTGAGTGTAATAAACTTATTTATTTCTAAAGAGGGGATTTCTTTGTGTTTAAAGAATTACTCACCTCTCTATCAATCAATCAATCTACCTACCTACCTATTTACCTATGTAGTTATTATCTATCATCTATCACCTATATACTGAGTTCTATTATCTATATATTCATCTGTTCACAAATCTACATGCTCTATCCCATATCTCCAGCTTGCTTCAATCTAAGAAATGAATAATTCTTGATAAATGCCACCTCTTTAAAATGTTTTTTCATAATTTTATGCTTACTTTTTAAAAAACATTTATAAGGAAAAATAGCATATTCTCCAACATGACGGTTCTGGTAACTAACTGGGTTTATATTCCTGTTTTCAACATTTTTCTCTTTGTGAGACCATATGAAATACAGCCTTTTCATAGGCCATTTGTTTGCAAAATTAGAGGTAGCGTAAATTATTTCTAGTGTTTTGATGATAATTACTATCATCATCATTGTTGTCATTGTAATCGTCATCGTTGAGGTTAAAGGACACATGATATCACTATCTTACCAAACCTGTTCACAAAAAAATATTTTAATTACAAACATGTTGTATGGCACCTCTCTAGCAAAACTTCCCCTTGTATGACTGAAACTCTACACTTGATGAAAGATACTCCTAGCCCACATTTCCATCAGCTTTGAGAATATGTATTATACGGTTTATAGTCTATGAATTAGATTACTTTAGATACTTCACATAAGGAGAATTAAACAACATTCTCACTCTGTAGTTACTTCATTTAACTTTTCACAATATCTTCAAGAAGTAATCAGTTTATATCACTACAGAATTTCTTCCCTTTTCTATGACCAAACAATATTTGCTACATTTTCTTTATTTATTCATTTATCAGAGGTTAGTTTTACAGTTTCTTACCCCTGAGTATTAAGAATAATATTACAACAAACATGGCAGAGTATATATTTCATTATGGGTCTGCTGTCAACTTTTCAAATAAATATTCACAAGTACCATTACTTGACTATATCATAGTTATATTTTAAAAAATTAAAGAACATTTATATTATGTTCCATATGACAGAAATATTTTATTTACCCACCAACAGTATAGGAGTTTCAATACGTCCATATCCTTTTTAATGTTGTTTTATGTTTGTTTAAAATATGAGGATCATTTGTGTTTTCTCTCTGATTTGTGATATTGTACATTTTTATATACTTTTTAGCTGTTGATAAACTTAAATGTCTGATCTTAGTTTCTACCAAGTTATTTATATTTTGCCATTGAGTTAAACACTCTAAAATATGCAAAGTCTAACTTTGTGATCAAACATGTGACCTATTCTTTTTTTTTTCTTATAACTATTTTAAAAAGACATACATGTACAGATTTTTTAAAGCATTTTGGCATAAAACTATATGAACATATTTTTGTCAGTACTTGACTTTTTTAAAGGTTTAATAGTATACATTGAAATCTTACTAGTTATCATAAGCATAAAGTACATGTAAAACAAAACATAACATAGAAATAGTCAAAGTTTTCTTGCTGTGTATAGATTAGACACAATAATTTTAAGTACTGAAAATTGCCACAAGGCTATCTTCTTAGTTCTTGGGCTATTAATGATTTAAAGTCTAGGTGTACCCGACTCTGAGTGGGTGCTATACACTTGTTGGTACTTTTGTTTTTTCTAATGAACTTCATAGGATCTGTAACTTGTTTCTTGGATATTCAGAACTTTCTGGGGCTAGTATCCAATTATCAGTGACCTCATATTATGTCTGTTCTTTTGTGATTGGGATACCTCACTCAGGATAATATTCTCTAGATACATCCATTTTTCCTAGAAATTTCATAAAGTCATTGTTTCTAATAGCTAAGTAGTACTCCATTGTGTAAATATACCACAATTTTTGTATGCATTCAGCTACTAAAGGACATCTGAGTTCTTTCCAGCTTCTGGCTATTATAAATAAGGCTGCAATGAACATGGTGGAGCATGTGTCCTTATTGTATGTTGGAGCTTCTCTGGGTTATGTGCCCAGAAGTGGAATAACTGGGTCTTCAGGTAGTACTATGTCCAATTTTCTGAGAACCACCAGACTGATTTCCAGAGTGGTTGTACCAGCTTACAATCCCACCAGCAGAGAAGTGTTCCTCTTTCTCCACATCCTCCTCAGCATCTGCTGCATGTGACCTATTCTTAAAAATGCCACTTGTGCACTGCAGGAGGAAATATCCTGTGTTTGAAGGATGATATTGCTCAAAGTCATTTCTCTCGCTCTCTTTTCCATAATTATGAATAGGGTATAGACAGACCTATGTTGTAGCTCCCTCTAGCTGTATTAATCTCCATTCCATACATTTAGGTGTTGTGATGCTTGGCATGTGTGTATCTATTACTGTTATGTGTTGTATCTACAGGACACCTTCATCACTATAGGGGATCCTCTATATTCCTTGTCTTAAGGTATGTTTACATGAAATATCTCTTTGAATCCTTTTACAGTTTCAGCCCTGTGTCTATGTAAGCATATATCCAAGTAACTGCACATAGCATATACTTGGGTCTTATTGCCATTTGTGCTCATGGGAGCTAGCATATGTGGATTGAGTTTTATCCAGTAACGTTTACATTAGTTATTGACAACAAGGCCAGTACTTTTTAACTGTTTCGTCCAGCAACTCTATTGTGCTTCTTTTTTGTCTCTTATTGTCTGTCTTCCTTTGTATTTTGTCAACTTATATTACATTTTAAAATCTCATTTTATTTTTATACTTTCTAAAATTGTACTCTTAATAACTACTATGGAACTTATATAAACTATCTCATAATTACAACAATTTATTTTATGATCTTAACAATTTAATGTTAATTACTGTAAAGCCTTATATACACTTATTCATATACTTTATATCATTAATAGCACAAATTATCTTACCTTGTGTATCAACTAAATTATTTTTATAATTAATTTTGTACTCTTTCCTTTTAACATCTGAACAAATCCTGTGAAGGCTCATTTCCCCAGTGTAGAGGAATGCCAGGATGGTGAGGAAGGAGTAGGTGGGTGTTGCAGGACAAAACAGTTAAAAAATACTGGCCTTCTGTTGTCTCTCTCCTCAGGCCAGATTTTAGTTTGGAGCCACACATTCCTCTAGGACCCAGTCTGAGCTGCCACAGCTCAACTCCCTTTCCTTGGTGGTTTTCTACCACCTTCTCTCTGCCTCTGTCCCGGGTTATTTCACAGAATATGAAATATTTTGTACCCCAAAATCCCACACAAACACAACTCTACAGCCCAATAGGTTTTCATACAGGTTTATATATTCAACTCCCAATCCACAAACCCTCTACACAACAAGATTGTATCAAATAGACAAAGATACAAACTGCCCTTCTATATGAGATATTAGACCTGTAAAATCCTTACTGTTCATAGCTTTTTAACACCAATAAATCCCACCTGGGTCCAGCTGGTCCTTGGGAAGCACCATATTGCATCCACTTCTAAACTCCTTCCTCTGACCTTCTTCTGACCTCTCATCCCTCTCTACTTTCCTTCACCTAGACCAGTCACTGGCTTCCTTTATTTTACTAATTAACATGGGAAGGTTCAATTGGAGTCACATGACTAGCCAGCCATTCTTGGGGAAGTGGAATTAACATTAAAATACAAACTGCTTCCGGACAATTTACGGGTTGGTTGGAGAGGGGAGTGCCCTCACAGAAGCAATGGGAGGAGGGGATGGGAGATGGAAGAACCTAGAAAAGGGATAGCATTTGAAATGTAAATACATTAAATATCCAATTAAAAAAAAGAATTCTAAATTAATATTGAATGTCATTGTTAGTAACCATAGAAGAGAAAACTTTTTTTTAAAAAAATAGTCATAGCCCCCTTTTTTGGTTTTACAACAAACTCATAAAAAAATTACATTGCAAGAGTGTTAAGCACTGTGTGACTCCAGACTTTTCCAGGAGAGTAATTCTGTATCAGCTAGTCTGTTTCTATTCACAATGCCTGGATTTTCTGATTACTGTCCAGCACCTAGCAAGGTGAGCAGCTTAAAGTGCTCCGTAAATGTTTATACATTGAGTTATGGAGAGCAGCCTGGCTGCCTAACCTGAATATGAATCTCTAGGAACTGGATCCAGGAAGGTGTGTTCACATTTTCTGCTGTGTAATTTCTTAACCTCTTTTTGTCTGGACTGGAATTTTTATCATGGAATAATGTGGTAGGTTACTTAGCTTGTTATGAACATCTGGGCAGCCTTACTTTCATAAGCTTGAATTTTTGAATGGCTGCCATCTTATATTTATTTGGTCTAAGCTTCAAATGCAAGCGTGCGCACGTACGCGCGCACACACACACACACACACACACACACACACACACACACACACACAGACACACGCACACACACAGACTGTTTTCTATTTTCTACTTTTCTGATTCTCCTGTATGCTTTTAACATGTGTCTTTCATTAAACTTGACAACGGCTCTAGGGCATGTCTCCTAGGCCTGTGGGAGGGCAGTGACTACATAGCCTGTCAGGGAGAATGCTGGATTGGAAGAGACCTTACACATTGCTAAAACATTACCTTCATAGTTGTCAGAGGAGTAACATACCTTATTTCAGATGTTTGGTCATTTAGAGACAGATAAGATTTGCCTTGTAGGTTTATGTGGAAGGAAGTTTTGAGATTATCACAGTTTATACTGACAGGTAGAAGAAAATTATCCCGAGGAATGAACTATTTATAGTTTTGTGTGTATGTTTCAATGGGGGAAATAAATGAAACTCTTTAAAAACACATTAACAAGAATACTTAAATAATAGCTAGGTGATGGACAATAACCAGAACTATTTTACTTTAGTCCTAGTTACTAAAATACTTACCAAACTGTAGCATCTTCCTGTCGCCTTAGTGGGACATTGTGCTTAGATCCAGACTAAGAAAGCAGAATATTAGCAGGCTTTGTTCTGAACTTTTTCTTTTCATCTGAGATTAAAAAGCTTACCGGAGCGTTGCCACATCCCTTTTAAAACTTATCAGCTCTACAGCTAGTAGTCCATACTTAGAGCAGAGGGAATCCCCTAAGTCCTTGACCTAATTGTTTCTAGTCAGCTCCTAACTTGTACTCTGTCCTTCTTTTATAGTTCATTTTTTTGGAAGAAGAGTCATGCCCTGCCTGGGTCCATGCATTCATTAGTCCTGAGAATAAGCAAATGACAGGGAATTGTGGCGAGTGTGTTTAGTGTTTGGATACCTGGGTTGGGTTACCGAGTGTAGGAGAGCAGTTAACATGAGTGAGAATCAGAATTCAGCCAGCAACACTACAGTACACCCTGGTACCATCTGATGACTGATTTTTGTAAGTTAGAAGATGGAATGAATTGGCTAGATTTATAACACACACACACACACACACACACACACACACACACACACACACTGTGAATCTCATTGCCACTTTTGCACAAAGATTTACAAATGTTAGGAAAGGGCCCACTTTGTCATGGTCAAGAGTAAGTATTAAGAAAAGGACCATGTTTAGTTCAATAATTGCAACATGTGTAGTTACAAAAGAATCTGTAAAGGACAGATCAATTTTATTCCAAGAAAATTTGAAATGTAGCTAATGCAAAGGAACCCTGAAATATATTGAAAGCCCTTTTAAATTAAATGCGCAGTTACTGTTTCATTTATCTAACATTTTCATTTTATTACAAAACTTACTCCATTGATTTAGTGTTCAAGATAATTAGGTCAATCAAGAATTTTCTGAGTAATACTTTTTATAACTAGAAAAAAAATATTGATATGCCTAGTGCAGAAAAATCAGAAGACAATTGGCCAGAGAATGTGTTTTGTCAGACAAATCACCTGTATTACATTATCTGATCTGTGGAGAACTTTTGGTCCCAAAGGCAAAGAAGACTGAAAAACATTAATGAATTTACATATTATACCATTTGAAAAGATACTATTAGAAAAGAATTACATTAAATTATAGAATTCATTAGAAAACAGTTGTTGTAGGTCTTTGTTTTAATCACTATCTTGTTTTGCTTGAGAGAGAGGAAGATATAGGGAGAGGAACGATAAAGGGTTGGGAGGGTAAAGTGAATCATAGAGGATTTGAGAATGCAAAAAGAATTTGATTAAATATATTCTATAAATTTTTAAATAAAAAATAAATTGATTAAAAAAGGAAAATGTAGAATAGTACTCTGAATTATGAAAGATGCATATGTAAGACTGGACAATAGGGGTCTAAAGACAAGATGTTGTTTTCACTGTTGTAAAGAGAATTTTTTTCTTTTTTATTGGACATATTTTATTTAGATTTCAGATGCTATCTCCTTTCCCAGTTTCCCCACCATAAGCTCCCTATCCCATCCCCGTTCTCCATGCTTCTATGAGGGTGCCCTCCTCTCCCTCTTGCCTCCCCTGCCCTGACATTTTCCTATACTGGGGCATCGAACCTCGGCAGGACCAAGAGCTTCTCTTCCCATTGATATCCTACAAAGCCATCCTCTGCTACATGTCCAGCTAGAGCCATGGGTTTGTCCATGTGTACTCTTTGGATAGTGGTTTAGTCCCTGCGAGCTCTAGTTTTGTTGTGCTACTCTTGGGTACTTAGGAATATGTGCAGTATATGAAGCTCATGTGTGTAACAATGAAGGTAATGTATGAATATAGGTCTGATATCATAGAAGGATGGAGGGAATTCACTAGTCTACACACTATTCCCAAATATCTAAAGGACAAAGTGGGGTTAAAATTTGTCTTCTATAGGACATAAGGAAAAAGGTTAGAAATCTATTGGAACATGGTTTAAGACCAACATATAATTAAATGACGTTGTAGCACTGAAGGCATCCTTATAGACCCACAAGTACAGCGACAATGGTTCAGAGATAGAACATGATTTTCTTACAAGTAGGTCACTATTCCAGGTTCCTAGACCTCAATGGATGCCTCAGGAAGCTTTTAAGCAAGAAAACCTGCTAGGCTTACATTAACAAGGCATGGGGAGTCAGGTGCTTTGAAGGTCTGATCCTGAATCATAGAAAGTTGTTTAGGGATGCTACCATAAGTCAGGACTTGAAAGTCCCATCACAACTATGAATATAAACCTCAGTATATGCTAAAGGCATTTTGGCATTTTGAGTAACGACATTTGAATGTTCTAAAGCATGTCTTTCCAGACTTTTGAACATTTTTCTCCTCCACTTAACTCATATCTTAAAAGCTCTATTGCCTGTCTCTTGTCCTTGTCTTGCTTCCTTTCTCTTTTCGCTTATCAGAAATTTTCTGAATGCATCTGTCTGTTTGTCTCTTGGGAACTAAAACAGCTTTCAAAACAAAGACTTCCTATTATTTCCAACTGGATATCCAACTTAGAATGAAGCCTGGGAACTCATGAATGATGCACACGTTTGTTACATTAATAAATAGCTAAATACTTGAACAAAAGCTTGTTGGTTGAGTTTGAATGGTAGACTATAGTCCCTGCTCCCCTCCGCACTTAATGAGAAAGATGCTTGAATTCAGGGATGATAACTGATATTTTTTAGGGGGTTCTGAGCGAAATCATACAGCAGATAGAGGATTGAATTTTAATGTTTTTGCCCAGTCAAAAGGATTAGATAAGGAATGGTAAGAAGAAAGTGAGAAGAGTGTTGGCTAAAAGACATCAGAATTCAAAAGGAGTTAGAAGGCAGTGGAGTGAAACGGCCCGCTGAGAAGCTAGCCATGGCAATTGATGTGTTGAAATATTCACCATGCTCTGACAGAACACATGTGCACTGGGGGGAATCTATGTGAGCATTTGTAATCTGCTACTTTCCGTCTCTTCCACCTTCTCCCTGCCTCCCACACAGGGCAGCATGCCACCTCACCATCCACTCCTATACAGCCTCATCTTTTCTCCCCAAAAGATCAGACCCACCCTTAACTGACTATGGTTCTATATTAGTTTTTGTTTTGTAAAGGAAACTTGCATTCTTCCTTCTCTTAAGATTTTGGCTTCACCAGTCTCTTTCCTCTCTCTACTATCCTTGTTCAGTCTACTTTAGCTACACCAAGCTTGCCCTGTAAGTACATTAGACATGTGTTTCTCAGGACTTCACAATGGTTGTAAGACTGGGAAAATACTTTCATGGAGGCCCCTTCTTTTTTCCTGTTCTGCTTCTGTGTTTTTCTCAAATCTCACCCTCTCAGAGATTTGGACATTGATAAAAAGAAAAAGCAAAGATAGGGTAGGGGACAACAGAGGATAATAGTGAATATGACAATAATTTATTCTACACATGTATATATTATCAAGAATAGTAAATAAAATGAAGTGTAGCAATTATGTCCATTGAATATGCTCCAAAGAATACAAGAAAAGTATGCTTTTTATTTTTCATGTGGTTTTTTACTAGATTGTAATCTTTTATGTTGTATTTATTGTACTAATTTATTTTTATCAGTTTTCCTTAAATATTTCTTTCAAATATTTATGGGCGCACTGAAGATGTTTTTGTTTGAAACTGCATTCTCATGTCCAGAGAAGTGCCCATTATGGATAGTGCTTGCTCATCCAATATTTACCACACTAAAACATGAATGAAAAGAAATTAAATAAAGCCAGGGCAAAATTCACTAAATATCTTGGATGACAACAAGAACTTGTGGTCTTCCCCAACTTTTACTTTTGCCGTCATTGATCTTTGATATGATTGTTCAATTGTTACTGAAAAATTAGAAGTGTTCAGTTAGTGCTCAGGGCATATAGAACACTTATGATTGCAACATCGAAGGTAGCTGAAGCAACATAAAGCTTCTGAAGGAGCTCTGAATGGAAGACATTAATAAAACATCTTCTAAAAGATCCTGAAGCATGACAAAGGCTTTCTCTGAAAAATGTATGTGGGAAACTCAATAGCCACAATGGCAGAAAGATGGAGAGATACTTCTAAAATGTTTGAAGGTCAACAGGATGCATTTAAACTACCTGGAAATGGAGATGACTTGGCGGGAAGTGTGGCAGAGTCAGGAAGAGAATAGGTGGCTAGGAAGGTATCAAGGAAAAAGGTGTATAAAAAGACCCACATAAAACTATACAAGAAACTTGGTCCAAGAGTTTAGGTTACATTTGGTAGTCATGAGTCCTGGATTATAGTACAACAAAGAGAAATGAAGACAATATGGGGTCTCTGAAAGAATGTTTAAGGTGTTATACTTGGGGTATTAAAGGTAAAAAAGAAACAGAAACGATAGGGTTTACAGGGCAAAAAACCAGAGTCATGAATTAAAGGGTGGTAATATACATTTTGTTTTGAATTTGAAGTATTATCATATGAGTGTTTGAAAAATTTTTCTTTTTGCTTTTTCATTTTACTTTTATTGGATATATCTATTTACATTTTAAATGTTATTCCTTTCTCCAGTTTTCCCTCCAAAAGTCCCCTATCCCATCCCCTGCCTCTGCTTCCATGGGGGTGCTCTCCACACTCTCCCTGCCTCCCTGCCCTGACATTCCCCTTCACTGAGCATCTAATTCCCAGAAAGTGAAGTTATAGGAAGTTGTAATTCTCTCAACGTGGATGCTGGAGACTGAGCCAGATTCTTCATAGGAACATTAAATGCTATTAACCACTGAGCCATATCTTCAAACCCAATGTGTATGTGTGATGTGTGTGATGTGTGTGTGTGTGTGTGTGTTTGTGTGCTCTTTTATGAGTTCACACGGGTATATGTGGTACATATGTATATATGCTTGTTCTTTCCATTTTTTCCCCTGTGGTTGTTACTTGATTATATTCTTTTATATTATATAAGCATATATATGTTTGTATACTATAAAAAGCTGACCGATGACAGTTTAGTTAGCTCTTAATGTAATAATATTTTAAGGGAGTTTAGAATTTTCCCCTTCTTTTACTGTCTAAGAATTCTCTGAGATGTATCTGAGTATTAACCATAAATAAAAGGTGTCTTAAAACCTACCAAAAAAAATATCTCAATCTTTTGATGATTGAGATAAAGTTGACAAAATTGAGAAATAATCAGTTAACTAAGGAATAAAGATTATAATCAAGACAGAGTAGTCAAAAACAAAATATTAGACAGAAAATTAAACAGAAAAAACAAGCATAGATGTGTGTGTTTGTGTGTTTGTGTGTGTGATGTGATGTGTGTGTGTGTGTGTGTGTGTGTGTGTGTGTGTGTGTGTATTCAAGAAAAACTAAAGAAGTCACACAGGTCTCTACTTGTGACATTGCCCCAATTCTCAATTCTCAGGTGGTTTTGAAACAAACTGCATATTCTGCATAGAGTAAAGTGAATGGAAAAATGGATTCCCTCATTTATTTTCATGACTTCTCTGAAGGGCATAAACCTTTATATTTACAGAGTAAGCAGATAAAAATACACACAGAGCAAGGGGCAGAAGAGAATGTATATAAGGTCATGACAGAGTCAAATAATTGGTTGTTCTGAAGAAGGCCACCCATTAATATACTGTGTCAGCAGTATATTTCATCTGGTGAGTAGATTATGAGATACCTCTCCCTAAACATGTTGTAAAGTTCTTAATTATTTACAGAAAAATTAATAGAGTGGAGGCACAGAATAGCTCCTCCTGAAATATACATTGTTCTAATTAAGTAGAAACAACCTTTGGGAAACATAAAAGGGTGTAACTCCACCTTACACATTGTATTCTGAGAAGTTCTATCTGTTCTTTAAGTCGTCTGTGAATAAGCTCCACCCTATTCTTATGGCCATCTAAGAACACCAGCATCCAGGGAGGAACAGGGGCTATCAGTTTACCATATTTCTGCTTTAAATATATATATATGGACTTTTGATCACTTGGAATTTAGAGCAGAAAGGGTTAACCTTATAAATAGTGGTTTGGGAGGTTATATAATTAATTTTATCTACTTTACAGCTTGATATGATATAATGTGTTGGAGGGTTACAAAAATTCCTTCTCAGCACATTAAAATAAAAAAAAACATCTCATTTTGTGGAAAGGAAAAATTCAGAGCACTAGGTAAATGGCACAGTTATTAAAACACTTTTGGCTCTTGCTAAGTACCCAAATTTGGTCCCAGCATCCTCATGGTAGCTACAAGACCTTTAACTCCAGTTTCAATGGACCCAAACACTTCTTCTGGCTAATGAAGATACCTGTATGAACACAGTACACATGAGCTTACTTAGGCACACCAAATATATATAAAAATAATAAACTTCCCCAAGCACAGATCTCCTGATTAGAATCAGAATGCAGCTTTTATAGTGATATCTGAGTCTACATCTTAGACAAAATATATAGGTAAAGCATCTAATGAGCATGTGTTGTGGGTTAGGTGCATGTTTTCAACTCTATTTGTGTACTTCCCTTACTGGGGATATAGAAAGTCAGGAGCAGTAGTGTGGCCACAGTGTAGCTATTTTTCTACTAGGGGGAGGTGTTTACTTAGCTATAACAGTTTCTTAGTAAGTACACTGCTAAGTGAGATCAGGTTGGGAAACAGTAAGTAAAAAAGAGAGAAGTGTGTGAAGAAAAAAAAACTCAGTCCAAGTGGGACTAGCACTCAGCATCCTTTCTTCTCAACTTCAGTTCATTTTACAGCTTATAATCCATGTATACCATGAGGATGTGTGAATTATTAGGTCTGAACAGCTTTGAAGTGATGCCAAGTATTTCCTTGGTGACCTACATGCTTGCTAACTCTTGCATTTTCCACTTTGAGAGATGGGGAGGGGGAATTAATGGAGACTTCTATCTTTGGATGTTTTTCCACCTAACTTGGGCTGGTATCACAGTGCTTTGCCTTTGGCACTTGTCCCAAAGGTCACCAGGACCTCCATATCTGTACACATAGGATAAGAAGGCAAGCTTAACACATTTAATAGCAAATCCTGTCAGGATTTGTGTGTGATTTCATAGTTTATAAAAAAACAAGTCAAATTTGTAGGACTTGGATACAAAGCATCATCTTAAATTGAAGTCAGTCCTAGATTTCTTAATGAATATTTTCGTTTTTGGAGAGAATGTGATAAAGGTCATTGTTGACTGCAGGTGATGAGCAACCCAGTTGGGTGCTTATTCTAAATATATCACTGCCAGAATCACCCTTGGCAGCACCCTGCCTCCTCCTTCCACTTGGGATTCCCCACCAGATGGGAAGAGAGCTCATTACTACCCAGGAGGCAAGAATTGATGCTAACACCCACAGCAGCAGTTCAGTCAACCCTTCATTACTCTTCCTGCTGCCCAAATCCCCAGTAGCCTCTGGTGAAAACCTCATCCATGGCACACTACAAATCCCGGGGCCCCTCACTGATACTTCACTCCGCACGGAGGTCATGACTAAACTGAGCTAGACTTTCTTTGGCTGCCCCCAGCTGAGTGACCTGCTTTCTCAGCAGCAAGATTTCTCTAATGAGATTGTTTCACAAAGAGAAGAATGGAATCAAGTGTCAGGGGGTTGGATCAAAGGAGTTCTGATGCTCTGAGGCATGAGGTCAGACTGTAGGTAAAAATGAGTGCTTAGACCACATAGGGTCCTGTTTTGAGAGCTTATGCCACCTTTGTAACAATCCATCTTTAAAATTGTAGAAAGAATGTCTTATGCAAATAACAGGATTGATATAAAGAAAGATGGATGGACTAGCTAGCATATTTGTATTTTTGTACACTTTAATCATTATGTGCACATTTGTACCCACATCAATCATTTTATACACAGCCTCTAATAGGACCATAATATCATGGGGTAAATTAATACCATTCCAAGGTTATTAAAGTACCAAAGCTTAGAAATATTGAGCAATTTGTCCCAAAAATAGAGCGCTAGCAAGTAATACAATGGAAATCTTCCCCTAGTCTCTGTCTCCAAAATATTAAAGCTCAAACACAGATATATCAAGGACTAGATGCCTACTTCAGAGGGCAGCATTTCACGAGCTATGACGGCAAACAGAACAGTAGTCTGTAGTACAGTAGTGTAGACAGACATAGACCTGGAGAACATTGGGAAAGGTTGCTGCTCTCAAAACAGTGCTATATGAATGAAGCTGTGGTGGGTGAAAGTGAGAGTAAATAAATATACTGTGCTATTTGAAACCCAAAAACAACTTGGTTGAAAATATGGATATTTCTATGCTATATATAGTGAAATTGTATTTCAAATTGCTGAAAAAATATGGGAGAAAGGGAAGTGTTTGGGCCCGAGGCTTCTGACCACAGCGCTAATACTCTTACCTTTTACATTATACTAATTGAACATCAAGGGAAAACTAGACAGACAAAATGTGGTTCAACTGAGGAAATCTGAATAAATTTATTTTCCAAGAGAAGGCTTTGGCAGGAAATGGGTGGAGCTCATTTCAAACAGTAGAAAAAACTTGCGCATCAAGAAAGATATAGGTTAGGGTTACAAGATGGCTTCTGGAACCACTAAGTAGTCGCTTATGAAGAGATGAGAGAAAGCTCAGTGTTAAAGCTAAGGTCTAAACAATGATTAAATGAATCTTTTTCTGCATCTGTAACAATGAGAAAGTTAATGTAGTAGAAAAACTGTAGACAAAGGTACAGACTCTGCTCCACCGCTAGATCTTCTCATTTTACTTCCCTTAGTCTTTTTCAGAACATTTTCATGACTTCACATAACAGTAAGACTCATTCAAGTAAGACTATTTGCCAGGTTACCTGAAAAAATCAGGAATGTCAAAAGAGCGTATAGAGTTGGGTTGGGCAATAAAGAGGGGAATGGCAGGGTATAAGTTATTTGAAGGGGAAAATGGAAAAATGTGGGTGAGGCTTTACTTAAAGAGGGAAGTCAAGATAGAAAAAATAATCAGGACAATAAAATAATAGTAAGGATTTCTGAAAAGTTCATAAGGACTCATTATATATTTGCCTATAAAGTACATAAAACCTATTCATATATATTCATATATAGTCTAAATTAAAACATTCCCTCTTGGAAAATAGGTTTTCCCCAAGAGCCAAAGACTATCTAATTAAACCTCAAAACCACACATGAGAACCCCCTTTTGAATTAGACTCCTTCTTTTTGATGCCTCCAAAGGTTGAAGGTAAATCCTTATCTTTGAAGACACCATGTGCTTCAGACACAGAACTCAGGGTATTTGAGCTGGCTATGAGCTGAGGAACTTTGTCTTGAGGACTAACTGCCATGGTAACAGAGAATGCAAGCTTCTAAGGGAGGGAGGCAATGAATAAATAGTCTTACCAGCTGTGAAGCCTATGACCAACAGGACACCATAACCCTAATGGTGCAATAATACATTCAGCACATGTCTTGGCAGTAAAGAAGAGCTCTCTAATTTGACTTCAGGCTCACTCAACTAGAAGGAAATCATGCCACGTATTGGATATCTAGCTCACTACCCAGGGGTCCCTTGCTCCTACCACAAGCCTTCCTTGACTGTTTCCATGTCTTTCCCACCATCAAAAGTTGCAACACTCTGGTACTTTAAGCCCAAACAAAACTCTTCCAAGGACTTGCTTTAGTCAGGCAATTTTATCACATTAATGGGAAAGTCACCAAGGAAATAATGTGGAAGGAGAGATAAACTTAGGGACATACTGAGAAGATAAAGAACAGTAGGGTGCAGAACTTACAAGTGGGAGTGGGGTGTTTTCATTCTAGGATGACATGGCAATAGAAGGTTCTTCTATGGCCAAAATAAGTTTAGAATCTGCTAAGAAGGCAAATAAAAAACTACTGAAGGTTGTTCACAGTGCAGTGACAGCATGAAAGGGCAGGACCATGGGAAACATATTCTCAGAAAGTTCAGAAGTCTAGCTGGCACTCTACATCTCTTGCTCAGGTATGTAATAATCCTTGTGTTTATGCAAATCATGATGCAGAAGAAGATACAGTACAGAAAAGAATCAGCAAGCGTTTTAAATTATAAAACTCCGAGAGCAAAGACGAGAGTAATCAGAACAAGGCTGGATGATTATCGTTTTAAAAGAGTAACAAATTCTTAGAGGAAAGAAGAGCTATCAGTCGTGATGACACTGAGATGTCTGGAAGACATCTATATAGCATGTTCAGCAAGAAGAAAAAGTCGGTCTTGATTTCACAGCAGCCTGCTCTGTGCTACAGTGCATAACAAGGTCACTGGACCAAGCATGAAGGGCATTGGCTTTCTAGGGATAGGGAGTGGAACTACTGTATACAGCAGCTGTGAGAACAAGAAGAAAAGTTCTCAAAGTTGCATCAGTTAGGCTGAGCCACTGGGTATTGGTAATCATCTAGGGAGGCAACAGTAAGAACATTTGGGAAAGAAGTCAACATGTAGAATTAATGTGGTTCAAGGAAACAGAGGCAATGAATGTAATTGATTGGTTCTCCGGTGTTGGCATAGAAAAAAGAAGTAGAAAGATGGAGCAATAGATTGAAGAATTTAGCATCGTTGAAGGAGGTCTTTCACTGTGAAAAACACAATTCTATCAATGTCTTTGGATATGACTGTTCAACTGAAATGGATGTTTTTATTTCCCCTAAGATATATTTCCCCCAAAATGTTTTCCCTGAATGTATGGCTCATACTCTGCTTTAAAAGTCATATTGCACTCAGTGAAGGTCATGTGCAAAACACAATGATACCATACTTTATTTGAGCTTCTGAAGCATGAGAAATTGGATACTGTATTGTAAAAGACAGACGCTAGATGAGCTAATGGTTTGAGCAAACAGACTATATGTTTTTGCATTAAGTTGGGAAATTTTACTTTCTTTTCTGCCCAGGTTGCTTATGTCTGGTTCTAGTTCTGAATGTAGACATGTGTAGGTAATGGCTCTGGGCTTACTATTAATTATCTTTGAAGCATGGGACAATGTATTTGATTTCTGTGGGTCTCAGTGATGTATTTTAAGCACAAAGGTCTCAGACCTGATAATCTGCACTTGATCTTAGCCAAAAGGCCGAGAAGCGATGAGACCTGATAATCTGTTGGTCATATTACAGTTAGAGAATGCTTTGATTTTGTTCCTGGGTTTAAATATGTTTGGAGGAAGGTTTTGGAAGTACCCTGTGGATATGATTGGCAGAATTAGAATATTGGTTAAGAGTTAAGAAAAAAGTTTCTTGAATTATGTACTGAACTATTTTTGTGGGGATCTGTGAAAGACATGGATGAGATCCAATACATTATATCATCCATTTAAAACAAAGAAAGAATAATTTCTAAAAAAATTAAATATGATCTTAGCAAGATAATTTGATGAATATAGTATGGATAAACAATATGTTAATGGATATTGGATAAACAGTATTTCATTGGATATTGGCTATACAATATTGTTTATAAAATTGGATAAGATAAGATAATGGATAAACAATATTTTATGAGGTTTGTTATATTCCCAGACATTAGTTTTCTTTTAGTTTATTGTAGGAAGCACAAAGGTTCTTGTGCTTAAGATACGCACTAGAGAAACCCTCCTGGTTTTGCTATACACAGGGTTGTCTCTTCAAAGGGAGAGATGTGTATCCTGCTTTCTGTCAAGAAGGCTGGGAGAGGATATGCTTAATATTCTGGTGACCTTTGGGAAATGTGTTTGACCCTCCCCCAGACCCTTATCTTAAGTTTGTCTCTCTCAGTCAAGTTATAGGACCTATCTTTATAAAAGATGTCACATATACTTTACAAAGAGTTTCAATACAGTAATGTCTTAAGCTTTGTTGTGTACATGTGGTTGAGTTAATTATCACTACGGGAAAAAAAGGCACCAAATAGTGTTTTGCTTAAATATACATAAAATTAATTGAGTCAGCTTCTCAAAGTTTGAGCCAGCAACAGTTACTGAATCGTGTTGAAACATACTACCTTCTTGTATCTTGGGAGATCATTACTCTGCTGGCCATGGTGGCTGCAGAGAACCCCTGTATTTTACCATATCTCTATAGTAGTTATAACCATGTTGACAGTGATTGACAGTCTTCAGCTGTATGCCACTTGGGGAGTGGGAAGAGAGAAGGAAGATAGCAGAAATGAAGCCTGTTTGGTGTTGGTTGTTTTATATCACATTTCTTTTCAAATGAAAGAAATGGTTGACCCTGTGAATGAAACATGGCCCGGAGTGCAGAGGTTCTCTCTGGATATGCATTCTTTGCCTTCAGAGACTTGTGGGATAATGATTCACTTTAAATGTCAGTGGAAAGAGCCACAGACAATGAGAAACTGTGGTCTTCAGGATACTGGGCAGCACATATTACATACTGGTTACAGCAAGATGGCGTGTCATTGCATATGGATAGTTCTGTTACTTTCTATTGACTTTTTCTCTTTCTCCACTGTCCATAGACAATGACTATAAAAGTTCTACTTTGTAGGAGTTGTTTGGGTTGTTACCACTTAGCTTCTGATTTCTAGAAACATTTTTGTACCTATTGCATTTTTTATGAGAAGACACTCCCACCTCAATGCACCGGATGCAAGTGTATCTTTAGGGGAGTAGAAAGAAAGAGACAAACATTTTTCACATCAGGGCAGTTTCAAAAAATAGCAAATACTTTAGTGTCTATAAAAGCTAGCAAGGTGTCATGACACGTCTTGGCTGTAAATAGCACTCTTTCAGAACTGGGAACTTAATTTGAGGTGTCCTGTTCATTTCCCCCTCTTCCTTCCCACTACTCTTGCTATAATACCTGTCCCAGGCAATCCTGTCAGCTCTGACTTTGTGCTCTGACCAAACTCTCACTACTTTCCTATTAAATTGGATTTGAACTTGGGTCTCAATTCAATTCAGTTCAATTAACATTTGTTGAACACCCACAAGGCAAGGTCTGTAACCTTCATTGTAAGTCTCACCCAAACCTTTCTTACAAAGCAAACTGAGGTGGAAATCTGAGAGAACCCAGATTTTCTCTAACACTTCTAGGCCCTTTCAGTGCTTTGTTGCTTAAAACACCTTAGGATTGTACTAGCAGTCCAGGACTATCTGGCAGCTAGAGTTGCTAAGTCACTGGGTCTCACTCGGTCATTTATTTAATTTGACAGAATGAGTCTTGCCAAAGATTCGATAGGTCATATTTCAACTGTGAGATCATAACCACTGTGGGAGAAAAAAATTAGCTGGTTGCTGCCGGCACTTTAGAGATTTAAAATAAAGTGTATAGTCAGAGTCTGGCATGCATTCATCAATTTGGTCTGCATTTTCCAGTTATTATTTGATAATTCCTTCTGAAAGGACTGAGTGTTTTAGGAAGCATCCTAAATCAGCCTCATAGTGGTCAAGTAGTCTGGCCTGAGTAGCTGATTCCTACTTTAGTAAGAATGGTCTTCAGCCACATATTTGATAGGTTTAATGATCAATGCTAATTTGTCATCAACATATAGTTCTTAGAAGAAATGAGATCATAAGATATACAAAATGGCTTTGTTTTATCTATTCAGATGCATTTTAAACAGTTTTGTGCCTGGGACAGTGGCTTGAATAATACTTTTCTTGCTATTGTTATTGGTCATGGAGACAAGAGACAGTGCTTGACAATGTGCTGGCTGGTTTTGTGTCAACGTGACACAAGCTGGAGTTATCACAGAGAAGGAGCCTGAGTTGAGGAAATGCCTCCATGAGATCCAGCTGTAAGGCATTTTCTCAACTAGTGATCAAGGGGGGAGGGCCCAGCCCATTGTGGGTGTTGACATCCCTGGGCTGGTAGACCTGGGTTCTATAAGAAAGCAGGCTGAGCAAGCCAGAGGAAGCAAGCCAGTAAGCAACATCCCTCCATGGCCTCTGCATCAGCTCTTGCTTCCTGACCTGCTTGAGTTTCAGTCCTGACTTCCTCTGGTGATGAACAGCAATGTGGAGGGGTGAGCTGAATAAACCCTTTCCTCCCCAACTTGTTTCTTGGTCATGATGCTTGTGCAGGAAGAGAAACTCAGACTAAGACAACAAACTTATTTACAGTGACTAGGATACGATGCTGGAAGATGATCTTGCTCTACTTTCTTGAGGAGTTGATGAAGGCATTGCTGTTTCTACCAGTTAAAGAGGAAAAGAGAAACTTGGTTTCTAAGAGAAAACAGCATTAGTCTAAATGGTCTAAATGAAGACCATTAGCCTTAGGAACCAGAGGTAATAAGTAACTACAGAAAACGTCATGCCCCACAGTATATTTTTCCAATGTGTTTATTAAAAATATATTACGAGTCCTTAACACATTCTGAACCTAGTTCTAATTGCTGGAAATTCAGATCACTTAGGGTAAGGTACAGGTGCCACACTAAGGTCGGGTAACTCATGAAAATTCAGACTCCATGAAGGGGAGTTTCGGGAAATGTCAAAATTACATCTGGGTAACTTCAGAACTTCAGACTGAAGTTAATAGCTAAAATTTAGTTAACTGCACAGACTGCATTCAATATTTCAGTTCATTTGATTTTTTCTCACTTTCATACAATAATGAGTTATAACTAAATTAACGATGTCGTTAAAATACAATTTGTCTTTTCAGAATTTTTTTTTTTTTTAGATCATGGAAGTTTTATTTAACTTGAAATATGTATGCCTTTTACCATGTATCTATTTTTCCTTCCATTCATCTGTTATCGATCTTCTTTGTGAATGGTTTTGCTGTTCTGTAAATAAAAAGTTTTTTTTTTTATAAAAAAAGCCCTCCCATTTTATCTACTAACTCATTATCAGTGGCACCTAGTATCATCTACTGAAATTTCAAGCACAGTTATTAAAAACCACCAAATTTTACATATGTTATTTTTAAAATTGAAATAGAACAGCATTAAATAATAATGTGCTTTTAAATAGTTTTAAAATATTGTACCTTTAGACATTGTTGTTTTTCAGATAGTGTTCCTCTGCTAAGATACATGTCTGTAATATGATATTTACAGTATTGTATAGCTTCTCTTTATTCTATGAAGAAATTGTTTAGCAACCATGACATGGTTGTGTTTGTTGGCAAGCAAATTTCTCACTGTGGTGTTCTTATTCCTGGTTATTATAAACTATACTATTTAGACAACTAAAATGCGTTATAAAATATCTTTTACAGATGCCACTCTTTGCAAACTTTTATTAAGTGAAATGTAGCTAAAAAGTGCTGCTGTATTAAATATGGACAACTGCCACAGAATAAAAGTAACTAAAGGTAAGGAAAGTATTACACTAATTAGTTTACAGAATTCTTTGGGTTTTCATTGCATGTAAAAGATTCACCAGCAAAAAGAAAGGATATGAGACTAGTTTGTGGGGGAAAAGTGGATTAGAATTGTACCAGGAAAACCCAGACTCACAACGATTACCCTGTTTTAAGAACTAAGACTTGGAAGCCAGTCCAGAAGCTGTGGCACTTGGAGAATGGGTCCAGCACCTTGACTATACAGCACAGTGGAGCTGGCTCTGGAGGTCTGGATACAGGCAAGCTGGCCCTGAGTATTTGAGTACAGGAGACCTGATCCTGGCTCCTACCCATGGGAGCATTGAGTGGCCTAGCCACTGCAGTGCTGAAGAACTGGCCTGGTGCTGCTGATAAGAGAGGGGTGGTGAGCTAACCAGCTCTGCTAAACCCCAGGTCCACCCCATACCTAGATCATCTCTAAATTGTTGGAGTACATGAAAAGGCCAATTCTGTTCCTAAGGTGCAGCATCTCCATGACGTGGGCAACAACAGGATAGTCAGGAGGAATCCGAGTGAGGATCCAATGTTGATAGTGTCACAGAAGCCAGAGATATCAACCCAGACCAATGACATATTGCAAGAAACATTTCAAGTGAAGATGTGTGGACAGAGGGGAATACTGTGGGACCCATTGACGTACTTCAGCTTCCATAATGAGGTGTTTTCTATGTTTGCTTGTTTGTGAGTGTTTTATTGGGGGTTCAAGGGAAAAGTGTAGATATAAAGGGATGGGGAGATGAACAGGATTGGGGTGAATGATATGAAACTCACAGAAAATCAATAAATTGTTTTTTAATTTTTAAAATGTACTATAGAAAAGACCTGAAACTATAAACACACAATTATTTATACATGATGAAAAACTGAAATGTTTGTGGAATACTATTAAAAATAATTTCCACAACTGTCCTAATTTTTTTAACAATTAAGCATTTATGTCTCCTGTTGTCATTCCTAAGAGTTCTTTGGTAATGAGTTGCTAATTTGATAAAACTTCAAGAATCATGTCTATCATAGGAACGTTGAGGGAGTACTTTTCATATAATTCAATTATTCCTGAATAACATGAGTTTTAATTATACAAAGTTTCAAGAAATAGTTCACTTACCTGAAATTCAAATACAAATGAAGACCCATCACATACCCAAAATGTAATTGTCATGATATACCTTATTAAGCATAGCAATGTTGGTTTAAGATCATTAGAGGTGAATTTCTTTAATTTCTGAAGTAATATAAAACTTCCAGAACAAGTCAAGTGGCAAGTCACTATCTAACCTTGAATATACCCATCAGATATGTCTGCATCTTCCTTAGGAAATGCTGAGTAGACTGAACGAGCACAATGGGTGACTTTTCTCGGATACTTAGTACCGAGAGATCAGGTGTCACCTGATACAAGCTCATGTTAAGAACAGAGAACTAAATTATTAGTCTGTCTCATTCGCTCTCGTCTGTTTGTTCTGTGACTTGGGACATTAAGGAAACTGAACCACAAGGGAAGAATATAGATTACAAGTGCCTGTTCTGTTACCAGATTGGTTTCTGCAAAGGATCAGTGATACTCCCCACATGGTGAAGGTTCTCGCTGATAATGCAGATTCAGCATTTGTAGGTTTTCCATGAAGACCCTCATCTTGAAAAATACAGAAATGTTAAAGTAAGAAAAAAAAAGACACCTGAAGTGGAGAAGGAAACCTAGGGCTATAAATCTTTTACTACATCAAAGGCCTCCCCTTAATTTTGAAAACCTATTTGTTTTTGTTACAACTCTACTTAATTTAACTCTACTTATTTCCCCTTTTTTATGCAAAAGGAAAAAAAGAATGTCTATTGGCTACTTCTTTCTTGTTTTCTTCTGGAATATTTGTGGTTTCAGACATTATTTATAAAATATTATAACACATTTCATACTTATTTTTATAAGGTAGAAAATAGGAGCACAGTTCATTATTTTACATTTGAATATTCTGCAGGTTAATTGCTCATTTTCCCATCATATATTCTTATTCCTCTTGTCAAAATCCTGCAAAGCATCTAAGTGATGTTTGGTGTGGGACTCTTTGTTATGTTTCATTGGTATATATGTTTTTAACTTCAGTATCTTGTTGTTCTGATTACATTAGCTTTGTCATATAGTTAAAGTCAGAGAGTGTGCAATCTCCAGGTTAGTTCTTTCTTTCTTTTGGTTACTCAAGTTCTGCTAAGGTACCATATGAATTTTTCAAATTATATTTACTTTTTTACTTGATATATAAAAGCAAAAAATATTACATATGTTATGGGAACAACATGGTGTTTTGAGGCATACACACATGCATATTTATGTATATGTAAATATACACAGTATGTTATTTAAGGGAGAATAAACATACATATTTCCTCAGGCATTTGCCATCCCTTTCAGTGACAAATTTCTGTTTCTGTACATGAAAATAAGGAAGCAATCAACAAACTGAAAGCCAATTTATGGGAAGGAAAGAACGTATTTGCAAACCATGTACATTATAATGAATTAAATGTTCAAATTATATGATAAATTCATTTCAATTACTTGAAAAAATTTAGAAAATAACCAGGTTAGAGGGTGAGTTTATCATTTTTTTTGGAAGATGACATTAAACAGCCAACAGGTGTAGGAAATCATAATCAATATTCCTAACCATCAAGGAAACGTAAATTAAGAATACGATGAAATATCATTGTTGTCTTAATGAGACTACTTCCTTTTAAAAGTCCGAGATGAATGTTGGAAAATATGTGGGAGAAAAAAATTCTTGTACATTGCTTGAGGGAGAATGTGATGGGAGAGCAATTATAGAAAATTAAGGGACTCTCGAGACACATTTGTTACACACAGAACAGCCATGTGGTGCAAGGACCCCACCTTACAATCTCATAGAAGCAGACTGGAAACATGATTGTGAGGGTTCTGGAGGAGAGAAAACAGGAAGACAACTGAGCACACACCTTCAGCTGCTAGATGCAGAGGTTCTAAGGATCAGTGCATGGCTTGTGTAAGGATCAATGTGCTAGGTACTTGAACTGTGATGCCCATTGCACACTTGTGTGCATATGTCAAATTACCACAAAGGACACCTTGAACATAGACAAATACTGCTATTTAAATATTTTAAGATATATTAATTTTGTTCTATTGCCCTTATTTTTGTAATACCAATATGCTTTCAATACATTTAACTAAAATGAACACAGGGAAAAGAACAGCTGTTTGTCAACAGGATACAAAAAGAAATTGTAAATGTATGATCTGAAAAGACAAAAGGGTTCAAAAATAAAATGACATGATTTGCAAATAAATTTAGGATCTCTTTAGGATCCATCATAAATTCTTTCTAGCTTCAGTGTATCTTCATTACTTTCTCCTTTATATGTTAAGCAGAGTCTTACTACTAAAGTTTAGAATTCTATCAGTATTTAAAGGCAAAGGATAGCTAATATATACAAGCTTTGTCACGGAGCAGATACTGAGGGAGTGTTGCCTAGAAACCCATCCCATGGGCAAGTACCAATTCCTCACACTGGTGACATGTTGTTACATTTGCAGACATGAGCATAACATGGCTGTCTTCTGAGAGGATCCACCCACCAACTGACTCAGACAAAAGGAGAGACCCACAGCCCAAGAGTGGATGGAGCTTGGCGACTCTTAGGAAAGAATTGGAGGAAGGACTGAGGGCCCGGAAGGGGATAGAAACTCCATAGGAAGACAAAGAGTGAACTAACCTGGACCTCTGGGGCTTTCCTAAACTGAACCACCAACCAAAGAGCATATATAGGTTGAACCTAGTTCCCCACCTCCAACATACACACACACTTGTAGCAGATTTTCAGCTTTCTCATCTTGTAGATGCTGAAAAAATGGAGCAGGGTCTATCCTAAAAGCTGTTGCCTGTCTGTGTGGTACAGTCTTCTAGCTGGGCTGCCTTGCTTGGCCTAAGTGGGAGAGAATGTGCCTAGCCCCACAGAGACTTTATGTACCAGAGATGGTAACACACAGGAGAGGCCTCCACACTCTCAGAGGAGAAAGGGGGTAGTGGGGAAGGATTATGGAAGGGAGGTGACTGGATAGACTGATAATTATTCCACACTATGTAACAGACATTTATGTGATGGAGGATACAGATATTAGGAAGAGAAAACATCTTCCCTCCTCTTATATGTAAAACCCGAACTGATGTTCATTCCCACGACACTTTTTCAACCTCACGGCTTAGGAACTCTGGTGGAAGAGGGCGTTGAGAGACAGTAAGATCTGAGGTCATGAGCTGTTGCTGTTTGTAGAAACCCTGCACAGGATTAATCCAGTCATGTACCATGCCTGCAGAGGTCAGCAGAGGGAGACAGATCCTCTAGTATTGAAGTTAAAGATGGTTGTGAGTTGCTGTGTGGGAGCAGGGAACTGGAGCTAGATCCTCTAGAAGAGCAGCCAGTGCTCATAACCACTGAGGCATCTGTCTGGCCCAATCATCTCAAGAATTTTTGTGCATGAAGAACCCTAACAGTGCTAACTTTGTGAAAGTGTCTCCTTCTAATTTCCACTTGTAAAAATGCTGTTTCTATACATCTGTGGTAGAGCCCGTGGGTATTTCTATAACTTTTTAGAATTTTTTCCATGTGAGGGCTCCTCTGACCACATTTTATAGACCATGTTTAGGAAACTGGATAAAGACCTTTATTAAATGTTTATGTTTACATCAAAGATCAAAATGATGCCAGACTTGATGGGACACACACACACACACACACACACACACACACACACACACACACACACTTGTACATTCGAAGTGGGAAGATGAGTTTAAGGCCAACCTGGGTCACAGACACCCTACCGAAATACACACTAATAAAAAGTAAAGTTTGAACCATCCCACTATCCACAGGTTTGACATGCTGCACTTACACTGATATTAGTGTTGTAAGAGATCACTTTCAGAGTTCATGGAAGGAGAAGAGAATAGACCCAGAGTGATAGACACAGTAAAAGAAAAAGACACTCAGCAAACTGAACAGAGACAACATAAATTAAGCACAGTGAGAGCAAGAAAAGACATTCAGCCATTAAGGTCCAAGAGGTGAGTCCATTTGGAACAAGAACTTAAAGGTGAGTGTATATGGGGTGGGGGCCCTAACAGAGAGAGGTCAAAAGAGCATAGGAAACAAGGTCCCACCTGCAGTGTGCAGGTGAGCAACTTAGGTCAAAGACCCTGACTCTTGTCAAGACAATTTGGAAGAGTTTGGGGAGGCCACCTAGGCTAAGTATCACCTTACAGGTCTCTTCCCATCCTTTTATGAACTAGTTGTGTTCTCTCTCCAGATTTTTTTTCTTTTGCCATGACTCTGCCTAGACAGCCACAGTTCACAGCTGGGACCTCTCCTAGGAATTGGGATGTAGCAGTTTCTCCCACTTTAATGAAGAGTCAAAAATTATTTTCTCTGTCTCTGTCTCTGTCTCTCTCTCTGTCTCTCTTAACTGCAGATTTTCTTCTTCACTTAGAGAAGAAGTTGTATGCTGATTTCAAAACTGTGCTGGGTTCAACTGACTCTGTTTCCTACAGTCAGTGGCAGACACCCCAGCTCATGACTGACAACATATCTGCTTTTAAATCCATAAGGTCGTAACTTTCTTCATCCCCTACCAGACATTTTCCTTAGATGCTAGGCATTTGTGTATCCTGAATGAGCTGTTCCTATCCTAGGGGCTATCTGATGTGAGGCTAGAACAGAGGAACAGATGGAGACCCAGATTCCCTGCTCCTTGCCTGCTCCCCTGCTGCCTCTGGAGAGCCTTTGGTAAGATCTGGAGCTGTAGATAGCTCTTAGAAGACACTGCTTTGCAAAGACTCACTATAACCATCCTTGAACAAATCCTCAGGGGGACTCCCAACTTCCTTCTATGTTTCTCTTCCTCCCAGAGGGAAAATAGGTTTCCTAGTAACTGTCTTATTTTGGAGCAGATTGCCAGAAGTAGTCCCAGTGGCTTATATTCCAAGGGTTCCTAAGAAAATCATACAAAACCAAGCCTACAGATCTATAGTGCAGCATTACAATAATTATTAGTACAATTTTCCAACAATACATAATTACAGTGGTGGCCAGTGGTAGTGATTCATTTCTGATGCTATACTGTCACCAGGGACCCTTTGGAGTAGAAGCCACAGCTAGTAGAAGCTTTTGGAATTCTGCTACTCTCTTCTTAGGAACATCCTTCCTTGCATGTTGGACTGTGGAGATGTAAAGCTGAAGGTAAAGTATTAGCTTCCACTGAGAGTAAAAGCATATCGACCCCAGGCAATTAAAGACAATCTCTTTGGATGCCTGCATTGTTATCAATAACTTGACAGTTTTGCAGCTTTGAAATTCAGCTTCATGTTGGGTAATTGTCAATTCAAAACTTAAAAGGGGACTTCACCAGCTAAGTATTGAGCTCTATTAGACTCCACCCACTTAACAATTTCATTGTTACTGTTGAATAAATATGTTGAATTTGAAAGCCTGTCATTTCCAAAATCATATTAAGTAGCTTGTTCAGAGTTCTTAAGAACAGAGCTTTGTCCAGTGTCCCAGCTATGGATTGTAGTTTGTGTGTATGGTGTTAGCTATCATTATCTCCATTTCAAAAGTAAAGAACTTAAGACCCAGAGAGCTAAGGTATTGTTCAAGGTCACGTATATTATAAGGCATGGTAAGAATTTGAATCCAGGACTTATCCACAACCATAGTTCAATCTCCACGATATAGCTTTTCAGTGATTTACTGATCCAGCTTCCTTGTTTCCACTGGGTGCTTCTCCAGAGTGTTTGTGCTATCTCAGTAGATCCCTGAGCGCATCCCCACCTTTTCCAGATCTGCATATCACAAGTGAATAGTGTTTCAAGGCTGATCTTAAATCTTATGTTTCCTACTTTCCCCTCCTCTATACTTCTAGCAGGAATAGATTCTATATTTTTTTTGTGACCTTGCACATTTTTGTTTTGCATAAAAAGCATATTTGTAGAAGGACATACTAAAAAATTCAGCATCCCACACTAAGTCCAGCTACTTTCTGGCCCTGCTGGTTACACAGCTCCATGGCTGCATGTAGCGACCCTTCATCTCACCATCCTCTTGTGAGGATTCTGCTCACGTTCCCATCCATCCATCCTTTGTGCTTAGCAGTCACAAACCCTCATAACCCGATAAAATCAAAACTCTGGGGGCTTATGATTTATCAATCAGATTTATATCACTAAATTGTCACCCCATGAAACGTCCACACAATAAATTTAGAGCCAATTAATAGTGACATAAACTGCCCACCTAGATAAAACAAATTGTCCCGTAATTATCCATTTCTTATTAGATATTCATAGTTACCTGTGGCTATTTAAAGCCATATGGAGTCTAGATCGTCTTTCTCTTTCTCTTCTTCTCTCCTTCCTATTTCTACTACCTCTCAAAAAACTCTCTGCCCACCCTCCTTTTCTACTCTCCAATCACAGGCTCTAGCCTTGTCTTTCACCTGCCCTCACTTACGTACAGTCAGCAATCAACACATATTAGTTTACATGAAAGCTAATTTGCATATTGTTGCTAGCACACATGGAGTCTATGAAGAACAACCCCATGTGCTTTCTCCCATTTGTAAGTACTCTGTGAATCCCCATTACCACACATATGATCCTTACATTATTTTGCATTCTGCACTTGATTACCATGGATAAATTCTCATCTTGTGGTTTATGCAAATCCCTAAAAGGCTTTACCAATATCTTCCATATGGTGGGCTTTCAGCAAGTATCTACGAAATGAAATTTGCTGGAAACATTTCTGGATTAATCTGGGTCAGAGCTCAGAGTAAGAACTTGTCCAAATTAGGTACCCATATCTGAGAGCTCTACTCATGGGTCTCTGTCTCCCATGTGGATGACTCGGGTTAGTCGATATGAATTTCCAGGCTCTACAGAACTTACACTGTTAGAAAGGGGTGGTAGATGACAAGCAGAAGACAGTAAATTGTCAAAGGTCGTACAATGTTGAAGTCACAGAGCTACTGAGCTGCAATTCAGATCACCTTCACACTGCTGCAATATTCTTTTTACTATATCATGCTGACACAAACGGAACAACTGGTGACATTTAAAATATTGTGCCATCAATTTTTCTTGTCCTGGAATCCAAAGATTTCTCCCTTGTAATGTAACTAGAAACTTTAGAACAAACCAGAGCTCTAACTTTAAGAAATACAGTTACTTAGCATATTTTTAAAAGCAGTTTCTAGGTTTTTATGTCTATCAACTCCTGAATTGACAATAAAAATACATATTTAAACTATGGAGAATTATTTAGCACTTAAGAAAATTCAAGTGAGGAAATTTGTAGGTAAATGGATGTAGATTGAGACAATAAATCTGAATGAAGTAACCCATTGAGAAATACAAAGTTTACATATTTTCATTCATTTGTGGATGTTAGCTTTGAATCTTAATATATATGTGTTTCATTTGGAATAGAAATAGAGGGCAGGGAATTATTATGGGGCCATGGGGACACACAGGGTAAGGGAGAGAGAATGAGGTGGTATAAAGAGTAAAGAGGGGTTAATGAACCAGGAAGGGGTAGATTTGGGTGAGGGATGGGATGGCAGAAATGGAGGAGTGAATACTAAGAGGGATAAGTATCACTAATCACTTCTTTTAATGTCATGTGGAAATGGACCACTGCAGAATTTCCTAAAGTGTGTACATGCACATATAGAAAGTGTTTAAATGCAGTTGCTCCATAACAAGAGGACAATGATCCTACTAACCACAGGCTACCAAATAGATAGGCCAGTGCTGGGACTGGGTTACCTATTTATAATCGTTGGTCAGTAGTGTCCTATAGACCACCCTCAGTTGGTTTTGGTTAACCCCCAGAATGTGACATTGAAATGCTATTTCTGAAGATGCCACATACTTGAGTCATAAAATAGGGAGAAATAAAACTAGTACTGACTTACAAGTTTTTCATCCCTATCAGAGTGAGGGTAGAAGGTGCTAATACTACTGAAGGAGAAAAATAATCATCAGTTGTATCCAAATGTGAACCTTACGGGTTACAATAATGACTGGCCTAGCAAGGACACACTTACTGGTCCAATAGTTTCATGAACATCATAAGAACAACCAAGCATATTTTGATTTGATTTTGACCTCATAGCAAATGATGAAACCTATCTCTAGCACCATTGCTGGGCAAAAATAATGGTGGCTACATAGGTCATAGGCCCTGGGCAAGAATCTATGACTACTTTTTCTGCTAACCTATTCCTAGTGGCTTAACTTTGTGCCCAGATATCCAGACAACACTTAATTCTCTCACTGGAGAATCTTCTTTTGGCAGGGGATGGCACTTATCACAGACACCAGCCAAGAAGCAGAAGATAAAATATTATAGAACACTCAGCCTTAAACAGGACATTTATATCATAACCCCTCTTCTCAAAGCTTAGGGATCACGGTGAAAGATGGGGAGAAAATATTGTGAGAACCATATAAGATGAGTGCTGATAGAAAACCAACGTTTTCTAGCACAGCAGGGAGGCTTCAGGTATGAATTTACAGCAGTTGAGAGAGAACACACAAAAACTCTGAAGGCTTAGACCAGACAAAAATAACAGCATGGAGGGTAACAATGGACACAAAGACCCACTTCTACCTAAGGAGCTATTGAGAACTGACAGGTACTGTGCAGGTACTTGGCGAGGGAGAGTCAGTTTTCTCTTTAAGGATGTTAACTCTGGTGGGTTGACTATACTCCACTGAAAGCCACAAGTTCGATGTGTATAAGGGAAGAATGAACTGTATTTGATAAATTTAAATCCAAAGAGGACATAATTGGGGTGATGAAGAAAAATAGGGAGTTCAGGAGGAGTTGGCAGAAAGGATACATATGATCAAAATACATTGTATGAAATTCTAAAAGAATGAATAAAAGTGAGAGAACAATTTTCCATTTAATAGAGTCTTTGCTATCACAATAACTTTACTCAAGTAGATGTTTCTCAATTATTCATAGATGAATCACCAAAAATAAAATTTTACTTTTCGAGTTCTTATTTATATTACTGCAGACCCAAGTCAGTAAATCTTTGTTAAAGCAACTTTAATATACTTGTCTTACGAAGTTTGAAGATATAAGTTTTAAGGAAAGTGTGTTTTATTGTCAAACTCTTAAACACAACCTAATAATTTTTGAGTGTCAATCTAAATGTTCTTACCACAAAATATAAGTACAAGGAATGTTAGCTAGCATAATTCACCTACCACAGTGTAAAATAAAAATATCATATTGCATAATATAACTCAATTAAAGTTTTTTTAATGAAAACCTTTGGAAGTTTTATACAGAAAACAAGTACAGTTGGACTTGTGGGAACAAGACAGCAAATGGTTTTGTATTTGTGGATTCATAGTATGTGGCCAAGAAGCTGTAGTTCCAGATCATGAGGAATCATGATCCTGGAATCTGAACAAATTTTCTCTGAAGATATTTGTCCATTTCCAAGATGACAAGAAATATAGCAGGAAATAGCTGCTAAACGATTGAGGATGCTGGGCAGAGATTACAGTAGACTCATATGCTAGGATACAAAAATCAGAGTGGAGCTGAGATTACAGTAGACTCATGCTAAGAAATAAAATCAGAGAACCCTGAGAAGGACATTGGCTACCAGCATCTGAAATAAAGGTAAATTTAAAAATTAAAACAAAACAAAAACTAAGAATAGAAGCGTTTATAGGATAATGAAAAGAAGATAATAATATGGCCCTAAAAATGTCAACACTCGTGTTGGGTATGGATGCAGGAAACACTGCAATGTAAAGAGAGATTGCCAGACTGGTTACCAAAATATCAAATGATGCATTACTTCAAAGAGATATGCCTAACACACCAGGATACAAACAAAATTTACTCTAAAATAATAAATGCAGCTTTCAGATATTAAGCCAAAGATAATTCACATTCTAAAATGAAATTAAAACCAAAGTAAGGCAGAGGTTATTAGAGGTAAAGAGGGGTCTTCTTTAATAATATAAGAGCAATAACCAGAAGATACAAAACTCAGGAGTGGGATGTACTTAGTGACACAACCTTGAAATATATGAAGGAAAAATTGTCTCATTCAAAGTAGAAATAATAAAGTTACCAATCAGAATAATATATATTTTTCAATCATTGATAACATAATGAGAAAGATTAAGGACACAGAGGACATAAAACCTGAGTTGAATAGTGATCTGTCTACTGCACACAACATCACTCTATAAACAAGCACAATATTAAACATCTTTTGTTTAAATGCATCTGGGAGGTTCACATAAATTTAACATATTTTGGGCAAGAGTCAAAAACTTTGAAAATATCAAAATACCCACTTATCAGTGAGTATATTACATAGGTGTTTTTGTTGTGTATGTGTGTGTGTGTGTGTGTGTGTGTGTGTGTGTGTGTGTATGTGTGTGTGTGTGTGATTTGGTTACCTTACTCAGGATGATATTTTCTAGATCTATCCATTTACCTAAGAATTTCATGTAGTCACTGTTTTTAATAGCTGAGTAGTACTCCGTTGTATAAATGTACCACACTTTCTGTATCCATTCCTTTGTTTAAGAACAGCTGGGTTCTTTCCAGCTTCTGGCTATTATAAATAAGGCTGCTATGAACATAGTAAAGTATGTGTCCTTGTTGTATATTAGAGCATCTTTTGGGTAAATGCCCAGAAGTGGTATAGCTGGATCCTCAGGTAGTACTATGTCCAATTTTCTGAGGATTTCCTGAGCTGTTGTACCAGCTTGCATTCCCACCAACAATGGATGAGTGTTTCTCTTTCTACACATCCTTGCCAGTATCTGCTATCACCCGAGTTTTTCATCTTAGCTATCTGACTGGTTTGAGGAAAAATCTCAGGTTGTTTGGACTTGCATTTCCCCTATGACTAAGAATGTTGAACATTTCTTTAGGTGCTTCTTAACAATTTGATACTCAGACCACATGAAGCTCAAGAAGAAGGATGATCAAAGTGTGGATGCTTTAGACCTTCTTAGAAGGGGGAACAAAAATGTTCTCAGGTGGAAATACAGAAACAAAGTTTGGAGCAGAGACTGAAGGAAAGGAGATCCAGAGACTGCTCACCTGGAGATCCAACCCATATACAGCCACCCAACCCAGACAATATTGCTAATACCAAGAAGTTCATGCTGACAGGAGCCTGATATAGCTGCCTACTGAGAGGCTCTGCCAGAACATGACAAATACAGAGGCAGATGCTGGCAGCCAACCACTGAACTCAGAACAGGTTCCTAATGGAGGAGTTAAAGAAAGAATTGAAGGAACTGAAGAGGTTTACAACCCCATAAGAACAATACCAACCAACCAGAGCTTGCAGGGACTAAATCACTATAAAGACTACACATGGATGGACCCATGATTCCAGCTGCACATGTAGCAGAGAATGGCCTTGTTGAGCATCAGTGGACTGAGAAGCCTTTGGCTCTTCCAAGGCTTGATGCCCCAGTGTAGGAGAATGTCAGGGCAGGAGGAAGGAGTGGGGGGGGGTGACTGACTACCCTCATAGAAGCAGGAGGAGGGGTATGGAATGGAGGTTTGGAGGAGAAACTAGGATAGGGGATAACATTTGAAATGTAAATAAAATAAGTCAAATTTAAAAATACACTTAGATGAAAAAATATCAAAATACTTTATGGAGTAAATTTTGTGGCTACAATAAAAATAATCTAGAAATAAACACTGAAGAAAGTTTTAAATAATTTATGTGAAGCCACACTTACAAATAAGCATGGGTCAAAAAGAAAATATATCAAGCATCAAAATAAAATAATAAAATGTGTAAATAATGAAATTAGAGGTATATACTTTATACTATAAAGAAAATAAACCCTAATATCACTTCTATGAAAAGATTAAACTAAAATACAATAATAAACTCCGTGTAATATTGTTAATAAGAAGATGCTCTTCATAAATTCTTTATATTAGGAATGAATTGTTAAAAAATACTGTAGAATTTAGTGTCATTAACAATTCGGTGACTAGATATTGCAAATAACTTTTAGCAAATTAATTTAAATCTCAGATGAAAATAAGCTATATTTTACAAAAAGATTACCATAATTAGACAAGAAATAACAAAAAAATTTAGATAAAAACTAACCAAATATTTCTTTAAGACACTTAAAACATAATTTTAATCTTCTTAATAAAGTTTTAAATGTTTATTTATAAAGAGAATGGCTATCGTTTCTAAGAATGTTGTACTGAAATTCTCACATACTATGACAATAAAGAAAAATCTAAAATGTCCATTAATAGAAGGTTGTGTAATCTTTAAATGGAGTACATACATAATACGCAGTGAAAGATATGGATACTAAAACATACATGCTATGTGATCATAATTCTAGTAAAACTCATAAAAGCAAAGCATGGATTTTTTTCATTAACACCTATAATCTCAGCACTCAGAAAACTGGGGCCATATGATTGCTGTGACCTTAAGAACAGCCTGGTATACACGACAAGTTCCAGGGCAGGATGGCAAAACATCTAAAATGCAAACAAATTAAAAATGAATCTTTTTCTCAAGTAGAAGCCCCACCCTTACTGACTGACATTCATGGTGCTGTAAAGAACTTTGCATGCTATGAGAGGAGAAGAGTCATTAATATCACTCATTGACAAATCCTGCAACTTACAGCAGTGGCCTGACAGCAAGATACTGGTGTATTGATGGCACAAATGTTATGGGAGTAACCAACCACATTTTGATTATATGTAAGGGTCTCTCGGGGAGTCATGAGAAGGAAGCCATGCTTGACACACTGCTGAAGTTGCTAAGAACCTGTGACGTAAGTCATTGGCCTAGGATGGAAAGCTAATACTAATATTATCCTAAAGAAACATAGATATAAAATAGCTCCTAACTGCATATTGTTATATCCATTGACCAGTGCATCAACCAGCCCACATCAGAGAGTCTTCTTGTAGTAGATAAGTAATACAGAGACCCAGAAATGGACAATGTTCAAAGATGTGGAGACTTTCAAGCATGGAGACAATGGGGTGCCTTTATCAGGCTCCTTTCATCAACACTCAGAAGTCTGTGCAGAAGAGGAGGCAGGAAGCTTGTAAGAGCCAGAGGTGATATAGAATTCAAAGGAAACAGCATCTTCAGATATAACAGAGCATACATATAAATTCACAGAGAGTCTGAAAGCATAAACAAAACTTGTACAAGTTCAAACCAGACAAAGTACGAACTCAGAGAAGGAAAACAGAATACAAAGTCTCACCACTTACCAAGAATCCATTCACAATTGATACCTTCATGGAAAGGAAACGTCAGCTTTCTCTAATGGAGTGACATACCAACCATACTCCAGAGAAGACCCCATTCTCAGAAACAATTGACCAATAAAAAGTGAAGTGTGCCTTTTGTGTGCCTTTTAATTGTACTTTATGTCTTACTGTTTTGTTATTGTTATTTATGATTTTTGAGAGATAGAAAGAAACAACATGATGTTGAGCAGAAAGGATCTGGGAGGAGTTGGAATTAAAAATATAATTTTAATATAAGTAAAAGTTTAATGAGCAAACAAAGCCATGAAAGTCATAGACAATAAAAGAAACAAATGAATAAACAATAAATAAATAAACAAATAAGAAAGAAAACAATAATTCTGGTGAGTGGTCCCTAAGGGTGGGTTCCACAGAAGAGGTGGTACTAGGCATGAGGGGTATATAAACATGGTTTTATATTTTTGTTTGTCATGGGAAGCCGTAATGACAGAATTTTAGTTTCTAGAAAGACACCAATATAGTATACTTAGTAGAATTTTCAATCTCTATTATATGTGCATTATAATTCACTATACATTTTCACAAAATAATTGTCTGAATTATTGCCTTCTGATCAGTACCTAATGAAGGCCTAGATCCAGGCTGACGAGTTACCCACTGTACATGAAAGAGTCAAACAACAGAAACCGGTGAAAGAAGAAAAATGAACTTTGAGCGAGCTGCCATGCTGGGGAAGCATGTTGGCTATGCCTCTCTATTCTCATTATGTGATAGCTTATTTATCCATTCACAAATAGACACTGGCTAATAGGAAGGTCACTTTCAGGAATCGCCATCCGGTAGAGTGTTAATGGGCAAATACAGAAAGTAGCTATCTTTGGGTCCTATGGGTAGAACCTTCAAGCTGTGTAAAAAGCTAATGTTTATTTCACTGGGGCATCTGCATATGAAATAGAGCCAACGTTAGAACTAGGTAGCCCAGTGCAGGGCATTGCAACATCTGTGAATGAGATTTCTCTTCACTTCCTTAATATTCAGGTACTCTAGTGGAGGGGGAAAAAGTGAATTCCAAGACTCAGCCATTGTCATCAGAAAAGCAGGTTGTCATCTGGTGATTTCTCTCACTTAGTCTTCATGCTATTTCTGCCACCCTTCCTTTCTGGCTATTCAAATAGTTTGGTTGTCCTTTGAAGTCCCATATGGTTGTCTGGAGTCCATGTCACCTCACCAAGAACAAAATGACAAAGGCCATCATCCATCATACAGGATTGAAATAATGTGACAAAAATCACAGAACTAGTTGGTAATTGGTAGGTATGTTAGTTTTCTCTCACTCATTAAAACACCGGAGAAAGCTGACTTCTAAGAAGGAAAAATTTTTGCTCTGGATTTCAGCTCAGGGTCATGTAGCCCTATTGTCTTTGGGTCCATACTGAAGGAAAACACCACAGGAAGTAGTGTGTGGGAAAGGAAATGTTTTCCTTTAAGTATCTAGGAAGCAGAGAAAAAACCTGGCTGGGGACTAAATATTTCTTTCTAGTGTGTGCCTTGGTGACCTTTCTTCTAGGTCTTACCTCTTAAAGGTTACAATATCCTGCCATAGTGTGTAGGCTGATATCCAAGCCTTCATCATACAACATTGGCAGACATTTCAGCTCTGAACCACAGCAGTAGAGCTGAGATTTGAACTTCAGCTTGTCCCAGAGCCTCCTCTCAGTCAGTAGGAGCAGTCAGAGAGCGTGTCCCTAGTGTTTGCACTCAGCTTCTCCACCAGCTGTTGCCCATTTATAAATCATGCACAACCATTTGTTTTATGTAATTTTTTTTTGTAAAATAGTGCAGCAAATACAATTTGTAGGTTTATTTTCCATTACAAATTCTTGTTCTGAGTCATTTGTACATCGCAGCCATGGACAGAATGAAATTAGACCAGTGCTCAGTATCAAAACCCATTTGTCAAACAGCATTAATCGGAAGAAATTTCTCTTTCTACACATGGACACACACACACACACACACACACACACAGAGAGAGAGAGAGAGAGAGAGAGAGAGAGAGAGAGAGAGAGAGAGAGAGAGAGAGATGATAAGCTAACTAGAAATTCCTTTGGGAAAAGCCATTTTGGATTTTTACCTACTATCCCTTCTCTCATCTTCTCATAAGGATAACTTAGTCCAGAGCCCACTAAACAAAACCCTGGTAAAAGGAGTGATCGGCTTTTTATCTACCTTAGTAATCCACATATAGGCCAGATTAGACCAGATTAAAAGCAGAAAAAGGCAGGTTTATTAGGAGGCAGCGCTCCTGGCTGGTTCACTGATCTCACATGTGGAGGTCAGTGAATTCAAGCATCTGGGCTCAAGCTAGGGGTGGGTTATAGGGCTCAGGTGAGGAGTGGTGACAAGTCAGCTGAGGGCTGGGATTGTGCCCATATGTGTTCAAAACAGGAGCCCCAGGCAAGCATTCTTGGGTGCGTTGCTGGAAACATGGAGACAAGGAATGATGGCATGTTAGTCTGGAGTTTTCTGATGGGGCAGGAGAGTTACCTCTGTTTGTGGTTGGGGAGGGAGGACAGATGGGGTTTTCCATCTTGTACAGGGGCAAGCAAAGGTTCAGCCCTAACCAGGAGCTGCCGTAAATACCCTGTAAAGAGGCTAAAGGGGTAAAGTTTCAGGAGTCCTATGAAAACACAAAGGCCTTGGGCCACAGAAATATTCTACAAGTCACTGCAGAATCCAGTCCACCCATCTAGGGATGGCACTTCTCACCTCACATGGCTTTTAGTACACTTTTCTATTTTCTATTTCTTTAGCCCTTCATTGCATTGTGGCCTTTGGACCTCCTGACACCTCCTAGTGGACCTCCGTTGTCCAATGCTTCGCAGAGGTAGTTTATTCTTACCTTCTAGGTGTCCTGTCATGTCTCCACCTCGTGAAAAGTTGTCCCTGATCTTCTGGCATAAAGCAAAGACACCATGACTTGCTCATATCTCATATTACCTTAGGTATTGTACTTCTCTTCAAACATGACAGTCTAAGAATCTTTCCTTCTGATCCCCATTGTCATGTTATATTCATAAGTACTTGGTGAATGCTTATGAAAGGTTTAACTTCATTCACTTTATTTCTAAGCCTGCCTACTAGTGATGTCTTTCCCCCATCCATCTCTGGCATTTAGTCAGCGATGGAACACTGGCCTGAGACCACGGATCTACTGGGAAGATTCACATTGGTCGCTGTTTGTGGAACCACAGTGTCTCCTGCTTCACTCTTAGCCATTTCTGCACTTAGTTTCAAGAGATCATGATGGTGACATGCTGTTACTGCTATTGACCTGCCTGCCTACTTTATAGACAGGGACAGAGCTACTTCCCCACAAAGAGTGAACAATCTGTGCTGTGTAGGGATTCCTTTTGCTTTGTTTTTGTTGTCTTCTTTCTTTCTTTCTTTTTCTTTCTTTCTTTCTTTCTTTCTTTCTTTCTTTCTTTCTTTCTTTCTTTCTTTCTTTTCTGATTGCAAAAGGCCAGCCAAGTTTACACAGACATGGTAAATGGAGAGAGAAGTGATGGGAAAACACAGGTCTTCAGTGGGTTGATCTTGGACCTCTTAGGCACTGCACAGAAATAGAGCTCCCATGTTCTAAAGCCAAGCTCCGTAAAAGTTGAGGCCAAATACAGAAGAGAATAAAAGGGCAATATGTTTAAAATCAAACATGGATTTAAGATGATTGGCAAATAAAACACATTCATTTTCATGAATCTTTCTCTAGTTGGATGATACCTATACTATAGTCTTTGATTAAGGAGGAAGATACTGGTCCAGACCTCTAAAATGGCTTCATCATTCCTTCTTAAAATGGCTACATCAATTCTCATTGCCAGACTGCTTTCTGTTGATTCTGGACCCCGTGGCAGACTTAGTCTGAGTAACTTGTGCCAGGTCTTCTGTATATGCCTGGCACCACACTTTTTATTCTCAGTGTTTTGATATTTGATCTCACAGCCTCATGGCAAACTTTGACCTTGCATCCAATTTTTATAATCTAAATAGGGTTTCTCTGCTTTAAAAAAAATGTCTATAAAAAGTTAAGATATGTTTATCTATGTTCTTGGCTCAGTCCTCATATCCTCTTTACTGAAATATCTTAATATACTATTTTTATATCTTGCAAAATTATACTGGCATCAAATTTATAATTTTCTTACTAAAACATATTAACTATTGTACAGAAACATTGTGCTAAATTTAATGGTTAAAATATATACACATTTTGTATATTATTTGCTCTCTGGAGAGCAATGTGTGTATAAGACAAGATATTTAAATAGGACAAAGAAAAGTGAAAAGGCTAGTTCACGTAGTTCACAGGCATTCAGAACCCTGCCCCTAGTCTCTCTCTGTGTGTGTGCATGTTAGTTAAAATATTCGGATAAAACATTATGTGGCTGTTATATGAGTCATAAGAAGGAACAAGCCAGGTACTGGCTATGGGCTACAACTCTGCAGTTCTTGCTCTAAGCTATACTTGTGTGGCTGGCTAGGGACTGGCAAGCCTATGTACTGACCATAACTCTGAGCTCTAGTATGAGTGCTACTGGTTCTGAGAAGGCCTGTGGTAAGCAGGTAAATGACTGAGGGGTCTGGCAGTACTCATCAGAGCATCAGATACTCTTTTCTTAACATTTGTAGCAGGCTGGGAGTAGAGAACTTGCCTAATATATATGAAAAGGTTTTGGTATGCAGATTCTCCCCCAAGCACAGAAAAAACCCACATTTTTCATATAACAATTAAGTTACCACTGAAGATAAGCAAACTGAGGCATATCACAGGCTCACTATAGTGTCTCCTTTCAACCTCAGGCTACCTACACATATTGTACTGTATGATTAGAATGTTTAGGAAGTTTGAGAGCCCTCCTATATCAGTTCCCATATTGTGGTAAGAGGCTTATAATCGAACGAGAGGAAAGACTGAGCACGTGGCTGTGGTGACTGAGATCACTGGATTGCACCCCATTCTGTGTTCTTGGTCTTAGGAACTTCATCTCTTTAACTCTAATCTCTCTGTAGGCTTCTTGAGAGAGCAGCCACCCTACTATTCTGCTGCTTCTAGTGGCTTTCTAGACATAAAGCCTACATTTTTGTTTGCTTTGAGATAGGGTCTCATTATGTAGCTCTGACTGGTCTGGAACTTCCTAAGTAAACCAGGCTTTGCCCCTGTTTCCATCCCTCAATCTTCAAAGCCTACGTGTTCTCAGAAGGTCCACTGTAAATACGTCCTGAGCACCCACTTATCTCAAAGCCCTGCCGCCATCTTTGAAATTAGATTTGTATAAAAAGAAGACCGTTTTGTGCATTTTCCTTTAAGATATTTGTTCTATCCAGGATTTTCTTGGCTTTCTTGTTTATTATTTTATTATTATACTCTAAAAACCCTGGTTGTTTTTTTAACAAGAGATAAAGTTTGTCGACTCAGATGGAAGGGGAGGTGGGAAGGATTTTGGAAGAATTGAGGTAGAGAAAACCATAATCAGAAGATTGTATGAAAAGAAAAAAAAAACAATTTCTATAAAAATAGAAAAGAGAAACAAAAAGAAAAATTTTAAATAACAAAAAGAAAGATATGATGAAATTTTTGCAGAATAGCTTTCAAAAATAATATACTCTCCATTTTTTCCTACATCATCTTCTTATATAACATCATTGTCACTAACTTTGTCACTTTAGGAATGGAGTAACAGAAGAGAAGGAAGCTCTTCTGATCCCTCAGTGGGAGAGGACAGGACAAAATGGCCAGAAATGTACCAATAACTAATCTGGGCCTGTTATCATTGTGAAATGAATGTAATAATATTTTATCTATTAATTTAGATATGCACATATTTAAGCATATATTTATTTATATTTAAATAAATTTAAATTTATGGGGAATTCAAGGACAGATAACATATATTCTAGGGTTGCAAATTTCTTTTCCAGTATAAAACGGATGAAACCAACCAAGGAGGGTAACGATTATCTGTGAGTAGCATGTTGTGATGTTAGTCTTAACAAACTTAAATACAATCCAACCTTATAGCGATGTTTGTTGCAAATGATTACTTTCAGGGGTCATTTCTTAATGGCAATTTAGGACAGTGTTTTTTACCCCAGTGGTAGACATTTAAGTTTCTGGAGCATTTTTGAAATTTCACCCTGATACTGATACCGCCTCTGGTTCTCCACCTTTTGCTCAGACACTGCAAACCTTGGAAAAAGAGATGAAGAAGAAACGGAGGGCAAGCTGAGGTTGCTCTAAAGTCCCTGAAGGTCAGCCAGCAAGCCAAGGGGAAGGATGGAATTAGAACTCACACCCCTCAATTTTCCAGGCTGTTGCTTAGCCCACTGAACCCCACTGCCTCTGACTCAGTGTATTAATAGAGGCTGGGGAACACAGATTGCTTGAACATATGGCAGAGCGGATGAGAAGATAATATTCTGCAGCAGATTCGCTTTTGCAGACGAGTGACTGCGAAGGCTGTTTTTCTGCACAGGGTTCAGCAGCTGAAGCGTTAAACGCATTTTCTTATTTTTGTCTCCAAATGATACAGTTTTTCCCCTTGAGTGAGATCAATTTCTGGACGTTCTTATTGTCAGGGGAAGCTGGCGGAAGTGAGGCCAAGGGTGCAGGCCTCCCCATGGTTTGTGGAGAGGAATAAATAAGGCCCACGCATAAGACCCTGTAGAGTACCTGGAGGGGTGCCTAATGACTGGCCAGTTCCATTCCTCTAGCACGCAACACCTGCAGCTGGAACGAGGGCTCAGAAAATCGGCTCCTGATCTAAACTCTCTGTGGCTCCTTAACAGTAATGTAGACTGTGGTACACATTTAATATGCCCTAGTTATTTCTTTAGTTGCTATCACTAGACGCCACTAAGAATCAAGTCCAAGGGCTTCACACAATGCTCTTTCGTGGAAGGGAGGGGGAAGGCAGGGGGTTGTGAGGTTAATATTAGATTCTTTCTTGTAAGAAAGATGGCACATTTTCTTTACTTACATTTCAAATGTTATCCTCTTTCCTGGTTTTTCCTCCAGAATCCCCTTATCCCATCCCCCGACTGCCTCTATGAGAATGTTCCCCCACCCACCTACCCACTCTCTTCTGCCTGCCCCCCCACGCCCCCCCGACCTGGCTTCCCCTTACACTGGGGAATCGAGCCTTTAAGAAAGAAAGAAAGAAAGAAAGAAAGAAAGAAAGAAAGAAAGAAAGAAAGAAAGAAAGAAGGAAGGAAGGAAGGAAGGAAGGAAGAAAGAAAGAAGGAAAGAAGGAAGGAAGGAAGGAAGGAAGGAAGGGAAGAAATACTTTGGATATGTCAAATTTATACCAAATTTATCACTGTAGAATTAGTGGGACATACACATGATTGTACATATAAAATTATCTTTCATTTATGTTCCCTGTAAAAGATGGCACACTTTATGAAGCCCTCGATACTCGAAAATTTAAAACATGTTTAAGTCATACCAGCTATGATATAGTTCTGGAAAGATTATCTTTAAACTTCTTCATTTGAGCTAAAGAAAATCCTGTTTATTTTCCCCTATATAATCCTAAGTTGTATCATTGTTCACAAACATGATTCTTTTTTAAATAAAAAATTAAATTAATAAAAAAGAAGAGGAAAGACAGCACATAGGGCTCATGGGGAGGGAAAGAAAATCAGAACACATGAGACAGTGGTCAGTGTACTCAGGGCACAGGGCAGTGCAAGGTCTTTAGGTGACAGAAGGCTCGGACTTTCCAACCGATAGCAGATGTAAGGCTCAGGGGCCCCTTATGTTTCTACCTCATGTTGTACATTTGGCATTAATATTACTTTTATTTATCATTATGAATTATGATTATGTAACTAATTTGTCTTGATAATGGGCTTTACAGTAAGATATGCTTGGGAAATGGGGAGATTTGTAAATTGAAGATGGCTGATCTATACAACCAAAAGAAGACGTTCAGAACATTGGGTATTAGCTATGCACAAAATAGAGCTTTGGGTCTCACCCAGTGACCTAGCGCCTGATAGGCCTCAGTTTATTCATCTGTAACGGAACGCTAATAAGTGTGTCTACCCTCACAGACTCATGATGAAACCCAACTGGCTAGTCCAAGGAAGTGCTTTCTGTTCACACTGGCAGGCACTCACTAAAAGGAGCTGCTGTTTTGAAGCCAGTACAATTATTGGCTGCTATTATTGTATCTATCATAAAAATTGAACTGGGATTTCAATGGGATCCCACAGTGTTATGGTGGCAAAGGCAGGGTTAGGGGAGGAAGGCAAGAGGTCTTTCAGGGTTTGGGGATCATGCTGACTGGCTGAAAGTGCCCTAGACTAAATATGGCTCTGGGTCAATTTTATTATGAGATAAACTGAATCTCCCTGTATTTTGAAAATTTGACATTTCAACAGTAATGAAGCACAGAGGAAGTCAAAGGCGGCCTTCCTCCAAGGTAGCTGCTAACCTAAGGGAATGTGGACTCTGATATCTACAGAAGAAAACACAAAGACCCCTAGAAAGCCATTTGTGAGCAAATGGGAAAGGACCCAAAAAAGCATGGCATCTAACTTGGGTGAAATGTCCTGCTTTTTCATCTCCTCTGAGTATTCTGAGTTTCTCTGTATAGTCCCAGTTCTCCTGGATCTTACTCTGTAGACCAGGCTGACCTCGAACTCCAAGACCCCTTGCCTATGCTTCCGGACTTGTGGGATTAAAGGTGTGTGTCATCACCACAATCTTTAGTACCACCGCCACCACCCAGCTACATTCCCTGCTTTTTAAGCAGCCCAGACTGTGGGACTTTGCTACCACAGTGCTAGTAAAGCCTGGCGAATTCACAACTTAGCTTAACAGCTTTTATTTACCCACTGGAGCCAAAGCCTGGCATTGCCTACCCACTGTTGCCAAAGCCTGGCATTGTCTAGGGATTCAAGTCACACTTCTTCCTCTTCACAAAATGCCTTGGCGTTTGCTGAGATCTCTCAGGCAGACCCCCAAAATCAGTACTTTTATTTTCTCAGCTGACATATTTTAGGCAGCAATTCCTGGGTGCTGTCCCTGCTCCCTTCCTCTTGGAGGGGATGTAATGGCATCTCCAGCATGTTACTGGCAGGGCCATTGAGCTGACCCTGCAGATTTTTATATCTGTAACCCCCAGGGAAAAACAATTAGAAGCTTATGAATCAGCATTTTATGATGCAAAATATTACCTGCCAAAAGCAAAGGTGAAGGAAAAGCGAATGGAAGACAACACAGACAGGCAGCTTTTTTTTTTTTTTTTTTTTTTTTTGGAATCTAGTGCACCCAAAGTAAAGCAGCGATCAAAGAAAGCTGGTCTATTAGCTGTCAGGTCAGTGACTTTGATCTGCTGGTGTCAATTACCAGAGCTGGGTAATATCTCCCCAGCTGTGGCCCTCCTACCGGCCAAACTTGACTGCTCTGTGCAAGCCACATTAAGCCTGTCTGCCATCCATCCCTGGGTCTCCTTTGCTGCTGCAGCTTAACAAGACAAGGGAGGGAGCAGCACCAAGGGGCAAATACTGTTTTTCAGTGGACAGGATGCTGAGAGGTGAGCTGGGTAGAGAAAAGCAAGATAGAGGCCATTAAGCAACAGGGCTTTCTCATAAGATGGTTTCATATTATCATTTCTATGCAGATGTGTTTTTCAGCCTTCTAAAGTGCAGAGGGGAAGCAGAAAATAACAGGCAAACCGAAGCCAGTAGGCTATCCTCTTCCAGATCAGAGACCACAACCGATTCTCGGTGTTTGCAGCTCGATAAGGGAGAGCTTGAAGCTACATTTAAGAAATCACGAAAACAAAAAACAAAAACAAACAAACAAACAAACAAAAAAAACCATAGTGTTTTTTTTTCACTTTTAGACTCAGAAAAGTTCAGGCTTGAAGCAAATTCACAGTTTGTGTCACTCCTGGGGTAGCTATCTAAGCCTGAACCTCACCTTCCTGCTGCTGGTGGGGTGGGCGATGGGTAGAACCTCAGCCCGTGGAAAAAGGACCAGAAATAAATCCCCAACAGATATCCTACAGTAAAAAGGAGAAGCTTATCTCCCTCCCGAAGCTCTCCTGCCCCTCCCTTTCTGGAGGCTAGCTTCACAGATTGCTTAAGAACCTGGGCTGTTGTAGGTCCATTGGGCTTCTGGGAATAGACGCTGAACTTCCATTTGAAGTGCCCTCCTCCCGCTGTTCTTAAGTAGCACTGACAAGAATAATAGGTATTTATACCAAGATGGTTCTTCAGAACCTTTATTAAACCCTTTCAAATATACTCTCCTGCTTCCATGCTGCAAAGATAATATACTTTGTGACAAGCCCCGAGGAGATGACTGCAGAGTTGTTGGCCACTGGAACCACCTGTTGTCTAAAATAACTCCATAAACGCCTGTACTCTGACAGATGCTCGAAAAGTCCCTGGCCTGCAAAGTTCTTTGGTCCAGCAAAATGGTGGCAATTTCTTTTTTTAAGACATCTAAACTGGGCAAAGAGACTTTAATGATCAACTTGGTCAGGCGCAGAATTGACATTTGCTTTAGCACTGCAATCAAGTAGCCACTTGGTCTTAGTGTGAAATCCTGAGATGCAGAATTATCACTACCTCCTGGATGTATATTGGCTCTTATTTAATACCATGCTTTCCCTCCATGTACTGAATGAAGCCTTTTTTCCCCTAGTTCCATTTAGCATTTAACCTTCCTCTTTCCTCTTTCTGCCAAAATAACAAGAATAACTGGTTTCTACAGAACATGTTGGTGTCAGAAGAGTAACGTTTTCTTCCTATTTTTATTATAACATTTGGGGTAATTCTTGAATGCTTCAACATGGGATGTTGGAGACCTTGGCATAAGAAGATCCAAGTCAGAATCCCAGCTTGGTCAATTACTACCGTGTAAATTGGGACACCTATCAATCTCCAGATCTATCAGTACGATGGGAATGAAACTGTATTTCCCCAGGAGGATTGTGAGAGAAGACACTATATGTGAAAAGAATTTATAAGTGGTAAATTGCTACAAGCACACAAATTGTTTGCTTTTTAACTTGAGGGTTACTCCTTGGAAAATTGTCTCAGGGTGGGTAGGAAAGAGAAGGGGGCAAGAACACTGTAATTTAATTAGATCCATAGGACTTTGCTTTTGCGTGGTAGATGGGGCCCCCAGCCCTTTGGATTTCAGCACATTGATATGTGGTAACTTAATATGCAAATGACAGGTCTCAGAGGGTACCCAGACTCCACATGTGCCAATTAATCAAAGGAAACAGTCTCATCCTCTAATTCTACTAATTAGAGGATCATCCATAAGCTACTAGGTTTCTGAGCTACTGAGGTCTAATAAATTTGCAATAAATTATGAGCAATACAGTAGTCAGGGACTAAATTACCAAGGAGCAAGGCTGGGAGGAGGCCTCTGCTTGTCTACTAGCATTATCATTTCTTCAGCTTTCTTTTTACTTTCCATCTTGAAAATTGAACATCTTGATTATAATTGAATGTTTTTCTTACCTAGAAATCATAAAGTATTATTGAAAGTCATTAAGAAAGATGTACCAGCAGATGATAAAAGTCTCCTGTTATCGCAAATAAGAATACCTGATATGTACACATACCAGTTCTGCTCAAACTATTCAGTTTGACTTTCCCTGGTGCTACTGAGCTTGAAAAGCTGAACTTTAAGAGGACATAGGCTTCGAATTTATTTGTAAGACCCAGAGGGCAGGAGTAACAACAAAACAAGTGCCTAACATAAAGCAGTAGGATGTAAGCAAGGGTCTTGATTTACCTGCTAAGAAGTCTATTTATAAATGTCAGGAAGGTGTATGCTCACATATACAAAGAACATACCGATTGACTTAGAAACAGTTAAGAGGTGCTAGAACGAGATCTTGACATGTAGGGAATCTTCTACATGACAGAGCTAGCACTTCAGATAAATGAATAAAGATCAAATTATTGTATGGAGAGAAACTATATGGAAACCACTAGTTGTAGTTTTCCAGGGAGAAACAAATAGAACTGTAGTCACACGCTCACAGGCCAGAAGAAATCAAGCACTTTCCATCGACATATATGTTAGACATGATTGCAGAGCTTTAGAAAAAAAGCTATAGCACTTTATTATATCCATGAGATGAGAAATGATTTCTTAAAGAGCATAATAGCATGTGTTATTTGAGTTTAAATCATAATGTAAAAACTAAACCGAGTGGGAAAACAGAAAAGCATTTCAACAGCCTCTTTTGTCCATGTCTGAGTGATTATTTCTCTGTACTCTGGGCTCATCGAAGTCCAGGACTGTAGGGATCATTCTCCTGCGGCCCCTCAAAAGCTGTTCTCACACCTGGTTTGCTTCGCTTGCTCTCAACCGACATTTTAAGACACGGAGAACCACTACAACAAATAGAAGGCACTGTTCTGTTTTGCAAATCGTATAACTAACAGAGAATTTGAATTCTTCTAGAAGGAACACAAATTTCTTAAGAAACAGAAGAACATAACACAAAAATGGAAAATCTGCATGATGGGTCAATAAACTGAATTAGTTGGTAGTATACATTTTTTTAAGATGGCATACTATTTTACAGGTATAATTTTGACCAAACATTAAAGGTTTGATTAACTCTAGCCAGGAGATGACTTACGATAAAGTGTTTGCTGTGCAAACATAATGAACTGATTTTGGATTCCTAACTTCCACATAAAAGCTAGGCATGGTGGTACATGTGTGTGAGCTCAGAGATGAGAGGCAGAGAGGTAGATCCAAGGGATCAGTTTAGCCAAACATCAATCTCTATGTTCAGTGTGAGACCCTGTGTCAATAAATAAAGGAAAGGGCCCTGGAGAAATGACTCAGCATGTAAGACCATAAAAAATAATGCTCTTGTACAGGACCTGAATTCAATTTCTATCACTTATACTGGTGGATTACAACTGCCTGTAATTTCAGTGTAAGGGGATATGACACACTTTTCTGGTCTTTGAAGGCACCTGAACTCACACACATGGAAACATGCATGCATACACACACACACACACACACACACACACACACACACACACACACACGCATGCATGCTCACACAGAAAATAATCAAAAATGAAATAAAGCTTAAAAATATAAGTTGGGGAATGCTAGAAAACAGGCAACTTTGAACTCTGGTCTTTATATAAGCAAACACACACACATGGACATATATGCATATATAGTACACACTCATATATTTCAGGTATTCAGGGGTTACAAGTAATCAGGAATATAAAATTTCATTGTCTGTAGGCATATAAGTTAACACAACCACTGTGGGAGAAATTGGTAATTATTAACTGACAGTATTTTTTTATTTTTTTGAGTAAAAATGGATTCACGGTTAACCAATAAAGATCACTTTTCCTGGTTTCCCTGGAAACTTTAATAGCCATACATTTGGCCAAAGGACATGGGCCAGTTTTCTGTTAACTTGACACAAGCCAGGGTCATCTGGAAGGAGGAAACTTCAATTGAAAGGATGTATCTACCAGATTGGTCTGTAAGGCATTTTCTTGATTAATGATAGACTTGGGTGAATCCTACTGTGGGTGGTGCCACCTCTGGGCAGGTGGTCAAGGGTTGTATAAGAAAGCAAATGGAATAAATCATGGGGAATAATTAGTTTTTTCTTTGATTTACTTCTGTTCATGTCTCCAGGTTCCTGTTTGAATTTATGACTTCACCTTCTTGAATGATGGAAGCCACCTATGATGACATGGAGACACAGAAATATTAGCTTAGCCAGTAAATGCCTTATTCTCCATGCTGCCTTGGGTCAGAATATTTTTTATCACAGCATTTGAAACCTAACCAAGACAGAATGTAATGAAACTGCCATGTCCGTTCCTTTAGAGGCATCTATGTGACCAGCAGAAACTAGCTAGCGGTCAGTTAACTATTTGGCACCTTGAGGACAAAATTTGTACATATTCAGTGACCTCAATAAGAGAAAGAAGTGAGTCTCTGATAGTGTGGGTGGGCCACCATCTATAGACTGAGCTATTGTAGATTGTTCCTGAACTTGAAATTGATATACATAGACGCAGGCTTTGATGCTCAGAGGCCTATAATAATCCTACTCCATATACTCTAGTAAGTAAATATATCAAACAGGGAGATATTCTCCAGTCTTTCAATTTTCTCTTCTAGGATACGACTTATATATATAATAAAATGTTCATAATAAAATAGTTCCAATACTAAGTACTTAAAAGATCCCCAAAGTCCATACATGGATAAATAGTTTCCCTGCAATGCTCTTATTTCTTCAATTATTTATCTTGATGAATCTTGAAAGAGATTCTCAATCTTGAAAGAATCCGCGATCATGGCATACTCCACAAATGTGCTGAGTCAGTTTACAGCTGGAAATCCTAAACAATGTGTTATTCAGAGACGTGTGCACACATGCATCGTTTAAGTCCTAGTGACACAATACTAACCCACATTTGAGGATAGCTCAATTGTAGAATTAGGGAGAACTGCAGTTAGGCACAGTGCAAACTTCAAAGAGATCAGCAAGGCTGTTTTCCTAATAGTAAAAGCTATGGAGAGGGACAGCCATTTTCTTAATTTCATGCTTAACTCTCATGAATATTTTACAAATTATTTTGAATGTGTGAAAAATTTTACAATTATTTGAGGAAAAAGGAGGCAGGATAGAGCAGTGCCCAGAAGTTGCTCTCCATGAAGTAATTGGGTCTCTGGGACGTAGGAGCTGGAATATAACCCTGACATTTCTGCTTAAGAATAATTTATACAGCAGGGTCCTTCTTTCTCTGATTTTAAATATGTGAGTGATTTTCAAGAACTTAGAACACAAATGGGGCAAGGTGACACATTAGGACAAAAGCCAAGGTCCTTCTGGAGCCTGGAAGCAGCAGCAGCCTTATAACTGCCCACATCATCTTCTTAGCCTGCTGAGCCATCATCTTCTCCCTGTGGATGTACCAGGAACCCTGTGTCCTGACATTTTCCTATCATGATCATGTTTTAATAAAGGAATCTCTACAGAAGCTCTTTTCTTGTAGATTCATTTCTTCAAATGATGGATCCCATCTAGATGGCTCTATCCATTTGACAAGGCAGCTAGAGGGTAGAGGTTAAGCACCTGTTCCAGGAAAGCATGACCAAACCTTCTAATTGCTCTAGTCTGTAGTTCAAACAAACAACAACACAGCCCTTCATTTCTTTAAGATGTTCTGTAACAGTCAGAAAAAGCTAATGAAGATAAACTATTATCTTAATCCCCAACCATCCAGTAAAATGGACATCTTGTTAGTCTTTTGTAAGATGTATGGACACTAGATCTTGGTGCAGTGAATTACAGCAGTTAGGGAATGGCAGTCTTTGCCTAGGTTCAAATGCAAACTCATTTCCAAACATCTCAACCTGTGCATCCCACTTGCTTTTCTATTAGCCTCATTTCCTATGTGACCATTGAGGCTGCCATTCATTCAGTTTCAGGAATGGGCACCATGGCTTCTGGGTAGCAACACCCACAGGGATAGTAAGAGAAAAGAAAGAGTGGATGAAGATACATGAGTGTTCACTGGCAGTACTTCCGAGATGGTAGAGGATGAGGTAGAGAGAAAAAACACAGAACATCCTGAAACATTGAGGGTGAAGTGATTGAAAAGAAAGGACAAATTACAACCAGGGAAGTAGGCAGAAGGAAAAATAAAAGATCAAGAGAATGGACTGATAATAATAAGGCCATCCTAAAAAAAAATAGTATTCCCTCAGAAATCTCATCCTTCACTTTGGAATAGGTGTTTCATCTTTTGAAATGAGTTGGATAAATACAGAGAAAAGGTTGAAAAGTAATTTGAAGTCTGCAGATCAAACCCCGGGGCAGATTGTTTTCCACTTGTAACCCTTTCTATCAGAAAGCTTTAGGGTCTCATGGTTTGGGCAGTTCTTATAACAGCAATGATACTACTGCCTAGCTGGTATTTACCTATTGGTGGAATGTATGTACTCACGCATGTGCCATGAGAAAAAAACATCAAGTTCACAAATGAATTTGAGTGAGTCCATCTGTTAGTCTTCAGAAGTACAAGCTTCATCTGGTCCTTGAACCCCAGAGTATTTGAGTTTGTATGCTTGCACATGCCTACTAACAATGTACTTTCAGGCCAGTTCTTGATTTGAGTTCTGTATATATGAATATTTTAGCTATGCATTTGAATGTATATATCACAGATATATGTAGGCATTCCCATGAAGTGTGAAAACACAGATCCTTAGGGTGGAAACATGACACTTTGTGCTCACAAATTTCTTTAAAAATAGAGTATGCACCTACTTATTAAGGGAGATAATTTTGGTACCTTTGGTTATCAGGTAGTGGAAGTGGGAAAATTCTTCCTCTGAATTCAATGATGTAGGTGTGGTCAGAATATCTATTATCTGTGTGCAATATATATTTTTATGGTGATCTCGGTGCATTATAATTCACTTTATCCCTTTTACTTTAATGGGATGTTATGAATGTTGAGGATGAAAGAGTGGAAGGAGGCAAAGTACATGGAACATTTCATTTAGTTTGCTAAGGCATGCCAGGCCCAGGAAGTTAAGTGCCCAGTCGGATGGGTGGGAGTCAGGAGAAGTGATCCTTTCGTAGGGAACAGATAATTCGGATGGGTGTCCGTCAAAACTGTAGAAGAGTGTAGTGGAGGTAAGAAAAAATACTTTTTTTTAATATTCTTCTTTTGAAAAATTCAAAGTTGTCCTGGCCCAACTAATAAGAAATGTCTTATGGTAAGAAATGCCTGTGAATGTTTCTGTTTGTTTTCTCAAAAACAGAGATTTGAAAAGAGAGGTCAAAACAAGATGGCATGTTTATACATTAGTGGCCAGAATAGCAGCTGTTAGAACTTCATGAGAAGGCTCTTCACTGGGCTTTATCTTATCTTCAAAAGGCCTCAAGGGGAAGACTTCCTTTGTTGTTTTCAAGATACTTAAAGACTCAGGCTTTTATATGAAAACAGGCCCCTGGTTTGTGATGTAGTTATTGACCCTGGTATGACTGAAGTTGTGAAGCCACTTCTGACTCATATCATTCTCTTAATTATTGTTATTTCTTTGCTTCTCAACTTCATGGTTCTGCTAGTTAGTTCTCGTCTGCACTTTTGGTGATTAAATCACATCATTAACTAGGCCACTAACTTTTTGCTACAGTTATTAATATCCTGGAGGTTGTCATTACTTGTTATGTTTGCAATTAATCAACTTGATGGTAAATTGTTCAAGAGCAAATAACACATTATATGCTAAGTATTCAATAAATATCCAAATGACAATAATTGCTGCCAAGGATGTGGGGAAAGAGGAACTCTTACATTGCTGTGGGACTTATGACTGGTATAGCCATTATGGAAGTCAGTGTTATGTTTTCTCAAAAATCAACAACAAAAATTGGAACTACCATATGACCCAGCTTTACCACTCTTGCATATCTACCAAAACTCTAGAGAAACACATCGCAAAGATGTTTGCTTGCCTATACTTAATTGTTGTTCTGTTTGTAATAGCTAAGGTTTGTAGAAAAATGGATAAAGAAACTGTGGTACACATGTAGAATAACATTTTACTGAATGCTAAAGAAAAAGCAAGTCATGACATCTGTAGGAAAATTAGTCTGATTAGCCATCATTAAATACAGTAAAATCAGTGAGACTCAAAGGAGAAATCCTGCATGTCTGTGTTCATATGTGGACTTTAGCTATGCACGTGTGTGTGCAGATTATGAAAGGAACTTATGAGACTGAAAAAAGAATTTTAGGTAAGGAGAAGAAAGGAATACAAGGGATTCATGGAATTCATGTGTCATAGAGGTAAAAAGGAGACCATTTGGGGAAAGAAAAAGGTGACCCAACAGGAAGGAGTTTGGGGAATAGCTCAGTAGTAAAGCGAGGCTGAATGAGAACAAAGTAAAATCCTATATGTGCATAAAATCCCCAAATGAAAATGATTATTTTGAATATTAGTTTAAACCTATAAATAAATTAATATTGTTCAATGAAGAGCGAAAAAAATTGGATACTAGCAGTGGTCTAGTAGAAATAGGGCTTCTTCTAAAAGGCACCCAATTTCTGTGTTCTAGGACTGCATTTGTGAGGGCATATTTTCTGAGCTAGTGAAGGTAGTGTATATCAGAAAGTCTATGCAACCAGCAGATAAAGATGAATTAAATAACTTTGAAAATATATATTTCATTCAACTCAGGACACTAATCAGAAAGCTCTCCCTGTGTGGTGTGTGTGTATGTGTGTATCTGTGTGAGAGAGGAATTTATGAATTACAATTATAATTAATGACTTAGTTTTTAAATTATCTGGACAAACTTCAAATTTTTATTTCATAATTAAATTATGTTATAAAGAAGATTCAGAAAATTACCAAATATCATATTAACAACATTCAGCACTCCTAAACAAATTTGGGGTTAAGAGGAAAAATAATGACAAAATTAAATCAAACTAGTTAGAGAAAACACAAATGTGAATCATCTGACTCTGAAAAGACAATGGCAGGAACAAAAACTTTATAACTGCAGTGAGCCCAGAGCTAGAGCTGCTAGGCTAATTGAGCAATCCACCAAAAACATAACATTCTTTCGTGTTTAAATTGTATGTAAATGAAAGAACCAAGAAAACGACATTTTTCCTAGTGTTTAAGATGGTATTAGTAAGTTTTTTTTCTGATATTATATCTTCATAATTAAGCCAGAGGTCAAGTATTATATTTGAAAGAAGAGAAGCATTTATATTCTTTGGATTGGGCTGAAGACCTGGCTCAGCTGTTTATAGCACACACAGATGTGCACACACATACACATAATTAAAAATGAAATGAATCTTTCAAATGGGCTCAGGTTTGCAGCAACAACTTTGGTATGAACAAATAAAGAAAGCTATGCTATTTGGAATAGTTAACATAACCATGCACACCTCAGTGTATTTACTGGTAGAAGTTTGGAAACAGTGGCTATGTAATAGGATAATTGTGAGGACTCAACATGGCAATGCCAATTGCTCAATTTATTTTGAATTATATATTATTGTCTGCTAGAGCCCTCAGCTAAATACCCATAGAGGACACGGAGGAGAGAGAACATTACTATGGAGAGGATAGAATGGATAAATGAATTGAAACAGGCAGAAGGACATGTTAGAGGGCTGAATGCAGCATTAGATCTTTGGAAGAGAGAGAAGGAAGCTATGTCTGTAAATGTGGGACATCACCAGATGGTAGAGGGTGTTAAATGTTATTTTAAGGAGTTTGGATCTTATTCAATGGATAATAAAAAGCAATTAAACATTTTGGAGTAGTAGAATGACATGATTTAAATTGTACTTTAGGAAGATTAATTTGGCAGCAATCTATAAGAACAGATTAGGGATGAGATGGGGTAGGTGTGGGACGTCCTTCCAGGGGAATAATGCTACATGGGAAGGAACAATGATGTCTTCCATCAGACTGGTAGGGAAGATAAAAAGAATAATGGTTAAGTTCAGGTTTGCCATATGATTTGTAGATAGACATGGTAAGATTTGGTAATGAAAATATATTAAGGGACCAGAAATATTAAATGTATTTTATTAAATTTAGCTGTTGAAATTTTTTGATAGTTTTAAATTTTTCTCATAATTCTCTGACCTTCTAAAAAGCTAAAGCTTTGTAACACTGCTTTGTCTTGTGTTCAAAAGAGAAATAAACCCATAGTGGTTTCAAGTTTATAGTTTGTTTTCTCATTCGTCTAGAAAGAAAATAATCTTAATTTCTAAGAACTCTGGACCACAGCTAGTAGGACACATTCATACATTTATTTTCCTAGAGATGCTTCAGTTCTGTTGTTAAAAGCCATAATGGACCGTTTGGAAAATAGCAGGTTGACTTTTATAGTTCTTGTCACCTCATGTAATTATTGAGATCTTTGGGTTGTTATCTGTGCGAGGTCTTTTGATATTCAATATCCTGTTTCCCATTTAAAGGGGACCTTAGTCCTGTGACTTCAGAGAGGATAAACCCCAAGGTCCCAGCTGTCTCCCCCTTTTATCCCCTAATCTAGTGCATCTCACTCACCTCCTAAGGCCACATAGCTTTTGCTGTTCTCTGTTGCATGAAGTGGCCTTTATGCTTCAGAAAATGTAAAGGTCATTTTCCTTTCTTTGAAATCTCACTATATTTTGCTACTTAGAGTGTCAGTTCCAGAAAAAGCAAACATAGAGGTGAATTGTTATTTCACTGGTGATAACCAGAGCTGTGTGAAGTGTGTCTAAAGGATTTTTTTTTCAACCTGAGGTCATAGTTCCTTGGTCCCAGACTGAGCTCTCTTCTCATTTAAACTCCATAAATTATAACCCCAGAACAGCATGGCATTTGTGCCATGGAAACTGCTGTATTATGGAAAACGCATCTAAAGAGAAGCAAGCTCATGGACCAAATACAATATAAACATAGACAGGCGTTTTGGAGCGTCCTGTCCTCCAATACTGATTCTCAGAAAGATGACAAGAAGCTAATGCCTACTAAGGATTCATAGTCAAATTCCTTCTGAAACAATTCATTACATATTTATACAAAGTAGGGCGTTTTGTAATAAATTTGGCAGTAGGTATTATTTTAAATTTACTTATTTGGTATGATTTTGCTTTTGACCATCGTTGACCATGCAATTTTATAAAAATCTGTAAATCTTATAATGCCCAAAAATATATTTTGCAACTCTATTAACCTTTCAATTTTTTGTAGAATTGCCCTTTATCTGTTATTTTGTGATCTTATTACATATCTCATTGCTGTCTGTTATCTATTCTCTAACACCAGCAGGTTGATAGACATTTGTAACAAATACTGATTGGATAGTGTCTACATGATATGACTTCTGATTGGCCAGTTGATCCAAGGCATAGGTCACCTGAGTCGTGTTGTACCGGCCTTATTTACTTTTTGTTACTCTGTTATAATATGCTGACAGAAGCAGGTTTAGGAATGAAGGACTTATTTTGGCTGATAGCTGGAGGGTGGAGGATGGGGCATGTTGCTGTGAGGGTATCACGGTGGCGGGAGTTTGGAGCAGCTGGTCACATAGCATTCACAGTTAGACTTCCTCATTTTGTACGAGGTCCACAATCCACTCCCAGGGGACAGTGTTGCCCAGTATGGTAGCTCTTTCTGCCACAATTAACTCATCATGGTAATCCCTCACAAGCACAGGCACCTGAAGAGGCCAACCTCATCTAAAGAATGCCTCAGGTTTGCCTGAAGGCTAGCCTCCAAGATGATTCTAAATTGTCTGGGCATGACAATATTAGCAACCACAGCGTCTTAGTCAACACTGTCGCATGTTCTCTAAGCCTCTAAGCAATGCCACAAAGAAACAAACAACCAAAATTAAATCTGCGCATTCAAGTTCTAACAAACGTCTGTCCCCTTGTTATTTTTCCAATGTTCATCCGTGTAAATTCTCTTATACTTTCTGAGGTGCCGTTCTCATCATGGCCTGACAAGAAAACCTGAGCACATAGGAAAGAGTTTATTTCCTGTGTAGCTAGGTATGTACCAGTGTTGATGATGGAGTCTTTGGCAACAAGAAAGAGTGTCTTCAATAAGGAGACACTCTGATCACTTCTGCCATGGGAAAACAATTTTTTTTATGAGAAAGAATGTGGAGAACCAAAGACTCAGTATTTTATTCTTGAAGGAAGGAAAGACAACATAGAAAGAAAGAAACATTTACAGACAGGAATTTAGGAAAGTGGGCATAGGGAGTACGTAAGATGTGACTCAAGCTTGGAAGCTCTCAGGTAAGGTCTCACTGGTCTAGATGCTGAGCTTCCCCATCATCTGGATTTCTGGTATTGGCACACATTGAGTTGACACTTCATCTCATGTGACAGAGATTATTTGCTTCAACAGGAAGCATTTATTTTAAACAAAGAGTGATGAAAATTCTCCAAATTGCCCACAATTTTTCTTGAAACCGAGGCCACAGTCAACAATAAGGTCCCAGATGTCCTCCGTGTCCACGGTCCAGTGATAAGATCCACTCCATCCTAACTCTGGCTGGTTCCCACACTTGCCTATACCTGTTTCTGGTGATTCTGCATTTCATCTCTTACCCCTGTCTGAGCATGCACCACTCTTCCCGGCTTCTGCAATTACCACCAGTAGTGACTGTATTTCTCTTTGTCTTCTTTTTATCTCTCTCACAGTAACAGTTAGGATGGCAGTTTAACTTTACCTGCTTACTCACTTTCTGTGCTTTTGCCTGCCAACATCCATGTGGGCTTCAGCCTTCCCCCTTCTTCCCCCCATGAACATACCATTATCTCTTTTCTCTGTCTTAAACAATCATTGCCCACAGAAACTTTTGTAGAAACCCAGCCATAAGGTAAAAGTATGAATAGCTTGCCAAAGAACTCAGTAGGGATTTTCTATAAAAGCAATGCTACACAAATTCAAACTTTTCTATATTCTACTCCTTCCTTGATGTCTTCATCAATATAAAAGTACTGTTTAAAAACAGCACAAATTAAAGGCTGCTTTTTGGCCCCAGACACCAAAAGGAAAACATAGTGGCTCACTATAGAAAATCTCAGCATCCACACGGCATTTAGCAGCACCAAAGAAGCAATGGACGACTAAGATATGATGAGTATTCTGATTTGGGGCTTTCTTATCTTCAGTCATAAGGTTTCTGATCATCACCAGTGCTGTCAATAACTAGTACATGTGTTGCCCAGAAAGAACACTTTTCATGAAGAAAAATTAGTACCCTATATCAGCAGCAAACTACACAGGGAGAAAGACGAACCCATGAAAAGGCAGAATGTGGCAAGGCCAGCCAATTATTAACTTATGAATGGGTCTTCAAGTTGGTGTTTTCAGAGGTAAGTACTGGATAGGCAATGATGTCTGCCTCTGGATGTGTGCACGAGCAAAGGCAGAACCCACTGCGTGTCTGTGTAAGGCGGTGATGTTAAATGCAGGCAGTGGGAAGCTATGGGTGGTGTTGAAATGAAAATGACATATGGCAACGCTGTGTTATAGAACAACCACTTGACAGCAGTGTAGCAACAGACTGGAGGAATGTCAGGCAGGAGGTAGGTAGGACGCCCAGCTAGGAGACTCTTGCAAGAAGTTAGACAAGGCAGAAGAAACAGAAAGCCTTTAGGAGAATTTATACAGTCCAAGGGATGTTTACAGCACAAACTTAGAGACATTTGGGGCAGAGAAGGGAGCAAGTGGGAAGAGTCTGTGATGAAGAGGGACAATTCTGGATTGTGGGAAAGAGGGTGCCTGCCTTTTAAAAACAAAGAAAATTCATAAGTAGAAGTGAATATGAATGAGAAATAAGTTGGTCAGCTTTTGGCATATTGAATGTGAATTTATTTGAAGAATTATAAGTGGAGATTTCATTCTTTCTTCCTTGCCTTCTTCCTTACTTCTATTCCCTTTCTCCTTCCCTCCTCCCTTCTCTTCCATCTCCCCATCCTTCCCTCCCTGCCTGCTTTTTTTCCTTCCTTCCTTCCTTCCTTCCTTCCTTTCTTCCTTCCATCCTTTTCTCCTTCCTTCCTTCCCTCCCTCCCTCGTTTATCCTTTCTACCTTGTAACTTTGGTGTCAAACCCAGAATCCAGTTGTGAGCCCAATATTTACTTAAATGAGAACATCCAAGAAGAATAGGTACAATGTGAAAGATCATTTACTTCTGTGCATCTTACAACAGCTAAGCATTTATTAAGGGTCCACAGATGATATGTGGGCATAGCTGAAAGGAAGACAGAGCCTTGTCCAAACATTTGTATGTTCACTTAAGCATTTAATAGATGACCAAGTGCTTCCTGCTAAGAATATATGATTCTTGCTAAGACTTTAGTAAATTATGGGGACTGGATATAGCACCTATGGTGATAGAATGTCATTTCTACTGAAGCTCCCCTAAGTCATGGTGGAGGGGGCAGGATGCACGGAGGCATGATTTGGAAAGTGATCCATGTGTTGAAATGTGAATGTGAGGCTTCTGCCCAGGCTTGGGAAAAGAGGTCAACCTCAGTAACATGAGCAGCGTGAAAGAAAACAGAAGAAAGGGATGTGGTGTTGTGAGTGTTGAGCATACATGGGAAGTACTGAGAACACGTTAATACAGACTGGGCGAAGAGTACAGGGGACATAGAAACAGTACAGGGGGAATAAACTCTGGGACAAAGTCAGGGTTGCCAGAGAGTTTTCATTCACAAATGATTCTGGTCACTCAGAGGAAGGATTGGTTACAGAGATCCTGAAAATATGAAATGTTTAGTAAAATTTAGGGTTTAGTGTGACAGCTCCCAATGATCCCATGTAAGGAAAAGATCAGTAGCACGAACACAATGGTGATATAATAGCACTGTCCAAGATGGCATTGGTTTAGTAGTCATGTTGGTGAGCTGTAGAAAGGTTTGTAGCCATTTAGAAAATTTGGTGCTCTGAACAGTATAAAAGCCAACTGCTTCTTGATTCCAAGTGGTAAGAGATGGGGTTTTAAAAGACCAAGTGTGACAAATAATCAATAAAACCTGTTCATTAATTAAAGAACTCAGAGAAAAGATTGTGTTATTGGTAGGGGCACACACAGTGAGCATTAAGCTAGTTGGAAAGGTGATGTGGGGTTTAGGAAGCAAAGGATGTAAAACATGCTGGAAAACAATTCCCCAAAGGAACATTGACCAGAGTTAATAGTACCTGTCACTGACTGCAAACCAATGTATCAGTCTACCAGGAAGCTGAGAGAAACACATCACCCAATATTGTGGCCTCAACCTACAACCAAGAATGTTTGAGGGAAAATATATCTTGATTTTTATCTAATTGAGAAATTATATAAAACTTTTTAATGTTTTTGAGAACTTTTGTGAGTACTAAATTACACATTACCTATCTTTCCTCTAGGTCTTCGTCTGCTCCCCTAAAATTCCTAAACTTTTCATTCATTATTATTGTTACACACACACACACACACACACACACACACACACACAACCTGTGGAGTCTGTCTTACATATGTTTATAGCTAACTACTTAGAAAAAGATAACTTATTAAAGTGCTTTTCCCAAGAGAAAATTGATTCTTTCAGCCACCATTGATTATGTAACACTAATCTAGAGGTAAAGCCTTGGGGAACTTTCCCCATACATGTCGGCATGTTGACTGGTTGTGTCATCCCAAAGGTTTTGCTTCAGCTCCTACACCACAGAGATGTGATTTCTGCAGCTTCCCTGGAGTGGATAAAGACTGTCTTGCAGCTGTCATCCTGGTTTTTTGGCTCTTACATCCTTTCCCACTTCTCTGCAATTTTCCCCAGAGCCTAGGTATAGGGTTGTGTTAAAGATGCACCCCATGGTCGATTTATTTTCTTTACATTTCACCAGATTTATGTTTCTGTAATGACATACATCTGTTGTAAAAGGAGTTTCTTTGATGAGGATGTAGTAAGCTACATTTATCTGTGGTTATAGGATAAGTATTTAGAATACAGTTAGAAATTATTTTGGCAGAGCAGGACAAATACAGAGGCAGATGCTCTCAGCCAACCATTGAGCAGGGGAATGTCAGGGCAGAAAGGGGTGGGTGAGTGAACACCCTCTTAGAAGCAGGGGAGGTGATATGAGATGGGGGAGATGAGGGGGAGATTGGGAAAGGGGATAACATTTGAAATGTAAATAAAAAATATCCAATAAAAAGGAAATTTTGGTTCAGGAAATGGCAGTTACAGATTTCCCTTTAGGTTATATGAACTCCCAAGCCATGGGAAGTTTAGCTAGGTTTACAAGGCAAGGTGTAAATTCCATCCAATTGTGCAGGACTTATTACCAAGTAGATAGCTGTTGTTCTGTGATAACCTTCAAGATAAGAATAGCATATTTGAACCATTGGGGATATCTTTCTATATATACCTGTTTCTGCATCTATATCATTTATCTCTAGATAGAGATATATAGACCTATGAGTGTATATGTATGTTTGTGTGTGTTTTATTGTAGATCTTTTTTTAATCTATGTGTATATATACATGTCTATGTGGGTATATGGCAGATGTGTGGAGGTACTCATAGAGGCCAAAATGGGTATCCAAATCTTTGGATCTAGAATTGCAGTTGTGAGCTTCCCAATATGGGTCCTAGGAACCAAACTCTGGTCCTCTGGAAAAATCAGAATGTACCTGCTGAACTTATGGGCATCATAAGAAAACAATGAAGCCAAGTAGTATAGTGTCTAAGAGGAATATGTTCTTATGTTCCCACTTCAGATATGATGGAGGAATGGGAGTGGGAGAAGAGTGAAGAGGACTGCTCTCTAGAAGGAAGACTAGAGAGCAACTTAAGATAACAAAAAAAAAGTAAGCACATAAAATCCAAGTCAGACACCAATAATATTTTACTATTAGATTAAAGGTAGATCTTTCATAGTGATCAATACAGTCTAGGAATTGCTTTGGACCAAGGAGCAGTATGTACCTCCCAATCTTTTGTCCAGTAAAATAGTCTACTTAATAATCTTACACATACTCAAAAACTATTGTTGGTTGTGCATAAGGTGAGAGACAGACAACTCACTTTTTTGCCTCTTTATTTATTGAATGGGGTGAGGGCATTGCATTTGTTTATAGTGGGTAAAGGCTGTATATTGTGGGATGACGGTGGAATCTGAAATGCACCCAGTTGTTTTGTTTCTTCCTTTGGGAAGAAAGTGATGACATTCCATTAGAAAAAAGTATGTGGTTCTTTGGAGGCCATATGGATGACTACAGCAGAGGAAGTGTTTCCTTTTTCCTATATATCAGTTCCTGTCCTTCCTGAGCAAAAACAAGAACTCATTTCTGAGCTTCTGCCATAAGATCATAAGAATGGAATGAGTTCTGTCTAATATACTGTGAGTATAAATGGAGCTTTTCTTTCAGCCGATGTAATTATAATAGTGTCATCGCTGACCTTTCCCTCTTTCTTAACTCGGTGTGTTCTCAGACCTTGAAGCTACAGGGTCGAGAAGAGTGATACTTTTAAGACTACAACATTGTGTTAGGTCTGATTTCATTCTGCCTAGCAATAGCTGCCTACCATTCTATTAAGGCATGTTTATGGGATTTTTTAAAGGACTATAACTCAGGATGAGCTCGCTCAGTTGATGTAATTTTCTTTTAATTTTTTTCCTTACCTTGTACAGGAAAAGTAGAAATATCCACTAAGTGAATATCTTTGGACAACATCAAAAAGTTTAAGAAGGGGCTGGCAGTAGTAGATAACTTCTATAGCAAGACCAAAGCCCTGGGTGCGGTCTTGCCAGAGCTACACCCCCAAGCCTTAGGAAACCATTTAGAGATAGTATATATTTCAATGATACATGATTTTTTGGTAAGTGTATATACAAATATATCTACTATATCTTGATTGAGTCAGAATACATTTTACCTGGGTATAAGCTCTGGATCTCCCCTCAAATAAGCCTGGGGATTTTAGAAATACCATGCAACATAAAAAATATTAAGGACAAAATTTCATTCTACACAAATAATATGAGACAGTTACCCCTATTTTTATAGACATTGCTCAAATTTTACATGAGATTCCCGAAAATCTGTAAATTCTTCTGGCAGGCCAGAATATCCACTTTTCTTTCAGACTTTTCTGTGCATAAGAGTGATTTGAAATTTAAAAAATACTAAGAACTGTATGTGCACACACACACACACACACACACACACACACACACACACACACGATTTATCTAAAGTTAAATGTGGGTGGAGGGTGGACAACATGGCACAATCAGTGGATTGCATGATGTTAGGTCAGCTGTCACACTTGTTTGCCTGTGAAGTGAGTTCTTGGGTCAGAAGTGGAAAACAGTATGGTGACTAAGACATTCTGTAGACCCACAGGTAGTTTTGGAAGTTTTACATGTATGAAGCCAAATCTATAGCTTGAATAAATATCTACTCCTGTGAGGATAAAGAACTGTTCATTTCACAGAGGAAGTAGTCTAATGTTGTCAGCCTTCCACCAGGCCACTGGCTGGTTACTCTGGGAAACGTTTCCATATTGTGGGCTCAATGTTGGTCTCTGCTGTTGGCAGATCTAAAACTTAGCAGATGTAGCCAGGGCAGCATTAGTGAGTGGCAGTCCATGCTGTCAAGCTGTTGCATAACCCTCATCTCTGTCATCATGGCCTCTTTGTTCATGGGCTCATTGGGCAAGGTGACATGTGGATGACAGAGAAATAAGGCAGATTATCCACAGAATGGGTGGTTATAACTACTTGATTCTTAAACTTCTCTTATGCTGAAGTCACCGTTTGATGAGCATTTACACGAAACAAATATCTTCACATCCTTTGCCCATAAAGAGAGATTTGTTCACATACTTCTTCCCCAGATGACTTTCTTACCAAGTTTCCAATCTTCTTCTTTCCAAGTGACTTTGCATCCATCCAATCCCTTGGCTACAGCCCATGAATTAGTAAATAACCACACATCTGGTCATTTCTCCTTCCAAACAAAACACACGAATATGTGTACTGCCCAAAGTTCAGCGTACTGTGAAGATTTTTCTTTGCTGGAACCTTTCAGAGTTATGTCAGAAAGGGGTAGTGACGCTGCAGCTGTGAACTTCTGAGTGGTGCCTGCATAATGTATGGAAACATAAGTAAACCAGGGCATACTCTTCTCTTCCTCACTAAACTGATCATAGGACTGTGAGGCTATAGGTACGTGCTTGGCAGCCGATGACATTGTACCAAAAGTAATAGACACCACAGATAATTGGGTAACTTCTTTATGTCACTTGCTTCTACCTTCATAAACTACTCAAGTTCAATCATGAATATACCACTTCCATTTGACATCTTACTTTATGGCTTTGTAGGTCAGACAAAACCAGCAGCTCATAATGGGTAGATCGGGTCACATGATAACTTAGTAGCCCACTGACAAATATACATTTTCCACAGAGACCCAGTTGCAGGTAAAGTGCTGTCTTTCAGTGGTAGGATAGTTTTCTGCAGATGATGGTAAATGTTTGTCCCCCAGATTCTAAAGGTCTCTACTGCGATTCACCTGTAGGGTCTTGCTAAAGGTTCCAAACAGCATCCCTATCTGCCACTGACACCCCAGGTAGCATTGGGTCTGCTGAATCATATGACCCAAGTGATAGTGTATCCTGCACAGCAGCATGGACCTGTTGAAATTTTCTCTTCTCTTCTAGGCCTCACACAAAGCTAGAAGATTTCTGATTCACTTGGTTACTGGAGTAACCCAAGTGAGGGATGTTGTACTGTCTCCACAATCCAAATAACCCCACTGAAGGTGCTTCTTTCTTGGTGATTGAAGGGATCAAGTGCAGTAACTTATTTTTACCTTCCAGGGAATGTCTCTACATACCCCATACTGTGGATTTTTGGTTGGATTTATTTTTTATCATCTGATGTACAAATGTACTGCCAATAACATCAAAGAGGTCGCTACCTCCTGCTCACTTGGTGCAATCAGCATAATGTCATTAATATAGTGGACCAACGTGATATTTTGTGGAAGAGTTAAATGATCAATATCCCTTCAAACTAAGTTATGACATAGGAATGGAGAATTAATATATCCTTAAAATAAAACTCTAGAGGTATACTGCTGTCCTTGTCACCTAAAAGAAATTTGCTTCAGGTGGTCCTATGGGCAGATACTACAGGAAAAAAAGGCATTTTTTCTAGATGAATAACTGCGTACACTTTACCAGGAGATATGTTAATCTGCTCAAATAAGGATACAGCATCTGCTACCAGAGCAACTGGACTCACTGATTGATTGAGTTTTCATTAGTCAACTGTCATTCATTCTCCATGATCTACATGTCCTCTGCACAGGTCAGACAAGAGAGTTAAAAGAAGATGTATTGGGAACCACCAACCTGCATTTTTCTTGTTTTTTTTTTTTTCTTACAACTTTATTCTAAAAAGAGACATACATGTACAGATTTTTGGAAGCACTTTGGCATAAAACTATATGAATATATTTTTGTCAGTACTTGATTCTTTTAAAGGTTTGATAGTATGCATTGAATTCTGACTTGTGACCATAAGCATAAAGTACATGTAGAACAGAACTTAACACTGAAACCGTCAACATTTTCTTGGTATGTATAGATTAAATATGATTTTTTCAATAACAAATATTGCCACAATGCCATTTTCTTAGCTCTTGAATTACTAATGATTTAAGGTCTAGGTGTACCACACACTGAGAGGGTGCGATACACTTTCTTTTTCCTAAAAAGGACCGAGGCTTTCACTTTTTGGCCTTTGGTTTTTTTGTTTGTTTGTTTTTCCTTTTTTTTTTTTTTTTGAGCTTTATATGACCCGTGAGTTGTTTTTGGGGTATTCAGAGCTTTCTGGGGCTAGTATCTAATTATAGTGACTGCATATTATGTCTGTTCTTTTGTGACTGGGTTACCTCACTCAGGATGATATTCTCTAGATGCATCCATTTTCCTAAAAATTTCATAAAGTCATTGTTTATAATAGCTGAGTAGTATTTCATTGTGTAAGTATACCACAATTTTTGTATCCATTCCTCTACTGGAGGATATCTGGGTTCTTTCTAGCTTCTGACTATTATAAATAGGGCTGCTATGAACATGGTGGAGCATATATCCTTATTGTATGTTGGAGTATCTCTGGAGTATATGTTCAGAAGTGGAATAACTGGGTCATCAGGTAGGACTATGTCCAATTTTCTGAGGAACCACCAGACTGATTTACAGAGTGGTTGTATCAGCTTGCAACCCCACCAACAGTGGAGGAATGTTCCTTTTTCTCCGCATCCTCGCCAGCATCTGCTGTCATCTGAGTTTTTGATCTTAGCTTGCATTTTTTGATCCAACTTCCATTTTTCAAGCCCTTGATGGTGGCATACATTTCTGAAATTCCTTCAGGGATCCAATACTGCTCTTGAGTTCTGTTTTTCCCTGCCAGAAGTAACTCTAAATGCTTCTATCCAGACCTTCTGACTATAAAAGCCCTCATTCCACTAGTTGGGAAACCAATGTGAGAATTCTGCTAACTTCTAAGTATGGATATTCCAATGATACTACTGGAATTGGTGAAATGACCATAGGATGAGATCTAGCACCCAGGGGACCTACTGTGAGTTAGACTTGAGATAATACCCGAGTCCAGAAGCCGCTACTTTTACTGGAGGGCCACTGTGTTTTTTAAAGTCTCCTGGAATCAGCATCAACTCAGACCCAGTATTGAATAGACTCCAAAAAATCTGTTTGTTTCCTTCCCCGTGGTGCACAGTTGTTTTTAAGTTCTTCTGAAGGAGAACTGTTGAAAGGCTAACAGTAAAACTCTTAAATATTTTATCAATGTCTTTTCTCACTGAAACCTGTTCTCCCTTCATTTAAGCTGGTCTAGGTCTGCAAAGGGCTCAAGTCTGGAAGTTGGTTCACATGCAAGATTCTCTTTTGTCAAGACTCATTACAGACATCTTTCATTTGTGTGAGATTTTTTTTAGTTTATGCTGATTGGACAAAAAAATTAACCAGTTTCTTATGTATTTCATGCCTGGAAACCCCATAATTGATTAGCTAGTACCAAATAAACATATGAGTCATGCAGCCATAGAAATCACTCTGCCTGCACTGACCATTAAGGGTCACATCATTATGGACATTGCTTTGCCTGTGGTGCCTATTACCAAATCTATAATCACCTTGCCTTTAGCAATTCAGTGAGGCCACTTGGCTGCTACTACTTTGGGGCTCCATTAAATTTATTTAGTTTATCCAACTGATAACCCCTAAGATCTGATCTAAGGAAAGGGTGACAACAAAGACTTCAAATGTGCTTCCCCCCCCCCTCACCATTTTGCATCTCATAGACTTAGTGAAGAGCAAGTCTTCTGGGCCTTTCCATTGAGGGGGATTTTACACAGCATATCCACCCTAATACTGCAGTTTCTCCAAGCCTTAAAATCTCTTCATCAAGTGACACCAGGCATCTCCAACTCCTTTCCGTTGGCCATCATTTGACAAATGCTTCAGTCAGCCATTCAAACAAATGCTTGACAAGTTATTTCATTATACCAGCTTCCGTATTAAACCTAGGATTTCCACTCTGTGTGCAGGTACCTATCAATATGCTCAGCCTGATCTAGTTTTATTTCCCTTTCACTAGTAACCACACCCTTAAAGTCCATTCCCACACATATTCCCCAGACTTCTGCTTGAATGATTTAGGAAACTCATGAACATATTTAGGAGTGCAGTCCCTTTCCTCATGGACCACACTTTCTACCTCCCTTCTAGCAGCCTTTTTAGCCTTAATCTAGCTAGAGAACTAGAGGCAACTATCAGTGCTATCAATATGGTCTTGCCTGAAATTTCCTTCAGGGAAAGACACTGTTGGCTTGGTAGACAATTGAAGAATTAATTCACTCGGTAAAGGTGAAAAAGGAAGTATTTCGGTAGTGTGGGTGGGAGCACATCTTCTGCTGAGGTGGAGAGACTAGTGCCTCTGCTGAGATAAAGCTTTGAGAATCTGAGGGTTCCCACTGCTCAGCAGCAATAGGGTCCTCCCACATGTCTCTGTCCCATGTTACAGGTCCCTATTCTTTACCAAATAATGTCCTTTAAGCACTGACACCCTTCAAAGTGGGGATTCATATTTTCTTTGTAATTCAGCCAAACTTATAATAAAGAATTTGGTTTGACTTCCCACAACTTGAATTCTATGTCGGTGGCAGAAATTTTCTGGGAATACAGAAACCCTTAAATTGTTTATTTGTACTTGGAGCATGCCAATTTTATCACTGAATTCATTGTTGCATGCTTGAAGCTGGCTAATTTTATTACATAGCACCTTTTTCTCTCGCTCTCTCCCTCCCTCCCTTCTTTCTTTTTCCTTTTTTGCCTACTTATCTAGAGATTTGAGCAGCAACTAAACAGTGTCATGTTCCCCCCCCCCACAAATTGTCAAAAGTTTTATGTACAAAGTCACCAAAGTTTTTTTTTTCTCTAATCAAATGCACATGACTTCTTAAGTTTGTAAAATAGTTCTCACCATGGGCTTTCACTACTCTCTCCAGGAGAGGTTTCAGTGACTGTAGGTGTTGTCACATTAGAAAACTTCTACCAGATACTTGAAAATGCATTCTTATATTTTCATTGCTCTAGAACCACTTATGGTGCCAAAATCTATATAGTCAGGGTTCTCTAGAGGGACAGTATATATGTGTATGTGTATATGTAAATGTATTTGCGCATGTTGGCATATATGGAATTTATCAGAATGGTCTCAAGCATGGTTCAACAATTAGTATCCGAGGAATGGAAACTCCAAGAAATCATTAGTTGTTCTGTCTAAGGAAGCCCCATTTGGTCTTCAGTGTTTGCCAGAATTCCAAAGAAGAGGGCTTTAATGCCAGTGAAGTAAGGGGCTTGGGAGCAAGAGCAAAAGCAAGCAGGCAAAGAATAAAAGCTTTCTTCTCCATGTCTCTAATATAGGCTGTCACCAGAAGGTATGGCCCATATTAAAGGTGTATATTCTCACTTCAAATATCTGGAGTAAATGTATATCTTTCTACTTTAAATGATTTAATTAAGAAAACAATCCCATTTGGAAATGATAGCACATGTCTTTACTCTCAGCACTCAGGAAGGAGAGACACAGATTTATTTGAGCTTGAAACCAACCTGCTATACAAAGTGAGTTTTAGGACAGCTTTTATGCACCCTGTCTAGAACACCCAAAACAAAAAACCAAAACAAACAAAAATTCCTTCATGGATGTACTCAGCTACTTTCGTTTGGTTTATTCCAGTTGCAGTCAAGTTGACAGTCAAGAATATCCATCAAACCTTTAGATAGGCTATACACTAGACTCTAGACAGCTACAACATTAAACATGGATAGATTTCTTACTATGTTTTTTTAAATCACTATCATTTTAATCTGGCTCAAATTTTCTTTTAAAACTATTTTTACTTTATTTTAATTTTTTTGTTTTAATTATGTGTATATATGTAACTGTAGGGGGCCTTACACAAATGTGGCTTCTTACAACGTCAAAAAGAGGAAGTCTGTTAGATTGGAGCTGGAGCTACAGGCAATTGTGTACCACCAATGTAGGTACTGAGTGTCAAACTCAGGTCACCCGCAAGTACAGTGTGCACTCTTACTCACTCAGCCATCTCTTCTCCCCCTGGCTACGATTTTCTAAACTATGAGTTGGCAACTGTGTTGTAGTGGTTTTAGAAATATTATTCATTATCCATTCACCTCATCAATCTTTTCTTTTTTCTATGTTGTCATGATAGTGTTAAAAATATTCTAGGAACTTATTAATCCATTTTCCGGACAGTTTCGACTCCCTTTGCATTGCTGTTTCTCTTTGTGAGCAATAAAACGGTCGCTTTTGCCTAAATGAGGAACATGGAAAAATCAAATATTGATACTTCATTTCTTAAAGGGCATTCACTTTTCACATTAAATGAGTTGTCAGGGGACAAAAGGATAGTTTAAGATATGTGATAAATAGACCTGAAGAACATGAAAGAGATTCATGAGAAGAGAAGAAAGGAAGAAAAGGGGGGCAGTGAATAGTTTGGATTCAGTGTATAAAGCAGGGAAAACAGGTACTATGTTTCTGGTGATATTGTCCTTTCTCTTTCAACGAAGCATCAGCCACCCTGGCTACCCTTGATATTTCCCTGTGACACACTCTAGTATAGCAGCTGTCAACCTCTGGGTCACAACACCTTGGGAAAACCTATATTCCCCCCCCAAAAAAAAATAAAACTTACATAATGATGGACAACCGCAGCAAATTTACAGTTATGAAGTAGCATTGAAAACAGTTGTATAGTTGGGAGTCATCACAACATGAAAAAGTGTTTTAAAGGGTCACAGCATTAGGAAGGATAAGAACCACTGCTCTAAAAGATACTCCTGTCTAAGAAGACAGAGGTAATCAGCCAAGTATTAGAACGATATAGCACTTAGTTTGTACTAATGACAAAGCTTTGTACTAGAGATGAAGTTTGGCAGTGGACAATACATTAGTATAATGTGACTGTTAACTTTCAAAAGGATAAGTAAGGCTTCAGTGAATTCGTTGTCAATCTGCAACAGAGAAAAATATTCTATGAAGAAATGAAATGCATATGATCTTTCTCCTTTGTCTTGCTGAAGGATAAAGGAAGTGTGACTGTGATCTAGAGCTCCTTGCTGCAGCCTGCTATGTCTTTATAGTTGGCAATGCAAGCATATTTTATAAAGTCTTTCAGTGTATTTCAAAGAGGGAACCATTGTCCTTTTGGCAAAGAACTTCATCTCCAGAGCTATTTTCTTCAATCTTTAGATGACAAATAGACTGGACAGAAACAGCACATTTTATAGTCTTTTTAAAACCACTACTTCTCGTTGTAATGGAAGAATCAAAAGAGCACACTGATTCTTGTGACTTGACAAAGAGCAAATTAGAGTGATGCAGACAAAACTGACAATGCTCTCAGAGATACCTGGTACTGCTAATGATCAAATAGAACACCACTTCTGAAGGAGGGCTCCATTGTAAACAGAGAGAACATGTGGCACAAGCTGACATTTAGGGTTAAGAGCCAGAGAGGCTCCTGAACTAAGTACATTCAGAGGTTGAACATGAGAGACTCAGGTGATGATCAAGAGAACTGAGGTCTTCACTAGCCTGTACTTCACAACAGTAGGTTGAGAAGCATCCCTCATTGATGCCTCCTTGAAATGTAATCTAGTCAGGAAGACAGAAATCTCCCTGCACTTAAGTCTTATTTGTCATAATTATGCATTTTTAGGGTTTCATAATGACCCATTTAATCACTTTGCTGTTTAGAGGCCTATAACAGCCAATCACGATAATAGGTTTGGTATTTGGTAGGAACCATTTAGGGCCCGAGAGCTCTTACTCGGAGGCTCTTGATGCTACTTCAACTTGACAGGCAGCTTCTGATTAGCACCCTTTGCAAAACCTTTGGTAAAAGGCTCATTTCATTCCAATAGACTCTGTGACCTAGTAGGAGGCACTGTGGATCACAAACAAGGTCAAGATGAAAGAGAACTTTTCTTTAAATTGTGTGTCCTCTCCTTGATCACCCATGTAACAGTCTGAATGCACCAATCAGCTCCTAGTGCCTCATGATTTCCAAATGCAGAGAGGATCTAATTGATTGTTGCTGATGGACCAGCATATCCAAAACTAGCTCTGCTATTCTCAGTGAGTGATTCTGGGATGCTTTCCAGCTATATCTACCTAAAACACTTTTTTTTTCTATGATCAACTATGCTGCCAATAATTTGTCACACTGACATTATGAGGAACAATGGAAATCCCAGAGCATTGTTTTTCAAACTTTACTGGACAGAAGTTCACAAGAAGTTTATGCTTTTCAATGGAGACTTCTAGAGATTATCTCCAAAGGCTCTTATTTATTAGATCATGGGAAGGGGTAAGGAAATGGAATTTAACAAGCCCCCAGTGATTTTGACACAAGCAGCTCTGGATAACTGGAGAACACTGTATAAGTGTGATTACTGGTAGTTTGGTGACTAAACATGAAGATACCCCAGTAGTCTATCTAAATGCACTGATAAGTGTATTTCTTCCCATTTTCTTTTCTTGCAGTGCTTTCATTTACTTTAAGTAATCACTCTTAAAAGAGAAATTATTAATAATTATTGGAACATATCAATAATTTTGAATAATAAAAGTGACAGAACTTTTTCTAATGTAATTTTAATAATAGGAAGAGATTAGACTTTGTAATAGTTTGGCATGGCCATGGGCTATAATCTAGTAGTTTGAGCAAGAGATGTCAGCTAAAATACCATAAAGAATACTTAATAACACATGTTACAAAACCTTTGGTAAATGATCTATTTTTTTAGTATTTTTTCTTTGTTTTGAACACTTGGCGTTTTGACTATCATGTGTCAGGAAGAATTTCTTTTCTGGCCCACTCTATTTGGAGTTCTGTAGGCTTGTTTTATGCTCATGGTCATCTCATTCTTAAGAGGAGGGAAGTTTTCTTCTACGATATTGTTGAAGATAATTACTGTGCCTCTTAGTTGATATTCTTCGCCCTTTTCTATTCCTATTATCTTTAGGTTTGGTCTTCTCATTGTGTCCTGGATCTCCTGGGCATTTTGGGTTAGGAGCTTTTTGGTTTTTGCATCTTCTCTGACTGTTTTGTCTATGTTTTCAATGTTGTCTTTGGCCCCTGAGATTCTCTCTTCCATCCCTTGTAGTCTGTTGGAGATGCTTGCATCTGTGACTCCTGGTTTATTTTTTAGGTTTTCCACCTCCAGAGTTGTCTTTTTTAGTGTTTTACTTATTGTTTCTATTTCTATTTTCAATTACTTCATTCCTTTGGTTCTGTTTTCCTCTAGTTCTTTGATTTCTTTGAGTGCTTTTCGTGTTTCCTCTTTAAAAGCTACTATTTGTTTATGGTTGTCTTCATGTACTTGTTTAAGGGAGTTATTCATGCTTTTCTCAAGATCTTCATCATCATCTTGAGGTATGATTTCAGGTTTGAGTCTCCTTTATCTGGAGTGTTTGGCATTCTACTGCTTGCTGTGATGGGAGAGCTGGGTTCTGATTTTGCCAGGTTGTCTTGGTTTCTATTACTTAAGTTCTTTCGCATTTTTCTTGCCATCTTGTTGTCTGTGATTTGTACCCATCTCTCCCGTGAACCTGAGGGCCCGTGGTTTTAGGAAGAAAACTGATTCTGTGTGTTTGGCTTTTGGTGACAGGTAGCAGTGACTCAGCTCTGTCCTTGTGGGCTCAGATGTGGGAGCTCTTGTGAAGCTGTTCTGGTAGCTCAGTCCTGTGACCACAGGTTCTGAGTACTACTGGCAGGGACCTGGCTTTTTCTCTAGGCTACAACAGACCCTTTTCCCAATAGCACAGTACTTTATACTCTCTGAGGACTCCCAACTTGCTCTCCCTGGGACTATGTGTCAGACTCCTTTCTGGTCTAGGTATAAGAGGGTCTGTAGAATTGAACTTCAAGCACTGCCTTTCCCAGGCAAACCTGGGCTATCACTGACAAGGGCTTGTGCCTTACTTTGGGCCTGTGTGTCTAGACTTTGAGCCAGGGCTTTCTAGGCGGATACTGAGTCCCTATGCCAGAGTTCCTGCTCCCCTGAATGAACCGAAGGGCCGAGTTTTCTGAGTACTCTGCCTAACCCTCTCTGGGATTTGGCTACTCACAGCGCAGTCCCACCAGGCCTATGTCCCTGGATCTCTGCTATTCCAGGTGGCCATGAGCTATTTTTTTTTAAACTAAACTTTGTGAACTAGTCATAAGCGTAGCTTGGAATTAAGGTTACCAGATAAAATGAATTCTTTTCAAAATGATTATAGGTTTCAGCTACATGATTTTCTAACCCATAGTATTCTCATCTTAAGAACTACACCAATACATATCATATCTTACTCTATTAATGTATCTTCTATATTATACATACCTATGTATACATGGGAAGATAATCACATTCATATTAAAAGTATAGTGTATGACCTAGAATAACATCATTATAATCCTCTGTAAGTTAGCAAAAACACTGTGATAGGAAAAACATGTGTGTACACATATATTATAAATTATATAATTAGAATAAATATAAATTACATATATAAAAAATAAATGCAAATAATGTATAGCATCTATCCTCTTCCCTTAACCCAGACTTATCTACCAGTAGAGTAAAAATCATTGTAGACTTAATAAAGTAAGAGTGTCCTTTAAAGACAGGCAAACTGTCACTCTGATAGCAGGGGCATGAGGTTACATTGCAGGTGGCTAAGCTTTCGAAGTTTGATTCACGTCCAGCAATACTGACGCAAGCTTAGAGAGCAGAAGTATGTCAGTGCCGTGCTTCAGGGTAGAGCAGAGCATCTGGAGCTCTCTGCTTTGCCACACCCATGCGTGTTATTGTACATGGCAGCTGAGACTCGCTTTTTCCTCCTCACAAATACCCCAGTGTGCTGCTCTGAAATGGACGGTCTGAATGACAACTAGTATGCAGGAATTTTTTATGTGTCACTGGTATAGTTTGAGAAAAAATGTCCAAACTTGTGGTGTATGGGCACGAGATTGTTATGCTGTATTTTACTCTCTCTCTCTTATTCCAGAGTAGATGTCCCCACCCCAATTCTCAGTTCTCACTCTGCCTCACATTCAACCTCACATGACATAGAGTGGCACAAATCAAGATGGTGTTCAAAGACTGCATTTATAGTTGTAACTACAGAGGATGAGGAAAGAGACACGAGGTAAGCGTACTGACTGGTTTTGTGTGTTAACTTGACACAAGCTGGAGTTATCACAGAGAAAGGAGCCTCCCTTGAGAAAATGCCTCCAGAAGATCCAGTTCTAAGGCATTTTCTCAATTAGTGATCAAGAGTGTGAGGGCCCACTGTGGATGATGCCATCCCTGGGCTGGTAGACCTGGGTTCTATAAGAAAGCAAGCTGAGCAAGCCAGAGGAAGCAAGCCAGTGAGTAACATCCCTCAATAGCCTCTGCATCAGGTCCTTCTTCTTGCCCTGCTTGAGTTCCAATCCTGACTTTATTTGGTGATGAACAGCAATGTAGAAGTGTAAGCTGAGTAAACCCTTTCCTCCCCAACTTGCTTCTTGGACATGCTGTTTTGTGCAGAAATAGAAACCCTGCCTAGGACAGTGGGCATGGTGATACCATCCACTGCAGCCCTCTACAAGATCAGATGAACGTTGTGAACTTGTGGCTCTGTCCCACTTAATTCAGCTTTCTGGAGATCATGTTTGTTTTCCTCCAAGGGATCAAAATGATGTACTACAATTAAAGTTGTCATTGGAAACCTGGTGTTGCTGATGACTATATTTGACCATTTGAAATATCAGAGCAAAAATCTCCAAATGTAATGTAACTAAACAAAAAAATATGATTCATTTAAATTTTTATTTTTCAAAAATTCATTTTGTACACTGAATTTTTTTTTTGTAGGAACAAAGAAATGATGGAGATATTGTTTACAGGGATGCTTGATGGAAAGGGTAGGGTGTAGAGACATTTTAAAATGAAACAGGAAAATTATCTTGAGATGGGCGATTAAGAACTTAATTGAAATGGCAGCTTATGCGTGTACCTTTTGCTTTAGTGAATGGCATCTTAAAAGCATTGGTCTCCCTCAGGCTCTAGCTCTCTGTCCACCCCCCACCTCCCCGCTAGGATATTGAGGGCTTTTGCTTTTCTCTGTCTGGCTGATGTTGGGTGTATGAATGGTGGCAATTTCCTTTCCTTTCGATTTATGTTTATAAACATTGGTATTGCTCATGGTCATCTCTGTGGGCCTCAGTGCTTCACGGACTGTATTTCCATATATGCAGTAAGTGGCTATTCACATCTATGCAAGTCTTGTGACTGTAAAATACAGTGATCCTTTAGAGAACATAAAGGAAAAGTAGCCAAGCATAACTTCCCTACCTTTCCCATTTTCTCCTCTGATCTATAATAGAGCCCTTGTTCACTCCCAATGTGAAATTCAACACATCCTCCTGACCATGTTTTGAAAATTCCACTCTTGTTCTTCAGTCTTACTGCCGTGTTACAGGTGTTGGTGGCTCTCTTCTTATCTATGTTGAGAGCATCTATGAGAATGAACTGAGTATTTCAGAAAAGAATCAATTCAAATTGTCTCTGTTCCTTTTTTTAGGAAATTTATCTGGATAAAGTTGAAATAATTTTAATATTTGACAATTAAATTAATAAAATCCAAATATTCCTCTTTGAATTTTTTTTTCAGAAAGTTCTGAGTCATGACAGTTCATGTTATTTTGATTTTTTGCTTTAATAATTATTTCCTTTTTTCCTTAAAATAACTCATTTTATTGCTCATTATAAAATGAACATAGCCCTTTTGCCTTTTTCTTTAAAAAATTATAATAGTTGTGGTATAGTATGTCTTTCTTTAAAAACAACCTAATGTGTATGAAAATAAGATACCTTCATTAAATGTAAAGTAACAATGCTGCTTTTATATCTTCATGGGCCTACTCCTTTGTGTTTGTCCAATGTAACACACACAGACACACAGATGCAGACACACAAGCACGTGCACACACACACACACACACACACACACACACACATCCTGACACATGAATCAAGGTATAAAAGTTGACTTATCTCAGCAAACATATGTTACACTGAAAGCAATAGTATTGTATAGCATCAGCATGAATTCTCAGGAAAAATAAGAAGCTGTCTTCCATGTTGAAACTCTGTTTTGAGATGATAAAATCAACAGGTCAACTCATATCTTTCTTATGGTAGACTTGGGACAAAGAAAATGTGACAGCCTTCCCCCAACATGATTACTTAAGCTTGGTCTTTGCAACATAACAAGTCCCAATGTATGATTGCAGCAGTGGTGAAGGTGACGAGACAGACAGACTTCCTGAACAGGAAGATGACATCAATTACCCAGGACTCCTGATCTCAGTGGGAACAAACTCAGGGAAATAGAAAGAGTAATAGGTTCAGCAGATGTAAAGTGATGGTTTTTATGAGTCTACTGTCTATGCATTTGTGAACAGTGCCTTAAAGAGCGGTCGGGATCATGAGAAAGTCACCACCCCCAAAAGCCAGGAGTGGCACTAGAGACCGGTTATGATGGTGAAGTGACCTACATCCTCCAAAACATGGTTTTATTCAGAAACCCAAAGGGCATGTGATCTCATGGTCATCCAATTGTTTATTTATGAAATAAATATTCTTTGCTTTTGTCATTGCTTCTACCTTCTGCTAATATTGTCTTGATCATTGTTCATAACTAATATATCATGCACTTGAGAAATGAGTAGAATGCCTATGTCTAGCGACTGAAAGATGGTTTCGTTTTAGGAGGGAATAAGTCATTAGTGGAATGTTTTGCAGTGTTGGTGGATAAGAGAAACAATTTAGCTGTAGTATCATTAATATAAAAAAATCCTCATTTTGAGAAGTATGATTTACACTAGGATTCAAAAAGAAATTTGGCAAGTGGTAATCGTTGCCTTTATTTCTTTTAGCTTAGTAGTTCTACAAAAACTCACTGCCAATTTTAGCAATTTTTTTTGGATTCTACATATGTTGAGACTCAGTTGGTGACAGGTGCTTGGTTTGGTGTTTCTGGAATGATGGCTTACTAGAGAATAGTTTTATTTCACATCCCTCTTGAGCAGATTCACCAAACTAGATATGGCTGTAAGAGTATATAAGTGACTAGACATTCCGTGGTTTCAGAAAAGAATGAGAACAAAGTTTCAGTAAAGCATTTTCTAGAAGCTTCCTTATACTGCACCTTTCCTGCTTATACTCTTGCTCGTTGATGACCTTGATAAAAAATTTCCCCATGTAGAATTTGTTAAGGATTTTTACATAAACCTGTTTTTAAAGATAAGGAGAGCAGACTGACTGTTCAGGAGCCAGGAATATGCTTGCGTGCATGCATGTATGTGTAAGTGTACAAATGTAATGTACAATGCTATTGTCCCTGGCAGTAACAGGTAATTAAAGATAAATGTCATCAATAGTCTTGGGTTTTCTAGATTTCCATCATATGTCACTTTCAGCTTCTTATCCTGGATGGCTGCGGCACTGCCTACCTCTTCCACCCCCTATGTCTTTTTTCTTTTGCTTCATCTAGTGTACAACCTTTCCCATGCCAGCCTTGATCTAGTGCCTGCTTTTTCTATCAACAAAGCAGCCTAGGTAGAATTTGCTGATGATGGTGTGAGACTCATTTCATATCACAGACTATTAGTGCCTCTCTAACTAAGAGATACCAAACTATAGCTATAGGACCTATACTTTTTCTCTAAGACATATGGATAACCACCATAGAAAACATGGCTTGAGACACAATATATTAATGTTTGAACCTTAGGTAAACACATAGCTGGGGTTAATTTGCTATGATTACCACCTAATTAGTTAAAATAATATAGTGAAATAAATTTGAAATCGAAGCAACTTATCTCTGAAAGCTAAATTAACAAATAGCTGCATTGGAATCTGTGATAGGAATTATGGTAAAGTGGATTCATAACTGATGAAATCACATACCTAATAGTATTAGTTAAGGACTGGAGTTATGTTGGGTACTTGTAACAGAAGATGACAGTCAGATTTACTTGTAGCAATTACCTAAGCCTATTTCAATTACAAAACCACAGAATTGCCATAATACAAATGATCACATGTCACATCCCTCAACATGATATGAACTGATGATAGCAGATTAATATCTAAATCTGGGTTCTACTTCTGAACTAAACTGGGAAGAAATTAGCCTGCCATTTTAAAATTCAAGAGGGTTCTAGATCATTGGAGTTTTCTTTGGACTATTATAACTAGAATTTCAAGATCCTTGTCTTAGTATGAGATTTCAAGAAGAAAATAGATCTACTGAGACTTGATGTAATGGGCATACATGTAATATCTTTCCCATACACAGAAGAAAAGTTGTTAACTCAGGATGGAAAACACATGGTTCATTAGCCCTAGCATGAAACCAACTAGAGTTTTGGTGGACTGTGATTTCATAGCCACTGGCATGACTGTGTAAAAATTAAATCCTCACGAAACTCATTATTTAAGGTTAAATTCATATAATTTGTGCTTATCATTTATTCATTTCTCACTTTATTACTATTTGCTCTGGAAAGGTCATTTACTCTCATCCCCTAAAGCTCTCTTCAATTTTTATACAAAACAAAGAGACCACACATATTTAATACCGTGCAGATGGTAGCCTCTAAAATGGAGCCCTGATGTCATCGACAGGTATGTTGGCCTGCATCCGTATCTACCTATGTCCTATGGAGATGCAGTTAGGTCATACCTGTGTCCTGGCCTTCCTACCTATTCCATTCTTTTTCCACAGAGATTAAACCAAATCAGGATTCCCGTCCTTTCTCTCTCTGGGACAGAAAAGAAGCTGGTATTTTGACAAGAACAACATACAGACTGAGGAATGAGCACACAAGAGTCACTGGGGTTAGACATGCCTTATCTAGTGTAGTGGGAATCACATGCTACCATGTATAGAAATCACAAATAAAATATATTAAATCAGACTATTAGACTCTGTACCCAAGAGATTGTTTCAGTAACTTTGAGGTAAGGATTAATTTCTACATTTAAGTATGCATAGTCCAGTGGATTCCTGTGTGTTCTTCCATTTATCTGAATGGGGAATACATCATGATCACCACTCTACCATAATACTGCAATGTCACTTAGGGTGTGACTATAAATAAGATGGACAAAATATATTCCATCATGAGATTGCGGGAGAGGCATTCTTCTGTAAGGCTAGAGATAAAAAGGTCATAAATTAGCACACAATAAACTTCCAAAGAGTGTCATCACTAGAAGAAAATAAAATAGCACAGTGGGTGAGGAGTGTTAGAGTCTGAATGAAGGTGACCAGGGGACAGTGTCCTTTAGAATATTGGACCTGAGATATTAGTGAGGAGAACGAGATATGTACCTGTGCGCATGCGTGGGTGAGTCTGTCTTCATCTGGTAGGTTGTTCCCCATGAAACATCAAGCACAGAAAGCAAAGGAGATGGAGCAGAATCAATGCCCTCAGATAGGTAGGGACTTTGTAAAGCTGAGTATTAAAAACCAGAATGGGACAGCGACAGACAGAAGAGCTTTTCTACAGTGGGAACTCTGGACATTTTGAGTTAAAGATGTTTGTATGGTAAGGGACTTCCAAACATTTCAGGATTTCAACTGTATTCTTAGCCCCACCCCACTAGATGACTGTTACCTCCTCCCTGCCCCCAGATATAGTACCCCAAAACATCGCCTATCATTTGAAAACAACTCCTTTAATATCATCCTTAGTTGGGAACCATTTAATTGAAGCCAAGAGAGAAAAAAATAATGATTCAAAGCGAAAAGTAGAGACTGGATAAATTACTTTGGTCCAAAATAATCCCTGGAGCCTTTCCAGAGAGATTCTGGAAGCCATTACAGAGTGTTAATTGGGTCTGTGGAGCACTGTGGATTTCTTCAGACAGGTGTCGTGATGAATGGGTGTGGAACAGGGTGGGTGGGAAGTTGAAGCTGGGATGCCTGTTGGTGGGTCATTGAAGCATCACAGCTGAGAATGTGGGGTTGTAGGATTGAAATATTTTTAGCAGCAGAAATAATGATGGGAGCAGATTCAGCAAATACAGTGCAGGTGGTGCCCTGGCAAGACTCACCTACCTACTGCATGACAGTAGGAAAAACAAAGTTTCTTTCTCACTCACAAGATGGCACAAAGTATCAGCCTTGCCATTATCTGGGAGCATAACCTTCCATCCCATCTAATACCCCCAGTGACACCGAGCTGGAAATCACACTTTAGTAAGATGTCCAGCTGTGTGCTCTGTATATAAGAGTTTAGGAAATGCAAGCCTAATGCCTTTAATCCTAACATTCAGGAGGCAGAGGCAGGCAAATCTCTGAGTTTGAGGCCAGCCTGGTCTACAGAACAAGTTCCGGGACAGCCAAAGCTACAAGGAAAAAAAAATCCTATGCCAAGGAAAACAAACAAACAAACAAAACAAACAAACAGAAAAATACAAGCCTAAGTTGTTTTCTGTGTTAGTTAGGTAGAACTGGATGTTTTGAGAGGAAATACCGTCTGACCAAGGTCCTAGAGATAAGCAATCAGGGACAGAATCAGAGCTGGAGCCTCCTTTGTCTTGTTCCTCAGTTTAGTTTCTTCTTCAACAGACTATTTGCAAAGGTAACACACTTTCTTTTCTTAGAGTCCTTAATCAAGTAGATAGGGGACTGTAACTTTGTCCTTTAATTCTCATAGGATAGGAAAAAGTCACTCTTCAAAAAAAATTAAAGATCGACATTTCTCCAGGGAGGAAGAACTAAAGACCCACAGTATCCATTTAACAGGAAGGCACATTTAAAACCCAATTACCGGGCACTGTGGCTGCTACTCATAGGGCTGGTGGTCTTTTCTCAGCTTAGTGTGTTAGCACAGGAAATACAAAACAAATCTCTTCAACAGAGATGCCAGAGTTAGGGTGCGGGAAGCGGTGATGGGGCTTTGAGTTCATCCTCTGCTTGAAGGATTCTTCACAGGCTTATTCAGTGAAAGAAATCTTCCAGATCACAAGGAGAGTGGGATTTGAAATGTGAGCATTTTTACTTGTATTAGTATTTTCTCCCATCATAAGGAAGTTTTGGGAAACCAAGTGGCAGGTCCTAGTTACTGTCCATCGTTTTTCTGTTATCAGTTTCTTCTCTGGATAGCTTAGACTTACTGCTTTCTCACTCCTAGGGGCTATGGAGCATTTGCACATCAAATTCTCTTTGCCTTCACACCTAAATCACAAAGTAGCTACTTTGGCAGCTCCTGCAGAGAGCTGATACACTGTACTTACCCTGCTATGTGGACTTCATCATATCATAAACAAGGGAGGCTGATTTATGGACAGGTTTGTGGAGAAGCAAAGTGATTCAAACCTGTAAGGATCTTTTGGCAAGATTCGACAGGCTGTCTTCATGGAAGTGCAGGGGCAACCTGTCTTCTTAGAAGCCTGGAAGTCATTTGGGGAGCAGCTTCTTCCAAAAGATATACCAAATTTCGGGGACTTAGCAGGTTGACAAAGGACAGATAACCCATGCCCTGTTATGAGTCCAGTGATTTGCAGGCGGTACCACCACAGGCTCACACAGGAGGACTGAACTGAATGTCTATTCAGGGCTGGATGTGACGTTACTTCTCTCAGTAGGAAACTGGACCCTGAAGCATACAGCTTCTGTCACCACACAGCTGCTGTCTGCCATTAGCAGGTTCATGACAGGAACATGTGGTGTTCCCTGTGCTTTTCAGCAAAGGGAGCCAAGCAGGTCTGTGTGTATATGGGGGAGATGTGTGAGTGTATGTGATGTGTTGTGTCCATGTGCCTGTGTGTGTGTGTGGTGAATGTGTGTGTGTGTGTGTGTGTGTGTGGTAAAAGTGTGTCTATGGTATGATTATGTGGTGTGTGTGTATATGTAAGTGTGTGTGGTGTAAGTGTGGTATGAGTGGGGTGTGAGTGTGGTATGTGTGTGTGTATGCATGTGTGTGTGTGTGTGTGTGTCTGTGTGTGTGTGTGTGTGTGTGGTGACTGTGTATTAGTGTGTGGTAAGTGTTCGGTGAGTGTCTGTATTGTTGTGGTATGAGTGTGTACTGTGTGCATGTAAGTGTGTGTATGGTGTGAGTATGTTGTGAATGTGCTGTGTGTGTGTGTGTGTGTGTGTGTGTGTGTGTGGTGAGTGTGTATGTATGTGTGTGGTGTGAGTGTGCATGGGTGGCGTACATGTATGTGTGGCGAGTGTGTGTATGAGTGTGTCTGTGTGCATGTATGTGTGTGTATGGTGTGTATGTGTGTGCATGTGTGTGTGTGTGTGTGTGTGTGTGTGTTGTCCATGAGTATGAGGGGAAGAGATAGAAAGGAATAAAGGAAATACATCAGAATGAATTTCAAACTCATATTCTTACACAGAATAGAGGAAAGCAAGGAGTATTTTAGCAAGACTTTCCCACTTGGTGTTGAGAACTTTTAATTAGTCACTTTTCCTCTCTGTTATAAGTCATGCTGTAAATATCTGGTATGCAGGATATTTGATGTAGGGCCCCTATGAAAGGGTCCTTTGACCATCCCCACACAGGTCAGGACCCACAGGTTGAGAATCATTGTTTTACACTGTTAGCATGCTAACATTAAGGGTGTGTTCACTGACTAATGCCAAAACCAATAGCTTACCTAGCTCTGTTTCAGTTGCAACCAGTGAGAGTGGTTTTTCCAGCTCAATATTTAGGAGTCTCATTTAACAGCAACCCTGAGGCCTCTCTTATGTCACTCATGAGTTCTGAAACTTCAAGGCAAATACCCGAAGTGGTTAAATTTTAATTCTAAAGCAGTTAGGTAGCTTTCCCAGAGTTGTGGGTTGGCAGACACGGGGAAGGCAGCAAGGCCACAGTGAGTGATGACTTTTGTACTGTGCATCACCTGGAAATACCATTACTGGAGGTACTGCCTGCCACAGTGGTGCAGGGATAACTGACACTCCCAAAAGTTATCTCACCAGCAGTGTCACTTCCTCAGTGCATCTTGGATGACATTTTTAAAAGGAAAGTAACTAAAGCTTCCTTTGTTATATTTTTCATTACATCTGATCACATACAATGCTTTGAGTATCAAGTGAGAATAAAATGTGCTGACATCACTGATTAGATACTGCAACTCCTTGTTACTCCAATTATTCCAAATAAGGCTCTCCACAGGGGCAAGTTCAGTAACCTCTTGTTTCCACCTAAAAAGCTCAACGTGATTTTCCAGTACTGTCTGGCTATGATCCACTCCAAGAAGATAGTCAGTGCGTTAGTTTTGTGTTGCTGTAACAGGTCATCATAATATAGTGGGTTATATTAATAAGAGCTATTATCTTATAATTCTACAGATTAAACAGTGTACAGGGGCCTCCTGTTGGACTAAGATCCAAGGTTCAGGAGACCTTAGCTCATTTTGAAGGCTTCAGGAAAGAATTTGTCTCCTCATCTTTTTCAATTTCAGGAAGCTGCTAGCTGCCGTTAGTGTGCAGCCTCCTCTCTGTATCCTCTCTAGAGCTCTTGCTTGACAAGACTTCTCTACCTCTCATCTTCTGCCTTGATATGACCATCTCGTGTCTGTCTGATAGGAATCTGTGTGACTTTATTAAACTTTATTCATATAATCTAGAGCTTACCATATAAAAAATTTATGTACAAACTCTACTTCCCTTATGCCAAAATAGTCACTGATTCTAGGAATTAAATTGTAGACATCTCTGGGGGATCCGCTGCACCATCTATCCCATTTTCTTTATCAATAGCTTTTCCAATGGAGTTCTCATCTCCCTCTTTTCTTGTTGACTTTGATTATTTTTAAACTACATTTACACAGTGTATGAACTGATGTCAGAATATAAATTATAAGACCCACGTGGTCAAAGTAATATTCACATGGAGTTCTACTTGACCCTGTAAAAGCCTATAAGGACTGTTTAGATTTGGTCTGTTGGTATGAATTATAATGCTATACATTGGTCCTGGTTGCTCCCAGGGATGAAAAGGTTCAAATGTAGACACAAATGATGCTGTGTAAGTTGTCCCCCAAGTTCTTTCTGATTGGTGAATAAAGATGCCTACAGCCTATGGCCTGGCAGCAGAGACATAGGTAGGGTTTAGCTTTTTGGGTTTTGGGCCTGAGGCAGAGACCACAGGGAGGAGAGAGGAGAAGGTAGAGAGAGGAGTAGACATGACACCATGTGGTAGGTGAATTATGAAAACATGACTATAAAGGCTGGCCAGTTGGAGTTAAGAGTTGCCCAAATGGAACATTGCCAACTATAACTTGGAGTTAAAACTAGGGAATTAGATACTAGTGGGTAGATATCTGCCCTGCTTTCGTGCACAAGGCTTATCTTACATGTAAAAGTTTTGTGCTTTTATCTGGAAACTGAAAGACCAAAAGCAGGGTAGAAGTCTTCTATTGAGATTAAGTAATTACAGCAACAAGACACTGTATAACTCAGCAGTTTTGCCCAAAGTAAGGCATTGCCAGGCTTCTGTTTTTCAGAGGCTCTACTTACAGATTCTTTGAAAGGATGTGGTGTAGGAACTGGGACAAGGGATGCCATTTGAAATGTAAATGTAGAAACTATCCATAAAAATGTGGAGTAAGAGTATCAATAGATCGTGGATAATGGTGAATGTCTCCCAATGCCAGACATTAGAAAACTCAGGAGAACTCACTTCTGAAGAAGTGAGCCAGTGACCCAGGATGAACAAAATGCTGCCTCTGAACACACTGACATGGTCATCCTCCCAGACACACCAGCCTCCTTGTCCTACACTGTCGAAGGAGCAGGAGAACAAGCATGAGAGAAAAGCAAGACTAACTTGTACGAGAGAGGCTGCCGGAGGGGTGCAGGCTCCAGCTGTGAGAAGAAAACATCCAGATGGGAAGAAACTCTCTTCAGATTGAGCCAGAACAGAGTTCTGTTTTTCAGCTCATGACAAATGTTGGCCAACTGTTTGTCCTCTATTCAGTTTGTCAGCGAGCCCCTGGATTATGTTGATTTTTTGTTTTTTGTTTATATATATATATATATATATATATATATAGGACGCATGGAACATAGAGTACAAATGAGACTTGAAAAAAGAAATCTTTGTCAATTACTATGTTCATCATCGGTGAGAACAGAGACAAGTTTCCTTCCACAGAAGCCCTGAGGTAAAGAACATGACATCATTACCAGTGCTTAGCTTTGGTTCTTCTCCTATCATGGCTCTTTTCGAGCGAGTGCTATTACATATACATCGCAAGTTTTCCTTTTGTAAATTTTAATGCATCACAATCAATAAGAGCCACATTTACTGAGAGTTTACAAATGTAGGTAAAAAGGAACATGCTTCATAAACAACGTCATTAATTCACACAGCAGTAATGGAGACATCTTATTTTGACACTTTGAAGATTTCTGCATAGACCCCGAATCCCTGCATGCCATGATGGTTATATAAATACAAGAAATGGAAGGAATTAGACACTCAGTTAAAGATACATGGAATAGAAGGCTGAGAGAAACTTCATAATGCTAATAGAGGCAGGTCATGAGAGGCAAGGGAGGAGTCTATCCTAGGACCTAGAACCTAACTTCTAATTTCTTCTCTGTGCATTTACAACCTATAGAATATTTAGAGAATATATATTTTATTGTTTTGACCCATAAACATCTGGAAGTTTATAGCGAAATTTCTAGCACTCCTTATACACATTTTATTCCGACATAGGAGATATCACAATAATTTGATGAACACTGTTACAGAGAGCTATATGAGTGATCACAGCAATTAGGTCTCTGGATAAAGTTTGTTACTTTACTTTCCCACAAATCCCAACTGAGAGATCATAAATTATTACAATATTTATTTTGAAAATGAAAACTTCCATTTGGGATTCAAGATTTCAATGTACTGGGCAGCATGATCTCAAAACATTTTCTTTCTAGCTCGCGAATAGAATAAACACCTGAAATTATTATGTTTTCAGGGTGAAAAGTTTAAGCAATGCCAGCAAATATTGTACTGCAGTTGAATATTCATCATTTCTCAAATTTGAAAAAAAAAGCACATTTTCACATCAAATTCATGAAAATAATGCCAAACGCATGCAATCTAAACCAATGCATGTACATGTATGCATATATATTTATATACTTAGGTTTATACCATTTATTGTAGATTTTATTGTCACATTTTGAGGTAGGGTCTCACTATGTCTCTCTGACTGACCTGGAACTTGCAGAAACCTGCCCACCTGTGCCTCCCAAATGCTGAACTTCAGGGCATTTGCCACTCTGTCTAGCCACATATTTGTTTCTTGTACATTATCAGCTAGGAGAAAAATGCATCTAAAGAGTCTACTCATACATGGTGGTTTTATTTTGTCCTTTATAAAAAAAAACCCAAGTATTTTCCCTGGCACTGCTCTCTGGTCCTGATGTGTGATTTGTAGTTGGGTATTTATAGAATCCCATGCTTGGGTTGGGACTAAGTTACAAAATTTTGAGAAATATTTCTGGGATAGTTGGCTTCTATCTCCTACCTTTATCGGGCATCATGGATGGACATGACAGTGGACGGTATGACATTGCATCATGGTAAGTGAAGGCAGCTGAGTTGGCTTTGAATGGTAACAGTGGCAATGGTTCTGGTGGTGACATAGGTACTATAGTAGTGCGAGAGGCAAGAGTAGTTGGATTTGTTCCTACAAGTCCCACAGAGATCTCCAGTTAAAGAAAGGACCCAAGAGAAGAGGAAGCAGATCCTCAGTGTGTCTCATATTGGGAAGCTGAATGGTTTCCATGTTAGAAAACAGAGGTTACAATAGATTTTTCGGAATCTGCTAAAAGACCTCTTATTCTCCATCACTACAAAGGTCAGGCCAGAAACAAGACGCAGTACTTACAGGCAGCCCACAGTAGCAGTCCTCTATCCCTCCCCATCACCAGTCACTCAGCTCTCACCCAGCATGAGAGAATAGGATTGTGGGTATTCCTGCTGCCAGACATTTCCTTGGCAGAACCATGACGCTGACGAGGAGCAGAGCACCGTGGAGATTCACCTACGTTCTCAAAGGCTTAGCGGCATTGCACTCTGGCTCAGCCGAGCCGCAGATCTACTCTGACACACAGCAGCTGAGTCAGCCTGCTGTGGAGAGCTTAGAATGCTGATGAAATGTTCCCAGGGGAATTATCTCCTCTTGCAGTAATCAGTATCAGCACTGCCAAGAGCAGAACCTTATAGCTATTTACACACATGCAAAACATAAATTTTCCTTAGCGTTGGCCTTGGTGTGTTGCAAGGATAATTCAATGTGCTTTGGGTTCTTTGAAATTATGGAGAAGTTATTCTTGATTGGTCTCATTGATAGGACAGCTGGACTCAGGAAGGCGACAAGCCAAAGGGTGGTAAGTCCTTTCTCATTTAGTTTCCTCATTAAGACTAATCTGAGCTTTAGGAGAAGCTTTGTCCCCAGAATATATTCAGTTCCAGGGAAACATGACATTGTGAATGTGGGACAGCAAGCTCAGAAAGAGCCATACGAACAAGATGAAGTGGTTACCACCATGCAGTCCAGAGCAGTTATCTGTCATGGGCTGAATATTGTTCTCACCAAGGCCCTATGTTAAATCACTAATGCTCAGTGGGATAGAATTAAGTAGGAAATTTTGTAGCAGAATGAGGGTGAAGGTGAGGACCTTGTGGAGGAATTACTGCCCTTTAAAAAGAGAAGTCACAGACTTTAGTCTTTGTTTACTGTCTCTGAAGTTACAAAACAGTCATTAGGCTGCTAGAGAGAAGACAAACCAGCAAAATTACTCCTACCAAAATCCAACCATGTTGGCAATTGATCATGCATTTCCACTGTTTCTGTACTATTTTATTAAGGGAGCCCCAGATGGCAGAATGCTAGAGTGACTTCATTCTTAAATAAATGGGCTTACTTCATTTCTTTTAAGTAGGTGGTTTATGTCAATTAGTATACAGAAGTAAGCATAGTTGCTACAATTAATTATTTTAATGCAAACTCTCTCTCTCTCTCTCTCTCTCTCTCTCTCTCTCTTTCCCCCACTCTCCCCATATTGTAACAGTGTGACTCTGCCTTCTCTCAGATGACTCCCAAAGTTACCTGGTTAACATTCCAATGACTTAAATTGCCCGCACATATACTTTTTTGTCTATAGAAATTGACCTTAAGTGACAGATTGCTAGGTCCTTAAGTTTGTCCATCATCATTGGAATGACATTTGCTATAAGTTAAAAGTTGAGAATATGTAACAGTCTTGAAGTTTCAAACAGGTTTCCTGTTTTAGGAGGTGAAGAAGTGTGGAGCTTTTATAAACATCTCTTGTATTGCTCTCTGAAGACTAAGTCACTTTCATGATTTTCTTACCTGACTTTCTCTGCCACGTATTACCAACAGCTGAAAGCATTAGTGGCCAGAACACACACACACACACACACACACACACACACAGACACAGACACACACACAGACATACACACACACACACACACACAACACACACACACACAAATATGTTTTACAAAGAATGGCATCATTCAAAGACTGACATTTCAGTTTTTATTATTAGAATACCTTGAAGAATTAGATCTGATTTGCATTGATATTTGCAAATTGATTTATTAAAGAATTTTTTTTGTAAAATCTTTCCTTCATCAGACTTTAACACCTCACTCCACGGAAGATAAAGTCACAGTTTAGCAAAGGTGTGACTTCCCATGGCTTCTCATGTTTTTAAATTGTTGACCACCTGAAAAAAATTACCCTATTTCTGTCTTGGTTGATGAAAGGCAGGTTAGTGTCACACAAAGAAGTGACAAAAAACTTCTTTTTCTCTTCTCCTTTCTTTGTCTGTCTGTCTGTCTGTCCATCTGTCTCCCTCAAAGGAGGTTGTTTCTCACTACATCTCAAATGACAAAGGCTGCTTTTACTGGCATGCCTTTTTTGTGCAGATGTGACCGGATCTGAATTACCTATTGAGATTTCTCAGCTTTATTGGGATGAATTGTAGCTTTAGTGTACTGAGAGACTTGCAAATGAATATGCCAAGCGAATGATGAGTACTTCAGAAATGTGTGCCCATTTTAAGTGATATGTTAGCCTCAAACAACATTAGAATGTAGATAGAAAAAGACAAAGTAGGAAATTTTACACAGTGTTTCTTCCAAACCTCCTCATCTAAGGTGATAGAAATATGACAGTGAATTTACATATCAAGTAGTTTTATATATGTAGGTGTATACACACACCAACACAGTCACTGAAACACAAGAATCACAACTGTTACTATGGTAGCTCGGTGCTTTATAGAGACAGCTCATGACTCTGACTATATCAGAAAGATGTCTTGTCTTTAGAGGCAGGCTCTTCCAAGTTCATTGTGACTGAAAACACCTGGAGAGCTATTAATGGCCACATTGTTGGGCTCCACACCCAGGCTTTCTGATATGGGTAAATCTCGAATGAATTTTAATAACACATATATCTAACAAGTTCTTCCTTGCTGCTGCTGTTGATGGTGTGGGGACTGTTCTGTTAAGAATTCCTCTGTAGATACTGAGGGGACTCTGGTTTCATTCCTTAAGTCATCAACTAGGTGAACCAAGATGTTGAGATCAGTTATTCTTACTATCTAACCAGCTGACCACAGCAATTCAGGTCTATAATTTACTCTGGGACATTTACAATGATGGTAATAATAGAAAGTAGTTGGGTGATGCTTTATTTATCATTAATAAATCACCTTGACATGCATTCTCACACTTAGAGCAATTAAAGAACACTGACAGGTGAACTGATGTTCATATTTTGTGGATGAGACATAGGCCAGCTAAAGTTCTTTCCTTCAGCCATGAAAGTAAATTATGGGTGGCAGAGATTTGATCTCAAACTATCCGAATTCAAATTCTATCCCCTTCACACCACATCACACTCCCTTTCGATCTTTTACATCTGTGGAGAACCTTCCATGTTTTTTCAGGCTCCTTTCATATTCATTATTCCTTTTGACCCCTCCAAGCAGTGGTGTGAGGTAGGCAGGCCACACGTTATTGTCTACATTTTGCAGATAAAGCTATTATAAAAGATGATGAGAAAAGTGGCTACTGTCATTCAGACTGCATTTCCTCATACGCTAGCCTAATTTTTTCCCTGTAATATTCAGCAGCAGTGTTTGATGTAGCAAGTAGAACATTAGAGGACAATAGTCCCAGTGACAAACATCAAGTGACACAGTATCATACCCCATAGCCTTTCTTCTTCTTTTTCCCTGTAGTGATGAATTTGGAAGAAAAGGGGAAGATCCAGTTGGGATGTCTTCCAGTAGGAAAGTGTGAACAGGGTGTTAACTTCTACAGTTTAGATGCTAAGGAAACAGCTTTTTCTGAATTTGAAGATTCTTTCCCTCTAGCCCAGGGCTTTGCCAAGTTAAATATTCATCCAAACCACCAGGGGCTTATGATAGGCCACAGATTCAGATTGGGATGGTCTGTGCTGAGACCCAATACTATTTCGTTTCTACATTTTTTTTACAAAGCTCCAAGGAGATGTCAAGCCTAATGACCGGCATCCAATTCTAATAGGTAGAAATAATCCTATTTCTCAAAAGTACATTTTAAAATATTTTTATATACCATCCCTCCAGTGTCTTGCTTGAAACAAAAAGCTAAAGATAAGAGATGTTTTAACAATATTGAGTTATTCTGCCTGTGTATGTGTCCTTACTAGGTGCCCCCTTTCCTGGGCTATTTATACACCTCAGTACCCTCTTTATACACCCCAGTACCCTTTGTCCTCCTTTGTCACAAGGTTTTAAATGATGTTCAAGCAGCTCTTCCATGCTGTGCTCATTCTACAGACATGGCTTTCAAGCCCAGCTCAAGTCCACTATACCTAAATTCACATTTTAATAATTTTCTCAAGCTACTTTCCAAATACATTAAAGTTTCACACACGTCTCCTACAGCTTTAGCACTCCCGGGTTTGGGATGATCATTCCTGTCACCTGATAATCACCAATTGAGAGGAGCTTCACTTCCACAGGACTCCTAGACCTCACAAGAGATTAAGTAATAGGAGGAGGCAATTCTTTCTACCCTAGGTCAGTTTGATCATCAGCAAGTTTGTGGCCTCAAAGCCTGTTCCACCCTACCCAGTTCAGTTCAACAGAGTGATGGTGTTGACATCTTTGTTGACAAAAGAAAATGTCCTTTCTCAGGCATTAAAAACTTGAGTTAGATATGCCACAGTGCCAAAAGTTAAGGAAGGACCTGTATTTTAAAGATCAATCGATATAGTGTAACAAAACTAAATCTCTAAGCAGAGAATAACAAAGAATCTGACCTCTCTCATAGCAAACACTTCCCCACCCTACAGATATTTATTGAGCACTTATTTATTGAGCCCTGTATCATAATGTGACATGAGGATGCAAAGCTGCTTTGTGTGTGTGTAGGGGGGGGGGCAGAAAGTGAAAATGCAAGAGAGCATTTGAGACAATTACTGACCTAGATAATTGCTGAGAAGTAAAACAACAATCACTGATCATAAAAGTGTGTTAAATCATATCACGACTGTGAGGCAGAGAGATGACTCAGCAGTTAAGAGCACTGACTGCTCTTCTAGAGGTCCTGGGTTCAATTCCCAGCAACCACATAGTGGCTCAAAAACATCTGTAATGAGATCCAATGCCCTCTCTTGGTGTGTCTGAAGAGAGTGACAGTGTGCTCATATGCATTGAAAAAAATAAGCAAATCTATACTACTACTACTACTACTACAATAATAATAATAATAATAATAATAATAATAATAATAATAATATCAAAGGGTATTCACTTCAGAGCATCTTTCCTAGCCAATGGTGTAAAGATGCAAGTCAGACATATTCATGTACATGGGTGACTCGAGGCAAAAAGAATGCAAATAGAATGTAGGCAGAGAACATACATGAAATTTCCAAAAATCATTTCAGCAAGAACTTAATGTAATTTTCAGTTTGGGTAGTTTTGCAGTTCCTGAATAAAATTTGCAGTTTACTCTGTGTCCTCCTGTGCGTTAGTCACTTGGGCCGTTGACTAGTGTCTCGAGACCCGATCCAGAGATAATGGATAGCTCACAAACTTTCCAAGGTCTTACAATGGAGCTTTGATGGGATGGCTGGCAGGTAAAGGCTATTGCTACTATGAGTGTGATGGCCAGAACTCTTGTAGAAAGAGAGAAATGACTCCCACAAACTGTTCTCTGACCTTCACAGGAATGCCATGGCATGTGGACAGGCACACATGCACATGCTAATCAAAAAAAGTCCTACAAGCTAAAGAAAGAATAACCAAAGAGATGAAGTCTTATGTCTTGTATAATACTACGTTCTTGGATGAAGAGTCATGTTGAAATGTTTCCAATTCGTGCTGGCAAAGGTTGAAGAACGTGGAGTGAGCACTTGTGTAGGGAGAAAACTGAACTCTGAACAGTGAATGTTCTCACCTGTAAGTCATGTAATCTGCTGCATAAATTTGAATTATTTGTAATTCAGAGGTACAATCATGAATTGGATAAGGGCTTTAAAACCTTGCTAAGTGATTTGAATTTTGTTCTAAAGGCCCTGGGATATTGTTAATCAAGAGGAATATTAATTTGGACATTTTTTTATTGAGAAATAGTAGTTGGAATCCAATGAGCAAAGTATTGAATACTGGGGAAACAAAATATTGGTTAGACCATATTATGACAGTGATATCACAAAAGATGAAATGATTCAGTTACTAGCAAGGTAGTCAAAGAAGTATCCAAAATTAATCCTTGCTCTGGCAAGAAGAGAAAAAGGAGGTAGGATCACTATGTCATTTTAACTCGCAGAGTGTTTACCTTACTATGAATACTTCAAAAAGATTACACTATGCATTTAGCATTTTGGGTAGGGGTGGACATGGAAATCAAATAAACCCTGCCAGGGTCTGCTCTGTCTTCCTCCATTGTGTGGATAGCACAAATCATTTTAGGCCATCAGGTTTGGTTGTACACACCATTGCACAACAAACCATATCCCTGACCCTATGACCAGTTCTTAATGCCAAACCTCTGGCCCTTATGCTTCTGAATGACATGAGTTTGGGATGATTTCCTGGGAATAAGAGTTAAGTATATACCAGCACATAAACACAATGTGTTTATCTAGACCTATCAATCATCTATTTTTGCTAATTTCCCCTTCTGGGTGTATGTGTGTTTGATTGTGTGCATGTGATCATGTATGTTTTTATGTAATTAGTATATACAATTGCTGCTTGATGGCATGCTTACAATTAAAGGTTTGAAAACTTATGTTTTTTTATTTCTTTATTTTCTTCCTGCTTTTTAGAGTCAGAAACAGAATATTGAGAAGCATGTTCAAATTGAGTGTCTTCAGATCAAGGGATATAAGCATGAAAAATAGTGTGACCAGACACTGTTAACACCATGGTTTCACACACAGATCGTCATCAAAATTCGTGCAGGCACTGCCATGCCAAGGTTTGGAAGCACTGTGCTGTGTGGCTAGGATAGTCTTTCTTCATCTGTTTTCTCAGACAGGTAGTATTCATTTATGAAATCTCAGCATAATATTCCCTCAGGCCAGCTTTGCTGGCTCTGCAGATTTTGCTATATGGCCCTGTTTTATGGTCTTATTGAATGCCATAATTTTCTTTTACAATGTCTGAATCTAATTAAAGTGTTATTCATGCAATTATTAGTTTAATGCTCTATTCTCTTGTTGAACTATGAGGTTCATTTGTTCAGGGACCATGTCTTCTGTCTTACACTTCAATGTGTCTTTTTTTCCCCCTTTTTTTACAGAGTGAGCACTCTAGAAATAATTTTGACCAAATGAGCAAGTTGTGTGTGAGTGAGCAAGATGAATCTGAACACAATTCTTAACGGAAGATAAAACCGGAAACCAATAATTTAGTTAGACACTGAACCCTCCCACACACACTTTTTTAAAAGAAAATATAGAAATATTAATTAAAAATAATGCAAGGCTTAAAAGCACTTTGCACACCATGTGGTATCCCTATTCTGCTGTGAGTGGTCAGTGTGCAGCTAACAGGCTTTACCCAGAAAGTTTGCAGATTTGACTCTTCCACACCTGTGTGTTACCCATTTAGTGCACCCTGGGTACATCCCTAGGATGAAGATACAGAGAAACAGTTCTGTAACATCTAAACCAGAAATCATATCTATTCTCTATGCTAAATATGAGGTCATTAACATAACATCTCAAAAGGGTAGTACTAGGAATATGTATGTCTGGTGTTTGTCTTTAGTAATGACTTGCGTTTAATGTTTTATGTTCCTTCCAAAGCCGTGTGGCAAAACATTTCTTAAGATTTCCATTGTCTTCACTGGTGTCAAACTTTGCTTCTAGCTGGTCAGAAAAATTCCATAGTATATCCTGAGCTGATCTCAGCCTATGGGATGAAATCCTCAGAATACTTTTTGAAATTTCTGGGGAGAAAAGCTTTGTAGAAACAGAAGGCACATCAGCTCTTTCTGCAAACTCAAGCAGGCAACCCTGACACCACAGGAGACACATTGGAGAGAAAGGTTTCCTCATGACAGCTCAGAGCTAGAAGCAGGGCCACTCGACAGTCATGATAAGCCCAGTACTGATCAAGAAGGGAAAACAAAAGTGCGGTACAGAATATATGTTATGGTGCAGTAATCTCTAGTGACCACAGGGCCATGAACATCTAACTTAATTAAGAGGGAAAATAGGTCACATTTAATAACCACATATGTGACACTCATTTCAATGATATAACTGAAAAATGAGGTCCGTTTAACAATTCAGGATTCTAAGATTGGTCTCTTTTTCAAGTGAAGTGTGTTGATTTTGAATACAGAGAAAGTTCACGATACTTCCAGTGTGCTTCTTTAAGAATGTCTGCCGTATACTAGGGGGGAGAGGATCAAAAGAAGGAGAAACAAAATAATCTAATCAGAACATTTAAGCGCAGGAAATGAATTGAGATAATATTCTTTTCAAAAAGTACATCATTCATTTTTTTTTCTTCTTAGCTTCCTTTTTATGGCATCAAATGATGAGTAATCATACATTTGTGATTCCCTGTATGGTGTTTTCTCTTTTCAGGTCTCTATGTTCCCAGTGAAGTCTACCTAATCACAGGTACACTTCCTCTGGAAGGCAGTCCCAGTCTGTACTGTGAAAGGCACAATTAATAATTGAACAAAGGTAGCTGGATTTTCACTATCACATGGCAATGCTTTGCAAGCAGCTCAGCTGGCCCACTGCTATCAAATCTCTCAGATGTCTCAAAAAATGGTGGCACTGGATGGGCTGAAAAGATGATTTCTTTTCCAAAATTTCAAAACACACACACACTCTCTCTCTCTCTCTCTCTCTCTCTCTCTCTCTCTCTCTCTCTCTCTCTCTCTCTCTCTAAAAGAGGAATTAAGTTCTCACTCCTGTCGGTGTGAAGGAAAGTGTGTTTGGTCAAGTGATTAGTTGGTTATTTGAGCCTTGTGTGAGAGACGAAGGAGCAAGCTTGGGGAGTATTATATGCCCATTGTACGAAGAATAGTGGTTTGTTATAGAGTGTGCAAATACAGGAAGAAGCTTTTCTGAGTGTACAAGTACACAATTTGATCCAGGGAGAAAGCCAACATATAGAGGAACAAAGAAGAAACCTAACACAGGTTACACACAAAGCCCTATAGACAAAGCATGACTTTGGTAAATCTTTGCTTGTATCTCTGGCTATGGTCTTCAACAAAGGTGCATGCATTGTAATCTAAGGGAAAAATTAATGTATTTTGGGTTTTGTGAACTAAGTAGTTTTGTTACTGCTACCAAAGTATGTTACTCTAGATCAAAAGAAGCCACAGATCAAATGCAAGTAATTCAGCAGGGCAGTGTTTGCACAAAAACTTTATGAACCTGTACTCAAATTTGAAGTTCATATATTTGTTTTGTATTTAAAATTCAGGATTTCTTTGATTATTTGTAACTATTCAAGAAACGCCATAACTATTGCTCTCCGGCAGCGAGTATTTGAGTGGTCCAGGCCCACAGGCTATAATGTGCTGAGGCCTGGTGCTTAAGTCTTGAGAATCCTTGTTGAGTACATCAAATTTTTGTAGTTAGTTTTGAAATCAGAGTCCTAGAAGTACATGAAATACTGCCTTTACTATGCAAGACATCACTGGGCTCCTGTTCTTTGTTTTTAATTGAATCATCACAGAAACCAAGGTCTTTAGAGTTCATTAAAAAAAAAAAAAAAAAACTCTATGAACTAAATGTAATTTTGGTAAACCATTGCTTGTGTCTTGGTCTCAAGCAGAGGTGTATACATTGTAATCTAAATTAATGTCTTTTTAGGTTTTGTAAACTAAGTACTTTTGTTAAACTTGATATCCTCACAAGTAACATGCCAACAAACTAGCAAAGATCTTAGTGGTTTGGCTCTATCTCAGAATTTTTCTAAATTAAAAGAGGAAAAAGGAATATTTGGAGTCAGGAGTGAACAATTTGCCCTGAAAATACTATTTCGTACTCAAAATTGCAATAAAAGGAGTGTCTTTCTTTTAATATGGCTCTTTATTGATTTAGCACGAACATGAATGCCTTCCTTTAATCCTACATTTTTCATTTTTTAATCTACTACTTGACCCTTGAATGACATTAAAAGATTAGTAAAATATTTGTATTCATTTAAATCTGATTACAAAAAGATGAGACAAGTTAAAAATAATTGCATGAAAACAGGAGTGTGGTTTGCATATGAATTTGAGGTCATAAACACCTAAGTGATATGTTGAAAATCAATTTTATATGAACCTCTAATTTATATATAATAATTTATGTTCTTAACAAATTGGTCATAAATTGCGTGGCAAGTCTACCAACAGTCAATGGAATGAAGGGTTCTTGATAATTTATATAAGTTTTCTGAATCTGTTTGCATAAAACAAACCATTGCTTTAGAAAAGACAAGTAGAGATCCTGAAAACAAAGAGGCAAGTTTTAGAAAGAAACCTTTCAAAGTCAAACTATGGAAGGGTTTGAGTACATTTCCCATAACATTATAGTAAACAGAATGGTTTTAGATGGCCTGTATTTAAATATTTTGACAAGGCAGTATTTTAAAGCTAAATTGCCAGTAGCTGAAGACAATGTTGTTACACTTAGTACCAGGCGGGTAGAATAGGTTGGGTATAATGTGAGTTTTCCAAAAAGAAAGTACTCTGAAGAATTTATTGATTTCTAGAAAAAGATGTGCAGACTCCAAAATGCCACGTTCTAGATGACTATCTGTGTGTTCTTGCCATGTGAGACACAGAGTGAGTCTGTGAGGGAATGTGTTCAGTGTTGATACCCTCAAAATACCTTTTATGATGCTTTTAAATATTGGTAATAAATGATGGAAAATATACATGATAAAGATGAGGTTTGAATAACATTTCCTTAAGAGAATAGAAGTCTCTAAAAGGCTATTTGTTTAAACAATTTTTTCTGGGAACTAATTTCAGACTATGATGTCAAATGGTGGTACCCTATTACCTTTCTACAAAAATGAATTATTTAGAAACACTGCAATCAAACATTAGCATGGGCTCAGGATGAATCTAATTGTACAGTTAGTTTTATACATGTTCATTCCAAAATCAGTTACCTTGGAAATTAAGTGTCTAGACATTTTTATAGAGAAATTAAGTATAAAGGACTATCACACATAAGCCAGTTAAAAGGTGAGACTCTTTACTAAAATAAGTTATTTTCTAAGAATAATCTAACTACAGTTGACTTATAATTGACTTGGTAGATATTTTTTGGAATAATTAAAGAGCAGGTATATTACATATGAATTGTGGTATTTGAAAACACATAGTTTTGTACAGAAAAAAACATAATTTGAATAGAAGAGGAAAATGGAACTAATTAATTCCAAATCATCAGGAAAAGTGCTTAATTGTGTTCAGAAACCATGAGGGCCTTGGGACCTAGTAAAGATGAGGGTAGTACAAATGGGAACAAGAAGGGCACAGAAGACATTTTAAGAAAGTTTTGTTATGAATTTTACTAAATTGGTGTCATTATATGGATTCAATCATATACTTCCATAGCCTGCGTTGTTCCTGGCAACAATCACAAATGTAGAAGCCAAGTCCGGACTTAGGAAGCAGAGATATTTTTGTTCCTAATTTCTTCACATAGTGCTATCACAAAAGAAACTATGATCGAAAGTGACTTTTAAAATTGATGTAAAATAGTATATATAAAACATTTTCCCAAAGACACTGAACCATGAAAGTGCTATATATTTTATAAATGTGTTTTCTTTTTGTACTTTATTTTTAAATATGTCTTAATTGATATAAATTATATCAATTTTCCTCCTTTCATTCCTCTCTTCATTCCCTCCCATACCCCATGCCTCTTTTTTCTTTGATGGTTACTGTTACATACATTGTATGTGTGTGTGTATGTGTGTATATGTATTATTTAATGTTCTTATAATTGGTGTTTTTTGAGGGTTCATCTACTGTGAATGACAATTTTATGTATCCTTTATTTATATATAGGGTAGATAGATGATAGATGATAGATTGATAGATAGATGACAGACAGATAGATAGATGGATGATAGATTACTAAGTTACTTAAAGAGATGAACTCATCAGGCAAAATATGGAAAGTCTACAAAACATTAATACTGCAGTTTTTCTGAGTTTCAATAAAAAGAATGCACATTTGCTTTGATCCAATAGAATTTTAGCTATTATATGTTATCTTATAAGGTAGCCATTTGCTTACCAAGTGGTGTAAGGTGTCTCCAGGTGATTACAGGTTCAGGGCGCCCATTAGCCATGCAGACCAGGGTTACATTGCTGCCCTCATTCACAGTGACATCTGAGGAGATGTTGGAGATCTTTGGTGGAACTGTAGATGGAAGGAAATAAAATATATAATCATAATCATGAAAGCAAAAGCAAATGGAAGCAATGAGCTATAAAGCAACGTTGGTACATTTCAGATGTTATTAGTAACGTTGAAATTTCCTTCTATGTAGTCAGGGTACTTTTAATTCCTACACTTGTGTTCCAAATTGCCCTACAGGTCCTTCAGCATCTATAAGGGGAACATACCTCATACTCTGGCCATCTGAGTACTGTGGGAAGTATTTAAGATGTGTATAATGAAATTGTATTAGATCCTTTCTGGTCAGGACAAATTAAAAGATTTGCACATTCTTAACAATTTTACATTAAATAATCTTATCAGGATCCCTTGAATGCATTATTTATGGATAAGGACAAATATAACACAACCTCCAAATGTGAAGAAAGGAACAACTGACACTTAATAGAAGATCAGAACATTGTGCTATATTAATGAGGCACTCACATATAATATGAATAAGATAATAAAATAGAAATTTTCTACATATAAACTTCTACATACACTATATCCTACATATAGTATAAGTTGGATGATATAAACTAAATCAATAGGTATTGTGTTAAGTAAATAGACATTATAACCATACCATAGCTTTTATTTTTAATGCTACCATTAACAGTACTCCTAAAAACTGAATAAGTTAACCTTAAGTAAACATATATCTACCACGATGTATAGAATACTTTAGAAATACCATTCTATATAATAAAGATCTGGTGTCCTGTGAGGGTTTTATCTATAGGTAAACAACCCACACACAGATGCAAGTAATGAAAGCAGAAAAGGAATGTGAATCCCAGCAGACTCCAGTCTTAAAACACTCCTTGAACAGAATTTCATCTTCACAATCCAGTCAACCAGATGGCCGAAAAGGACAGAAATTACTTTTTGGTGATGTGAAAAATGAGTCCCCAAAGGCAAACAGTACTGCCGCCTGGTCTTCTTCATTAGCGTCCAGGGTGGCAATGTTAGATTTCACTCTGGTGGGCTTCGCTGGGGAGTGTGGGAAGTAAATTACTCACAGATTTTATCACCGGGACCACACATTGATTACAAATAGTGAGGCTTAGGGTGGACGGTGACTCTCTTTTTTTCTTCTCTTTTTAAACTCGGCTGCCTCTATGGTAGCTGTGAAAGAGTACTTCTGAGGGAGGAGGACAAGACAGGATGACGGAGCTCAGTAATCAAAGAGCCTTGTTCCTTGCCACTCCTCCTACCCATCACAGACCCTGTGTTCCTGCCCAGCTGGAACATTTTCTGCTTAAAGGAACAACTGCACAACAGTGTTGAGAGAGACACCGATGGTACTTAGGAAAGCAGCACCCGGGTGATTCTGTGTGTCACAAGAAGAAAGCTGATGGAGCGCCATCATGACTTTAGTGTGCCTCGGACAAAGACATACTATATGGCCTCTGGATAAAAAGCGATGATTTGGAATTGAACCCTCTGGCGGTAGACCACAGTTGATTCCCATCTTTAACAGCCTCGCATGAGTTCCTCTTTCTCTGTTAGCTTCTGGGATTAAGGATTCTTTTCTTTGATCTATTCAATAACTCGAAATCTAGACACTTAGGACAAGAACCTGGAAGGTCATACCCAATTTATAAGTAAGATTGTGAGGAGCAGAGAAGAATAATAGCTTGTCACAAGTGATCTGATCAAGAATTACAGCTGGCCTGACATCTCGGAGTTCCTCGGTGCTTAATTGTTTTCTTGTTTAATATGCATAGTTTTAAGTTTTTATTTGAGGAAACTAGTGTTCTGAATGCCCCCAAGTACATTACAAATAATCAATGACAGTATACAAATGAGCAAAATGTAACTGCTTTTAGCACTTCCTCAATTACCCCAAGCTTGTAATAGGAAGTGCTGTAGCAGTTAAAGAAACCAGTTAAACTCTCATTGCAATTACATCTGAATTTCAACACAATGTAAGACATATATGTAAACGTTTTTCAACCAAATGTGGGGCAATCCAGTTTGTCATACGAAAGCATGCAAACTTAAAAACGAGAAGTCCGTTATTAGGAGTATTACTGCCAGATAATATTACTCATAATAAAATAATGTGTTATCATATTTAAAATAAGTCTCATATACCATATATACCATATACATATATATGAATCTATATTAAGGACTTTGCACTAAGTTGTCATGTTAACCATGTAAACTAAAATGTAAATTTAACAGCAAATGACCAGGGTTATTTCCTAGTCATCATATCATACTGATCGTCATGATTACGGTGAGTCAGCTCAGGTCTGGGACACCAGGGATGAGGATGCTTCAGTGTTAGTACAGAACACTGAGAAATAGATCCTATTGTATTGCTGCATTATGCTTGTATTCGAGTCACTTCCTGTGGGTCTCACCTTATTGATTTACATCAGGAGCTTCCTATAAGAGTATGCATGTGATGTAAGATTTTACCCTCCAAAGAAATCACTCTTACCTACTTTCTAACTCAGCATCTCAATTTCTTTAGGAGTTGTACAAAGCCACATCATCACCCTCATCAAATTTCTTCCTTAAATATGTTGAACATTTTTATATATTAAAAAACAACCCAAACAAACAAACAAACCTCTCCAGTGAAGCTATCCAAAGCCCATGTTTTTAATTGTATTACTGTTTTTCCCTGAAATATTTAATTTATTGATACTAGTCTCTTTCTTCCAGAATTATCTATTTTTGGTTTCCAAAACACTAATCTTTTTTCCTGCACTTCTGATCACATTAATTTTGGGGATCATCTTATTAAATGCCTGTCTCTAAGGGTTTGAATGATTTCCTATTTGTCCTGTCAGGTTGTCCATTTGACCAATCTTACCTACTTTGTCCCTTTAGATGCTAAAGTCACATCGTTGATTGACTTCACATCAGAAGGTAATCAACTCTAATGCAGATTTCCACTAACATTTTTATGTCCACATTTTTGACTAGTTCCCATCCCCATCACATGTCTCACAAATAAGTTATAGCTCCATCTACTTTCTCATGAAATACTTGTGCTTTATCATCTTAGTGAACGTTGTCATTATGCAAAGACATGCTGTGTGGGTTTTTTAAGCATAAAAGAGGTAATTGGGCAAACTCAAGCCAACCAACACACCAAAACCCTCCAATTATCTCTTTAGACAGTACTATCTTTCATTGCCCCATATGGAATCGACTCCATGTTGTAACTATCTCTCATTTCTACATTACTCCCTTGACTTACCCCACTCAGCCTTATTTTAGTCACCAACATTTTCTTCCTCCATTTCCCTTCATTCTTTTTCTTCTTCTTGTCTTTCTTTTGGGGGTGAGGGGCTTGACTCATTGAAAATGAATTAAAACTTGACTCATTGAAAATGAATTAAAACTTGACTCATTGAAAATGAAATAAATTACCCTTTTTCTCCCCATGCTGACCACCCTGAATGTTCCACAGTACAGCAAAAAGTTTACAAACTGTAAGTGAACACAATATCACTTCACTGATATTGCCTTCAAGATTAGTTCGCAGTGTCTTACTGTAGCGCAGAGCTCATGCTGATTGCTTCTTGCTCATCTCTCCGACTTCATTTCCTTCTCCCTTTGCACTGCATTTTCCAAACTAGAGGCCAGATTTAAACAACTTTTGGTTCTTGGAATAGGCACCCTGATACTTCTGCACTGAGCGATCTTGTTTGTTTTGTTTTGTTTGTTTTTATGTCCGGAGTGGGGTAGGTCTCATCTTCTTGGGCTTCTTTCATCTGGTGAGGCCGTCTTCTGACATTTATTCCAACTCTGTCTATACCTACCCTGCTCATAAAGTCCTGTTGGGTTCTCACAGAATCGGCCAGAGCTACAACACTGCTTCTCCAACAGAACACAAAATCCTAACTGGTAACCTTAGGCATTTTAAAAGCTAGGAAGAAGGTTTTCTTACCTACTGGGCCCTGGTACATGGAATATGATAGATGCTTAATCAGTGTTCAGCAAAACAAAAAAAACTTCAATTCCACAGCCAATCTTAAGACTCAAATCATGTCTCACTGATATTTTGACAGAAAAGACCATGCATCTCTTTTGCCCATCAAAATGTGACCTTTGGTATCATTTCTCTAGCTGCTTCTCTTGACATCTGGTTCACCATTAACAGCTTTGACTGTTGGTTTTCATATTTAGGAGGGCTCTTTTGCTTGTTTAAAGGATTTCACTATGTTCTCTGTCTAAGGCTTCCCAATCCCAAGGTTACAGTGTTACTTCCATGGCTGCCTGACATTATTGTCTTTTCATGATCAAAAAACCAATTCTCCATGGCAGATTGGAACTTAAAAAGTTCTTCTTTCTAGAAGAACTTGGTGTCCCATATTTTCTCAGTCACAGATTTTCTAAATCTTGCTTTTGTTCTTTTCCTAGGAGAAGTCATATAGAGACATGACTTTCCTAATCAGATGATTTACTAGCTTGTTCTGAAATTCTTTAGAAGCCCATAAGATTTAAATTTAGAACCAGTAACAAGGTGACAATTCAAAGGGTTAATTTTATTTCCTCCTAAAAACTGTATAAAAGTTCTAGAAAGTAAAATATGTATCAAATTATTACTGCTGCTTCACATTGTGGACAGAGAAGATGCAATGGGTGAAAAATATCACATAACTAATGAAAACAAACCAAAAATAATACTTTGTGTATTTTCTGAGATGATTTTTCCTCCAGGTCACATCTATTTTTATAAAAGTGATGAAACATTGTATTTTCACTTTTTCTTAAACCTCAGTAAGTATGACTAGCTAGGAAGCACAGTTCAACATGATAAACTTATTTGTACTAGCAAATACAAATTAATTTTCAAAGTCACTGGAACATTGATTTATGCTCAATCTTTGAGTCATTTTGTCAGTCTGAATGGTTTGTTTTCTTTGGGGACCATTACCTCACAACCCTTTTCCATGAGATATTAGTGAGATTTATTATCTTTTCCTACATACAACACCATAATCCATTTGTTTAATGTTCTCAACCTATTCAGTTTCAGTGATACCTCCAATTTGTCTGTATTATTTTGTTTTCTTAGTGACTAATGGGAGCTACTTAGGCTGAAAAGTACTGACCTTTTGATGTCTTGTTTCAATTTTCTCCAATTTATTTTCTGACTCTTAATTTTGTTTGTCATTATTTTTCTCTGAAGAAGTTTAACATTCCATGACTTTATATGTATAAAGTTTTTTATTGTCTCTTCTATCTTGTATGTATATATATATATATATATATATATATATATATATATATATATATATATATATATATAAAATACTTTTAAAATATATGATCAATTATGTGCTTCACACAAATTTTTCTTTCAAATATTTATTTTTATACTGAACTATTTAAAGCATCTACAAATTTATTTACGATGTGAGCAAGTGTGTTTTTTTATACCTTAAATTTCAACTAATTTTCCCAATGTCACTAGGTAAAAATTGTAAAGTGCAACAACTATTTTGGTTTTCACACTTCTCTCACCAAGTGCTATAAACTAGCTAGTCTAGTCATTCTGAAAATCGTGCAACTGTAAACATTACCATGATAATTAATTTCACCAAAATATTTAAAAACATGCCATTAATCTTTTACATACTCCATGACTGTGAGGTCCAATTGGGTACCATTATTATGAGGTAAGTTAAAAATGAAAACATTTTATTGATGACATTCTTTTATTGAAATAGAAAAATAGATAGATATGATATGATATGATATGATAGATCAGTGGATAAATGAATAAATTCCTCGTTAAAGCAATGTACATTTTAGCTACTCACTGCAAAGTTAATGTTGGTTTTAAAAATAATTCTAATATTTGGGTAAATCTAAATACATTAAGTTGTGTGATGAACCAGCATCACTCACAATACTATAGTATCAGTCAATCATTGCCCCCAGGTTTTTTAATATAACTTCTCTTCTACTTTTTCTCCTTCCCCTTGGACTATTATCTTCTTTAGACCCAGAACTGGCATACTTTCACCCTGGTAAGAAATCTACTTAATGTCTCAGGTGAACCTGTGTACTCAGGCTTGGGAACCCATCTATTTGATAATGTAAGGCAGGAGAACCATGCCCTGCTTTGTCTACCAAGTTCAAAACCACCCTTGGATGCTTTACAAAATCCTGCTCTAAAATAAGAGTAGGTATGGGATACAACTCAGTAATAAACATATTCTTAGTATGTGCTAGACTGGGCTATTTCTCAGATCCTCTTCTGGTATGTCACATAGGTTTGCTTTGGGGAGACCACTAAACACACAGGAATTTTGCTCAGTTGGTCTGTTCTCCCTTGGATGAACTGTGTACATATAGCATCTGGGATATCTAGATTTGACTTGTTTAGAACATGGTTCTTAATGAGAAATGACTCCAGAGAAGATATAACTGGCTTAAACAGTGGCAAACTCTTAATAGCCCAGTCTACTTCTTCCTGTGTTCATGTCTTTTCCATCTCTCTGCCTTCCTACAGTAGGTACCACACATCTCCATCTCTGGTCTATATTGGTGCTTTTGCCCACAGGGTGGAAATATCTAGCTCGCAAACATAGCTGTGAGAGCTACCAGCACAGGTGAACTCATTGAAACATCTGGCTTTGCTACAGTGTTTAGAATATACTCAGCTGAGCCTCTTGGTCACCTAGTGAAGAGAGGGGTGACTGGGTGACTAAAAGAACCAGTAAAAATAAGGCATGGTCATAAATAAACATGCTTTTCAGATAGGAAACAAATGTCCCTTAAGGATAATTGGATTTCAAATGCTGTGTGGAGCATGTATTTGTTGCTTACCTGAATTTTAAATTTAATGAATTATTCTGTGCATGGTTCTTATTCACTACATCTGGTGAGGTAAGGGGCAGCCCCTCATAGTGAAATCCAGCCTACAGCCTATGTGAGCTGAAGGGTACATGCAGGAGAACTAAAGGATAACTCTTTGCTCATGCCTCCAAATGCTGGAGCTGTTTGCTCAGCAGAAATAGTTGAGAAATACAACCAAAGGTCCACCATCGTGAGAATATTGGTTTCCCTACTTCCTGCAATTCTGGATCTCCAGAAAGATGTGTTAATTCTGCTTTCCAAGTTAAGGACTTTCTGTCTTTTATTTGAATCTATTAGTTAACTCCCATAATACCCCCACTAATCACTGCCTTCTTATATCAAAATAGACAGTTTCCATCACTTAAACCAGAGAATCTTAATTTTGCCAAGTTAAAAGTGATCAGGAGGGTAAGTTTCTCCAGTGGGCTTTTATGGCTATTGATTCTTCTCTGTCAGTAAATGTTGCTTTGAAATAACCCCAAACCTGTGAAGCCATCTAAAACTATCTGTGAATGGCTTGATGCCCCTGCCTGCTATTACTCTTACCCTTGTGTGACGCCTAATGAATGGGACAATAGGCCAAAAGAAAACAAACAATTACTTCCAGAATAGGTTTAACTGTGGTCCACTGACCCATTTTTATAATCTCCATTTGTTTTACTTATGTGTATGGAATATAAAATACTATGCTTGTATTGTTATAATTTCTGTTTTCTTTTTGAGACTGGGTCTCATATATCTCCAAGTCGAGTACATGTCTAGGAAGGTGACTTTGAACTCCTGATCTTCCTGCCCACAACATAACACCAGTGCTAATGATTGAACCTTGGCACATACTTGGCAAGTGCTCTGCCACTGAGCTTCAATACCATTCCAAATAGAACTGGTCTCATGAATTTCTGTCTATTCAAAGTTAAGATAAGGTATATATGTTATTGGGGTAGAGAGTAGTAAAAGATATGTCTAGCAGGACTCAGGAGCTGAGGCAAGAGCATCGTAAGTTCTGTACCAGCTTGGTAATATGGTAAGGCACTATCAAAACAAAGCAAGGAAAACACGTTTTCAGCTCCTTCATGTCTACGCTTTCTTAGACACAGACAGAGAAAATGAACTGTATCACTTGCACATGGAAGTATAAAAGAATTGGGTCCAGGAGCATATGGGATGCTTCTGGAGCAGCATTTAACTTTAGTAAATATGATCCCAAGAGTCAACAAGAAGAATACAAATATACAAGCAACACATAAATGCCATCTTGTGTAACATCAAACTTCTATCCAGCTTGGCATTTTGCTTCTGAAAATGCCATGAAAGTGTTTTGCTACATGGTGTAGGAGTTTCCAGGATGGATGTCAGAGTAGGAAAATCCAGCACAGTGTGTTCAATTAAGCACTGGGAGACTCTCATCACACCCTGTTCTGAAACTAGTTTACAATGTTACAAATTTGACTCATGTTTGCATTTGAATCTTCAATGAACAAATTAATATCACACTTTACAATCTCTCTGATACTCTGTCTTCTTGACTTGATAGTGGGAGTAATGGATAATTTCAATACTGAGCAATATAACAGGGTTGACTGTAGGGTCAAATGAAAGAAAGACTGTGAACTAAATCTGTAAACTTAAAAAAAGCCTATAGCTATAACTATCATTTATTATATATGAAACCAAACTAGTAAAGCAGTGCTGGCTTAACCCTTCCTAGGAAGACATGACAAAGTATTTCCTTCATTTCATGCTGGTAGCATTCTTGCATATTCTTTGTTGTTATTTTGGTGTGTGACATTTGATACTATATCCTAATATTATTAAAAAGCATAAGTAATTGCTATTATACATAATTAATGATTAATACCAGCATTAGCACTAAATCACCCTAAAGGTAGGTGTTGAGTTCTTCTATACTATTGGGCAGAACTATATCACTATATTTTGCCCTTTCGTCAATGTCTTTATACTTTGTGCCTGTAATAAAAAATGACTACCATGTGAACATTTACAACCACATGTTTAAATATGTCTTGCCAAGATATTTAGAAACAACTCATGGCCTTCCCTGAAAAGTTCTCTAGTTAAAATAGTGCCACCATTACATGTTTATAATGGTCTTGGTAAAATATAGATAGATCTTTTTTAAAGTGTTGTTCAAAGAACAGATGTTGCCAGGTGTTTTTGAAGCTGTTACTTAAGTCTATGAAGTTTTGGTTCATAGGAGACCAAAACAACTGTCAGTCGTTGCTTCTTTCCACAGGTATTTCTCTTCTCACCTATTGAGCTCACTTATTAAACAAGAAACTTGAGTCCCAGAAGTAGGCTCTGTAAGAAAAAGACTCCAAATAGGCTCGCAGTTCATGGTAAACAGAAAAAGCTTAGAAGACATGAGATGGTTAAGCAGAGTGTAGAAAATGCTCATAATGCAGGGGAAACGATGAAAGCATTTGTAGCATCTGGGATAACATGTATGTACAAACCGAAATGATGCTAGGTATGATGCAAAGTGATGCCCGTATGTGAGAATGTGAAAGAGTCAGAAAGTTTGGGGTGAGCCTACACATAAAGAGAATACATTCAGGAGAAGAAGGATGGCTCTGTGGGTAATGATGGCTGCTGCCAAGTCATAAGACTTGAGTTCGATCCCAGATCCCATATGTGTCTTCCACAAGTTGTTCCCTCAACCCCACACATGAGTTGTGGATAAATAAATAGAAACAGAATTTTAAAAGTTAGAATGATACAAGCAAGCACAGTAGTGTTTTTAGTATGCTGACCACAGGCTACATTCTGAGACAATACAAACAATTACAAAAACAAAAACTTCTTTTAATTAAGCAAGAGAAGATTCTGACCTAAATGTTAGTGGCTGAAGCCTCCCTTACCCAGTGCCCTGAGATTTGGCTTGCTTTTTCCTATGATGGCCAAAGTTTTGTATGCTCATAAGACTTGCTCTCCAGAGCCTTTGAGAACTACTTTATCACAGTCTGGAGTGGTCCTGGGAGTCTCTGGCACTATCCAGAGCTGTCAGATTTATAATACAATGATCTTCAGAAATACAGACAGTTACTACCATCAAAAAGGACAGTTAATTTGGGTTGGACTGTTCTAAATGCTTCTAAGATAGTGGCCACTAGACAAAGAAATGTTATGCCGCTCCCTGCTTCTGTACAAGTCAGGGATGGATGCTTTCTTATGATAATGTGTGTGCTATTGATAGCTGAGTGTCCGAATTCTGCTACATTAAGTCTATCTAAAAGGAATGTACATTAAATGATAGTTGCTATTTTTATTAAAAGTTTAGAGTGATGCTGTAATCCAAATGTGTGGACTGCTTTAAAAGGGAACAAAGTTTCCACATGCCAGCGGGGGCATTTGTGACCAGCCGAGGCTGTCCATTATTGCTGCTTCAGCAATAGCTACCCTCTCTGTGGGATGTCAAGTGGCTGGCTCTACAGATGGGTCATTGCCTTGCTAAATAAGTGTAAATGGTACCATTCTGACTCTGCTCACCGAGACTTCATTTCCTTAGCAACTCAGCAGCTTCTTCAGCAGCTCATATTCCCAGATCCTTACCCCAGCTGTTTAGTATTTGTTTTTTGTTAATCTGGATAAGCTTCCAGATGTTGATGGAAAGGAGGCAACTGCTGTCTTCCCTTTATAGCCTCAAAATAACTTCTTAATTTCTCATTCTTACAAAACAGGGTTCTGATCATGTCCAACCCAAGCAGATGGTCCTGTTTGGCAGGTAGAAGAATATGGAGCAGAGGGAGGCTCAAAATTATTAGGTTACCTCAGGTAGGTGACAAATAGCAACTGGGGGAATTCCAAGTGCTGGAAAGGGAGCTGCACCCTAAAACTGTATAGAAAGAAGAGGCATGCTTTCTTTGTTTTTATATTCCAAAGGGCACACTTTTCTATACTGTGGGGACTGTTGGCTATAATTCTTGGCGTAAATAAAAATTCTGTTTGTGTTCCTTGCAGCTACTAAAATCTGCCCTATCTCCTAAGTAAGTCTTTAAAATTTAGCTACCAACCATGGCATAAGTGTAGAGGCCATAAATTATCCCATGGAGAAACACAATAATTTTTCTCTGCTGCCTTATTGTTTCTTAAAAGTGAGTGCAAGAAAGATATCACGTAGGTCTTATTATTATGAATATTTTTGTCATGAACAGTTCACTGTGAGTGAGAGTCCTTGACATAATAATAATAAAAAAAAAAAAACCAGAAATGATTTAAAGTCCAGTGGAAGTAATCTATAAATATCCAGAAGGCAATAGTACACAGGTTCTGAGACAATATCTTGCCCATTATGCTTAATGGCTACACAAACCAATGCCACTTTGAGCACCTGAGCACGGAGAAAATGGGAAGGTATTGTGCTAGGCCTGGCTGTTGTGCAGAGAAGTAAGCCAGGAGGAGTAAAATGCAGAGCAGCCACATATTAGGGACTCTATAGAAGTGCCAATAGGAAGCTCTCAGGAAAACAATAATCGCCACTCTCACATTTTTAAGGTGGCTTGCTGTCATCTCCTTTCAATTTATTTGGAGAATCAAAAAAAAAATGAGAAATAACCAAGGTGTTTGTCAGAACCCCCTCAAACTTAATAATTTCCCACCCGCGTTGCTAGCCCCAATTCTGTTTCCCTCTTACTTAAGGTATATGGTGTTCTTTATGTAGAGGAAGGAGCTAGACTCTAGAAAAAGCAAATGAAGAGATGGGACTAAAACCCATGCTCAAAACAAGATGGCAAGCGTTGATCTCTACCATTCTTCAAGGACCCGGGAGACAGAATATTTAGAAAAAGAACAAAGTGGCTGGGAGGGGTTAGAGTTATTTTCTTTGCATGGTTCCTGTCCAAAGCTTGTGACAAGCCATTTTTCTTTTCGACAGAACATAGAACATTCGCATTATTTTCTTCTAACTATCATGAATTAATTCATTTCAATCATAATTTTTCCAAAATTATTCCTAGTGGAAAAAAAATAAAGTAGTTGCTACAAAGGTTAAATATAACTAGTGGAGGTAGATACTTTCTGCATTTCTAAATAGGTAGAAGAATTCTAGAGAGGTGAATAAGGTTGGGAAGGGTTTGGGGAAAAACACCCCCCCCAAAAAAAAACCATGAAATTGATGAATTTGAATTAAAAGTTTTTCCCCCCGAGTCTTGGTGGAGCAAATGACTATTTAAGAAGAAAACAGAACACAAAGAAGTGTAAAAATAGCAAGAAAGAACAATAATGTTACAATTAACAATAACATGTGCTAGCTGACTTCACATTTAATGGTTTACAAACCAGGGCATCTTTGCTTTATCTGGTTCCTACCCTAACTCTGTTGTTAAGACTATTTTATGCCCATTCATTGGGTAACTGAGGCTCTGGACCAATGCCAGAAGGTTAAAGAGCAAAATTATGAAGTTGATAATGACCTCTACTGATTGTTTTGGGAAGATTTATGGAAAGTGTTATATTTCACACTGCATTACCACTAAGATGTGGAATGCCACCCTACGGACTAAACTAAACAGCAGCTGAGGGGCTCACCAGAGATCAGAAAGCCTGGGTACATGGGCAGTTATTTTGAGCACAGAAGTCAAAATGGCAGCAACTGTGGAGAGCCTCTTGGGATTTGGTTTACTAAAGTTCTTCTTCCCGTTTTAATGCTATGTTCAGTTCCAGTATTACACGGTAAAGAATTTGGTTTTCTGGTTTTGAGGCACTTTCCGAATAATGGGGCTAATAATCATATCCATAGCCAGGAAAGCATGAGCAATTTCTCAGTGGAAAACGGATGGTACCCAAGCCTATTTGCAGCCTGAATAAAGTTTGTCTATGATGAAGTGGGATTTCTCCCCACACCCCATCCTCTTTCCGAAACTCAAACGCAGGGTGTGAGAGAGCTCGCACATCGCCTCTGCTTATTAACGCATTAATATCAAATGGAAGTGCATCTCTCATTAATCTTGAGGTAAATGTAAAGTTAGACACGGAGGGACCTTAGGGCCCCCCACCTGTTTGTTCAGAGCCCTGGGCATGTTATGGAGAAAATGTCAAAGATTCTTCTTCTCGCGCTTCTGTGCCGTGCCGTGATGTTTTATTCAAAGCACCATGTCCTTAGGAAACAAACACTGCCTATCAAAATTTTGCCCACCTGGCTCCCAGTCTCCCACATAAACATGCACAACACCTGTGTTTAGGGGACTTGATAAATTCTCACAAAAGGCGGTCTCCTGGTAACAAGCTGTGGGGCCCGAGCACTCCCGCAGATGATTTGTGAGGCAGCGTGACCCTCTGCTACTGGGTTTCTATCCATCTCACTGTGCTGCGATTATACAACATGATGTGAGTACTGACCCTTCCAGCTAGCGATGGTTGTAACTTCTACTGGAACTCTGGGCTCATATGGGGGAAAGACTGGACTGTGGGAAGAGGAGGAGGTAGAGGACCCAGCAAACGGATGCCTCCTGGATAGGTCAGAATCAGCAGACCTTCTGGGAGTGAGCAGAGGGAGCTTCTCTTGCTAGACTCTGCCTCAGCTAGCACTCCACAGAACATGAAGTCGAGTTTATGTTTCTGGACTGAGACAGGGGACAGGACGAGAGGCAGCCACTTTTGACAGTTTGTGCCAATCATCTGGGTCTTGTAAGAGGCACCACGGGGAGGTGGGGGTGGGGGGATTAGGAATCCAGGGAGAGGCAATCTAGAAAGTCAAGCATTAGTGCAGGAGGCCCTTTTGTCTCCCTCATTGCATGAGACCTAAGGGGCCTGAAAGAATGGCTTTCTCTTAAGCCACCAACTGAATGGGAGACTCCCACTACAGCAGCTGGGAGTCTTGTGTTTTTCTCAATTCCAGCAGCTCCAGATGGACTGAGAAGCAAGCCTGGTTGCTGTCCAGAATTTTTCTTTATTTTCGGCCCATGTCTTTTTCTTTACAACCCATGGGAAAAGGGCAATCCACCCCATCTGTCCAGTACTCCAGTTCCTCTTACTGTGGTCTCAGGAAGAGGCGACAATCCTCTGGAAAATAGCAGACTTGAGAGATGTGTCTGCTGAGAGCATTTGGCTTTCATGAGTCAAGCCTCCCTATACTGGTCAGCTAGAGAGAGTTTCTAACTATGTCTTCCCATAGCTTGCCTAACAAGAGAGTGAACAGCTTATTACCTCTTCAGCTCCGTAGGTAAAGCCATACGAAAACACAGTCAGGAAAACACAGTCAGGGCTACTTATGACTGCCTTGCTTTCCTAACCGTTTGCTAATGCTTTCTCCTGTTAATTATATACCCATCATTTTTGTCTTCGTAGTGAAAAATCCCAAGTGGTCCAACTTCAAACTCGACTTTTGGCTGTTTGCCCTCATGATTAGAGGCTGACAGAAAATAATAGCAGCCTTTACCCCTGTCATGAAAATTGAATGTATGCTCAGAGTGGCCAAGACTTAGGTTTCAAAGAAAATCTCCCCCAACGTATTTAATGTATACACAGTATTGTCAAAGAAATGTTGCAGAATGCAATACTCAGATAGCCCTTCTATACCCTAACATGAGGCTGAAGACCATGATGCTCTCTCAGCCTTATGCTGGCCCCTCAGACAGCTTTCAGAGTCAGAGCAGGTTTCAGCTGTAAGCCACCCATTTAAGAGAAAACGGCCATCGAAATGAGCAAGATGCTAATCAGTAAATCTAATTACAAAGTAGAGTAAATTATTATAAATGTTGTTTAAGGTGTCTTAAAGCAATATAAAAAAGAAAAATTGTCAAGCAAACAGGAATATGCTGTGCTGATGACATTATTTGGGATCAGGACATTCACATTTGTAAATGTCATGTTTTATGGCTCTTCCTGACACGTGGATCTAGCATTAACACATTAAAACTTTTATATCCTCTCTCTTTCATTCAACCAGATATTAAAGTGGCTTAAAATATATCATAGTTCATAGATCCTCATGGGGACAAAAGGAGCAATTCACTTGTGCTAAACTTATAAGAACTTTAAAGAGCTCCACTGGAGTGCTAAGAGGAGGGAGAAGGAACAGGGTTGAGAGAATGGAGACGCCGTAATTCCCGTGGGTCCATATATTTTCCAAATAGAGTTCTATCTTCTTTCATTTTACACCCTCTATTAAAATGTTTCAAATGCCTCCCATTGTCCAAAGCAATGCATAAGGAATGATAAACACATTAACATTTTATCTTTGGCTCCCAAGCTGGCTGTCTGCTTGGACATTTCTTACATTGGTCTTGTTTGTTCTCTGTGAATTATGGACCCTGTGCTTTGGTCCATCTGCTTCCTGGAAGGATTGATGTGTGGGCTGCTAACTTTGAAGGCAGTTTCACAATGGTTTTCTTAATGCATCATCTATTATGTGCTTGGAGGCAGAAGGAAAGCCTCTTCTCCCTTGGGTATCCATGTGTTTCTCTGCATTTTCTCATCCCTTAGCATGGCTTTTAAGCCATAAACTTTGGTTCTGTTTAAAAGGACAGTGTTGGGGAAAGTGAGGCAAGTCATGAAGAAGAGAAAATGCGTTACCGCAGCTCTGTTCTTGCCTGACATCCACAGTGATATGTGTATGTTCCAGGTGGAAGGGTTGCTACCCTACCAAGGATTGGTTGGCCTTGCCTGGACTTCACATGTTGGGCAAACTCAATATTATCTGCAATGGCAGCTACCAGTAATAACTCAGACAGAAATTTCATTAACAAGGAAACTGCCATTTTATGTAACAGCACATTTGTCTGAAAATTGGAGACTAGAGTTGATGTTTTCTAATTGTCTTCATGTTTGGGGATAATGACCATTGTATGAATTCTTTCTTCATTCACTGGAGACACTGATAGGCAAGTTACAAATGAATATACAATTGACCTTCTACTCTATCTATCCATTTTTATGTTATGATGTATTATATTTCCACTCAATATTCAGCATTACGTATAAGAAACATATTTTTCCTCTGCTCTAAGGACTGAAGAAACAGTTCAAAAGACCTTGCTGTCTTAGCCTATTCAGTTTATCACTTTTGACTTTGCTACTTGTCACACATTTTTCTCCCACACAACTGCCCTGACTATCTGTATTTCCTTTTAAGGACCCTGAAGGACACATTTTCAGATCCTTGGTCATGTAAGACAAGTATACGAGAAATTTGACATTCTCACATTTGAGTATAATAATTGCATAGGTGATGTATGGTATAAATGCAAGTTCTCTGCAAAATCCAGGACAAGACAGTATAAAATAATATTATTTGAATTAGCAAGATGGCATTTCTCATCAAGGGAGTCACAACCTATATTTGCACCTATGGAGATTATGAAACTGCATGAGATATTCCTAGAAATAGCCTGAGGGAACACTTTACTGAGCATGCTTTTTTTTTTTTCTCCAGTATTCTAACAAAGCTCCCCTTCAACATAGCTGGTAAACACTGCAGCTGCTGGGGGAAAAGGAGTCTCACATTTTATTTTAGTTTTTCCTTGGCGTCTTTTGTAACTGCAGGATTTTATTCCTCTCACTATGTCCCCACTAAAAGAGAACAGAGCCTCAGGAATTATTTAAAGAAAGTATGTTATATAAACAATGCAAAGCCTCAGGTCCTCTGCACTGATCTTCCCTATGAAGATTCAAAATTATACTTTACCAGAACAAATAAGGTTTCTGCAGGGTTTTATATATTCACTTTCCCATAGTGAAACAGTTCTTCATGGGGCATTTCGCAGGTCTTCTTATCACATAATCACTTCTCCATTAAAAAAGATACAAAGAAAGTTCACAGAATATATTTCTGTATTTCTAGCATGGGAATTATTTTTAAGACCAACTAGGGAACCTTTCTGGATAATAGTAGGAGACAAACTGATAATTCGTGGCTCTGAATAGAAATTAAGATTTGACCCACATAAGTATAGTGTTATCTATGGGAGGCTCCATTTACCAAGAATGAAGCACAAGAAGACCTAGATTCTGGACCTCTATTTCCTCTGACTTAGTAGGTCTGCTTTTGTTAGAAAACCCTTTTAAAACTCCAGGATATTTGTCTTTTAGAAAAATATGAATAGCAGAGGGTAATATTTTAGATCCTAAGATAAATAATTTAGAGAAAGTATAATGGTTATATGTGTACAGTAACAAATTTCTGTTTATAATTACTTAGTAAGTTAGCACACAGAGCAGTGGATTCTTTTTTGATATTAACATTTTTAATAATTTACTGCACACTGTTGTGAAGGTTCAAATGTATTTTCTAAGTCTTAACATTTAGGTTAATGAACAATATTTTAGGGAAAATGGGAAAGACACAAATACATAAAAATAAATTTTATGAGCATGTGTTCTTTTCTGTAATTTTTATATTTATTACATATTCTCTGTATTTACATTTCAAATGTTATCCCCATTTTCCCCACTGGCATTCCCCCTCACTGTCCCCTTGCTTCCATGAGGGGGGTTCCTCTGCCAACTACCCTCTCCACCTCAGTTTCTTAGCATTCTGCTACATTGTGAAAACACACCTTCACTGGACAAAAGGCCTCTTCTTCCATTGATTACAGACACTGCTATCCTCTACATATGCAACTGGAGCTGCAGGTCTTTTCAAGTGTGCTCATTGGTTAATGTTTTAGTCTCTGGAAGTTCTGGAGGATTTTTCTTTAACCCCTTTCAGCTCCTTCAGTCCTTTCTCTAGCTCTTAGATTGGGATCCCCGCGTTCAGTACTATAATTAGCTGCAAGCATCTTCAACTGTATCAATATGACTCTGGTGAAGCCTCTGAGGAGGCATTCATATCTGTCTCCTGCCAGTAAGCACTTCTTGGCATCAGCAATAGAGTTTGGGTTTGGTGGCTGCATGTGGGGTAGATCCTTAGGTTAGGCAGTCTCTGAATGATCTTTTCTTCATTCCCTGCTCCTCTATTTGTCTCTGTATTTCTTCCCATGAGTGTTTTGTTCTCCCTTCCAAAAAGGACTGAGGAATCCACATTCTGCCCTTCCTTCTTTTTGATCTTTCATAAGGTCTGTGAATTGTTTCTTGGGTATTCAGACCTGTTGGGAGCTAGTATCTGCTTATCCGTGAGTGCGTACCATGTGTGTTCTGTTGTAACTGGGTTACCTTACTTAGAACGATAGTTTCTAGTTCCATCCATGTGCCTAGAAATTTTATAAAGTCATTTTTTTTCTAATAGTTGAGTTGTACTCCATTGTGTAAATGTACCACAATTTCTATGTCCATTCCTCTGTTGAACATCTGGGTTCTTCCAGCTATTATAAATAAGGCTGCTATGAACATGGTGAAGCATGTGTCCTTGGTATATGTTGGAGTGCCTGTGGAGCTTATGCCCTGGAGTGAAAGAGCTGGGTCTTCAGGTAGTATTATGTTCAGTTTTCTGAGGAACCTTCAGACCAATTTCCAGAGTTGTTGTATCAGCTTGCAACCCCACCAACAATGGAGAAATGTTCCTCTTTCTCCACATCCTAGCCAGCATATGCTGTTTCCTGAGTTCTTGATCTAAGCTATTCTGACTGGTGTGAGGGTAGTTTTGATTTGCATTTCCCTGCTGACTAGGGATGTTGAGCATTTCTTTAGGTGTTTCTCAGTCATTCGGTATTCTTCAGTTGAGAATTCATTGTTTAGCTCTGTACCCCATTTTTAAATTTGATTATTTGATTCTCTGGAGTCTAACCTCTTGAGTTCTTTATATATATTGGATACTATTCCTCTATCAGATGTAGGATTGGTAAAGATTGTTCCCCAATCTGTTAGTTGCTCTTTTGTCCTTTTTACAGTGTCCTCAGACTTACAGAAACTGAAATTTCATGAGGTCCCATTTGTCAATTCTTGATCTTAGAGCATATTCCATTGGTGTTCTGTTCAGGAAAATTTTCCCTGTGCTTATGTATTCTAAGCTCTTCCCTACTTTCTCTTCTATTACTTTCAGTGTACCTGGTTTTATGTGGAGGTCTTTGATCCACTTGCAATTGAGCTTTGTAACAAGAAGATAAGAATGGATTGATTTTCATTCTTCTGCATGCTGACTGCCAATCAAACCAACACCATTTGTTGAAGATGCTGTCTTTTTTCATTGAATGTTTTTAGCTTCTTTGTCAAAGATCAAGTGACCATAGGTATGTGTGTTCATTTCTGGGTCTTCAGTTCTGTTCCATTGATCTACCTGCCTATCTCTGTACCAATACCATTTGGTTTTTATCAGGATTGATCTGTAATACAACTTGAGGTCAGGGATGGTGATTTCCCCAGAAGTTCTTTCATTGTTGAGAATAGTTTTCACTATCCTGGGTTTTTTGTTATTCCAAATTAATTTGCAAATGAGCAGTGGATTCTATTACCATACTTTTATACATGTGTGTCAGAATATTTTGCTTTTCAACTTTATCATTCCCCATCTCTTAACCCACTGACTCCCGATCCCTATTGCTACCCCACCACTGGGGTCCCTTTTATCTCTCCAAACTGTTGTGCTTCTGGTCTCAGGTCACATGTATCCCGTTGCTCTCTTTTTCACATTTTCCTGTAAGAATAAGAAGTCCAGCTCACAGTGATTGGCACCATACCCCAGCAGAAAGTCTTCAGATTATAAGAGGAGAAAATGGAATGGGGCCCAAAAGTAAATTAATAAGCAAATAAATAGATGGATAGATGGATGGATAGATGAATCGATGGACAGACAGACAGGTGCAATTTAGAGAATGAAAGAGCTTTATTTCAGCTTACACTTATATGTCACAGTTTCTCATTGCAGGGAAGTTAAGGAGGGGCTTTAGGGAATCGTTTTACAGTCAACATCAAGAGCAGAGAAAAAAAAAATGAATGTTTATCTTCCCATTTGCTTGCTTGCTTTTTCCCAGGGTGGTTTTTCCACTCCTGTCCAGTTCTGGACCCACAAACCAGGAAATAGTATCACAAAAAGTGGGCTGAGTACTTAATTGAAACGCAAACTTCTCCAAGACATGCACACAAATGAACTCTATGTTACATACACACAGGCACAGGCATTGGGGGATGGTGGATGAGAAAAAATACTGAGCATTTGTTTTTCTGAGTCTGGCTTAGTTTTCTTAAAATGAAGATGTCTATTTCCACCATTTTTCTAACAAAGGCCACAGTTGTCTTGGAATGCATTTTTATTATGGATTCATAATTATATATACCATGGTAGTAAGAACGGTAGGCCTCACTGCCAGGGTGGTGGCTGCTTCTGCATAAATGTTGGAAACTACAAGTGGGACCTTGTAGCTGTGAAGGCAACTTCCACATGACGTCCAAACTGAAGCCTCATTGAGACTGGTGAGCCAAGAGATTGGTGACACAGCCACTGACAGCCAATCAGGACCTGCTGCTTGGAGTATACACTTTCTTGGGGTCACTGGGACACAGATGGGGGGTATAAAAGGCACTCTCTGAGAATTAATAAATGAGCTTGGGGTCACGTTCTCACCAGCTCTGGGAGTCTGTGCCGTCCACGACTCCTCACCCACCTCTATTCTGAGCAGGACAGAGACTCAGCCAACACACCAGATACATCATGGATGAGCAATTGTATAAATACACATCATATCATATCCATATATAAATATATATCTCTGTGTGTACATATTTATATATACCATATACACATACATATACATCATATACATATATATCATATGCATATATAAATATATGTGTGTGTATGCATATATATATATGTGTGTGTGTGTGTGTGTGTGTGTGTGTGTGCATATACATATATATGCACCAAATTTCTTTATCCATTGATCCATGGATGGATAGCTAGGCTAATACATTTACTTGTTATTGTGCAGAGAAAAGTAATAAACATGGGTATTCAAGTATGTCAGCAGTGTGCTGACTTAGAGTCTTTTGGGTATATATTTTGATTGGTATAGCTGAGTAATATGTTAGTTCTGTTTCAGCATTTGGGTGAACCACCACCATCCTGATTTCCACAGTGGTTTCAGCAGTTTTCTGGTACTGTCTGAAGTGTGTAAAGGTTCTGCTTCTTTTAAATAGAAAAGGATAACTTATTCAACAAATCGTATTGGGAAAACAGGATACCCATATGTAGAAGACTGAATGAGATACTTTTCAGAATGGATCAAAGTCCTTAATGTAAGGCCTGAAACTTGAAAACTGCTAAAGGACAGCATAGGTAGCTAACTTTGGGACATATGCATAGACAAGGCCTGTGGAAAAGGACTACACAGAATGGTGTCAGAAACTGATAAACAGGATTCTATAATTCTGAAAACCTTCTCCAAGCAAAGGAAGCAATTGTCAAGTTAAGAAGTTAGAAGGAGAAACATAATCTTTATCTAATGTGCTCGTTAGCCTTATGTCAATTGACATCCACAAACTATGAATGAGTCTAAAAAAAAGGAAACTAGATTGAGGAAATACCTCAGTTAAATGTAGGGCATTTTCTTAATTACTGATCACTAGAGGAGGGCTTAGTTCATTGTGGGTAGTTAGTGACATTCATGGGCTGGTGGTCCTGGTTTCTAGATAAACGTAGGCTGATCAAGCAGTGAGGAGCCAGCCAGTAAGCATCCTCTGCATCATCTTCTGCCTTTAGGTTTCTGCCTTGACTGCCTTTGCTGAACAGGAGTATGGAAGTGTAAGCAAAAGAAACTCTCTCTTCCCCAACTTGCTTTTTGGTCATGGTATTTTGTCAGACCAATAGAAACTCTAAGACAACCACTATGTGTCAGATAGCAGACTAAGCCATAGAATATATAAAGAACTTCAAAGATTAAATACTGTTACTCCAAATCACTTAATCACAATGGGCCATTGAACTTGAACAGACCAGATGGGTTCTTAAAAGACGAAAAACAAATGAACAATAAATTTCTGAAAAAGTGTTTAGCATCCTTAGCCATTAGGGAAATGCAAATTAAAACTGCTTTGAGAGTATGTTCTACTCCTTTCAGAATAGCAATCAGCAGGAATATATATTTCGGTAATTTTTTTCCAAAGACACAAAAAGAAAACAAAACTGGTCTGATTATGTAGTGGTATGATTGACTTTTATGATGGGCTTATCAACTATGTCCCTTGATTGTGCTGTCTTACTTGGTCTAGCATGTGTAATAATAATATCTGGGGACATAGATACTTATGCACACACACACATACACACACACATACACACACACATGAGGGAGGGTGGAGAGAATGAGAGAGAGAATGAGAAAGAGCACGCAAGAGGCAGGGGGAGATATTTTCATATAATGAGATTCTGCCTAACTACAATGGTATAAACAATCTATTGAGAAGAAAACTTTAGAAATTAACTAATATTTCTATTTGAGCTAGGCCTCAGAGTCAGTCCTGCTTTTGTTTACTAATATATATTCATAAATACAAGAAGGATCTAGCATAAATACTCTGAGTGTGGTAAATGTTATGCATAAAGAAACAACTCTGACACATGTGAAGCAACCAGACCATTTCCATATATATATATATATGCACACACATAGATTTCCATATATATATATATATGCACACACACATAGCATATAATTTAATGACTTGACACTGTGTTTTAAAGCTAGTCTTAAATCCTGGGTTCTTGCTTTATTAAGCACTTAATCTAGTTTTGAGGCAGGCAAACATAGAGATAGTTTTGCAATCTGGGACTCTACTTGGTTTACACTATACAGATACCCTCCCCCCTAACAATGTACCTAGAAACCCAGGACCCTTACCTCCACTGAGCTGCATGCATATCTCCCTTTAAGCAAAGGAATAATCTGCATGGGTACATTCAAAATAAGACAGGCTGCCCTCTCAGTGAATGCTTAGGGTAAAATCTTTATTTACCATCTCATGCCTATGCATAATTGGTGTGCATATAATTAAAATCAGATGTGTCATGGAAGTGCACAGCAGAGAAAGACTTATGTAACCCAAGGCTGTCAACAAGAAGGGAAAATCATGTACACTGTGGCTTTTAGCAGCAAAGTCACTTTTCCTGGACCTGATGAAAGGAAGCCCCAAGCAATGACCACTATCTGGATAAACTAACTTGAAAGGCATGCTGCTTACACAACATCTTGCACTTTCTCTTTAAATAAAACTTTTGCTGCTTTGCCATTTGTGTGTGATTTTTTTTTTCCAATTCTTTAATCAAGACCCCCAAGAACTCAGCCTTTCAATACAGACAAGCGCCCTGGTAACACATATTTGATTTTCTTACACCCAGAACCCAAAAATTAACTCTATTACATTTCAGAACTAGCCAGATAGTTATGTGAAATCATTTGCATGATGCCTGCCATAGAGAAAGAATCATCTAAATTGTGACTTCCTTGTAACAGTAGCCCTAGATTACGGCTCAGAGAAAAAGATTTAAAATCTTATTTTTTTTTTTTTTTTTTTTTTTTGGAACGGATGAAGGAAATAAAACCCACAAATGAACGAAGTCAGAGGAATCCTCTTTGTAAACATTTGAGAGGTAGCAAGAGACCTCGTTTTATTAGCATTACTTTTGGACATCTCTGTAGAGTAACCTAAAGCTTCTACATTGTATTTATGTCTGTGATGGGGGAATATGTAGAATGTTTTCTTCCTATTTATAATTCATTTGCTCTCTTTTGTGCTGAGCCTGGTTCTCCTTTCGAATCCGTGCTGCAGTTGCTTAAGCACTTCTACTTTTAACTGAAGGCTCTTCACTGGGTAAGCCTGAAGATAGTGAAGCAATGTGAGGAAGGTGAGCAGGGGTGGGCGTGGGGGGAGGCTGGGGGGGTTAAAGCAGAAATAGAAGAGTTGCTCCAATGTTTCTCATTCTCTCCCCATCGTAAGACTAACGGCTGAGATCTTTCTCCCCTTGTACTGGGCCAGGGCTACAGTTGATTGGAAAATGACAATGAGTAATTTTTCTTTTGTACAATTAAAACACCACCCTTACAGCAGCACTGGAATACTTTATACAGTGTTTACTTGAGCTCTTCAAGGGAGGGGGAGGAAAGAGCTACATGCGATGCACTTCCAAGGTCTTTCTTTCTTCCTTGGCAGCATTTGAAAGAACCTATATTTAAATGTATAGAGGTGTCTTCAGAGAAGCATCAGCTATGGAGAATCAGAAGTCTGTGACTGCAAGCATATTTGGGAGCTGAGAAATGGAAGGTATTATGCAATCCCAACAATACTATGTGTTGGAAAAAATTAAATCTTTGGAAATGATTAAACTAAATATTTTATATACGCAAACCCACACTTGTCATTTGGAATTCTTTTTACGGAGAGACGGTTTTTTTTCTCCTGTATATATAAAATTAAGACAGTCACCTGATAGTCATTCATTAGTGATTTTTTTTTTTTTTTTTTTTTTTTTTTTTTTTTTTTTTTGTATAAGGGGAACAATGTATAAGGCCTAAAACCTGGCTTTTTACATTTCATCCTTCAAAGGAGGTTTGCTTCCAGAAGCTATTATTTCTTCTCGGTGAGTAGGCCTAAATGCATTAATTCTCACCTCTGTCCGTGTTCATAGCAAAGACAGTTCTGTCCTTTGGTGGCCAGGCTCCAGTGGCCGCATTTCCTGGTGATGCTGGGCCCCATCTTGAGAAGCTGGCTCACTTCCAGTGACACTGAGGTTTGGAGGAAGACCTATGGCCCCTCAGAACTTTACTCCTCTTGTGAATATTATTGTCTCAATTTATTGTAACACAATGAGTGGGAGAGAGTGGGTATAACAATGCACATAGAAGTTCCAAGTCCCGCTGCTTTGGATGTGAGAAAAAGAGGCACAGGAAAACCTTTGAGAGTTCGGAGCCTGCTGTGTGAGCGAGATAAAAGTAGAAGCAGCAAATCGGCCACAATGTGAATGGCAGGTTCATCTCTTCACTAGAGGCAAGTTGGCAATTTAGTTTTCAATGGCCAGCTTGTCTCTCGAAGGTTCACCTTTCAAAGTCTTCCCTTTAGCCCTCAACTGGCGTTAGCAAAAGTCCTGTCTCCTCTTGCGTCCTTATGCTCCAGATAACAGCCACTCTTTTCCCTTATTTTTTTTTAATTAAAAAACTCTAGCATTTAAGAAAGATTATTGGAAGTACAGCTATAAAGTTGCAAACTGAAAGCTTGCTAAGAAGTAGAATGAAATCCCCACAAACTAAGATGTTGCTATATGTATGCTTTTGCTCCATCCGGATGAACATAGTTGAAAAGAAGGAAGTTCTTTGGTAAAGCAGTGTAACTCTGCCCTCCAACCAGCATTTCTATAGATAGTTCAGAATCCAACCCTCCCCCAGCAACACACTCACTATCCTGATAAAAATGAAAAGACACAGGTCAAAGGAGAAGAATTCCGAATGGAAAGACTGACAAGAGCAATCTGTCTTCATTGAAGGGAGATGGAGGACGGTGATAGGTGCCTAACTTCCTGTCTCAGATAAGCAAGGAGAAATGACTGTTAGCAAAGCACAGCTCATCTGGACATAAAAGAAGAAAAAGGCATTTCCTCTCTACAGGAAACTCTTGTAATCTTCTGATGAATATCATCTTCATGATCTACATGCCAACCCTTATTTATTTTGGTTATCTAACATTCTTATCCTATTGGTTGATTTTTCTTTTCTCTATTTACATTATTATTAATAATCTTAACAATTATACATACGTTGATGACATCCATCAAATAATAATGGTGCTTGTCTCAACATCGTTGCTGTGTCCAAGGTTGATCATAGTAGACTCCTTGTTTTCTCTTTATTTTAGTCTCAAATATCTAGCATGAAATAGAAACATGTTTTGAAGGCCTATCCTAACCAATAAGATATCAAATTGGTGTTAGGGGATGGCTAAAGGAAAAATGTATAACACAGAAGCGACTTCTGAATTGCATATTTCCTGGCTAATGAATGTCAATTCATCAAATATGTTCAAGATTCAGTTAAAGGTTGATGAAACACATCTGATCTCTGGGAAAACTCCCCTCCCAAAGGAAATCAACGGTTTCTGAGCTTAGGTAGATGGATAAGATCAACAGTCAAAATTCAATCACTTGAAATTAAACAGATGAGTTCTAAGTGCCCTCCAAGGTAGGGTTCCTTGTGCCTACTTGCTTAGTGGATTGGGACAAAAATTAGGCATTTCAGTTTTGAAGATAATTGATAATGCAAGAGAGGTAACATGTTATAAAGCACTAAGCCATAGAAATGGCTGTAGAACCTAATGCTGGATAATCTCTTAGCGTTCTATAGACACAGTTCCTCAAGTGCCATCTTATTTTGATTCAAATAAAAGAAACACACACACACAAACACACACACACACAAACACACACACACAAACACACACACACACAAACACACACACACAAACACACACCAGCTGTCATGATAATTATAAATACATATCTGGACATTTTAAAGAAAAACTTCAATCTACATGACAGTCTGTTTTGAAGCTCTTTGAATATGCAGTCATTGCTCTGTGGTTTTTGCATTGGGATATGGGTGAGTGATTAATATGGGCTTCTTTGTCTTTCATAATTTCTCTTACCATACAGTCCCACATACAGGAATGGTAGATAATGTATATACATATTATACAGCACACCTACATTTAAGTTAATTGCACATTTTATTTCTGGGTAAAGCTAAGTGAAGACCTTTACTGAAAAGCCCAGCTGCTGTTCTGAAGCATGAATGAACTTATCCCATTGTCCTTCAGTCCCTTCTGTGATAAATAAGATGTGTACAGGAACATCTAATGCGTAGAAAGCTCCTGTTTTGCACAAGCCAATTTACTTAATATTCTTTATGAGGCTAGGAAGCATATATAATTAATACATACAGTTTACAGATTAGAAAGTAGCCTGGGCTAGATTCCTAGATTTCATACACTTCATCCGTCTTAATGATCTTTACACTCTACTTTGTGTTATTTAAGTTATAAAAATTGGCAATTTTCCATGTGTACACTGTATTTACATCATCTCCACTCCTAGCTTTCCCCCTCCAACTGACCTCTCTCAAGTTTATGCTAACTTCTTATACACAGCCTGATGAATAAAAGATTAATTTCCTGTATATACAAGGATGTAAGAAAATAAATAACCCAGTTAAAATGGTCTACTTATCTAAACAGAGTTCTTAAAGGGAAAAGAATATATATATATATATATATATATATATATATATATATATGTGTGTGTGTGTGTGTGTGTGTGTGTGTGTGTGTGTGTGTGTGTGTGTATGTATGTATGTATGTATGTATGTATGTATGTATGTATGTATATGTATACGTGTATGCCAGAGAGATAACTCAGGAGATGAAAGTTTGGTGACCTATGATTGTCCCACATATAAAGAAAACTGTACTCCTGAAAGTTTATTCACTGACCTCTAAACATGTGCACTAACACTGATATCAGTGCACACAGCATAAATGAACATATATATATATATATATGGTTTTCATGCATATGCCCCCTCTGAATGTGTCTCATAAACAGCCATATTTGGTAGCAAAGGATGACAATACAGGACAAGGTGGATATTCTTCCTTTTTAGTCTCTAAGTTGTATTCATTTCTGTATATGATGTCTGTGTTTATGAGTGAACATACACTCAGGCCTGTGTGCATATGGAGATCAGATAGCAACTTGTGGATGCTGATGCTCCTATACCATCAGGGGTTCTGCTTTTATCCTACTAAGCCATCTTACTAACCTGATGGGGATTCTTTATCAATGAAAATTATATGCACACTATGTTTCCTCCCTAGAGGTTCTATATGATCAGGATTCAATCATATATTTCTATCATTCTGTCTATGATCTTATCATGGAATTTATAATTTTTTTTCACATTGTATATTCTTAACCTTCTCAACATTAACATTCATCACTATACAATTCTTTGTTATGAGTTGTCCTGTCATTTGACATTTATATCTAGAGAATATAATTAGTATCCCCATGGTGGAGACCACCAGAACTGTCCTTGTTCAGAAATCACTGTTCTACAGTGCTGTGTTGATCACTGAAGGAAGGACACTGTGATCTACCAGGCTCCAGGGAGATGGAAATGGCCTGACATGTCTGTCCTTCTCAAGCACAGCAGTTCCCACAACAGAACTTTTGACCCTGAAGTCTAATTACTCATAGGTTTTTGGCCCAAGAATAAAGCTGTTTAGTCAAGTTTTTAACAGCTTGATAGTTTTAAGAAGTAGAATCCTAAATTCCTCCTTTGAAAGGTGGTTTTACATAATTAAAAGGTGATAAGGAACAGTCTTGTCTATTACATTTACTCTATAAATTTATTTTTAAAACAATCTTATTAAGCATTTATGTCTGGATACATCATTGTTTTTTGAAAAACAAAAATAATCAATTACTTTAAATCTTTTCTAAGATACTGTTGAGTACCAATTTCCTTTCTAGATTGAAACATTCTATCCTGCAGGAAGCTCCTTAAACCAGAAGGTAAACAACTTTAACAGTTTAAGGAACCTGGTTAAGGAGGAAGGTAAATAATGCAAAATAGCTTCAGAAAGTCCCTGAAACTGACTAGATTCAGTAGACTCTCCCTTCCAGAGTAAGCAATAAAAGCTGAGTACTCTTCCCTTGGAAGGAAGCTGAGTCATAAAGAAGAGACCAGATCAGTTGAAGCTAAAATCTCTGAGACACCTGAAAGATATTTAGCCCACATGAGACACCTAGAAAATACTCTTTCCAACCTCTCAAGCTGCATGCAGACTGAGCAGTGTGCTTCAGGTTTCCAGCTCTGTGAGCTTCCACACTTGCTGGAGTGGGCTTTGGTGATACAGCTAATCTTTGAATCATTTCTGCTTCTGTAAGTAACCCATTTCACCCATATTTGTCAAGTAAAACTCATTGGACTTTGGTGGTATTATATTTTGGTCTCTCGTGGGTTTCTTATCTGGGATGAGCAGACCTGAGCTGCCCACCCCCCCACCCAAAAGCTTATCATGCAACAGTTAATTTCATATTTTCAGACAAAGGTGTAAGGCAAGTTTTCTGTTTACATTTTGTGGAATGTGGTATGGGAAGTCCCCGGAAGGAGCAGGCTTAGTTATTATTTAAAACAACCAATGGCAAGACACAGAAAGATCCCTTAAGTCTCTTGATGAAGGAGCAACAACACTATTTACCTGACTCAGAGTGGATGCCACCTTCACATGATGTGACAAAAGGCTGCTTCCTGGTCATAGAAGCAACATCACAGTGTGAAGTGCTATAGAACACTACTATGCCACTTGCTGCTACGTAAAACAGACTTACCAAAAGCACGAGGCCTGTTTTGTTCAAAGGATTGTATGTGACTTGGAGGAAGACAGGAAGACAGAAAATATCCATTCTTAATGTACTACTGCTTATGCATGCAAACCCTCCTCACCTGGGCTCTTCCTCCCAGAGCCCTCTTTATCAGTGTGAAGGAGAGGAAAAATTATTCTCCTTTTAATGAAGGTATTAGCAAGAGAGAATGTACAGGTAGATGGACAGACAAAATGCACTCAGGGAGAATGTTCTGGGTTGATTACCTGCCAGTGTTTTGCATATGGAAGAAATGATGCTTTCCTTTCTGGATGGAGAGCAATGGGAATAATAGTATGTAAATTGTTAGGGAGAGATTTTTGCAAGCTCAGCATTCCTTCTCCCTGCCCAGAGATTTCACCTCACCTTATTAACTCTTCTAACAACCCTGTCTTTTTTTTTTGTTTATGTAATTCTTGTTTCCTTCCATTTAGCACATAGAAAAAAGCATTAGTAACACTCTTGAGTTTAAATGAACCCTATTAATATTCGTCTCTGCAAGAGATTCTGGGATAATTTTGATAAATGTGGCCATGAAGCAGATCTGACAGAGCTGAGTGTGATGTTTGTATGTTCATAGGGAAGTGCTTCATGCCTAAACATGGGGCAAGCTGAAATGGGGAGACTGACCAGTCTTTATTTCTGACCTAGAATATAATATAAAATATAAATGCCTCAAAGATAAATGCACTTGCACTGAAGAACAAAACATGTTCATGCAAACAGAAAAAGCCAGAAATCATTAGGAAGGCATTATGAATGCCACAAGCTTGAGATTGGAAGCTTATTCCCATATGACAATCACAAGCTGTCATAGTTTCATTTGGCCAAACCTAGAAGGCTGCCCAAGAGGGTAACAGAAACAAACCTGTGCATGTGGGAAGGGGCTGAGGAGCTTCTGTTTGTTCTGTTTTTCTCTGTGTTACTTCTATTCCCCTAGCTGTGAGGGTTTCCCCTGAAAGACTACATGCCTTATCGTGATGGTTAACTTTCCAGAATGAAAAGAAGAAAGGGAGGAACAGGCTGCCATTTCTGAAAAAAAAAAAAAAGGGACTTAATAGTAAATGTCAGAAGGACTCGAAAATAGGATCATTCCATATACATGTGTTGCCTGAGGTCGGCATTATGAAGGGTGTTAGCTGTAAAATGGAATATATAAATAAGCAGCGAGGTATTGATGAGCATAAAGACAGTTACTCTCAGAGCCCAAACGCATCTTCCACCTAAAGCAAGAGAAAACTTGAATGTGGGCAAACAAAATAAAAGAGAAACAGATTAACTTTTTACAGCTATCTCTAAATATTGCTCTTTATTCTCTGTAGTGTTCTTTTATTAGTTTCTATTATGAGTGTCAGACCTGTTTGCAGAACAAGCATTCATTTCTTCCACAGATGCCACAGTGAGTGTCTTTGAAGGAGATGAAGGAGGAGACAAGAGGAGGAGAGTACGTAGTCTAGGGAAGTGTTTGGCAGAATGGTGATCATAATTTGTGGATCAATGGAAAACTTGAGGAAAATGAGTGAAAAGGAGCACCAAACCACAGAAGGCTCTTGTATAGGGATAAGAAACCCTATAAGAAAAAGAATGGAATTCTTGATAAACTGGACATTATTCCAGTATTTCTAAGATGCTGAGTGCAAAGATTGCTGTTGGCACAGCTACCAGTTACTGAGCACATACTGAGGAAATAGGCTTATTGTAAAAAATACTTTATTTAGTGACCACTACGATATTTATATTATTAGACCTGCTTTGTACATAAACTTAAGGTTAAATGAGAGATTATACTTTGGGGTAAATAGCAACATTCGTAAGGCAAAGAGTCAGACATTAGTTCATGGTTCATGTAGAGTGGCTCAACCTGCAGTGTGAAATTGCATGTCTTGGGGAATCTCTGCTCATTTGCACACACTGCATTTAACTTGGACTTCTTTTTATAAGAAGATGGGAGATGAAGGTCAGGAAGCCCTTTGCATAAGCCACTGTATGCTATAGTCAGTCTCCATCTACACAACTGCCCCCCCTTTGCTAAAATGTCACACATGAAGTGACTCTGTTAACATGAGTTCCCTTAGAATTTTAAGCAAATACCAAGTGTATTATTTTTTTGGAAGCAGACATGACTTTTAATCTTGAGTTCATAACCTTTGTGATGAGGCTTCTCTGCTGCTTCCAACGGGGTTGCGGGAAATGCACCTGATAGGGGCATCTGCATCTGGGGTCCAATCATAACACATTAAGCACTGAGGTAGACTGCCTGGAAGTAGAAAATATGGAGTGGGGAAACTCAGATTGTGCTATACAATACCACCTCTGGATAAAAGAAACAGAAAAAAAAGTATACTTCAAACAGTCTATGGAGTAATTGCTGTTGTACAGAACTCTGTTCTAATTGATTTGGACACCACAGTTAATTTTTGCTCAGACATCTGTTAGCATGCATTAGTGGGTGTCGTTAGGTGGGGAGGCCCAGGTTAGGTGGGGAGCAGAGCTCAAAGGCCCTGCCTGAGATTGGAGCAGGGGTAGGCATGGCAACAGACAGAGGCAGCCAGTGCTCAGCAGCGTCAAATATTGTACAGGGGCAACCCTGGAAGCAAATTGCAATGGCCAGGGGTTTGGGCAGTTATGCATGGCTATGTGAGTCTTGCATGCATCAATCCAAGTAATAAGTGGTTCTGGAATTTGCAAGAGGGTGATCAAGATAACAAAATAGCCTAAACACCCTTGAAATAAAGACAAACATCAGCAAGCCCCTCTCTTCTCCTCTTCTCATATCTCATTTCTTGCTCTGTTATAGGCAAGATGCAGTGGAGATTGTAGGGGCTCAAACACGAAAGTTAGGCAGTTGATCAAATGGCTGGTTAGGTCGGAGTTGCTCAAATCATCTTCCTTTGCAAATGGCTGTGAAATACTCCATTTTTTTATTCTTTCTTATGCATTTATGTTCAGATATTTAACTGATGCCAGAATGCAGTTCCTGTCCTTCGGGACGTGTTTTTCAGTTGAGCAAGTCAGAAAAATCATCCGATGCCCTCGAGGAAATCCACCATGAGCGGGTCTGTACAGATGACTATTCTCCAAGCGAATACATTGAGAAGATTATGATCCTGTCTCAGAAAGCTGTACGATGCTATGCATTGCAAATGAGTTGGAGAACGAAAAGGCCAAATGTGACTCCAAAACAGAAAATCCTGCATCCAGGCAAATATTTCTATAGGAAAAGCACACTTGATTGTTCTATCATGGCTCCTAGCATCCTATATAAAATATGTTACTAATCCTATCACTCCCTGTCTAAAACACTCAGCTACCACAGTAAACAGGATGAAGTCAGATATCCTTCTCAGGGCATCCCAGGCCCTGACAAGGTCTCAGCTGACTGTTTGGGCCTGATATCCTCCATGACCACTATGTTCTCTTTGGAACTGACCACATGCTATGTCCTGAACACCCCAAGAGTTGTCTTGCCCCTGGGTCTCTTCATTTTACAAAGCCTACATCATCACTATAACCTTTCATATTCTAGACAACAAGTGTGTGTATGTGCATATGTGTGTATGCGTATGTGTATATGCATGGGTATATGTGTATGTATTTATGTATGTATGCATATGTGTGTAAGAGAGAAAAAAATAAAGTGAAGAGATTAAAGATGGTTTCCATATCCATAGTTGTTACTGAATATCCTAACTTTTTGTTTAAATTTCTGTGGCCCACTTTTCTTTTCCCATCAGCATCATGCACACTGAGTTTTTACGGGGGTGTGTATTTAGGAAGCTCTGTATTTCCAAATTGCAATATAGAAATTGTCACAGGGTGTACTCCTAGTAATATCTACTGCTGGGTGAATTTGAGTGTATTTTCAGTAGAACACAAGTGTCTTGATAGCCAATGGTGAGATGATTCAGTGTCGAAGAACAGGATCATTGGCAGCACTCACTGATGATTGTGCTCCCTTTAGGCCATTGGTACAGATGACAAATGTGTACATCTGGAAGTCTTTGTCACTTGTGCTCCTTCTTTATAGAAATTGACACAAAGTCAATAAATGCGATGTTTTAGAATATGACCAAACTGCTCAGGAAGGGGTGTTTGCACAGTACAGTTCCGAGAGCTCAGCTATGGTGAATCATACCTGGGCTCTTGACAACTGTTAAATGAGAGTAAGGCATAATGTTTAAAGCATCACCCAATGTATATGTCTAAAAAGTATAATTCTCTCTAGGGCATGTGTAGGTTTAGATTGTTCAAAACCCACTTTAAATAGGGGTTCTTATATGCTATAACATCTCTTCTATCCCACCACCCTCCAGAAGTAGTGAGAAGGAAAGGTTAATAGTGCAAAAGAGGATGTAGGCTTGTTTAGAAATATTTCTTTGGAGCAAATCTAGTCTGTGTTGTTAGGCTATCAGCAGATTGGTTCACAGGAACCAGCAACAGGAGCTCTATCTACTCACAAACACCGTTCACAAATAAGCAATGGCTTGTTAATCCAGAAGAAACTGCAAGGCTCTGCCAGTCAGCCTGAGCTAGCAGAGTGGCAAGAAGTCAACAGAATACCACCAGAAGTTTATGGCGCACATTTTTCTATAAAGTCATATCAAAGGATAACCAACAAAGAATAGCAAGAAATATCAATACCATTCATCATAATCGTCCACTGTCCATGGCAATATTTATATCCTTTACAAACATTAAGTGTTCTGTCAAACATCTGCTCTAGCCACACATCACATGCCCTTTTCTCAGGCTACCTCCAGGAAAACACCACATGTTTGTTCTTAGCAAAACATGCTCCTATGTGTCTACTTCAACAAAAGCATCTTCTCATAAGACAGGTTCCAGAAAAACACCACACGACACATCTAAGTTTCCAAAGAAAACAAAAATTTCCACTTCACTCTTAAATTAGAGCATAAGAGGAAACAGAAACCAAACAAAGCCATGTAGCTTTAATTTTGAGTGAAGTGAACTAATATGAGTCCACTTATGGTATTTTTGCATCTTCACTGTTGTACTGGAAAGAGACAGAAATGTATCAAGTCAAAAACATTTATTTAGCAGCTAGTATATGTCAAAATATGGGATGTCTTTCATATTATTTTTTAGCAAGTCATTGTCATCCTTCTAGGTTTAAGGTAGTGACTGAGGTTTTGTGTGACTTAGAAAATCAGAATAAAATCTCAAAGCCACAACTCTTTTTGTCACATGATAACTTCATTCTGCTTTATCCACCGCGAAATGAAGCAACATTTAAAGTTTAAAAGATAGAAATCAAATATAAATGGGGCCAATGTACATTCAGGGAGAAACATTTGACCAGCAGTGCAGGAATGAATTCAGTGAAGTCTATACTGTGTCTACATTATTAAGGACTGGTGCTCTAGAAACCAGCCAAGTAGGCAACCCTTTCCTGTTTATTCATAGACAACGATTAAGAGACAGTAGATCCCATGTTTGAGATATAGAAAACTGAAATGTGCTAGTGGAGTTTGCAGCCAGGTATGTCTTTCTGTCGTAGCTTTAATGGAATGGATCAGGCTTTGGTTTTTGGCTTTTACCTCACAAAATCAGAAGGCATTAGTGTTAGGAAACTAGGAGCAGATTTTAGATGCCTAAGAGGATGTTTGAAAAATTTATGGACGGTCAAGATTGATTCAGGGTGAGATTGTGGAAAAAAAAAAACTATGAAACATTATCTTCAACATCCTCTATATTCTTAGGCATTTTTTTCTTCCTGGTGACTATTAGATGGAAAGAAAATTATTTCAATCCTTCCAGCAATTTAGAGAAAGATTGGGTAGCATCTACCACCTGTTTTCCATATCTTCACCCAACAATACATGCTAACTTTTTAGACTCTTTTAAGTAAGGCCCAAGGCTGCTGGTGTGTTGTAATGGACGTTACAGTAGAGTGGTTAGATAACTGGATGTTACAGCTGAGGACCATTCACCAAGTTGCTATCTTGACTTTTCTTTTGTTGAATGGATAAGAGCAGTCTTTAGCTACCCCATTCATCACTCAGCTCATATCTTCTTGAATCATTTAATCATACTTTTCTGAAGAGGGAAGTTCTAGGTGCATAAAAGTCTATGTCTACAATCCATTGCCAGCTTTTCAAAATTAGGTAAATTGATGATTTTTTTTTTACTTAATTTTATTGCATATGCACTTTCACTGATTTCTAAAGGAAACACAGTAATGTTTTATATACATTTATATAAATAGATAAAACAAATAACATAATATATATAAAACATAATAAACCAAATAACATATAACAATTAGATGCATATATATGTATATATATATGACCATATAAACAAAATCCAAATAAGATATAACATATATACACATACATACATACACACATATATACATATATATCTATATACATGCACACACATATACATACATATGTATGTATATATGTATATATATGTGTGTATATATATATATGTATATGTATGTGTATAAACAAAAGCCACAAGTCTTGCACATTTACTCTCCTTAACAGCACAAAAATGCTTTGCCTCTTTTATGATGGTGAAATGTTATATGAAGCTCAGGGATCATTTGTTGACTTATTTTTTTTTTTTTTTTTTTTTTTTTTTTTTTTTTTTTTTTTTTTTTGCTGGATGTCTTCTGCTTCCACAGGGCACCTATCTTCAGATCCTCCTGTGTTTACCTTGGGAGGTTGCCCATATGAATTCTTTGAGTGGCAGCTTTGTATCTTGGCTTTCGGTTGAGGTCAATTAGATAACATTGCTGAAAGATCTAAAGTGGGTAGAGAATAAACTCCAGGCTTTATTGCCCTGGTTTCCACTCCACAGCCCCTTCCTGTTCTTGCTGTGGTCTTTCCATAAATCCCAGACACTGCCAGAGAATGCCTACACACAGCTCCCTTCTTCTCCATCTACTAGTAATTGCTCCCTCCCCTCACCCACTTCAAACCTAGAAGTATTAACAGCTACTTTATGTTATTAGCCCCAGGACACCGGACTGTCCCCTGTGATTTTTTTACCCACTGCTTCCTGTCCAAATGTTATTTTTTTTTATTCTATTAAATTCCTTTGAAATTATCCAATTTAAGTTTGCCATCTGTTTCCTGCAGGGCCTCTGACTGATAAAGCCCTATAGCTCAGATTTACCTTTATTTGTGAAGCCTAAATATGATTTTTGAGGAAGTTAGATGGGAAAAAAAAAGCACAGCCTCGAGTCCAAGTGCCTGAACTGAGTGGCTAAGACTAGAAAATCACAAGGAAGTTACACGAGTCTCCCATGCCAGAGACTAGCTGTTACGATGTGGCTCACATTCTCGTACTAAAACGCACTTTCCAGCCAAGGTTTTAATAGCAAAATAAAAGGTTTGGAGTCAGTGTTCCTCTCCCCAGGCCAAGGGCATATTTCCCAGTTACTTTTAAATGACTTCTTTTTTAAAAGATCCAAAATGTGAGTTGCTGTGAAATGCTGTATTCTTTCCAGCAAACATAAAATTCACTTGTATCAACAGAGTGACCAATGATATCTTGTGAAAAATAAACTTTGTTTCATCATTGCATAGAGCAGAACACTAGCATAAGATTATCAAGAACAATTCTAGAAACCAGGAAAGTGGTTTTTAAAAAAAAAAAAGAAAAAAAAAGAAGAAAAGAGAATAAAAGAAACTAAAATCCAGCAAAAAGTAATGGAAATGGTGGGGTTTTTTGTTTGTTTGTTTGTTTGGTTGGTTGGTTTCTTGCTGCCTCTCTCTAGCAGTAGGGCAGTTGCAGTACAGGTCACCTTAAGGAGCCCTAATTTCCTCTTTGGACTTACTGGAATCTGCAATTAGGAAAAAAAAAAAAAAACCTTTTGAAAAAAAAGAATGAAGAAAAAAATTGAAGTGCCTTAATACCTGGTCCAGCCAAAGGCTGAAAATCATGGAGGCCAGCCTGGGAACAGCAAGGTGAGTGACAGTGACCTCCCTTGTCAGGTTTAGCCTCCTGTACATTTGGCACGAAAAACGGGGCTTTTAAAATAGCTTTCCAGCAGCTTCCATGTGATTTGTCACTGGACCAGGACAGCACAAAAGGGCTGATTAGTGAGGCAGAAAGGAAAGAGAAACTTCTCCCCAGATGACTTCCAAATGCTGTTTCTTGCCGCATAAATCTCCCTTTGAAATAGAGAAGACGGCAGCATTCTCCCCTGCAAAGAGCTGAATTTTATTTGGAATTTTTTGTACATATTTTTATTTGTTTGTTTGAGTAGATCATCCCCAAGCTCCAATTTTTTTGAGGAGGGGGCTTGATGCTGGAAAGTAAGAAGTCAAGGACTCTCTTAGCCTCAAAAGTCATCACCCAGGTCTTCTTTCCACTGGCTTCTGGCAGAAAGACTCCTGCAGGCTCAGCATAGAAAATTATGAGCAATCCCTCTTTGACTTGATTCTAGCTGCCAAGCAGTCCCGTCATTGTCCAGTCCAGTTTGGGTGGCCACATAGAAAGCAGTATAGATTTATTTGTGTTAGGATGGCCAGCTAGCCCAATACTAGGAGTCCTTGATTACTGATCATCCAGCAGCCTTTGAAGAGAGGGAGTGTCCATCCTTTCCTATAAGGTGAACACTCCCTGGGGGAATATAGGCAGAAAAAAACTCCCAAAGCACCAACCCACTGTGTATCTACTGTGTTTCTTAAACCATTGAGTGAAGTAAAGATATGGGCTACGATGAGAAAATGAAGAATACTGAGCCAAGCAAGATTTAGAGAAGGACAGAAGAACCTGAAGTCTGCAACTTGAAATTGGCTGTCCCCAGACACGTCACAGATGGAGTCCTACCGTGCTGTATGGAGCAGGACAACTGTGAATGAATCTCACTGACAGATGCCATCATAAGCAGATTTCTCCATGCTCAACGTCAAAGATGGAGGAAGTAGAAAAAGAAGATGAAAGGTGGAGGGAGGAGGAAAGGACAAGGGAATAGAGGGAAGTGGAGAGAAGAGGAAAGATACAGAGAGAAAACAGTTAAGTAGGCAGGAAAGCAAATACCCCAGTGGGAAAAAATACAAACGCAAGTAATCAGGAAAAAAATAAGTTTTTTCTTTTATATTAATTTTTACTCAGCTTTTACAAATAAATATTTATCTTAAACCTTATAGATTTGTGTATTCTATTGCCCTAATTTTTTTTTTCTTTCCAAGATCTGGCTTGATGTCCCTAAGACTCTGTCAGGCAGACAATGTTCCACGGAGGCCAAGAAGTTCAAAGTTAAAACAAAACAACAACCAACCAAACAAACAAACAACTGATTGAACAAAACTATAAGATGTTCTTGTAAGAAGACATTGCTTAGTAGCTGTGGGCTCCCAGGCACTTGGGCTCATTTACCCAGGAAACTTCTTTGTGCAAGGGTCTGTGCTCAAACAGGCCAAGAGTGAATGAGTCGGTGTGATGCTGTTGAAGGTGCGGATGTGATCCTAAACTAATTTCACATCTCATTGCTTAGGTGGATGAAATAGGATTGTGCATGCTCCCTGGTCACTCTAACCTGGTGCACAGAAGCAACCCTTTTTGAAGCAAGAGTCAGTAATTGACAGCAAACAGAGGAACACAGAAGTGGAAAGGCTGTAAGTGAAGGTGGGGTGAAGCCTCCCTATTTACAAGTCAGCCCAGCCCTGAGTTAGTGAACCAGAAAGGTAGATGTCCATTCGTAAGTGTATGGTACTGCCGATCTTCAGTCTCGCTCTCAGCAAAAGTAGGAATTCTCAATTCACACCTGAGGTCTTGATCGTTGCTATATTGAGGACTGTATGTTTCAGTACTTGGTGTGAAGGTGTCAAAGTCAGTTTTAGTTCAGTCAGAACATGAGTAGGGGATCCAGGTAATGGACATTGTTAACCAAATCACAAAAGCCACTAACTTTTGCCATGTACTCAAATGTACTCCCAAGTTCTTGAGAATGTGTCATAAATATCTTCAGCTTGGGGACATGACTATAGCCACCATAGACAAACATTGTATAGTCACAATGTATAGTATGAAAGCAAAGAAGAGGGGAAGACTGGTCTCTATATATGAGCTCCTATACATCCTTCCTAAACATTTCCACTGACCCTGCTTATTGTCTCTCATGGGTAAATCAAAGCAGTCCACGAAGTAAGTACCTTACTGTCTCCCTGCAGACCCAAACCTTTCATATTACTTCTTATTAATCCTGAATAAAGATGTAGCAAGAATTCAAATGTTTGAGGAAGTTACTATCCAGGACAATGACACTATCATAATAGATGGAAAAGCAACTTCGTTTATTTATTCTTTTAGCCATCCAATACACTTGAAATAAAGTAGAATGTCAAATCAACCAATTAGACACAATGTGAAATCTTACCTTGATTTTTCTAGTTATACATAACTATTTAATTTATCTTTGTGCAGACTTACCTTTTGGGCTTTATCTGCTGGGTTCAATTTTAGAATAATTCTACTCTACAGATTGGGCTGTGCATTTACAATTTAACCTCATCTGGTCATGTGATACAGAGTTATCAATCAGAGTACTGATCTGCTAAGAGAAAATGTCTTAGTTAATAAACAAGCGTGTGACTGATACAATCTTTGTTTTGAGTAGACTGAAATAGCTGGTGAAAGAGAGAAAAGGATACAGACCCAGGGGAAAAATGACTCTTTCCTTCTGAGATCACAAAAACATGCCATGTGAAATATCCAGGGGCTGTATTTACGATTGTGTACTCTGATGGCAAATGAGGCTAACAGGCAAAAACATGGGTAACACAAGAAGAAATTCAATCATGTTGATATCATTAGACAGTCCAATACTAGAATAAAAAAAAATAAACGGCTGCTATACTTTTCAATTAAAAAAGTTATATTTCTTCTTTCTATTGAAATTATTATGAACTAAATGTTTACCACTTACTGACCTAGTTTCAAAGATAAAAGATGTTGACTTTTGATTGGAATTCCCTGTATTTTAAAGTTTAACCCCAAACAGTGAGTGTGTGTATGAGTGTGGGTACATCTACAACATATCTTAACACACACATATAAAAAATATATATATATGTATATATATATATATATATATATATATATATATATATATATATATATATATATATATATATATATATAGATCTAGCAGAGTACTTAGCAGCACATAGCATCATCTGTCACCATGACAGAGAGCATATTAGCAATTCAGGACATAAGACTTCATCATAGGCACTAGAAAGACAATAAACATAGGTTAATGCTCTTCATGATCCAACAAAATGCTCTCTCTTGTGTAGTTGTGTTTTTGACATCATTTCCCCTAATGTTTCCATTCATAGGCTATCTAAGACAGCATGGTAGATACAGGTGACATTAAATGGGTCATGGCATGTTTCTTACCTAGTTAAGACCAGACACTCATATAAGCACTCCAATAGCAGCGAACTACAAATGGCGGAGTCCAAAGCAGAGACTAAGTTACCCAGGAACTGGTTAGCTGACATTTCCAATGATTTAAGTTTCCCCCTAAAATCTAATTTCACTTCTTGGTGAATAAGAGAGGTAAATTACATTTTATCAGAGCCTTTTAAGCATGCTGCAGAGATAAGCTGCCGGAGCCTTTGACTTACCAAAGTCTCTAGCCATTCATAATTTTGAATGAATTAAAGCAAGAAAAATACAATTAGGGAAAATATGTGTTCTTTTAACTCCGCTTCACTTGTTACCCTCTTGGCGGTGTGCTTATCTAATTTGAAGGACTGTGAGAAAAGATATCTCTCACTCTTGAGAATTCTGAAGATGACATAATTATCACCTTTGTCCTGTTTTCCCCAGCTATCTCTTTGTCCTCTGGTGTTTCCCACATCAAACAGAGCAGCATCTGGGGAAAGTTGCAGCGCTGTCCCCCCAGAGAGGTCGTGAGCTGGAACCCTCACCCATCAGAACTACTGTCTATGAGAATCGCAGTTTTTACTGAAGCTGCTTAGACAACGTCAAGGTCTTGTACAAGCAATTAGCTGAACAGATGAAAATGAGGTCTTTTAACGAGGTGTCTAGATTTCCATCAGCTGACTTGGCTGAATCTCAGCTTTAGCTATGAAAAATCACCACAGCCCTTGCTAATGAAATAACCCCTGACCCTGGCATGTGAGTGTTTATACAGCTCCCCCAGAACTGTGAGAGCACACCCACAGATCCAGCCCAGCATCTAGCCCTGCAGGAGGAACACCAGATGCCTTTCCACTACCTCTTGGAGGTCCCAAACACCCCCAGTTACTAACTCAATATAGCCAGTGAGTGAACCGCTGTTCTGCAATGTTGACCAACAGAAAATGCAGCTTCCAGTAGAGGAGTGTGGGAAAAGGCAAATGGCCTGTTTGGGTTTTCCCTTTCATTCTGTCCTTTTCCCCTTCCTCCCTTATACCATGCTTAATAGCCTTTTGTGTCTTTCATACCCCCCAACCTCCATGAACATTTTAGTGTGTCTGCTTGCCAAAGGCACCCTTAACAGTAGCTAAGTAAAAAGCAGATCATGGATTTTTTTTTCTCCTTGTTTCCCTAGAAAAAAAAATTAAAGTATAGAGTTAAAAATAATATGAATTTGATGGGGGCAGTTATGTAAGAGAGTTTGTAAGGGGAAAATAGAAGGAAGAATGTCATAATTAAAGTATAATCTTGAAAAAGAAATGAAAACAAAATTAAAATAAATAAGAACTAATAGTAAATTTTTTGTTTAAGTGCTAATAGTTTCAAAATCTAAACAATGAGCTTTCTTTAATAGGGGCAATTTCTCTTTTTTTTCCTCTATTTTTATTAGATACTCTGTATTTACATTTGAGATGTTATCCCTTTACCCCACCCTGCTCCGATCCCCCTCCCTCTCCAGTTGCCTTCACAAAGGTGCAATCCCTTCTGATCCCCCTCTCTCCCTATTTCCTTGGCATTCCCCTACATCAGGAAAATGTGCCCTCCCTGGAGAAAATGCCTGTTGGTACATTGATGCTAGACACTGCTATCTTCAGCTACATATGCAACTAAAACTGGATCAATAGGTCTCTCAAAGTGCACACAAAGGTTGGTGTATTACTCCATGGGAGTTTTGGAGGGTTTGGTTGGTTGATAATGTTGTTCTTCCCATGGGGATGCAACCCCTTTCAGCTCCTTAGGTCTTTTTTTTTTTTTTAGCACCCTCATTGGGATCCCCGAGTTCAGACTGATCTGAGCCCATGGCAATTTCTTAAAAAATGGAAATATAATCGCCACCAACAAATTCCTTTCAATGTTTTTCAAACTGAAGAGGTACAGAGCAGTGTCTTTGAGAGATATCCAAGTAAGAAGTCTGCTTTTCAGCAGACAGAACTACAGCCTAAGATGTGTGGCCGTTCAGCTTTAAGTGTCCAGAGAAAAGTAAACATATGAAATTGAGTCAGGGACCAGAAGAGGTCTGCACACTCAACCTCACATCTTTCATCATATTTATATTTTCATAACAATTGCTTTCGAGGCTGGGTCTCACTATGTAGCTCAGGGTGACCTTGAATTATGTAAAGGTGCTTTGCCTTCATGTAGGCTCTAAGGTGTTTTGGTGGCTGCAGAAGCCAGAGGTGGGTGTAGGATCCCCTGAAACTGAAGTTACAGATGGTAGCAAACCACACTGTGGGTGCTGGGAACTGAACCCTGGACCTTTGTTCTCTTAAGCTGTTGAAGGTCCTGTCTTTTGTGGCCATGTACACAATTCTCTTCTCTGGGACAGTGTGTCCTGAGAATAAAGTCACATAGCAGTGTTTCATGCATGGTGGTGACAATTTTGAAGGAGGGTATTTCTATTTTGTAAGCAAGCAAAGAGAGGCTCCCTGTATCTCATGGAGTTTGTGTTTAGTAGGATGAGAGTTTGAATCTAGACCTTTCTTTCAGACATGTTGTACAGGATAACTGTGTTCAGGTCATTTAATAGAATAGGATTTAAAATAAAAGTTATGTAGGTCACTCCAAGAAACCACATCAGTTTTGTCCACCCTTGAGGAGTTGTAAGCACAGGCTGCCCTGTTGGGCTTTAGTGACCCTCCACACTTTTTATGACATGGCTTTATCTGATGTCACCAGAGTCAGGTTGGGTGGAGGTGTGATACCACACCTTTAACCATCTCCATCTTTCTTAGGCCTTTGTAGCAATGACACTGTCACAGACAGGGGTCTTGTGACCCAGCTTTAGGCACGCTGCTTTCCCTTGTTCCCTTCCCCTGTACAGCATTAGCATCAGATATACTCTATATTATGATCATGTGTATCTTATTGATTGACAGCTAGTCTAAGTTTCTTGTGGGGACAAGTTTTTTTGTTTCCTGTTCAAGACGTTCCCATATGGCTTGTGGAAGATGAAGAATCAGTGGTTGTTTTCATCTTTACTACATTTTATGCAGCTGTGTGTGAGTTGGAAGAATCCGACTGTGCTACAGTATCTGCTATATCAATTAGCACAATTATATTTGTTCATGTGAAGTGATGTGTCCATGTGAAATGGTCTAGAGTCATTGAACATGGTGTCAAATCTGGACTGGAGGTTCTAGCGAGGTGGAGTCCAGTCTACCTGCATTTAAAAATAATAGTACTATATTCACAAGGTATTTATATAATAAACTAAGTACAAAGATGAATTAGCTCCATAATCTGGTTGTTGCTCTCATTTTTTTTCCTGATGAAATTTGCACAGAACCTTCCAGCATGCTTTGCACATGATAGATACTTAATTAATGAATAGGAATTTTTTTTTCCTCAATAATAACATAAGAGCCATATATGGCTACATTATAAAACACATTAAAATAGAACGTAAATCACTGACGTCAGTTATGTTTTATCTTAAGTACATGTATATCATAGGTGTCATGTGAATCATAGATTATGTGTGCAAGTGAGTGCACTTTTTTGTGTGTAAAAGTCTGAGCTCTGAAATCATTCTAGATTTCTTGTTTCTGAGACTTATGCTTTCTCAGGCGTTATGATGACAGTGCCACATATTTATTTATTCTGCATCATTTTTTTGTTTTCCTTTTGGGCTCATACCATTCTATCATCTGACAGAGGACAAGGCTATCTCATCCCATGTTTGTCAACTCTTCATTTTCTGGGTATGTCCATCTGTGCTAAGTACATTCTTGTCCACTGAGTCACTTCTGTCAATGGCTAACCTGTTGATAAGTTATCAAGTACAGTCTTTGTCATTACATTCTACATCTCCCTGGCTCTCCTTTTGTTTCTGACCCCTGTTTAAAAAAGAATTTCTTATCTCCACTTCTTGCTGGCTTTTCTCATTAAGTTCTTTCCCACATTTATGGTATTTCTCCATTTTTCCCCCTAAATTTCTCTTACTTGTGCCATTTCTGGTTTATTTTCATCTGATTATGGGATCTCTTCAAACATTCATTTTCTTGCTGAATAAGAAACCTTATGCTAGTATGATATTGTTTGCATACTAAAAAATTGTGTGTGACAGAGTAACAGAAACTGAAATAATTCATTTGTATCAAGACAAAAGCCAATCCTAATTCTGGGGATGTTAATATCTACATCACTATTAAGGTTGCTTTGGTCTCTGCTGTACACCATTCTCCAGAAATAGATGTTGCCCTGATTTCAGTGGAGGGTATAAAAGTTAAGAGGACTGCCTCAGTTCTAAATCTCTACCTGTATCCACATGAGACTCAGCCTCTGTGGCATCGGAAGGGGGTCCTCAGTTTATCTCATTGTTTTATTATGTATATGGCCACTAATTTATACTCAGTGTCCAACTCAAAACGGAGGCAGTCCCTATTTCCCCTTTCTTCTTTCTTCTTTAGACATAGACTCATTATATTAATGTAATGTATGCATTTCAGAAAATTCAGTTCAGAAAGAGCAAATCTCTATTTCATCAATATAACTTATTATCTAAATTATTTCTAAAACTTATTTTAGAATTGGCACTGGTACTTTGGTACCAATAAAATATTTATTCATGATGCTTTTTTAGATATTAATAATTTAAATGTATTATTAGGCTAGACAACACATTGTTCAGAAAAGAAACAAAATAAACACTCACAGAAGACCAAACTTATTTTCTTGATTTTCATAACCTTATCAGTAAATTAGTATTTCTCCACAGAGTGAAAATATCATAATATTAAAAGAATTCTACTCTATAGTATTAACTTTCTGAAGGAAGCTTAATTTGAATTCACAATCAATTTTTATACTGTTTGTGATCTCATTTTTTTAATTCGTCATCATCAGCTGTACCCATAAACATTATATGTGTGTATGTGTGTGTGAGTGTGTATGAGTGTGTGTGTGTGTGTGTGTGTGTGTGTGTGATTGTGTATGGATCTGTGTATGCATTTGTGAGGAGTGAGTGTGTATGGGTGTGTGTGAGTATGTTTGGGGCTGTGTATGTGTGTGTGAGTGTATATGAGTGTGTGTGTGTGTGTATGGGTCTCTCTATGTGTGAGTGTGTATGAGTGTGTGTGTGTGTGTGAGTGTGTATGGATCTTTGTACGGGTGTGTGTGGGTCTGTGTATGTGTGTGTGTTTATGTGTATAGGTGTGTGTGTGTTAGTGTGCACACACACAGGTGGGCTTGAGTTCTCACCTGCACATTTGTGTTTACACATAGACACCTTGAATTCCGAGAGTGAGCTTAATCAAACTCTAAATCTCAATAGCTGTTTATGGTGCGTCAATCTTTAGATTTGACAAGCCTCATTAAACATTTACAACTAAAATTGCTCCAGTTTCTAGTATTCCTGCTGAATTCCACAGTGAAATTCTTGAGGTACTTTAGCAATTAAGCTGTGGAAACACACCACAGAAGAAAAACACAAAATATAGTGTAACTCATTTTTTTTATCAGATTGTAAAGTAAGATGTATTTTCATCCATTGTCAGATTCAACTTGATTTATATGTTTTAAAAGGACTGAATCCTGCAGATAAAGTAGCAGTTGTACATCCATGTTTATAAAAGCTAGAAAACACGAAAAGGAAACAAATAAGTTAGAGGAAAACATTAACTTAAAACAAGAAAAAAAAATCAATGTTTAATTGTGAAATTAAACATTTTCAATGGAATTACTAAAATTAAATTGTTCTCGTGAGACTGAATCACCAACCAAAGAGGGAGTGTGGACTGAATGTACACTCACACACACACCGCACAACCCTACATGCACATTTGTAGCAGATGTGCAGCTTTGTCTTCATGATGGTCCTGAACAACTGGAATGGGAATTGTCTCCGATTCTGTTGCCTGCTTGAGGATCCTGTTCCCTTAACTAGGCCGCCTTGTCTAGCCTATTTCGGAGAGGATGCATCTAGTCCTTCAGTGACCTGATATGCCTGGGTGTGTTGAGGAATAGGGAGGAGCATCCTCCTGAGAGGATGAAGATGGGGGAAGGGCAAGGGACATTATGAAGGGGAAAGAAGGTGAAGATGGTGACTGTATAAAGGATGAGACTTGGACGAGGGCTGTGATTGGGATGTAGAGTGAATGAATAAATGAAATGGAGCAGAAACTAAAGGAAGGGACCTCCAGGTACTGCTTCACCTGGGGATCCGTCTGGTCTGCAGACACCAAACCCTACAATGTCGCAGTTTCCAAGAAGAGCTTGCTGACAGGAACGGGGTGTGGCTCTTCCTTGGGAGATTCTTCCAGCAACCAACCAATGCAGATTGGATGCTTGGAGCTAACCATCAGACTGAGCTCAGGGATCCGGGTGGGAAAGCTGGTGGAACGACTGGAGGAGCCGAGTGAGATTGCAACCTTAGGAAGAACATGTGCTGGCCGGACTGCCCAGTACTCCCAGGGACAAGACCACCAACCAGGAGTGTACAGGGAGGAAGCCATGAGTCCTGATATGTATGCAGCATAGGATAGCCTTGTCTGACATCAATGGACGGGGAGGCCCTAGGTCCTGTGGAAATTTGATGTCACAGCATAGGGAATGCTGGAGCAATGGGGCAAGAGAGGGTGGGTGGGCAGGGAACACACTCATAGAGGCAAAAAGGAGGGAGGAGAGGGCAGCTGTCTGATGGGGGTCTTGTGGAGGGGTCACATGGAAGCTGAATGTCATTTGAAATGTAAATGGATGGAATGATTTATAAAAAAGAAAGGAAGGAAGGAAGTAGAAGAATAAATCTGTTCTGATACATTGTTGGTTTGATTTGAGCATGACCTCCATAAACTTTGAATGCTTGATCCACAGTTGGTAGAATTGTTTGGAAATTATTAGGGGGTGAATTTGTAGAAGGAAGTGGAGCCTTGTTGAAATAGGTGCAAACTTGTGGGAGGAGGTGTGTCAAGTGAGGTTGTGTTTGAGGTTCAAGGACTCCTCTGATTCCCAGTGCTCTCCTCTAGCAGTGTGGTTAGAGAAGAAGACAACGGCTCTTAGCTGTCCCTTCACTCAGCTATCACAAATCCTAATCCCCTTAAACTATAAGACACTAAACACTTTCTTTTGTAAGTTGCCTTGGACATGGTGTTTTATCACAGTAATAAAAAAATGACTAAGACATTACATATTTAAAGTTGTCAACTCTTTAATCATGATGAAAATATAGTGATTGTTAAGAATTACTGTCAAATAGATACTAATTAGGGAATGGGAACTTAAAACTCTAGTGTCAATTTATGGGAAAAAAGAGCATTTGCTTACATGTAGACCTTATTTCAAGTCATGATTATTGCAAAAAAAAAAAATAGGGGAGGAGAATAACAATTTTCAAAAATGATGATGTTCTAGCAAATTCTTATTTATAATCTTTTTTACAATAAATTCTTTTGCTCCAGATATATTTTGAAACATCTTTAATCTTGTATAATTTTCTTTTCTTTTTTCTGTGTCTTTGACTAAATTCTAGTTAGATATAATAAATGAGTCATGAGGGGAACAGACGATTAATGGATCAACCTTTCATTTTGATTGTAGTAGTAGTAGTAGTAGTAGTGGTTGTTGTTGTTGTAGTGGTGGTGGTTGTGGTTGTGGTGGTTGTGGTGTTTGTGGTGGTTGTGGTGGTGGTGGTGGTAGTTGTGGTGGTGGTCATGGTGGTGGTGGTAGTGGTGGTGGTGGTAGTGGTGGTGGTTATGGCGATGGTGATGGTTGTGGTGGTGGTGGTGGTGGTGGTAGTTGTGGTGGTGGTGGTTGTGGTGGTGGTGGTGGTGATGGTTGTGGTTGTGGTAGTGGTGGTGGTGATGGTGGTGGTGGTGGTAGTTGTGGTGGTGGTGGTTGTGGTTGTGGTGGTGGTGATGGTGGTGGTTGTGGTAGTGGTGGTGGTGGTGGTAGTTGTGGTGGTGGTGGTTGTGGTGGTGGTGGTGGTGATGGTTGTGGTTGTGGTTGTGGTGGTGGTGATGGTGGTGGTGGTGGTGGTGATGGTGGTGGTGGTTGTGGTTGTGGTGGTGGTGATGGTGGTGGTTGTGGTAGTGGTGGTGGTGATGGTGGTGGTGGTGGTGGTGGTGATGGTGGTGGTGGTGATGTTGGTGGTGGTGATGGTGGTGGTTGTGGTGGTGGTGGTTGTGGTGGTGGTAGTGGTTGTTATCATTGTTGTAGCAGTTGTTGTGTGTTCTGGTCTTTAGTCTCAAATGAAGAAGGTGCTAATGGAAATTAGTGATAACTTAAAGCAAACTCCATTAATAAGTCCTAAAGACATGATGCCTTCCTCTTTCATGACATGAGTTAAAAAAGGGTTGCCTATAAAATTAACTGAAAACCTTGAAGCACAGCAAGCAAATTCCTACCTTTTTCCCCTGTGGAGAGTTAGGGTGATGAATTATAAAATGTATTATTTTTTGTTTGAAAAAAAAAATTCCAAAGTTCAGGTATCATTGGCTTCGTTTTAAGAAGCATAACATACTGAACACAGTAATATCTAATACTGAATATCTATCAGGCTACATAGTATGAACTGCAGGTTAGAGTTTGTCCTCTATTGTAAGCACACACAGGACTGTAAGAATGATGCTCTTATATGCTGTTTGTGGAAAATAAAATGTAAGCAGAATAGGCAACATATTCTAGGCTGAAGCACAAGGCTGGCATGTGAGTCAGCTTGGAGGATAATTTACAGTCTGACCTACGGTCCTCAAGCCATGGTTGCTATGCAGTCATTCTAGTTTTGTGATTGTGAAGTGCTAAGTCCTATGAGGCAAAAAAATAACAATTATATTTTTAATTTCTGTGCAATAATACCATGTGCAAAGTGTTCAAGCTAATACACAAAACTATGGTTTCATGAGAGCACTTTATCAGACACTACTTCAAAAGCAGTGTTGGGAGATATATCTTTTACAGACCTGTGCACAGCACTTGGTTGTTTTTATAGAAAGGAAGCAGCTTAAGGTTCTGTGACCAGCTGATCATTCAGACTGAATGAGCAGTACAGGTAAACATCAGCTCTGAACCAAAACATCGCTGACTGCATTGACAAATAGAGGGTCATAGTTTTCTAACAATGAGATTGATATACCATTTGTGATGCATTTAGATTCTTGAGAATACTATCCAAACGCTTGTCGCTAATTTTCATACTGCTCAGTAACAATGGCTGTCATGTGCTGTCAGTAGCCAGACAAAGATCTGTAGTGAACTGTACTGTGTAGGTCATTGAAACCATACCCGGGTCACTGGGTTCTGCTTGGGTAAATGCAGTCTAGCTGTGGCCAGTGTATTCACTCTGGACCCTAAGCACACGCTAGATTTGTTTTTATCAGGTCATCTATCTGTCCATTTCTAAAGTTTTTAAATTATACCATGGAGACCCTAGCATCTCACACCACACTTCTCACGGGTATTCAAAGCACAAACCTGGTAAGTATTTTGTCAAGACAGCACATCCAGGTGGCTATTTCCCTGACACCTCAAATTAAATATACTCCAGGGAATGACTTGCTTCTCTTTACTTATAATCCTCCATATCCAGGGAAGCAGCATGGTATCAAGGGAGCAAACCAACAGAAAACTATGGAATGGAGTTTCCTTGAGTTGATATCAATGTGCTGGCCCGTATCACTTTTCTAAACATGGCTGAGTTGTTTAATCTCTGTCTCCATTGTTTCCTCTATGGGACAGATGATAATATTCATCCTAAAGGTTTTGTGCAAAGCTTTAACATAATGAACATATTGAATGTCTGGTACACATAAAGAATGCCTTAGTGTGCTCAGTTTAAATTAATATGGTAGACTGCATTTTATAAAGAACAGAAACTTTTTATAAAGAACTGTCTCCCAGGTCTGTGGGCCAACTTGTCTAAAACCACAGTTCTGGCACATTTGATATCTGTAGAGAACAGCTTCCTGGCACACGACAGGGTTTTTTACTGTGTGGTGAAATGTGGTAAATGGAATAAGGAACTTTTTGAACCTCTTTCATGATGACTCTAATGCTATTATTGAGGGCCCAGTCTGACTACCTTCATACATGCTAAGGAACTATCTTTACATGCTAAGGCACTGGGGTTACAAATTTAGAATGACTCAAACATTCAGTTTATAGTAAGATTTTCCAAAACAGGGCTGTTCTATAGGACAGTGCTGGAAGTACTACTGAAAAAAAATAGTCATCTCTAACTTATCATTCTTCAGACAGATGAGTTTGGTCTGTTGAAAATTGGCCATTATTTGCTCATTAAAATTCTGGTTTCCTAGTATTTTTTTCTAAAATTGCTTTGGAAAACGTCCTACTTTGGGGAAGTACAGGGACAATTCAGCTATTGAGAGCATATTTTGCTCTTTCAGAGGACCTGGCCAGGTTTCTATGACCCACATGATGTTCCTCAACCTTTCATAACTCCGGTTCCAGCAGATCTGATGCCCTCTTCTGACGTTTGTAGGCACAGAGTATGTACAGAATGTTCATACGGACAAGCAATCAAATATTTATACACATAAAATAAATAAATCTGTGAGGAAGAAAGTAAACAGCCCACTTCACAGTATCTTTTTTGCCTATCAGCCCACCCATCATTTTCAAGGTAACACTTTTAAGTCACTTTGCTATTTTTAATCTCACAGGGAATAATTACCTTGATTCTCAATCACCTCAAAATTCCTTACATTGTTCCCCTGCCTAATACAGCTTCTTCTAGTCTCCAGCCTCTCTCTGTTTTTCTATGAATATTTTATCTCAGTGTACTCACTGTTTATCCAAGTTCAAATCCTTCAAGACATACTTTTAAATTAAGCCTTTTTTTTTCCCTATTCAGTAAGTCATTCCATAATTGCTCTTTCAGAAACTATGGAATCTTACCTGTCCCAGGATCTTTGAGATACTGATGCTTAGAATGAATCAACCTGGCTGAGATTATATATCTGTTTTAGTAGAGTGATTTTGACTCCTTTTCCTCAAATATTAGTGGTTCCTTCAATGTGCCAACCACACAGTCCTCATGTCAAGGCTTCAAATTGACTAACCGTGTTTCTTTAATGTCTCACCTTCATTTTGTGATGCCAAAGTAACAGGCTCCTGTACCCTCTGAAACAGTATACAATGTGTCTGCCTCAAATGCTAGGCCATGCCTACAGACATTTCAAAACATTAAGGAATCTGATGAAAATGGAGACAAAATGTGGCCTTACTGGATAACTTGCAAATCATAAAAAAAAAAAAAATCTATAATTTACATTTTACCCAAATCAGTTCTACCATCCTATGCCCAGAGGCATCCAAGCAGTAAGCTTATACACACTTCTGTGAATGTAGACCTCATAGGCTGTCGAGGTATATAAATATGCAAATCAGAGATGTATACAGAAACAGCCTTCCAATCGGGAAGACCAGCTGTCACAGGCAGCAAAATCACTCCGAGGACTTGGCACTGGTGAATTGGCAAATACCCCCTAGTTATTGCTGCCCCATCAATCATGGGCCATTTGGCAGGGCAGCATTCTTGAACAGGCGTATTCTTCCTTTTAGCTCAGAGAAAGAACTTTCTCTAAGGCAATGAAATAAAATGCTATAAAATTTGATCCAAGTATCTGATATCTAGATATAAAAAATTCTATATCTTTCCATTATTTGAAAGAAATTGTACCACTTCCAAATAAAACAAAAGCATCAAGCTAACGTTTTGTCTTTCTTCACTAAAGAGCTGTTGGGACAGATTTTGCTGAGATATGGGTGACAAGAAATGTACAACAGGGTAGTGTGCTAATTCATTTATTAAAGACTGTTGAAGACCATCGATTCTTAAGGTATCATGTGTGAATATGAAAGAGAAATAGAATGGGAAAGAGGAGAAGATAGGGTACCCTAAAGTCTACTCCAACTCTCGTTTATCCGGAGAATGAATACAAATTTTGCTTCTCAACAGTCAACAAAGGACTGGTTTACAGGCGTCAAGGCATTCTGAGAGAAGTAAATATGTCACTGATTTTAAATAGCAGTGTTATCCAGCAGAGAACAAATCAATGGAAGTTGCATAGGTTTTCAGATGCTTCAGGATATTAAAGTACAGTCCCATTTCCCCCCTCCATAAACCATTCCATCCAGAAGAGTAATTTAAAATGAGCCATAAATCATTATCAGCTCAGCAACCAATCAGCACTCAGTGAAGTTCTACCTCTCCTCTCCCCCCCTCCACATCCTTTACTCTTTCTTGGAACAATCTGCAGTGTGTTCATTTTATTTCTGCTCACTCCCAGGTCTGCCTGGTAATGCTTTACTCACTGGCTATGCGGTAGAAAATAATACGTTTTCTTTCAGATTTAATGTAGAAAACGCTAGCAGAGACCACTCAAATTGTCTTTAGAAATGTAAAAGAACTCAGTGATTATTAGTTTGATGGTGCTCATTACATTCTTGAAATGAGTTGATAATACTACTGTTTCAAAACAGAGTGAATGTGTGTGAGTAATTGCAGACATGTCTTTCCATGCATGCAGTGGCAGAGGCTTAGAAGAACCACGAGGCATAAAGACTAGGTTTTGCACCAACCATCTCTAAGGCATAACTGAGGTGCTGCCTGGTTTGCGAGCATAGATAATATCTCACAACGTATCAATCTTCATGCATCACCAAGTATTTTCTGATTCTTCATTTTACTTATTGACTGTGATTTCCCACGTGTGCTCCAGCATGGGCATGCAAGTGTGTGTGACTGTGTGTTTGTGTATCTGTGTGTGCAGGTGAATTTGCCTGTGATTTCATGTGTGGGGCAGAAGTCAGCTAGCCTCCTCCTTGTTTGTTTGTTTGAAACAGGGTATCTCTCTGTAGCCCTGGCTGTCTTGGAATTTGTTCTGTAGAACTGCCTGACCTTGAACTCACAGAGCTCTTCTTGCCTCTGTTTCCTGAGTGCTGGGATTAAAGGCATGTGCCTCCAGCCTGGTATGGTCTTTAACCATTCTCCATCTTATTTTTTTGCACTAGAGTCTACTACTGAACCTGGAACTCAGAGCTTTAACATTACTGGCTGGTGAACAAGCCCTTGGCATTTGTGTGTCTCTGCCCCTCCCACCCCAGGGTTGATGGGGTGCTATTACAGGTTCTAAGAACTGTGTGAAGCTTTTTATGTGTTAGGGTAATCAGGGAACCAGAGTCAGGTACTCATGCTTGTACATGAAGCAATCTATTCATCAAGCTGTCTCCTCAGCCACCATAACATCTTTAGATTTAAAAAAAATCTCACACATCTGTACAATATGTTTTGAACATATTTTTTCTTCCTTTTGTTCATACCCTTCCCCACCTCTTCCCTTACTTCTTTTCCCTCTGCATGTGCTCATCTTAAAAATCTACTACATCCACTTAAAGTTTCTTTTATGTGCATGGGTGTGGCCACATTCACTGTAGTGGTTCTCAATGTTCCTAAGGCAGCAACTCTTTGACACAGTTGCTAATGCTGTGGTGATCCCCAACTATTGCTACTTCATGACTGTGATTTTGCTACTGTTTCGAATTGTAATATGAATACCTGCTATGCAACCACTGGGCCCAGAGCCACTGACCTACTGGAGTATATGTAGCATCTTGGAGTCTGCATCCCTGAAGAAAATGAAAAATCCTTCCCACAACAACCAGGAAGAACTTTTAAAAGAGACACATGTCCCTTTAGTGTGCCGAAGGACTTGGTTTTAGACAATAAACTTAAGTGACCCATGGATGCCATGTCACTTTACACAAAGTATATCCAGTGATGACTAAAATGCCAATGAATCCTGGTTTCCTTTGTCTGTCTTATTTTACCTAAGATCATATCCTCTAGTACTATCCAGGTTGCTTCAAATGAATCCTCTTATTCTTCTTGCGTAATATTTTATCTCAAAAAGGACATGCTACCTTTACCTACTCATGAATGGATCAACATCTAGGCTCATTCCACATCTCAGCTGTTGTGAGTAGGGCCACAATAAACAGAGACATGCTGCTGTCTTTTGGTCATGCTGACCTCATTCCTTTTGCATATATACCCAGAAGGGAAATTGCTGTATCATATGGCAGTTCTATTTTTAGTATTTTGAAGGACCTCCATACTGTTCTCCATAATGGCTTCTCTAATTTACATCCCCACCCACAGCGTATGTAGAAGTGTTATGTTTTCCTCCACATGGCCTCTCATTTGTGGAAGCTAAAATGAGTTACCCTGAATATAGATGATTCTTGGAGGCTAGAGAGGGTGTGGAGGGACGGAGATTGGCCAAAGCGTGGTGGGGTTGTATCACTGCGTGCTTCATGCATGTGTTAAAATACACTGAACTCATTCAGTACGTACCATTAAAGCAGTTAATTCTAATCAAAACTATTCATGTTAAACTCCAATAAGAACCCATGTTATTTCCCCATGTAAAATCTTCAGTCAATTTTTATCACAGTTTGAATCCCCACACACTCTCACAAAAAAAAAAAAAAAAAAAAAAAAAAAAAAAAAAAAAGGAGTGGAAACAACCCCTAAGCATGCAGCTAAGAACTGCGGAGCTTGGCATCCCCTCTTGTTCTCATCTGTCCTGTACCCATGTGCCTGATCATTGCCAGGTCCTTTCCACACGTTCAAGTTCTGCCAGCCTCTACTTTTTCACACCCCATGGCTGGCTAGCTCTTGTTTCACACTTTCTGGGGGAGCATTTCTTTATTTGGGATCTGGTGTATGCACATATATAGGAAGGAAAGTTCAAATAATACCTTGGGGGTGGGGAACAACCGAGAGTCACACTACTCTATCATATCACTATTGAGCGTTCAGAAGACTGAAGTCAAAGAATCCTGCTAGCCAGAGCTGTATTACAAACGCCTAGGAACTCAGTTCAGGATAGTTCAGAAGACAAAGAAGGCATAAGTAGGTCAGGAGTTTGCTTTACGTGGTAGGATGCTTGCCTAGCGTGCATAACTATGTAAACTGAGCATGTGCTAATGATTGCAATCTTGCTTATGATCCCAGCACCCAGAAGCAAGGTAGAGGAAGGAGGATCAAGGTTCAAGGTTACCCTTAGCTACAGAGAAGGTGTGTGGACATGACAGTTGGCTGTGAAAAGGGAGTAAGAGAAAAATAACCATAAACAAATGATAATTATTAAATCTGGGAACGAGTTACAGAGACATAAAGTGAAGAATGTGAGAAAGCATGGGCCACGAGAATGTGTTCACTGATTACAAGGTGGAGAGATAAAGTGGAAAACTTAGAAGTAACCCAGTTTTTAAGAGGGCACCATAGCATTATTAGAAATAAGAATATAAGAGATTAAAAAAAGAGTTGCTTAAAAGCAAAAGTGACTCTTGACTTTTTAATAAATAAATAAATAAATAATAAAGTGGCCTATGGATGGAGCATACTTATAAGGTAGTGTAGTCTAGCAGCCTGAAAAACAGGATCAAGGCTGTCTTGGCACTAGAAAGTGACAATTGAATGTCATAGCTGTTATAGCTAGTAATGATGAAATAATGAGCAAAATCTGGAAAGGAAATATAGATGCTGAAGATTGTATACCTGAAGGAGAGCCAGAAGACATAGCAAGAGAGGAAACTCGGTCTTAGACCTAGGGAAGGATTTCAGGAATCAAAGAAGAAAGATGTTTCAAGAAAAGGGAAGTTTGTTAACTGGGCACTGAGGGGGTCAGAGAACAATCCAGAAGGCAGGCTCATTAAAACAGAAAGATGGTGAGAGATCACAAATAAGGAATATAAAAATCAGTGTAAAGATTATTAGAAAGAGTAAAATAAGTTGCGTTAGGTCATTGGATATCCTCAAGGGATAAAAGTAGAGATTTATAGGAACCCAGAGGTTTTAACCATGGCTACTTTGACTAGAATACTCAGTGATATGGTTTGAGGTACCATTTTCTGCTAACATTTCATAGGCTTTGGTTTAGAAAAGAAAAGGCTATTGTGAAAATAGCTCACAAAAAATAGCTAAAGAAGAAAAACAGAAGAGCAAAAACTTGACCTTAGGTATCATGAAGTTGGGCGCTCTGACCGTGGGCTGTGGACAGGCAGATAAAGCAAGCATGTGCTTAACTGAGCATCCCTAATGCCCTGATTTAAAATTTTGTATTCAGTCAAATTAGAAAATTTATACAATGATTTCATATGTGGCAATTTTCCTTGAACTCAGATTGACACAGCCCTAATGTCAGAACCTCTGTTTCATTCATTTTCCTCAAGGCTTTACAGAGAACATGTAGATGTGTGTGCGCAGCCATGTCTTACTATCTATTACTATTTAACATGAAACATGCCTTAATAATTTTAGGTCTTAATCACTAACTTAATAATTTGAAAACAGACACTTGTACATTTCTTTCCTCAGAGGAAAACAGTCAGAAAACTATAAATGGTTCAGTGGCAGAAGGGTGAATATCTGAAGAAAGAAAACAAAATGGAGACAAGATGAGAAAAGAACCCGAAAAACAATTTACCTTTGAATTTTTCTAAATGGCTCTCCTTTAAAAATCATGCATTTATTATTTTGAGAACTTCATTGAGTTTTTTGAGTTCTAATATTAACATATTAGAATCTGGATAATATGAAGTTTTACTTAATGATGGTAGAATTCCCAAGTCATTATACAAATATCACCTGAGAATATTTCTTCCCTTTGTGGTCCTATGATATATAATGAGTGTATAACATAGGAGTACTTTCTTATCTAAGTTTGCAAAACTTGAACTCACAAAGAAACTACTACTCTCTACACATTTTAATCATTTATTAACGTGTTTTTATAATTGGGATTACTAGTGAATATTGAGCCTCGTGACACAGACAGGAATTCATCTCAGTTCACATAACTGAGAAGGACACATGGAAAATTATGGCCATACATTGCAGAAGGTTATGGTCCATGCAGCATTTGAAATGGAGATGCCACAGCCCTTATCACACCAATCTGGCCCTGGGTCCAGGCAGCAGCAGAGCCTCTGGAGTGAGACCATCCCCATAGAAGCACAATGGTTAGGGCCCCCATTTGTTTATGTTCATTCTCTGTGTGGGGAAATTTCTTTTGTCAATCACATTAATTACTTCTAAAATCTTAGGTGCTAGATTTCAAACCTGCCCAAGTTTTGAGGACAGCATTTTTATTTCAGATTTTACAGTGCGCGAGAATGTCTGTGTATTCCCACAATAATGACCAACTGAGTCATTTCCAAACACAAAGAAGAGGTCTGGAAGACAGATAGACTTCAGAATGTCCATATTAATAATATTTCTCATAAGATATTAATCCCAATGACATTCCTTAATTTGTCATTCTGAATGTTTAGAGCATTTTCCATAATTTCCTTTAATATTTTTGATGACCGTATTAATAATGACCTCTGTGTACAAAAATCCTGATTTGCATTTCAGATGGTTTTCTTTTTACACATTCTTAGAAGTGGAATTGCTGGGTCAAGTGACAGAAATGTATTTTTAAAACTTTGATAGATGGGTCTGCGTTACCCTAGGAAGGTTTCCACTAATTTACACTCTCGACGGGGAGATAAAAAGTGTCACTCTCTCCACTCTCTTGTCACTTCTGCTGTGCCCAGACTCTTAACTCCTTTCTAGTGTTACTGGCTTAGAAAACAGGTGTTTACACTTCTCTTTGCATTTCTAAATCCATGACGTTTGAATAGCACTCATTTTGGTCATTTCTTTGTGTTCTTTTCCAGACTGAAGTCTATGTTCTCTATGCTGAGCTCCCTAAATTTTTGAGAACAATCACAATTAGTGAGCTTAATGACACCACATGCGCTTTGTCACTTCTTTGTGTTGTCCCACTTTCTCTTTTGATTGTTAATGAGATGAATTATAAACATATATGTATTTATAGTGGTTGTGTTTTAAAATTGCTTTAATGCACTATTGGTATTATTTATTCTGAATTTTTTATTTTATGCAACCATTTTAAAACTACAACGTTAACTATAAGGCATAGAATGCAGCGAACTGCCATATACTCCTATTTCAATTAGGTTTGTAGGTTTCCTGTTCTTGACTTTTTCACAGAATATCTATCACATCTGACATATGCAGCACATCTCTACCACCTTTCAATTCTTGCTGTAGAATATGCTTCCCTGTGCTTAATAATTTTTGTTTCGACTTGCACTTTGTAAGCATCATCACTAAGTGAAGGCTGTTGCCCTCTCATTGCCTCCTGTGTTCTGGCACATGACACAAATTTATGTATCATTTCTGGTAGCGTTAACATTGATCACTTGGATAATATGGTATCCAAGGGTTTTCAATCTCATTCTTTTCTCTCTTTGTAGGTAACATTTTGTGGCTACCTATTTTGATACTGTACTTAAAAAAATTTTAAACATATTCTTTCCAGTTTTAGAATCCTTGATACATTTTTGCCTGAATTAATTATTTTTGTAAGGAATTCCAAATAATATTTACCACATTCCAACATTACATCTGCATTTATTATTAGTCACCATTCTGAGAGTATAATTTATAATTTTTATTTATTAACTATCATCTATACTTTAATATCAGAAGTAATTTATTTTGAAAGGCACATGTTCTTAGACATGGCTGACGGAAGCCAATGAAGCTGCCTGCCTTCCATATGTTCTACAAATTTCATTATTATTTTAGTACTTTCTTATACTTTTGTTCAAAAGACATCCCAGGCTTATCTCCTGCTTCTTTTGACCCATTTGTTCTATAAGCAACCTATGATTTTGTGGCAGAAATGGTACTTTCATAGTAACATCTGTGGATTATGGACATTGTGGTGTGGTGTTAACATTCCATGGCCTTCCCTCCATCTCTTTCTCTATCTCTTTCATCTACCTTAATTTCACAAATAAACACTAACTACTGCAGTTGTATTTTTTCACATCCGTTTTCTCCAGGTTATATCTCTCTATTCCCATAATTGGAAACTGGGCCTCATTATACTTATTTTTCAATTTACTTACTCCGGAGTTTCTGTCAAGATACACTGGATTTGATGCTAGGATACTTCATTACAGGGATGCTGAGCCCTTCAGAGATGCTGTCTCTCTTGGGACCCTCCTCACATGGATTATGACCTCGTCTCAATTGCTCTCTTACTAGCCTTAATACATTTTTTGGTACTAAAAAGAGAGACAAGAATCTTACTGACTTTTGTATTCTTACTTTGTCTCTCACTTAAGCCAAACTAGGAGTTCAAGGTTAGAGACATACTCTATCATTTAAAAGATCATTAAAAGATACCTACAATCCTTTGGATCCAAACTGGCTTAATGAAATTGCCTGTATTTGTTAAACTTATATGCACATCTTTAGATGTGATGATGTGAATTAAAAAATGTTGTCTTCAATGTTTTAGAAGAGGACAGGTTTTATTTCTGTTCTTCAAAGAGAATTCTCTCTTCAGACAAATGCTAAGACTGTCTGCACAGCATGTTCTGACACTACTGTAAACTTATTTTCTTTTATTTTCATTATTTCTCTTAGATTTCAAAATATATTAAGGGACAATGTATTTTGGATTTGTGTATAGGTGTAGAATATTTATTTAATGTGGTCAGGTGTATGGGAGTTGAAGATACAGAAGTCTTGAAGATACTACATAAATATAAATAGATATAAATAATGTATAAAAATACAAGTAAATATAAGAAAATGAGATTGACCTGGATAAAACTGAAATTATATTATCAGTTACTACAAGGGAAATACTGGATTAAATTGATGTGCAATAATAATCCCAATTTCTTTCTTTCTGCTTTTTTATTTTTAATTTTCTCTTTTACATTGCCTATCTGGTTGTTGACTTGAATAGCAACCTACTAGCAGACGATTATGATCCTATTGTCTTAGGTAGTGGTGGTATATGACGTTTATCCCAAAGTCAGGTAGATCTCTGAATTCCAGACCAGCTTGGTTTACAGTGAGTTCCAAGACAGCCAGAACTATTACACAGTAAAACCCTTTCTTGAAAAACAAAACAAGAACAACAATAAAAATTAAATTAAAGAATAGGAAAACTGATCAACTTTAACATACAGGATACAAATGATGATCACATCTATTGATTAAAGATCCCAGTAAAACCAACCATGAAAGCCATTCAAACCAATAAAAATGTAGAAGTCTTGTTCATTAATATTCTCTTAAAACCAGAAGAGCAACAGGTTAAATTCACTTACCATGCTTGAGTGCAATTTATTTGAAGTTGAGTAAGTCATAATCATGTATTGAAAAGATTATCAATGCAGTATAATGTCCACTAAGGAAGGGAAGGAGAATGGAAGACGGGGAGGAAAAATATAAAAGAAGACAAAAGAAAGACACTGAGAAAAAACAGTGCTTTCTCCAAGCTCTGTGATACATTTGATTAGCAGTAGGGGATGCTTAAAAGAACTAACTGTATAAGAGACTTCTTAAAATTCAAATTCTAGAAATGAGTCTCAGACTATTGGTCATTTAAAAGAGCAATAAATTTAAGGTTTCTTTTGTATGTCTATATGAACACTCTAGAATTAATGAGATAAAGAAAATGTATTTTTTTATCAGCAGGGGTAAGAAATCAAACATTTTCACCTTGCATTCTGTCTCACTCTCAATATTTCTCACAATCATATCACTTTAATTGAGGTGATTATGCAATAAATTTCCTGCCAATGATGTAAACATTCCTACTTAGGTGTGATTTGAGTCATAGTGGTAAGAAAAATTTTAGACTCTAATTTATATTATAATGAAATGTATTAACCTATTTGAAAAACACTTCAAACTCCAAACTGTTTTATTAAGAGTATCCTATTTTTGTGATCTGGTTGCTTATTTTTAAAGGTTAACTAAAGTACAATAACATAAAAAGTGGAAAAGCCTGAGCATAGAATAGCTGTTCTAACACTGGTATAAATCTACGATTCATGCATTTTAGGTCTGTAAGTTGAAAGCCGAATGTGTTGGTTATAATTTGTGATGTGTGGGTATTTAGAATAATGTTGCTTTAAAAATATTATTGTGTTTATATCCAAATACACATAAAATTTCTAAACTAATATCCAGTTTGAGCCTATTACTATCCTAGTTAAAATACCTCAATTCATCATTGTATTTCGTTTTATTGTTAATTTTTACTATTACAACCCTCTACTACTTACTCTGCTTACTCTTTGATGTAATTTTATATGTCACACAAGGAAGATGAACTCGAAGAAGACAGGGAAGCCTCCCATTCTTAGATCAGCAGAATACTAGCTCTTGATTTGTGTGCATCTGTATGGCTAGCAGGGATAATGAACTTGACAGTGCTTACCCACACCCAGGAGTCTGGTTTCATGGTTCTAGATATGAGTCTCAGGCACCAGCTCTTTGATTAATGCAACAAACTGAAAGGTTGAGTTTACTGCCGATTGGGCAAGGATCATAACTAGAAATGAATTATGTTGGCGTAGCACACATGCTTCCACTGGTATTATGTTCAGAAGACTAAAAATCTATATAAGAGCAATCTTCAGAAAAAAATGTATATGTATATTAGTAGCAGAAAGGATTTCATTTACATTTACTTCCTTACTTGTTGATATTAAAATTGATGTGTTCTTATTCTTTGTTTCTGGACTCTATAAAGTAGCAGGCACAGACACCAAATATTAGGGTTTACATAGGGGTCCCTGCACTTATTGAGTAAATGCATGTTTAGATTTGGGTAACCTTGGCTTTCTCTGAGAGAATATACATTCACAAATAATCACAAGTGAGCCTAGTAGTCAGTACTGACTTATGCCTTTGCTAGGCCAGACTTTATCCTGTGCCATGTTAGGAAGCTATATGTAGCTGCCAGGTAGACAAAGAAAGTTTATTGAACCGCGTACCATACTTTTCCAGAACAGGATATTTTATAGGAAATTAATTTTATAAATCAGTAAACACATTTTCTGTGAGAAATAGTCAACAACGTGGAAGATACTGAAAAGCCACTGGCACATTTGGAATGTGTGAAAGTTAAACAAACAAGCAAATGGTTTCCAGGGAAGGAATGAATAAGGAGAAAAAGACATTGTAAACACTAGCAAACATACAAAGGGGAATATTTTGAAGAGTGGAACAGAACAGATAGGTATGGAGACCGGCCATCTTTCTAGGATATTCTATGGTGGGGGCTTTCACGGCCACAGCACCTAAGAAACTCAGCATTGGTTTGTGCACCTCACATTCAAGTTCACTCTTTGGCACATTTGCAGACATGATCGTTTAAATTGGTTTAACCCTGCAGCGCTCTTTCCTGCTTCTACAGATTCTTATAATCATTTTAGGACACTGGCTCTCTATTTTTCTGGCCTACAGTGGAAGCCTGCACATCACTTGAAAACTTCTAAAATCATTACTCTAGAAATTACTCATATCTACCAAACCAGAAATGCTAGGGAGGCTTTTTTTTTTTTTTTTTTTTTTTAACCAATCTAATAAGTCATCTAAGTGATATTAAATAAACTGCATTTGGTTTTTGAGTTTAGTCAACCATCTCTATAATGGTAGGAAAGAATGTAAAAATGGGCATTCTTTCCCAAAAGGAGAGACCCTATGTAAATTAACATTTGTCCCAAATTAAGAAGCAGTGGGTTAAAGCAGCTACTCCATTCTGGGAAGGAGAGGAGTGAGCCTTAGAGAAATAATGGAGAAGAAGCCACAACATCACCATCATCACCACCACCACCACCACCATCACCACCACCACCATCACCACCACCATCACCACCACCACCATCACCACCATCACCACCATCACCACCATCACCACCACCATCACCACCACCACCACCACCATCACCACCACCACCACCACCATCACCACCACCACCATCACCACCATCACCACCACCATCACCACCACCACCATCACCACCATCACCACCATCACCACCACCATCACCACCACCACCATCACCACCATCACCACCACCACCATCACCACCACCACCATCACCACCACCATTCACTCTTGTGGGGAATAGATGATCCCCAGACATCAAGTGGGATAAGAAAACACATGATTTAAGAAACTTAGAACTGAAACCTCTCAATCTCATCTCTATCTTGCACGTGTCCAAACTGAGCCTTAATGAAATGAAGTGGCTTACTCTGAAGTTAACTCAAGTAGGATGAGGAAAGCTGAGATTTACTTCCGGGAACGTGTGGCTGTAGAACCCACCTTTTGATCGCCTTTTCAGTGTTGTCTCTCAACACCTTTGAGCTAAGGGTGACCTCACTTTGGGTCAAGAAAAATAAAAGAGCTTTTGAATGAATACCTAAGGTGGTTTGGTAGAGACTCTGAAGGGTGATCAGTACGGAATGTGATTTTAGCAGCCAGAGACTGATTAAAGAGGAATGAATGCCGCCGCTACCGTAGGATACTGGTTTGTTTGTTCTGTACTAGGATTCAAACCCAGAACCTTCACTTCAGCTCCTAGAAGCACAATCTTTGATGTAGTGCAATACTCTGGAATGTTCTGTTGTGGTGCAATTAAGGAATATGTGAAGCGATAAAATCCTTGGGAAAAAAAGAGATCAACGCTATCATGGTAGATTACCCCGGTATCCCTCTCTATGATCCAGACTCAAGGAAGAGACAATCCCTCCTCCCTCTCTAAGTACAGGGTGCTTTTCTCTCCTCATGTGATTAAGATGGAAATATGATAATATTTGTAGCAAACATAAACATTCTTCAAACCCTGTTATAAGAGAAGCAGAGGCCTTGGACAGGTTTGCTGATGACATTCAATTTAAGCTTTTGTTCATAATAAAGTTATCCATGTCTACTTACTAATATTATTCAAATTTCACGAGAGAGTGAATAAACACTACTTGCCTATTAACAGGCTCCTTTCTGTTTTTAATATTAAATTAAAGCTAATTTAATTTGCATTTAGTTCTGGTTCTAAAAGCGTCTCATCATGACTTTAATTGAAGGAAACATGAACACATGTGGGTAAAGGAAGGGATTTTGAGGGCTTGGTGGTAAGGACTTAGGCCTAAATACAAATCTCGGAAGCAGCTGTTCTTACGGTCATAGCCAAATGTTTTAACCCAGTGGAAATGTTTCCAAATCCGACTGTAACTCAGCTACTTCCCAGCCTTGGTGACAACCCTGAGCATGAAGCTGTTATTGGCAAGTGTTTCCTTATTTTGAAACCAAGCTTTTTAAGTCTCAGATATTCAACCATATTTTGTTAAGGACTATACACAATACATAATTTGGTCTGTAGGTACCTTTTAATAATAATGAAGGCTGAAAAGGTATTAAAATTGTGTAATAGTTTCACAATCAAGTGATTATTTTTTTTTTTTGAAGAATGATCTATTATACAGAAATATATAGATAAAGCAATGATTGGCCATTAAGTAACATTTGCTCTGAAGATCCTTTAGTATAAATAGATTAGTTTATATGATTGAATCAAGTGGAAATTTTATACTTTGAGACATGTGGGTTTTGTATGTGTACGTGTGTGTGTGTGTGTGTGTGTGTGTGTGTGGGCACACGAGTATGCATGCCTGCCTGCCTGTCTGTCTGTCTGTCTGTCTATGAGTGCTGGTTTGTACTTTATAAGAGTGAGCAACGTAACCATTTGACATAGTCACACATCACTAGATATATTTAAGCATAAAATGGGGAGTTTCCTGAGATCCCAACACTGGTGTATCTTGTTGTATGGCTCAAGAAAGCATTTGCCACTAATCTGCAAGAAAATATGGCCGTATTTGGAATTTTATAAATCATAGAAATGCCTTATCCAAGGAACAAAATGAAGCTGAAGTTGTCAGTCATTTGTAAATGGATCCCAATAAAGTCATATGACCAGAGGACTCTTTTATCATGTAGACTTTGATATATTTCATTTCTGTTTTAGTTTACTAGTGAGAAGATCTGGGAAAGCAATACTTTAAATGTTGTGATAGCTTGTTCCCTAAGACATTAGTAGTAGCTGTAGCCTAATTTTGCCATACCACTGACTGCATTTAGAACACTGACAGGAACCCTAAGGCCATGTTTACTTTGCATTAAATTTGCATAAAATTGTAAATCAAAAATATAGGAACACAGCCCTAATATTTATCAATGTTTAGGTCTTTTTCAACAGATGTATGAAATCTATTGGAGGTTTGACTTTGCCTGCAATAAAACTGTGTAAGTAATCAGCTTTGTTTTCAAGGGAAAGGGGACCCAAGAAAAGTCACAGTGTATGGGCATATGTAGATGCTATTTAAAAATTTTAATCCTGTAAAACCATGACTCAGGCATGCCCCATTATTTCTATTTAATCTAGAAATAAAACTTCCCCTATGACTTTATAGAGCCCAAACTTTAGACTGGTTCACAATAACTTGTTAAATAAAGATACAAGCCACAAAGAAAGGCAACCAGGTGAGAAGGGGTCAAGGCACCTAGGGATTTTTATTTTCTTAAAAGCCTTTTACTAGCACATAAACAAATAATTAATACTGATCTTTAGGGCAAAATTACATTCAAAAAAACACACTTTGTTAAACTCAGCAAAGCATCTAAATGAAATAAAAGTACTTCCTAAGAATTTAAATATAGTGTACACTTATGTACAGCTGTGGCTTTGTTTTATGTTTTCTTAATCAAAGATAGAACAACTGAAAACATATCACCACATCACCAGCAAATTGGCACATGGATCTTCCTAGATCTTTTTTTTTTTTCTCTAAAGCCATCTTTTAGAAAAAATAATATATACTATAGTGCTTTTTTTTTTTTTTTCAGGACAATCTCTGCCTAAGTTTCACAGCCACTCCCAGGGCTCACTCTCTCATACCACTGTCCCCTTACCTTGTACGATCAAGTAAACTTGAGAGGTCTTGGGCTCATGCTGTGTCTGAACTGAGCATGTGTAGGAACCTTCATCATAGACATCCACCTTCTGAATCCGGAGGCTGTATTCCAGAGCATGGCGTTTCTCCAGCTCGACCCGGGGGTCCAGAGACCACTTGTCCTGTCCAGCGAAGATGATGCCAGAGCGATTCAACCAGGCCACTTTCGAGTTCTTGTCTTCTACCACACACCTAACGGAGCAGAATAATTCCATTAGTGCTTCGCCGTTTCCTTCTCATCTCATTCTCTCCGTAACAAGGCTCAACAAGACCCATCAAGGCAAATAATTGCAGGTGTAATCAATCATTGTCATGAAATTTCTGAGAGTGCTAAGTATGTTCACCATTTTTTTTAAGAGCCAGTCACCACCCAGTGTGGAAATGTCATCTTACTAGATTTGATTCAGCAATAAACAACTGGAATGTGAGTTACACAGCCCAGTAAAGTTAACTGACTACCGACGTCCGACCAGATTTTCTTCTTCGTGCTTCAGAAAAGGTCATCACACAAAACTCCAACTGCTGAAGTGTTTCTGCGAACCCTACAACTGATACTGTAGCACATTCCCTGCCTCTCAGACTGAGTTTATTTGTCCATAGGACTGACCTGCAGCTTATAATCTGTATTTGAAAGAATTAGACTAGTGCTCAGACTTCACTTGTGACCCTGATGCACTTGAGACGCTCATGCCCTGACAGCAGACCTGTGTGAATGTGTGTTCAGGGGTGAGCAGACAGGTGTTGTATCAAGAAAATCAAAGCAAACATCATCTGCTTTATGTTCTTTTCCATCTGCTGAGAGTGACAGGCTTCTTGACAATGAGTTTGATACCAACATTTCTGATCATATTAAATAAAGCCATATTTTAGAGGAGATACAGAAAACAAATTACTACTCCTATTCAAAAAAAGATAAGTCCTAAATAATAGTACAAATACAGTGGGTGTGGGTCTTGTGTGGTGTGTGTCTCTATCTCTCTCTGTCTGTGTCTCTCTGTTTGAGAGAGAGTGAGAGAGAAAGAGAGAGAGAGAGAGAGAGAGAGAGAGAGAGAGAGAGAGAGAGAGAGAGAGAGAGGAAAGACATTGATTTTCTTTAATTTTATGCTTTCAAAGTTGGACTATAAAAGAAAAAAAAAAACACTTTCTCTCCATATCTCTATGGCAACATTTATGCCTACCCTACAGGAAGACAGACCCAAGCCCTGTGAACAGATGCAGAGCCAGCTGCTCAACATTCTTAGACATAAAACAGGGGCAAAACTTTCTAGGACCCTGACAAAAGACAATTAAAACAACACATTATCAAATACAAGTTTCCTCCAGAGTGGAAACAGAGTGCCCACACCCGTGCACGAGGAGGAAGCATGAGGAATCCCAGGTTGTCCACACTTGGCTCTGGAAGCCAAACCACATCTTTCATAACAAGAAGAGACATACAGTCACTAATATACCCTTATCTGCAGCACAAAGGCCTTCCTACCTTACTGTGTGCAGGTGAATGGTACTTTTTTTTTTTAAAGAGTAAAATGTAGACACATTGCGTGGCACAATGCACAGGTCTTATATTTCTTCCTTCAACAAACAAAGCTCATTTCATAGGCTAGGTGATACTTCCATTTTACAGGATGGGTTTTTCTCAGCCACACGGATGTTTTTAGGGATAACTACACATTTATTTTTCAATGTATGGCTATATGGCTACTTTACAAGGACCATGGCACTTCCTTCATTGACAGGTAAGCTATCCCCATGATATTTCAACCCTACGGCTGCCTACCCATAATGCCTCAGCAATACTTGTCCATGATTGCTCTTTCCTTCCAGATTGACTACTGTTTCCATTTCTTTGGCTCTGAGTAGCATCAAAAGAATTTTTCTAGTTAGAGTAATTTAGACTCAAATGATAGTATGTTGTCTGTCATCTGCAGCACAAATAGAACTGTAGAATGTACACACTGATCTTTGTGTTCTTTTTTATTTTTTGGAAAGGATGAGCATGAACCTGTCTAACTTTATTTTAAATCTCCAAGCACATGTCTCTTGTACTTTTTGTCATATGCATAGAACACAAACAGCAATAATCAGGGTTACTCTATCATAGAGAAGTACTCTAAATGTCCTTTTGTTCAGAAAATGGTGGTCATGTGTTTATCATAATGCATAGATAAAATAAATGTTGAGAGCTCAGCCACAATGTGCCCATGTACAAAAAAAAACTTCTACACCTAAAACTCAGGGAATATTTTTAAAGAGAAGACAGAAAGAATGTAAAACCCCAGGAAGTTTGTCATTGTGTCTCCAATAAATGACAGGGAAGCCATCCTCGTAAGAGTTCAACAATATGGCAGCCTAACCTTAACACCTCAACAATACTGCTTCCTAATCAGAATCTGCACAATGACAATATCAGTGGGCATACTAACCCAGAAGGTGGAAATTTCACTGGTCCAACCCCAAGGTAAGGAACTACAGCTAGTTAATGACTACAAAGACAGGGCACATTAGCTTCTTCCAGAGGAGAGCCTCTAACTGGTTATGCAGTACAGAGTTTCAAATGCTGAAGGTTTATAAGTGCAGCCCACACCAAAAGAACAACAATAATCAAACAAAAGAAACCTGTCAGTTTGAAATGGAGTTGGAGGGTTAGGAGGACGTTGGGAAGGCAGGTTAGTGGAGGTGGCGTGCGAGTGGTTAGAGGGGAAATAATGAAAGTAGGGAATGATGTAGTTATAGTTCCTTTTAAAAGTTTTAATAAATAAATAAATAAGAAATGGACCCAAGCCAGTTTGTTTTAAATGCTTGTACTAATTATCAATTTAATAAATGCATTTTAGCATGATTCAGCTGGATATTTCCCCAAAACAAAAGTAAAATAAAATAGGACTTCTGGAACTGCTTTCCACACCAGCTAGCATGTTTACAAACGCAGGGAAAGGTCCTGTGGCTGCTGTGTTCCTCATCCCCATCCCAAGCCCTATAAAATCTACAAATAAATTGGGCCAATTTGCTTATCGGCATACTGTAGAAATGCTCTGTCAGGTTTTTAGGATCTTTTGGCATTTTAGAAATCTTTTTTTCCTCCATGGAAAAGATAAAAATCACACACATCATTATTCCAAATTATCTTTGGAAAGTGTACTGATCTATCTTACCTAAAGAAGCTGCTGAGTTTTTCAGCAGAGCTGTCAGATTCATACTAACACAGCAACTGTAATTATGTTTTGTGTGATGCTTTGCCATGACAATATACATACCATCTTATTTACCAGTCTCCCTTGGGACTCTATCCTTTATATTTCGAAGTTAACTCTTAGTTGCAAACAAATGAAGGGTGTGTTAAAATGTTCTCACGTATCTTACTGCCTCACATGATTATTTGAACATCAAACAGCAGAGAACGAACTAGTTAGTGCCTTTTAAAAATGTTAACAAAATTACTTGGTCAACTCTTTAAGGTTTCATTTGATGATGTCAAAAGACCCTGACTAAGTGCATTCTCTATAGACTAGAGAACAATGCCTCCACAATGTAATGAGATTTTTTTTCTGATGAAAAATGAGCAAATGCTGGTCCAGAATAAATATATTTTTTTAATTTAAGAAAGGGAAAAAAAACTTGATCTACGGTGATAACTAATTTAAAGTATAAGCTGTGCACATAATCAAAAAATACAAAAAGCTAAAGTATTAATCCTAATTTGCCTAATTCTGTGTCTATTAAAGGAACCATCCACTGAGTAATCGCATGCCACATGGCTGTGCAGAAATGAGGATGCTAGTGCAAATGAATATCCATCATTCACTGACTTGACAAGTATCATGTGTATACATTAAGGAAGAAAGTTGACTTATTTAGCCAGGGATAGAGAGTGAATTAGGACTCCAGAGCTGTACCATCATGTTGTTATTACAATGAATTACTGAAATTCTAATGCCCTTTGCATACAGGACAATGTTGTAGTTCAGAACATACACATAATGACTTTATCAATCAAAGTGGTTCCAGTTAAAACAGAAAATATGGAAATTATAAGGTCTGTCTTTTTTATGTAAGTCTCCACTTAATTGAATGCTTTCTCAGTGAGCTCAGGCAAATATTATTGCAACCAATTCTGGGATCAACAAAGACTGTATTTAAAAAAAAAAAGAATGGTCAAATCAAGAATAGAGATAGGGCTAGAGATTGTTTTTAAAAGTTTGGTAGCATTGCTGCCTGGAAACTGAGGCCATGGGGCAGTAAGCAAATGATTCTTCTCTAGGAAAGCCTTTTAGTATTTATCCCTTTCCTCTGGATGCTACTTAGAACATCCTCAAACTCCACATTGTAGTCCAGTTATTTCAAGTCATATGTTAGTAAAGACAGTGAGTGACCCAACAATTCACTGAAGAGACTTAGAGATTTTGCATTGTGAACACCATCTACTCAGGAGACTCTTTCAGCACTGTAGAATTAAAACTCTGAGTTTAATTTACTACTTAATGTCCTATTAGGCCAACTATCAAATTGTTCTTGGTTATATAATACACAGAAAATAAGTCATTAACTATCATTTAATATGAAATAAAATTATGCAATAAAAATAAAAGTAACATTTTTGTAAAACTCTGTTGAACATATTATTAACTGAACTTGAAGGAAAGTCCCTGAGGCACATGGATTAATGGGTAAAGGTGGTAGTGTTTCAAGCCTGATAGCCTGAGGTTAGGAATATATATATATATATATATATATATATATATATATATATATATATATATATATATATATATTCCTATATACAGGAATAAAAAGAAAGCCAATCCCACAAAAGTTATCCCTAAGCTTCCACATACATACAGTAGTATTCATACACCCTATATTGCAAAAAGATACACACACCCAAATTTAATTATTTTAATGTTTACAAAGGAAACAGATAAAATTATACTTCTTACTTATTCTTCTGTATTAGTCATTTTTTGATGCTGTGATAAAACACCATGACCAAAAGTGACTTGTGGAAGCCAAAGCTCTATCTTTGGCTATGAGTTCATAGAGAAAGTCCATGATGGGAGGTATGGCAACAAGTGACCGGTGCAGGAAGCTGAGAGATTCCATTTCAGCCACACACACGGAGGTCAATCTGGAGTTGGGGGAGTTTATACAGTTTCAAAGCCCAGCCCATGTGACTCGCTTCTGTCTGTAAAGCTTCAGTTCCTAAACATACCATAATCTCCTCAAACAACTAGGGGACCAATGTTCATGAATGAGCCTATGGGGGTTGTTGTCCATTGAAAGTCCCACAACTAGGAAGGAATATCACTTATAGAAATAGTTTGTATTGCATACAAACAAACATCATAAAAAACTAGCAGAAGAACCAAAAAATGTTGAGTAGGTTGCTGCCTGAAGTCTCCAACTTTTAAATAAAAGGTTCTGGCTACAATATTCGGTATATCTGAAATCACAAACTATCATAAAAATCAATACATTCATAAACCCTGGGTTTCTGCAAACACTTTAGGCCAAATGTTAAGCACAGTTACATGAATAGGAACACTGACAATAGCATTTTTGTTGTGGAAAGTTAGTAATTATACTTCTAAAACAATAAAAAAGGAAATGTGCAGCCCAATTTTCACTAATATACCAACAAGTTTGGTGACAAAATTTCTTTCATGTAAATGATACATTTTTAACTAGACTGAAATGCTTAATTGCTAAGTGCATCATTACATTTTTAAAAGTATCTTTGGCTAAAACTTTTACATTTCAGCATTTATATTCATCTAAGCATAATTTTATATGTTTTCTACTACTTATTGGACGAGTAGACCCTGGTCCTTCTTAGTTAAGGTAAGGATAATAAATATATTTAGTCTGTGGCCTATTTATACGAATGCTTTTATATTTCAACATAGGGTGACCATGTCACTGGGTGGGTGAGTGAAGGAATTTTTCTTTCTTAAGAAATGATAGACGAGTGGGTTCTAAGCAAATACAATTTGTGTCCACAGATGACACTGGTAATACATGGTAACAGTTTTTGTCACAACTGAGGAGTCTTTACTACTGTTATCTTAAGGGGAGATAGCAAGTGTGTTGTTATACATACTTCAGTACACAGGGCAATAACTGCACAAAAAGATATGTCCTGACAGAATGTTGACAGAGTCAAGGGTGAAGAACCTGAATTTGGTCTTTACCTTTAATTCTAGTGTCTAGAATTACAAGGTAGCTATCCCCAGTGCAGTGGCATTTTCCAAAAGCACATTCCTCATCTCAATACTTACTATATAAAAACTGTCAGAAAGAGATCAGAAGTTTATAACAGAAACACTGCATTGAGACAGAGTGATTCTTTGCTCATAAGTTAATAGTTAAATTAATCACATTTTAAAATAAAGAGATTTAAATACCCCTAAGGCAACAGGGATGATATTAAACCTGACCTGAAATTATGCACGGTTTACTGTATGCACTTCTTTGCTTACATTCTGGAAATGTGTGCCATCATTATGTGTCAGTTGTAGGTAAAATGTATTAACACAAGAACGGGACATGCAGGTGAGATGCTTTACTTATAGCTGTGTAATGATATAGTCCTGTGCATTGCACTGTGGGTAGTGAAAGAAAATGGCCTAACTTGTTTGATGTCTAGTGTATTTTTTTTAAGAAGCTATTACTCCTCAGTGTTTGACCCTCGTGGGAAACTGGATCAAGAACAACCAGAAAGAAAACCAACACACTGGAAATATTTGATTTGAGAAAGACGATTCCATATTTTTAAATAGGAAAAATGTCTTTTAAATTTTTACTGCCATACATATTTATTGTAATGTGGAAATGGGTTTCATAAGGATACATTTATATATTTTATACTGTAATCACATTTCCCACTAGTATTTGCACACTTTCCCCTGTCCCTTCCACAGCACCCTTGTATTTTTTTCAGAGAGTTCACTTCCTTCATGGCATGTACACATGCTGGATTTAATGATTCAGCATTAAATTTCTCAACCAAGAAAATATGTGATCTTTGTTTTTCTGAATCCGCTTACATCATTTAATATGCCAATCTCCACCTGCATCAATTTCATTTTCAAAATCATAATTGTATTACATTTTATAGCTTGACAAAACTTTATATATATACATATATATAATTTTTATCTATTTATCTATATGCTGATATTTACATTAATTCCATAACCTGCAATGGCAATTCCTGCTACAGTAAACATGCCTGGCTCTATATGTATGAGATATGTTAACTTAAAGCTCTTCATGTAAATGTCTGACTAGGTATTATAGGGGATATCTTTTTAGCTTTTTAGGGCCCTCCATATCTGTCTTATTTCCATAATAGGGAAACCAATTTACATTGTTAATGGTAGTGTCTAAGAGTTCTTTTGTTCTTCACCAGCAATTGATTTTATTACTCATTAAGATGACACACACATTTATATATGTATACTCACAGAAAGAAAGAGAGAGAGAGAGAGAGAGAGAGAGAGAGAGAGAGAGAGAGAGAGAGAGAGAGTGAGTTGTGGAAAGATGTAAGATGTGAATTGGACAGAACTCTTTAAGAATGTGTTGACCCTTTCTTTTGATGATGCTCATGTTGTAACTTTAATCCTACAGATAAAACCCTTAATGAGTCAGCAAAACTATCATAGACTCATTGCATTTTAGGAGAGATAATTGGTCTGGGAGATGATGCTATATATTACCAACATGAGAAATGTAGAATCAGGAAGATTTCAAGCAGAGGACAGGAAAAACTAACATGAAAATATCCCAGACTATTCTGATACAGAAGGCCTTAGTCTAGTTTTACAATATTATTTTAAGAATAATGAATTATAAGAACTCTGCAAATACATTTTAAAAATACCCAGTTAGTTAAGTACTGAATTCAAGAAATTCTTAATTATTAGTTTTTTTTCTTGTTTTCCAGAGTTAGCTTTATTACTATTTCATAACATTAGATTCAAAAATTAGAAAGGAATTCTGGGCTCGACTTAGCAGCCCTTGTTGACCTTTACCACAAGAACAATCGGCTTGCCAGCTCGCTTGCTTCCAGATTTAACTGGTGATGGTGTTGGGGGTTGGTCTTGGAATTTAACAGTAGTTAGGTTTTGCTTAAGTTATGCACATTAATTGCTTTTGTGCATAATGCTGTTGCATACTTGATGGACAATAACATCAAGCAGGCACAGTTTCTCAAACATAAGCATATTTATGTACTGGGAAACAAACCATACACAAGATGAGATCCAGGTTATTGTAATTGTTATAGCAATTGCTATATTACAGTGGGTTCATCCTGAACTCTAATCTCTGTGGTATGCCTCTGAAAATATGTAGCATTCTTATAATATTTTAATATCAATTAATTTTCAAATTGCCATTTCATAATACAAGACAGAGAAAATGAAGTATAATTTTTTTTTCTCTGATAGTTATAAGAACAGGGACTTGATGAGTTAGATGATTGTTTAATCTATAGGATGACAGTAAACACAGAAGCAGCTGGGGACTAGAGAGATGGCTCCTATGTTTAATGTCAGCCCACTGCTCTTGCTCAGGTTCTAAGTTTGATTCCTAGCACCCACATTAGCAGACTCACTACTGCCTATAACTTCAGCTCAAGCACATTATGTCTGCTCTGATTTTCTCTAGTGCACAAACGCAGAGACACAGAAATGTACACACAATGAAAAATACAATGCTAAACAGTTTAAAATCACAGCACCAGGCCAAGGCAACCCACATCATTGAAGAACACCAGTGTTATTGTTCTGCAGTCCAAAGGTCATGGGTACCTCCTGCGATGCTTTTCGTTGGTAAAGGACCATTTAGAGTACTTAGTGTGCTTTAAAGTAGCCTAATAATTCTTATTTACATATCCTTCTGTAATATGAACCTTAAATATTTCCTTTGTAGTAACTCAATTGCTGAACTACACTGAGCAACTTGGAAAAATGGTGATTTGCCCATTCTTTATTCACTGATAGTCAACTTCACAGAAATCTTCTAAGGACTTGTTCTCTTCTGCTTTTCTTCTATATTACCTCTGGTTAGCAATGATATCCTTAACAACAATCCAATTTAAGATGAAAAAAGAGAATGATACAACGAAGCTATATCTTCACTGCTTAAACTGAGGCTGTACTGTCATCTATACAACGCTGTATGTCTTAGTTACTTTTCTATTGCTTTGATAAAGCACAAAGACCAAGGCAATTTGTAGAGGGACTCATTTGGGGCTTATGTTTCTAGAATTATAAGAGTCCATTACAAGTATGAATGGGAAGCCTTTCACCAGACACCAAGCACAGAAGTAGAAACAGCTGAGAGCTAACATCTGGAACTCCAGATTCCACCAGCAAGGCCACACCTCCTAAGCTTCTTCATACAAGACCATCAACTTGGAACCAAATATTCAAGTGTTAGTGACTATAGGGGGCATCCCCTTCAAACTACTACAGTGCAAAAGTATCCCTATGAATGATTTTGTGACTGAGTAACTCAGGAGTTAAATGTTTCCCCAGTCTCCGTCCAGCTCAAGTGTTCTATAAATGGCAAACCCAAAATCTAGCTTTCCTTTAAGACAGCTAGGATAGGAGACTGTCATTGGATAATGCTGTTTGTGTTCTGCAGAGATCTGCAGGCACATCTGGGATACATTTTGGATTATATGAGGCTTACCCCATGTGTTGTGTGTCTTGGGAAGTTCCATGTTGCACGAATAAGTCTCACACCTTCCCAGAAAGCAAGTGTTAGGTATACTATCAGCAAAGTCGCAAGGGTTTCCAAACCTTTCTTCACGTTTGACCTATACAGAGTCTTTGTTCTGCCGCACACAGTTTAGAGAATACAAAGGAACATCTAAAATCTTGCTTTTGTTCTGATTCTCCATACACACCTGTGTTCTCCATTAAAAAAAAAAAAAAAAATCCTTTTACCTAGAATGAGAAAAATCAACCTTCCCTAGGTTATATTTTTGAAAACTAAAATTAGTCTTGGGATTTGCCTCTGATGTGCACTTAAAGTCTTCATGGGCTATGCAATTAAAAACAATTCCACAGCTATTTGGAGAAGATTCTGTTACCTTGTGAGTCATTACAAAATAAATATTAAGAATATGCTAAGTTCTAAAAGGAAAAATAATGAGGTCTATACCATGTAGGCTTTACTCTTTATCTCATTCTAGCAGTAAGGGGAGAGAAAAGTGCTTACAATAAATTATGAGGCACTTTGGATGAGCATTCTGATGTATGAGGCAAGGCTGTACAGTCAGAAGGCTGCTCTTCATAAGTCTCACTTGAAAAACCCAGCCCCTTACTTTATAGTCTTATCATACACAGCATTATGCAAATGCTGCCATTGGAGCAGAACCACATTATAATATGAGTCATCATTGCATTACATGCATTTAGATATAATTCAGATCAAATTGTGCCAAGACATGACAATTAATAGATACAGCATGCATGCCATTACTGAGTTAGCACATAGAAAATAAATATGCAAATACATGACTTAGGAATGAGTCGGCCTATCAAGGAAAGAGCTCTTTTCTCTTATTTGCCTTCCCCCATAGAGGCAGCAGTAAAAGAGATGAAAAGTAAAGGCAGGGAATTTAAAGAACCAAAGAAGTCTTTACTTGTAAAAAATATATTTTTGCGGATACAAGTGTGAAATAGGTAACTTTGGCTGCTGCAAACTGGTGAAGATATTATCAAACAGATCCATCATAAGTGAAGGAAATGTAGTGCTCCCTTCCCCCACCTGTCAGGAAGCTGATAGATCACTGATGGATGCATATAAATCACAAGGACACCTCTCACAGGGAGAATAGTAATCGTAAGGATTTGTCTGACTTCTGAGTTGATTTTCTATCACCTACTTTCCACTGCACCTCAACTTCTGCATTTCTTGTCTTCAAATTACTTTCCTTTCCCTTAGTATCGTTTTGCTGAGGACAGTGCTATGAGGAAGTCTTCACCCTCAAGTAACAATCTCTCTCTCTGTGTGTGTGCCTGTGTGTTCTTTCTTCATGCTTCCTCTCACCAACATGCCCCCCCATCTAAACCTTTTACTGAAAGCTTGTTGTCACTCCTGAACAGATCATCAAGCAGGTTGCAAACAGGAGTTGGATCCAGGCGATCAAAAGGAGCTTTAGATGTTACTGAAAGAGTTGGGATGAAAGCAAAGATCAGTGAGTCTGAATAAAAGCCCATAGGAAAGAGCTCTTGTAATGAACTCAGCCTGCTTAAGCAGCAGAATAATAGAAGCCACTCCAATGTTCAAGAGCATAAAGCATTGACCCTGGTAGGGCAATGGAGGTGAAGAGAGACTCCTCCTACCTGGATTAGATAGAAAGAAAGTCAGAGGCCACTGCCTCTTGTATTACATCCACCAACTAATCCAACTCTGAAATATCAGAACAGTCTGAGTTCAAGAGAAAGCTGTAGGTGTTCAAGGTGGTGGTCCATAAAGAAACCTATGACTCAAAAGACCTGTCATTTAAGCCCTAGGACACCTACATTCCTACTTCTGACTCTATCCCTGTTATATGCTGGCAGAACTGCATATTTTCTCCTAGTGACTTTCTAATGAGGCTGCTAAATGAGAAGATAAAAGCAAGTGCAGCATTGGTTGAAAACCTTCCTCTCTTTCTTCTGGATTAGTATTACTATAGCAAATACTTCTTACATCTAGCAATGAGAATTCTTTAGAAATCTAGTATGATCTCAGCTTTCTCAGTTATGTTTGACCAATCATTAATACTCATCCTTCTTTGTGAGCAAGTCAGTGCTCTTTGCCTCCCTGAAGACCACCCTCGAAGGATTTTAGTAGTCCACTATGCACCAAATTCAATAGACTGAGTGAAACATCTACCCTATCCTGTGTCTCCAAAGCTTTCACCATGTATCTTTAATATTCTCTTTTCTCCTCCTGACCATTCTCACATTTCAAATTTTCTACTGTCGTCTCCTCTTTTTCTATCCACCTGCATGATGCTCTTGCCTCAGGATTGTAGCTTTCTTTTCTGTAGGCCTCATGGAGTGTATGGATATGTTTAATATTTTTGTGTTTGTTAGTATGAGGGATTTCCAATCATTCCATATGAATGGAATCTAAAATGTTGTTATCAGCTGCTTCAAGTTGATGTCTGAGAAATCCTCAGCGTTCCATCTGAGCTGAACCTGATCCTCTGCTTCCCACTCCTAAATTATGGGCTTTCAGTTAATTGAACCATAATTCATCTCTGATCCTGATTTTATGGTTATTCTTGCTTTCTTGTTCTCTGTTCTGTCACTTACAATGGTGAATGCTATTAAATAATTTTGCTCCTAACAGTCACCTCTACTTTCCCTCATTCCTTTAATACTGAGAAGCCCTTCCCATCCTATGTAACATCATTGCAGACCTTTTTTTTCAGATGGCATTCTAGCCTATGGCACAGCATTCTCATCTCACAGATACTGTATTCACGTTTTGTTAGGAAAAAAAAAGACATATATAAGGTTGACCATATAATCATCTTGTTTCAATATTTGATATCTATTTTTTAATTTATTAAAGTTAAACTAACTCTGTCAAACATAAAGTTGACTGTCCTATCAGCTTCAGATCTTGGCAGTGTACCCTTGCCTTGAACTTTATTCTTTTATTTTTTTTCTATTGAGTACTACATACATCAGTACTATAATTGCATCCTTTCTTCTTCCCATTTCTTCTCTTCAACTCCTGTAATACCTTTAGACAGACGTTCCTTCTTAAATTTATGGCCTCTAACTCTACTTGTATATTTATTCTATATTTATTTTTGTATGTATAAACACACACACACACACACACACACACACACACTGCTGCGTCCAAATAGTGTCTTTACTTGCATATATTTATAGCTGGCCCTTAGGATTAAAACTCCTTTTTTATACAGGCTCCAGCCTCTCAGTTCCTAGCTATGGTTATTAATTTTCTGTGAAGAATTTGCTACATTCCTCCATAAATCCTGCTTACTACACAATATCCATTTCAGAAATTCTCTTCCTGGTGAAGCACCCCACTTCCCTTACTATTTCCAGCTCGGACTAGCATCTCCATTCTTTGGACTTATTTGTTTGATTGCTTTGCATTGTGATTTTTAATATGATAAGACCTTGTCTCCTCATCCCATTGTATCTGTATTACCTGACAAAATGTCTGCACAAAAGAGTCACTGGGCAACTACTCAGCGGGTGAATAGATATGCCAAGAAGCTTTCACCTCTCACCTCACATCCATAGAGATGCTTATTTCCTGATATAATCTTGAAAGTGGAAAAAGCTTACTAGTTCAAGTTATTTGAAAGGTGGGTGGGAATATAGTGCTGAGACATTTTAAAAATCTAAATTCATATCTCATTTTCCTGTATATGCTGCTAGCAATTTTTCCACTAGTATTTGCTTCAAGAAAGAAAACCTGATGATACTTTTTCTATGATGCATAAATGATATACAATAATAGTTTCCTTAAAATAAGTGTTTTTTTTTCCTTGAGACTAGAACTCACCGTGTATTTTAGACTGGCTTCAAACTCATGATCCACCTGCTTCTATCCCTCAGCTAATGGGATTATTGCTGCATAGTACCCTACCTGGCATCTACAAGTAAAATTTTGAAGATAAAATGTGCTCATTGAGAACTTTGGGATGCAAAGAATTGCTGAAAGTACCGCATAGGATGAAAACAAAAGATGTTCTCACACACACCAGTGCCCGATGCCAAGCAAGGTAGCCTTTACTGGAATCTCAATGATTTGGGTTTTAGTATCTCTTCTCATAATGGCTCTGTTTAGGAAATCAAGTGGACATAATTTAGCACACATTTAGAAGTCACACTGAGAACTAAACACCTTTCACAATATAACCCACCTTTTCAGTTTGCAGGAGCTTTAAGGCTGGGTTGTAATCAATTTTACCCCTGGTCATCTTTAATGAAACAGGTTTTTTTTTTTTTTTTTTTTTGTTCTCCTACGACATACAAGATTCTTCTTCTTCCATTTTATTTCATCCTGAAATTAGCAATTATTTTTTTCAAGACAGTAACCGAGTCAAGAAAAATACCAGAAAGGGTGATAAAAGGTGCCAAATGTGGGAATTTCTTTACTGATCCCTTCTTGCCCAGAATGTCAGTGTCTGAATCATCAGCACTTGGGATGGACCGATACTTCTTGAAGCCTAGAGTGGGATTCACTTTTTGTGTCAGCCTGACCACATTTACCAGTCCCCAGATACTTGTCTGGAAATTATTCCTGGGTCTGTCTGTGAGCATGTTTGTAGGTGAGGTGTACAAATGAGCCTGTAAGCTGACTAAGGCAGACTGTCCTCTACAAAACAGAGGGGCCTTGTTCATTGTGTCTACAGTAGAACTGAAGGCTAAAAAACAAAGAATTCTCTAGATGTCTTCAAGCCTAACAAGAGATTGATGTATGCTTTTCAACTTGGACTTTGGCCAACACTTACATTTTGGTCTTCCGGCCTTGAGAGTAGGTCTGCTGAAGTTCCATTTTGCTGGCTATAGATGATGAGACTTCTTTGGGGTCTACAGCTGACTAAGTGTGCTGCTAGCTTGTGTTTACGGAAGCAAAGATACTTGTAAACTAGTTCCCGTGTCTACTGCTGCTGTTGTTGGATTTTTAGCCTAGTACAGAAGCTAAAATGGAAGACAGACTCACAGGTGCCTTTCCTATTGTAATTCCTCCTATACAAAAACAAGTTTCTTTTGGACAGTTTTGTGGCCTTAGTTTTATGTATTATTAAATATAGCAGTAACTTTGTAGTTATTTCAAAAACTGGACAATGATCTTTTTTCTTCCATGCCTTCAGCCACTTTCAGGGAGTCTAGTACTCAAGCCTGGGAAATTACTTATCAAGTAATTTTGCTTCCTCGTCAGCAACAGGACAAACAAATAATTCTATCATGCTCCAAGTTAGTACACTAATGATGTTAAGGGGATTATTTGCATGCAATGTTACTTATAGAAGTATGGCCAGCTCTAAAGCAGCTGCATCATTGTAAAATTCAAGTGCATCATTGAGGAATATCTCATGAAAACTATAATATAGTATCTCCTATATTCTTCCATTGAAGGAAGTAATGACTATTTTTTATCAAGATGTGCCCCAATGATACCAACTCCTGATTTGAATGGGCATAGTGACAGATCACTTTTAACATCAATACTCGGGAGGCAGATGCAGGCCGATCTCTATGAGTTTTAAACTTGCCTGGACTACATACTAAGTTTCAAGCTAGACAGAGCTACATATTGAGATCCTGCTTTAAAAAAAAAAAAAGAATGAAAGAAAGAAGGAACGAAGGAAAGAAATTATCTTATTATCTTAGGATTATTAGTGTATAAAGTTCTAATCAAAGTTAGGATATCTAATTTCTTACTTGTATTAGTTAAATTTATTCTGTCTTAAGACTGAGATATAGTGACATAATAATTTCTATATCATATATGTTTTAATAGATTTGATTTATTTTAATTATATGAGTGTGAATGTGCATGTATGCGTATGTATTTGTGGATAGCTACATGTGCCAATCAAGAGCATCAGATCTTCTGGAGAAAGCTTTACAGAAGTTATAAGCTTGAACTTGTAATTGCTAGGAACTGAGCTTGAGGCTTCTTTAAGAGAAGCAAGCTCTCTTAACCTGTCTCTCCAGCTTCTTACCATATGTTCAGTTCTTTGTTTTCAGGGCATGGTAGGGACCAGAATATTTTGTCTTGTGAATTTCTCTCTGTGTTTATGAAATGCATCCCTTAATCTTTCTGAAGATTCTCCTCCCTAGAAAACCAAGTATCATGTCACAAGTTTTCTATTAAAATTAAATCCCTGTGACACTCTACAGTGAAGTCAGTGATTCTAATCTTGTTCTAGTGTTTCCATGTAGAAGTGACCTGGGTGTGCAAAAAATCCTGCAATTAGGACAGAAAGATAACTTAATGCATAAAGGTACTTACGTTGCAAGCCAAGCTTGGCAACCTGAGTTTGTCCAACAGGACCTATGCACAGATGGAGTAGAGTTGGACATCCATTCTATGTTGTCCCCTAACCTCTACAAATGCTCCATAGAGCAGGCATGTCCATACCCTTCTCTCTCTTACACACCACATACACACACACACACATACACATACATATACACTCTTTCAAATACACATACATACACACACACTCTCACACTGAAATACAGAGTTGAAAATCCTGCAAGTATTCAACAGCATAGTGTCCTAAAATAAAGCTAATTTCAAAACTATTTTTTCCCATTTCTCTGTGTAATTCGAACCTTGGAAGCTTACTGAGGGTAAGAAAATAACTTGAGAAATATACCCTAGGAGGCTAGAACCAGGTCACAATCGGTCAGAGAATATACTTATGCATTAAACATGATTCCATGAGTTTTTCCTCAGGAGCCCTAGGTGATTTTTTTTTTCTCCTGAGTTCTACAGAACCATCAGCACCACCCCTGTAAGTCAGAGAGCCTAGTCTCAAAATTTCAAAAATCTCTTGGCTGTTTTCACTTACTGATTTTTCTCCTAATTATCAGCTCTTAGCAACAAAATGGTCAGAGAAATAGAAAGCAAGATCAAAAGATACATATTCAATGCAAAACAGCTCAGCCTATTAGCCCCAAGCAACAAATAGCGCAGAGCAGTGTCCATTGTATGGGAAAGGATGTTTCTCCAAGGCTAATGTTGTTAGATGAAAATCTGCTTAAGGCAATGCAAAGAAGAAAAAAAAAAAAAAACCTCCCTCAATAACAAAAGCAGAACAGACATTCATTTTATGTTATTCTCAGCTGCTCACAGTCTTTGTCCATGCAGAGAAAATCTAATATTATGCCAAGATGCTTAGAGGAGATTAACAGCTTTTCATTAGATACTAACTTCTTCTATCATATTATTTTTCCCCTTAAACACCAATTTTTAAATAACATAAAGGAGCTGATCAGGATAAAGATACTGTATAGAAAATAGTACGCATATTCTAATGTGTCCCTTAACAAACCATCCATAGGTGACATTTCACTAAAATTGGGGGGTGGGGTGGGTAGAATTAACAGTATTACATTATTCCGAAGTCTGTAATGCTATTCTGTGTCTGTACCAAAATCTCTCTGAAAGTCCTCAAGACAATACTATTCTCAGTCAATGTAAAATTAAAAGGGAATAAAAAAAATATGTCTGTGTCATCCCGAATGCACCCAGCATCCTTTTTCTCTAGACATCCTCCTAAAATCTACATCCAGCCACAGCAGGATCGCAGCCTTCAAGTGGGACTGCTGCCAGGGACGTGTGAGGTATGCTCAGAGCAGAAGCCAACATTATGAGCAGGGCAGAAATGTGCTTGGCCACATGGTATCACAGAAGAGCCAGCTATGTAAGAAAAGCCTTTGTAGGTTTGACTGGCATGTGAGTCAGCTAGTATGATGGAGGCCTTTGCAGGGCTTGTGGGAAGCAGCTTCTTCTTCTCTTATGTTTAATAAAACCTCTGACATGGCAGGGATGGTGGGTGGAGAGTTGGACCATAACTGGTGATATGCCATCCAGGATAAAAGAACAAGATGTTGCCAGCCAGTTCTTTGAGAAGGTTCCAGCCACAGTTCTGAGTGATGCGAAGGACTAAGTGTTACACAGACCCCTGCCCCCAGCCCCTGTGCAGTCTGTGTGTGTACTGCTAGGCACCATCACTGTCAGTAGAAAAAGTTTTGGAGTCAGCTGCACAACACTGGCTCTGAATTGCTCTCCAGCCATGCCATGCAGGCACTGTCATTTAGAAGTGGGGGCACAGGTAACTGGCTGGTTTTCTTTGATCAATTATAAGTTGGATTCCCACTGGCAGATGTCTGGTAGCAGGCACTTTCTAATACTTCGGGGTTTCTGGATTTCCACTGAGGCAACAATTAATTCTTTATTTTCATCAATGCCTTTATAATATTTCAAAGGTTTATCTAGAATTACCCCATAAGTACTAATTTCAAAATATTCCTACTTAAAGTCCCTCTGTAATGTGGCAGCTGTTACAATGCTATCAGCTCCTTTTCTGGTTGTTTCTTCCTTCTTCCTGTTAACACCCAATTCTGTTCGTAGGTCAAGAAATTTTTAGTTTATTACATAACGTACATTTGAAGGCTGTTTCTGTTCTGTTTCATTAATGGTGCTAATTTATCAATTAATTTAGCTAATGACACTCACTCCCTTTTTACTACCCTCCTGATAAGAGGACAAGAGCTATGTTGGTTACAACATGATTATAACAGTCCCTCTAATGGACATTGGCACAAAATAAGGGGGACTCTAGCTGCCCCAAAAAGTTGTACCACAGTTCCTCAGACTGAATTTTCAGAAGCATTTACAGAGATGCACATGAGGATTCAGATAGCACACCTCTAGGATGTTGGTGATAATTAATTGCTCAGTGCTATTTACCTGGAGAGAAACCATGGACCCTTGATGTGGTCTGGCTTCTTTCAGGGACAAGCCTTAACTGAATATTGAAGCAATACTGAAAAGTTATGGCAAGTAATTAATATATTTTAAGCAAACAAAACTAAAGAAAGAAAGAAACAGATAAATGCACACACAGCCCTTTGGATTAGAGCAAGCCAAGCTTAGCATGGGGACTTCTCTTAGGAGGATGGACCTCAGTGAGGAGACAGCTGACCAGAACCAACCCCTTCTGCAGTCACAACATGTAGCTACGCCTAACGTGATGGACACATATTTATGATGGCAGTTACAATGAAAGAACAGGTTTCTGTGGAGCTGCACAGTCTGCCGGCAGGGTGAGTTCCTGTATATGTTGTTAGCACACACACAGCTCACACCCTCTACCATTAGAACTGAGAGGGGTGTATAGAAGGCAATGGGCTTCCTCAGCACGGCAACAGGAAAACGAAATCCATAACCTAGGGATCTGAATGACTCTATCTGAAGAAGCTGCTGGTTTAACCATGCAATGTTACAATCCGTGTGCTTGAATAAATGTGCCTTTACGATCTAAGATTCGACCTTAACCCAAAGATTCTGGTTAGGAAGGAAACTGAGTAGGGCATTTGTAATGAGGAATGTGGGATCGGCAAGAAGCCTTTAAGGAGAATTTGTAGTAATTAATCAAAGATGGGAAGAAAGTTTTGCATAGAAAGAGAGCAATTAAGAGAATTGGTGATCTATCTCCTCTGGGAAAGTCCTCACAAATCCCTGGGTACCTATAGTTGAAATGACTTTTAACCTTGACATATGAAATGAGTCTCATGACTATGGACATGTCTTTAAACATTCTGCAGCTCTTGAAGAAAATTCCCTTATTCTGTTAAGTACCAGTGTGTTCAAGCTTCTGGAATTCTGGAATTCAGATTTTTTTTCCTTCTAATCTATTCAGGTACACAGAGAAAAGGCACACTCCTGCAACACAGGTATGTCTGAGAGTTTGCTATTGGGTCACACAACCTCACTGGCTATGATGTTCACTCTGGAGAAGAGTGCGATGGGGTTCTTTAAAAAAATCACAAAAGATATTTCTCCAAATAGTTTAAGAGAGTTTGCAATTTTCTATTAATCCATGTTCATAACTATCTAACACATAAAGTAAGTAGGAGACAAAAATAGAAAACAAAGAATAAAAACTACATGGACGAATTAATCTATAGACTGAGATGGTGAGAGAGGGAGGCAGGAATTGAGAGAGAGAGAAAAAAAGAGGGAGACGGGGAGGGGGAGAGGGAGAGAGGAGAGAATATTACAAAACAAATATTCTAAGGAATTGGGTGATTTTTAGTTCTGAGATGAAATCCAAAGATCTCTAATATAGATTCAGAATGTTTACACATTGGGAGACTAGGAATGTTCATATGTAGAAATCAAGCTCTCTCACTTCAGCAAAGCCAAGCCTTTCTTCCACCCTCCACATCGGAATTTTGCTACCTTTTGCTTTATAATTTAAAAATAACATTTGCTCTGCATTAAAACGTCAAGAAAAGTATAGACAAACTCTGTCATAGTACTAATAATGTTCGTCTCTGGTGATTCCTGTTTAAACCCATATTCCTGGTCATACCTAATTTTATTGGAATCATAGTGGCATTTAAATTCATATGCTTCTGAACTTTACTTTTAAAAGGGTTATATTTAAGTAATGCTATAATTGTAGAATAATATAAATTCTCTCTTAGCTATTTGCCATTACCTTTTAAAGGCATTCTCATAAAAATAGAAATCCAGAACAATCAGTACTAATGCCTGCTTAGTGAGCAATGGGTGAGGCTGGACTTCGATATCTACTTAGATCCAAACCTTAGCTGAAGAGTCCTCAGCTGACTCTTCTCCTGACTCTCTGGATTCATAACTGGCTCAAATATCATCTTTACTGCTGGGCTATTTTCCCAAGCTATGCTTGTAACCTCTGTGTACGAATTCAGAATGGACTGAATAGATAACTGTATAAAAAAAGTCCAGATTTCAGTAACAGAACATATCAGAAAGAGCTCAGTATCCACCTTAGCAGGAACTCCTGAATGTTCTTTCTATTGCTCTGGCCTGGGTATTACCATTTGTTTAACTGTCTGGTGCCCTTTGTCTTTTAACACCAGGTATCACAAAGGCCTCTATGCTAGGTTACTTTGGGGAACTGGGAGCTGGGAGCAATGCCCAGAACAGTCCAGGGCAGTGCCTTTGTAAAAGAAGAGAGAGAAGAAAATATCCACTCCTTTTGAACAAGGGTTTGTCCATTATATTATCTCTTATTTCATAAAATACATGCATTCCAGAAAAGCAGGGTTTTTTTTTTTTCCTTCTGGTGCCTTAGGGACTGCTATTAGAAAACCAAAGATCCTTGGGTGTAATAAAATCCTGAGATGTAATAAAATCAGACACTTAAAGAAAGCAATAGTACCACTTTTTACACTCGCATAGTTAAGAGAAATTGTAACTTTGCTTTTATAAAACACTGAAAATAATTCTCTCTACATTTATAATCTTGTGATACCCGCCAAATAAATCACAGAATGAGACTCCAGAAAGTGGACCCCTTGGGTGGGTTTTAGATGGTAATAGGCTTGCCTACACTGTGGATCATCCCTCTGTGTGGGTCATAAAGTTGGGACATCCACATTCCTTGTCTATTCAGTTTACTTATTATGTCAGCAGGATGCAGAGTCCCCTACGTTTTATTTTGTTTTCATTTCATTTTATGCCACTGGGTTAACAGTCAAGCGTCTCGGCTCACAGTATCTGGGATAACGTGCAAGTGTAGATGTTTTTCAACAGTATTTTATGAAGTGGAAGGAACTGCTTCGCTTATTATTCATCTCCTTGTAACTGTTTGAGGGGTTGGTAGGATTTGGAAAACACTTTATCTGGAATGTTTTTAATCTAGCCCAGACATGAAATGATGAAGTGTAAAGTGAATGAATGTACCTTGCATTTAGGAACCTTGGTGGCTTTCCTAGAACAAGGTAACATGCTCAGACTGAATGGGTAACATTTATGTATGTATTTATATAAAGCCCAGTATTGATTGGACACCTTACACTCCAGACATTGTTCAATACATTTATATGAGTGCTGAGATTTCACAGTCATAGTAACTTATGGAAGGCAAGGTCTCTGACACCCCAATTTTCCAGCAGAGTGTAGTGAAGAGATAGAACAAACACTCTGCCTCTCAGCTTCCCCATTACTGAGGTTGGCATCCACATCTTTTCATAGGCTCAATGAGTGTTTAGAGCTTTCAAAACCATTTTATACTCTACCCTTCTCTCAGGTTTCCCTCATGCTTGCTCACTTTAGAGGATACATCTTTATTGAAGTTTGTGTAAAGTTTACAGTGGATGGAATTCCATGTGTGTTTGGTTCTTCACCCTTTCGAAACGTTCCTCAGGGCTGCAGTCATCTCTGAGACAAAAGAAATTTAGTCATCCTCAACCTTGACCCACCCAAGACATACCCACAAAGAGGAACTGGTGAGTGCTCCTTGGGTTTCAAAGCAAGAAAGCTAGAAAGTCCAGTAAAAACTCAAATAAAACAGCAAGTGCAGTTTAACTTTTATTACCTCAACTTCAATACCTCATTGATTATAAAATTTGTATTTTTAGCATTAAGGATGGCTTTATGGTCCACTGTCTCATGAAGACCTGTGCTTTCCCACGTGTTCTGTGCACTCACATATCTTGGAGACCCTTAAAATATAAGTTCTTATTGAGGAACTCTAGGTGGAGCTGAGTCTGTTGTTGATCAGACTGAAAGTTTTACACTGAGACTATAAATACCAAACCGTGTGGTCATAGATTAATAGAACAATGTCTTCTGGTGTTGTAAAATGCTATCTCTTATTGTATTTCTGTTTATGAGGCACTGCTTCCATTAAAAAAAAAAAGTTGAGATTTGGTATGGATTTCAGAGATTCAAGCTGTTCCAGAGGAAGGATGGGCTAGGTCTTCAGGTTAACCTGTGTGTTAAGTAAAAGATATGGATGAGGTGTTAGTGTACAATCAGCTGTCAAAATACACATATATGTATATGTATGAATATTATTGTGCTGGTTGGAATGAGAATGACTCCTCCATAGGCTCATATACGTGAATTCTCAGTCCCTTAATAAAACTGGTTTGGGGAGAATTCAGAGGCATAGCCTTGTTGAAGGAGGCATTATTTTGTTGGAGGCAGTGTGTCCCTAGGAGTGGAATTGAGGTTTTAGAACCCCACTCCACACCCAATCTCTCTGTCTCTGTCTCTTTGTCTCTCTGTCTGTTTCTCTCACATTCATATAGGATGTAAACTCTCAACTACTGCTCCAGTGCCACACCTGCCTGCCTGCTGCAGCCCTCACCCCCCCCCCCCCCCATGATGGTCATCATAGCACCTGCTGAAACAGTAGCAAACCCCCAGTTAAATGCTTCTTATTGTAGGTTTCCTAGGTAAACTCTCAACTACTGCTCCAGTGCCACACCTGCCTGCCTGCTGCAGCCCCCCCCCCCCTGCCATGATGGTCATCGCACCTGCTGAAACAGTAGCGAACCCCCAGTTAAATGCTTCCTATTGTAGGTTTCCTAGGTCATTATGTATCTTCACAGTAGCAGAAAAGTAGCTAAGACAACTATTGTGGGAACACGATTTTTCTTTTTTTCTTTTTCTTCTTCTTTTTTTTGATATAAACATTGGATCAGCTTAATTGTCAAAATAATGAAAAGATTGTATCATGAAAGAGTTAATTTTGATGGCTCAGTATAGAGTAATTACGAATTACTTCAAACGTGTTTTTTATTTTCTTGACATTATGGCATTTAATATTAAGGCAGGAAGTTACAAAAAGTTTTTAAAAATTATTAAAATGTCAAAATGATTTATATTTAAATTATTTCTATCATGCATTAATTGTGTCAAATAATAATTGTAGCATTTTATGTGTACATATAACATACTCAAATAATGCCCACCAATACCAATTACCTTCTTTTATTTCTACTTTCTCTTCCCCAGGCTCCCTTCTTCCTTACTAATTGTTTTATTCCAAGATTCCACATCATAAAATAAACATGTGATAATTGTTTGAGTCTCTTTTATTTTGTATAACATACTCACCTCTGGTTCCATTCATTTTCTGCATTGTTCTACTTTGTGTTTGAAAAAACAATAAGCTCATTGTGGATACATGCTGTATTTCTTAATCCACTCATTTACTGAAGAATAATTAGGCTCCTTTTACATGACTTAGCTACTATGAGCAATGCTACAAAAAAAAAAAAAATAAAAAAAAAAACCACTAGTATGTAGGTATATGTGTGCTGACATATTCTTTTGTGTAAGCACCCTGATGTGGTACAGTGGAATCAAATAGGGCTTTCCTTCCTTTTTTCTTTAGTTCCTCCTACCCTATTCTCCTTCAGTCTCTCCCTCCCTCCCTCCCTCCCTCCCTCCCTCCTTCCCTCCCTCCTTCCCTCCCTCCGCCCCTCCCTCCTTCCCTTCCTTCCAAACTTGTTTATTTCCGTGGTTACTACATCAGATCTCATTCTAACAACATTTAAGGTCTATTTTTTTCAGCATGCTCACTATCTTACCTTTTCTTTGTTTGTTTCCCTGATAATAACCATTCTGATTGGAATGAGGTAGAATCTTAAAGCCATTTTATTTCACATTTTTAGCTTGATCTATATTCTCTTATCATGTTATTTAAGTATCAGCTCTAAATGGAATATCTCTATTTATTTTCTCCCCTTAGAGCTCAGGTAACCTCAAAGAAGAATAGGTAGAAAGAATATAGGATCTAGAGGGGATGGTGGACAGAAGAAAACAAGACCCTCTCAATCAACATTGAGGGGTGGTCTGGTACGGCTATGTATTCAAATGCTACATGCTGGCCCCAAGATCTGCTTGCCTCCTGTCAAGGAGATCCGCACATACACCAAATGATGCTTTGTAACCTTGCTCCCCAAGTTAATTGGTCAATAAAAGCTAAAGCCTATTGGGCAGTAGAGAGATGTAGGTGGGTTTTCAGTTACTTGCATGAGTTTGTCTGATCCAGCTCCTATATTAATTTTAGTAATGTAATGTAATTAATATAATATATATTAAAATTCCCTAGAAAGCTGTTTGTTTTCTAATTGAAAGAGAGAGAGCAAGGGAGTGGATCCTGATGATAGGGAATGTAGCAAGAAAGAAGAAGGAGTGGGGGAAAAGAAACCATAATCAGAATATATTATGTGAGGGGGAAAAAATCTCTTTGATAAATGGAAAAAAGATTATCTGTATAGAAAAGCTGGCTGAAAGAAGTATTACACAATAAAATGCATGTAAACATGTACTTACTTAAACTATATGCTGTTACACCAAACTTATTTAAAATGACTTAATTATGCACATAAATAATATTTATTAAAATATGCAAAGAAATCAAGGAAATGGGAAATTGCCATAAGACAAAATGAAACAAATAATGCAGTAAGTGTACATAATATATGTCGTGATTTCTGCAGCTAATGGCAAAGATTCTACAGATAAAGCTCTGAGGAGTCAGCACAAAATATGAAGGCACACTCATTTACATAAGTCACTAAGGCTAAAAAGACAATTTCTTTAGTTTACAAAAGAAAGCCATACAGTGTTCCATAAGATGTTTTCAAGGACAATCTTACACTCATAGTCTTATCAGGCAATTCAGATAATGTAAATTTATTCAGACACAAATGTAGCTGCTGCTGATGGGGAGATAAAGGCATACATTTTCTCAGAGAGCTCAAAGTCCAAGGGATAAACATACATTGTTAAAGAATTCCTAAGAAGATGGATTAAAACAGTAGCATAAGGCATGCTGAAGAAGCCAAATGAGGAAGAAGTCATTCAGCCAGAAAAGAAAGGAGCAGTGGGGAAGTGGGCGGCACAGGTTGCATTCTGAAGCCAGAAGTAAAATTGTGACTGACCAAGAATTCTGTATTGTCAGGAAGAATACACATCTCAGACTCAGAGTGTTGTGCAGTGTGGCTGATAGGAGAAAGCAAAAGTAAGAAAGAAACAACGTGAAGAGGAGAAAGGGAGGGAGAATTAGGAAGTTCTCACACCTGTGTGCAGCTCAGTCTCTGGAATAAAAAATACCAAGGGGTAAGAATGAATCACAACAGCAGCACTGGAATTCTGGTGCTCTGTTCTACAGGAGGAATGAGAGTGGAAGTTCCCAACCTTCCTAATGATGAAGCTCTTTAACATGGTTTCTCGTGTTGTGTGGATCTACAACCATACTATTATTTTCTTTGTTATGTCATAACTGCAATTTTGCTACTGGTAAGAATTATAATGTAAATGTCTGTGCTTTCCGATCGATGGTCTTGGGCAGCCTTTGTGAAAGGGTCTTGCACTACAATCATGATTCACAGTTTGAGGCATTGCAGTAGAGAACCAAGCTTTGGGTGCTGATATAAGGACAGCGGAGAAAGCAAAAATCAGAGAAGTCTATTCCAGGTTTTGGAGGCCAGTGCACATTCTTTGGTTCCTAAATAACTTTGGTAATATGACTGAGGGTGTTTAGTCTCTGCCTAGAAACATCTCTAACATACATACATGTGCAAAGTGTGAACTTGTCTTCAGCGGTTTATCAGTATCAGAGAACTTCAAATTTTTTTTTATAAACCTGCCTAAGACAAGCAAAGTGTGTTTCATGGATGCATTAGACTATCACCATAATCAGGGCTGAGAACCATTTAGATATTCTTGCTCACTGCCACTAATTCTATGCCCTTCAAGTGACCTTGTGATTGTAGGATGCTGACAATTTCAGGTGTATGATAGACCTCATGAACCCCATTTCTGGAACCCTTGGATAAGAACAACCATCCAGGGCAGTACACTGGTCTAGAGTTGAGAAAGTTGTGATATCTTCAATATTTTTACACTAATCATGTTTTATTAATTACTTGAACTCTGTGGCATTTCCACAGACTCTTTAACTTGATAATACTTGCCTACCAGAAGACCTAAATAGAGCTGGAATCTGAAATGCTACAATGTTCTTTAGCATCGGAGTCTCAGTGCACACAAAACAAGCATAGATCAATGTGAGAACACTGGGACTTGTAGGGAGGTCTCAACTTCCCTGATCTGCTAACATCCAACTCAGGTCAAGAAACTGTGCTTATTTCTGAGTTGGATCCTAGGGGTAAATAGGTTATTATATTTACTTACTTGTTTTAGTCAATGTAATTTTGCCTTATCTAAACTTTCTTGAAGAGTTTCTGAAAGAAATAATAATTCCTCCCACAGTTGGAAGAAAAACTTGGTAAAGTTTTTTTTTTCCACCCACTGTAGAGTTCTGCAGAACTTAAAAACTACAATTCACATATAGTTGGTTTCACAGGCGAGATTCTTTAGGCAGTATAATTCCCAACAAAATGCAGTGAAGCCCACTATAAGGATGACACAATTGTAGCACAGATAAGTTAAACAACTCACTTAGGACGACAGCTAACAAGTATTAAAGCAAAGGTTGACAGACAGGCTCCAGAGTATGGCCTACTCCAGAGTTCTGCTATGTTCCTTCCCAGAGACAGTCTGAAAACAGAAGGAGATCATCAAAATAGTAGAAACAAGACAAATGTGGAAGCACCGAGGGAAAGAAGACAAATTAGTATTGCATTCAACAGATCCTATTACATCATTGAAATGTAGATTGTAAAAATAAGTTTTGTGAGCTGGTAAAATATTCAAAACATATTGCTGAATAAAGAAACCAAATACATCCTAGTAAAAAACCCATAATATCCACACATACACAGAGAGTTATACACATAGACACAAATAAAGGATATACATCCAAATGTTAACGATCCTGGTAATTACTGAGCCCTCTTCAAGTAGGCACTTCACATTTATTTTCTCAGCACTTCTCTGATCTTTACACAGCTGCTTCCCTTTCTTTCCCAGATCTCAGTTTAAATGTCACCTTATCAAGAAGGTCTTTCCTGACCCCCTGTCTGAAACAGACACCCCGCCACTCTTTTCATGTCCTTGTATGGTACGAGTCCCATCTCAATATTTATCACCATCATTTGTCAGTGCATTTCATGGTAATTTTTTTTTTTTAATTTCCAGTCATCTTCTTGGCAAGTGAGATTATTAAAAGACTTTTTCCATCTTAGGGTTCTTCTCAATTCCCAGGACTGAACCTTATATGGGTAACTCATAAATATTTACTGAGTAAATGTGGCTAGTGAGTGATATAAATAAACAAATATCTCTGATACCATATACATTTAAAATTGTCATTGTATGCCACTGAGCCCCAAGCACAAGAGAACAAAGGATACCCAGGAGTTCTATCTGTGTTCAGTCCTTACAGTTGTGTATTTGATATTTAACTGAGCATGTGAAGCAAAATTCTGGGCCAGCAGATACAGACATGGGAGAAAAGCAGGTGATGCTCACTGACATCAGAGGATTGTGTCCAGTGAATTTGGAAGACTGTAACATAAACAAGGGAAGTAGAATGCAAGATAGGAAAGAGGTATCAAATACTAAAGATGCACAGAAAAGAAACCAGCTTTCCCCCAGATTCCTTCTAATCACAAGAAGCCAAAGTCATTAATTTATTTTTAAAAGTTGTAAAAAATTAACAAAAGTAATTCTAAAGGGATAATATTAATTAAAAACAGTAATAAAGTGTTACATCTTGCCCTCCCCCTTTGCCTACCTATAAGGTCTATAGTCAGGGTAGAGTGGGCTGTCTTCTTTCGACACCAGTGATCTGTGTCTCAATGGAATGTTTAAGGCAAACCCTGTCCTGGGCTGCTTCTAGTCATGTTCTACAGATGAATCATTTCTTCTTCTGAGAAATGCAACTTTTCTTTGTATATATTCTGAGTTTAGCTCACATATTTGACAATATGTGCCATACATAATAATAGAAGGATGACAATTTTTTCCAACTTTAAAGTTGTTTGAAATTTTCATCCAAATATATTATATATGGAAGTAGTCCTCCTTACACCCCTAATTCTTCATACCCCTCTTCTGTTTTATTAGTCCCCTCTCTATGTTTAAGCAAGTTTTATACAGCAAATAACACAGTTGATGGAGAGAAAAATTAGTACACAAATTAGGTGAAAGAATTTTCAAGGTGTACATCTGATAGAGAAAATCTAGATTGTAGGAAAATGTCATATTTTTTAATTGTAGAAGATCAAACAAGTCCATGAATGCATGGTTTAATGAAATGGAAACAATATTATTAAAATATGCCACACAAATGACTTTTAAATGTAGGAGAATGCTCAACCTAGCTAGTATGAATACTGTAAACTATCACTACCTTGAGATTTCATTTTACTGTAGAAAGAATGTCCGTTATTAAGAAAACAGTACTAAAATGTTGAAGATGTAGATAAAATAAAATCTTATACACTGCTGAAAGAAATACAAACATGTTCAGACAACACAGAAGACAGTATGGACGTTTTAAAGAGCATCTAAACGTAGATCTAATACATGACCTGTACTACTCCTGAATATTTGTCCAAAGGATACCAAGTAGATATGTTATAGATACCTCATACTATCATTTATTGCAGTGAGATTTTTCCAGCTGTTTAGACATCACAGCACTAGTAAAATCTATGTCCTCCAGGAAAATTGATGTTGAAGAAAAGTTAAAGATGAAGAATAGCTGACTATGGACCTTGAAGGTCATCCAAATTTTAATTCCTACATATCCTTTGCATGTGCAATGAAAGCCAATTAATCAAAAGCATCACCATTACCTTTCTATTATTTAAAACACAAGGAAATTTATAAAACTACTCATTAAATTCGGCTCCAAGTTTCAGAGCTTTGGGGTCCATGATGGCAGAGAGAAGGAATAACAAAAAGCTCATGTCTTAATCCACAACTGCAAGAAATGAAAAGGGCCCTGGCAATTCCATGAATCTTTTTAAACCTTAAAGCTTGCTAACAGTGACACATCTGCTACAAGGTCACACCTTCTAATCTTTTCCAAGCAGTTTTATCAGTTGAAAACCAAGTATTCAAATATATGACTGTATGGGGGATATTCTCATTCAAGCAACCATATACCACCCATAAGATCATAGTTATATGATAACATGAAATGGATTGAGTACAACTTCAAGAATGTCCAAAGTCTTCCACACTCTCAACACAGTTAAAAAAATCATAGTTCAAAGTCTTTTCTGAGACTCAAGACAATATCTAAATTATAAACCCTCTTAATTATAAAGCACACATTTCCAACATATAATGGCTTAAAGCAAGACTGAAACTCAGCAAGGCAAACTCTAAATCCTATAGCTCTAGGAGTGATGTCAGAGTAATTAGATGGCTACAGCTTCCTGGTTTTCCTACTTGCAACATTTCTCTTTTTTAGGCAGGTACCATTCCATGTCTGCAGCTCTCTTTGTCAGTTGTCTCATGGCTCTGAAAATTTTCGACATCTAAGAGTCTCCAATATTAGCCAGCTTCATGCAATGGCATCTCAGACTCCATGTAGGGACTCCCCTGCCACCCACCTGGCGTCAATGTCTTTCTTTAACCATGGAACTATATTCTATAGCTGTTTTACTCATACATCCTTTATGACTCAAAAACCCTGAACCACATGAATGATACTGTCGTTTGTTTACTAACATTTGGTAAGCCCTGGCAGCTTAAATCACATCCATAGCAGCTTTGTTTGTTTTGGTTTTTGTTGACATTTAGGTTCAGAAAATATCATAGATTTTTTGACAAGTGGGAAGTTTAGCTGGGTGAGGTCTTGTCCTTGGGGACCCCTTTCTTTATTTCTGCTACAGAACCATCCTTACTTTTATTATATCATCACATTTGGCAAAACACTGGCTGTACACTTTTTCTGGTGTTCCTTTTCTGCCTCAACTGTGTGTTGTGTATTCCTTTTTGCCTTAAATGTGTTTTGATTGGAGACCTATATAAACATGATCACTAATAGCCACTCCATAGAGTAAATATTAGGCTGCCTTGAAATTTTATCTGTCTAGGATATCATCTTCAATTTGGTCTCAGGCAAATTCTTAGGACAAGGGCAGAAAGCAGTCATATACTTTGCCAAAATATCACAAGAGTAGTTTGTAGCTCATTTGCTAATATGATTGCCCTGGAAAACTCCTGAACTGAGCCTCCATAGTTCACAAGACTCTTAGCCCTACTGTTCTCCAAGCTCCTAGTAGGAGTGCTCATTAAGACACACTTTTCAGTATTCAACTCCTTTCCTAGCCCAAAGTCTGAAAGTTTTCTATATAACTCCAAAAATGATTAAGCCAGTCACAGCAATAGCACAGTCCCTGGTACCAACTTCTATCCTAGTTATTTTTTCCTATTATTGCCATAACCAAGACGGCCTTCAAGAAAAATCATTTGATTTGGCTTATAGTTTGATAGGGTGAGATTGCATTACAGTGAAGTGAAGGAATTTATATTTTTATTCATTCTTTTCCCCATTTTCTTAGATTATGGTTATATCAAAATGGTTAAAATTGAACCCAGGGCCTTATACATACATAGGCAAGCACTCTAAAGCCATTGAATTATATTTTTATTTTAAACAAATTAATCTTAATTTATCTTAGGCCTGTATTCATACTAAGTCAGATGTAGCTAAACTTTAGCAGAAAACTTATCACTGATACTGCTATATCAGTTGGCATATCTTGCCAGTTCATCCCTTATTGTAGCTGGGTAGGATTATTGAGATCTTTCTTTCCCAGTAACATAAATAAAACCTTTTGACACTGTTAGGTAGCCATGAGGAATGGGTTTATATCAGTGTAATGTCTTCATGTACTATGATTCATGCCTTTAGCAAAAGAGTCGGCAAGTTCTAAAGTGTGACCAAGAGCAATGACAAGAGCCTCTAATGTTTGGTTGGTCTATGGCACAGAAATGGAGGTGAATTTTAGAAACACATTGTGTTTGAATATGCAAAATTCTCAATAAAATACAGGTAGCAAAGACAACTCAACAAATCAGCAAACAACCACAACAAGTGAACCACTGCCTACTTTAAAGCTTTGTTAAAATAGTAGATAGAAATTGAGGTTATGCAACTAATTCTTGGAATGGGGTTTAAATCTTTGCTTTTAGTACTGTGCAACAGTACTTTCAATTCTCTAATGACCTAGTTCACTGAGTTCCAGATAGAGTAAGGTTTGATTTAGAGAAGCAAACCCTCCAGACAAACACAAGAATTCAGTTTTGAGATACACGGTATAGACTTTCCTCACCACTGATCCACAATGACGTGAAAAGAGAAGTTTATTTCCTAAGATGGTATGGGAATACAACTTTAAAGCAAATTCTTCCTCACTATTTAAAGAGTTGGACCTATAGGTATAAAATTAAGCAATATGAGCATATTTTATATGTCTTGTTAAAGTTAATATATATGAACACAATAACAATGAAGAATTTGAAAGAGCAAGGAGGATTTGGGGGGAGATAGAGATGATGTACTTATAATCTCAAAAATAAACTAAAATAAAATAATTTTCTCATTTAGTAGACAATATACTCTTTCACACTGTCTATCTATGAATAAATCTGTGAAATATATCTCTAAGATGGAGAATAGTCTCCAAAAGTTGTAAATCTTTATTATTGAATCTTTTTCAATTTGAACAAAATTCATGCTGTACCTTTATCTTTACAGCACAAACACTGTTGATTCTCATTCATGAAAATATCTAAGTATTGTGAAGACCTCTGAATTGTTCAAGACACCTGCAATGTCATTACATTACATTTCCAGTGACCCAGGCTTTGGGGAATAATGAAAAACATAGCCTTTGTTTCACATCATTCAGAGCTTGCTTTCATTCAATCTTTTTGTGGGAAAAAAACTAAATCTAAATATGTTTTCATGGCATTTAAGAATTTTTAAGTAACTTTGGAGATATAGAGACTGATTTTACCACCCACCATATTTATAAATGTAAATTACAGTGGAGTAAACATTTCTGGCCATGGGAGGTTTAAAAGGGCAAGAAGAAAATGCAAAGGTATAGAAAACATTCTTTAATATATTTCAACATTGCAGAGAACATGGGGATAACATCAAATTTCATTTTAATTGGATGTATGAAACTGTGCATGGCAACACTGACCTGTGTAGGCATGGATACGATACAGTAATATACACATACCCAAAGAAGAAAACACAGGGTTAGAAGTTGACTGGTAAAAGTATAATCATTTTATGCATTCAGAGATTATTGCTTTCCTTCCAAAATTCTAAGCACTAAACTTGCTTGTCAGAGAACCAACTGGCTTTTGTTCTGGGACTGACAAACCAGGTAGCAATGTCCAGATGGATAACAAACAATCCTGGGATTTGGTAGAGACAGGATTAGGTTAAGTCCTTCTCGACTTCACTTCTGTCTTTCATTTCCTAGTGACCTATGAGTCAGCTTGATCTACTCCATTCATTGTGCATGGCTCCCCAGCTTCTGATATGGATTGTAAGACAGTTGTGAACTCATTTCTGTTTCTAATGTAAGCTCTTGACTATCACCTTTTAAGGAAGTTTTGACCGGAAGAAAATAAGGGATCATCTAATAATACATTTGCTTTTCTTTCAGTGTCAGAAAGAAGATACCAGATCTATTTGAGGATATTTATGTCCTTTGTTTCTCCTTAGTAATCACAGTATTTCTACACACCACTTTTTTTTTTTCTCTATGCTTCCTTTTTTCCTTGGGAAAATGTATTCATTACTTATAATCCACCCTTCCTGGTTAAGAGCTCTCCTTCTGTTCTAGGCTTTTCCACCTCTTGTCCTTTATCCTTTTTAAATATCTTCCCAACCTTGGCCATTGATATTACACAACCTAACTGCTATAAGCTCAGCACAAGTTAGTTTTCTGCAGATCACCTTTATTTCTTTTCCTATTTCTGCTAAAAGGGAAAAATGAAAGCATTTTATACATAGTTGCTAATTTTATTCTGCTCTCAGTTTCCAACTGCTCACAGTGGGCTTTATAAACTAGGGAAGTTCAATAAACAAATAGAGAAAAGACTTAGCTGGCTATATTTTTTGGTATTTGGAAAATGATGAAACCCAGGAAGTGCTCACAATGACTAAGTAAAAGAGACAGTAGGATCAGGGAATTAGGATCTAGGAGGATTAGGATCAGGGCTCATTGACTTTTTCATGGTAAACAATCTACACTCTTATAGAAAGGAATATATAGATGTAGAGAAAGAGTGGGCAATGTAATCTTAATGCCCCATCTTTATTTCCATGCTGTGGCATTTCACAGCCTTTTGCAGGCAGGATTTTTCTGCAGTTATCAACCATGAGTCAAGAGCTTTTTATTTTTTAATATATTGATCCAAAACTCTATACTTTTGTTTACAAGGAAAAGAAAAATCAATACAAAATATGGTGGGTTTTGAACACATGGTTCCCACATCTGAAATTCAGACTTGTTCATCAATGTATAACTCAACCTCAACTACTTATTTGTGAGATAGGGACTAGCCAGAGTGTAGCTGAGGAGAGAGATGGTAGGGTATTTAATACAAATTCCTCTTAAAATCACTATCAGTGTGGCATATGCCCCAATATGTCATATCCCAAATATATTTTGGAAAGAAAGATTAGTTCATGAACTAATGTGTGATAGAAGATAGCACCATGGGTTAGATTATTTATTTATGTTTGGTTAATACTCTAGCCAGAGTCAGGCATCCATAATTTCTCCTTATAGATGTGAATAGTATAATAGATGTAATAGTTTTGTCTTATAAGTTGTTAGTAATCTTGATGGAGGGGTTAAGTTAAATGCATACTATATGCATATTATATGTACAGGATATTTATTGTTTTCTAGATTGCTGTTTTGCACATACATGTAAAGCATTTTTGCATAACAGGAATTTAGTCAGAATTGGAATTCTAGTTCTGATCCTAATCATATATTTCCTTCAGTTTCTCAGATGTTTGAATTGATTATGATTTGGGCTTATTGGCCAAAAGCCCAAATGATATAGGATTCATCTCCAAAATGCTAAGAGCTCTAATTTGCTGCATGAAATTTCTTATTTGAACACTAAACAAATTTAGTTTATATGTTAATTTATATCATAGCTCATCATATTTGAAAATATTCCGTATCTTACTTCATCTAATGGCATGTTACTGCCTCTCTCCCTAGCACTTTGCATTGGTGGGTGTCATGTTCATCAAATAGTAAGGTTATACAATTATCCTTTCTTTCATAGAATATACACATATTGAGTCAAGTAAAGGAATGGCCAACAGGTGAGAAGGAAGGTCAGAGTAAGAAGAGAATAGAAATCTAAATTAATACAATCAGGCTACGTTTACAAGTTTTTCAACATTTTCAAGAGACGTGTAAATTCACAGGTACAAAAATACTCACATTTAAAAATAAAAGCTGAGGAAGAAATTTCCTTTTAAATATACCTTCTCTCTTACTGGAAATAAGTCTCTAGAAACATAAGGTGCTGAGGCAGCAAATGTTTCCTCTCTTTTTCTTTCTTTTTCCCCCTTAGTATTTATAGATTTTCTTAAAGAGAGGTTGGCTCATAAGGTAATGATTAGTGGAAAATTTTTATTTTTTGTTTTTATTATGTGTTAGTTTGGGTTTTTGTGCTGTGAAAAAATATCAAGACCACAGCAGCACTTATAAAAGGAAATATTAGGTTTAGTCCATTATCATCATGGTGGGAAGCATGGAAGCAAAATCCCAACATGGTGCAAGAGATGAATCCTAGAGTTCTACATCTTGGTCATCAGGAAGAAAGGAGAAACTATGTGGTGCTGGCTAGACTTGAACATATCTGAGATTTCAGAGTCTGCCTTCACAGTGATGCACTTCCTCCAACAAGGCTACACCTACTACAATTCACCACACCTCTTAATAGGGTCACTCCTATTAAGCCAAGCATTCAAACACATGAGTCTCTGGGGGCCATAAATACATGATGATGTGTTTTTTTTTTAATGGAACATTTCCTCATCTTTGCATTTTTGTTATTATGAAAATGGATTTAATTGTAAACAATAAAAACTCAAAAACTATTTTTTTTTTTAAAGTCATCTTCTTGCAGCATAGTGCTTGACATCTTCCCTGTCGAGTTTCTTATGCTCTCCTTATCTTGGTTCTACCCCACCGTTCCAGCTGGGCTAACCAAGGCCATTCTAGTTTGGGGTTAGCCTTACTTCAGTTTGAGTCTCTCATTCATTCTGCTAACATTTTGGGATAGATTTCCATGTTTCAAAGTGAAGAAATTATAGTTGTAAGATCATAAGAGAGTAAAAACTGACTGAATAGATCTAAAGTTCAATCCTTCTTTAAGATTCAGCTGTATTTCTCCTAAGAAAACAAGGAAGGAAGTTCTAGAATGTAACCCATTTTATGTAAGCACATAGAAGCAATATAATTTAAATACTCATATTTCTGACTCCAAAAATTAACCATTTTTCTCTCTCAATAGTGTTTCTGCAAATTGTAGAGCTGTTTCTCCCTTTACTCTTAGTGGATGAAGACATTTCCCTACCCATTTCACTGTCAAGTGTACATAGACTTGTCCTTCCCCAATCCACAGGTCAGGTGTATACAAGCATCATCCTCCCAGAGGGTAAATGTTCATACCACCCCAATCTACAAGTCAAGTACATAGACATCACCCCCCATTCTACAGGTCAAAGGTTAACTCTAGTTGTTCATGCTATGCACCCTCAGAGAAAGTTCTCATGGCCACATATTAGCATGATTGCATTGTTATAGATATTAAATAATATAATGAACAAAATAAATCATTAAAAATTTTCTAATTACCACAGTTTTTGTCTTTTCCACCACTGGAATTATGTGACACGTATTTCCTACTGTCTCACATGTAAACACAGAAAAGAACTAGCCACCCTCTCTTTATTCTAAGACAGAGGGAAGAGACAAAAACAGCACAGAGAGCATTGCTTCTCACTAATATTACATTTGTAGGACTTCTGCAAAGTAGAGAACATTAAAAGATGTCACTGATATTTTTACCCAGTGCTGTTCTTATAGCATCTTGAGTTAACTAAAGACCTTCTGGCAATATGACAACATCCTTGTTACTTGTCAAATATAAATGTTTGAGCTTCGGAACAATATGGTCAGAAGTAGATTGGATTTTCTAGGTCCCTTGATGTGCATGCTATAGAAAAAGCTGGTAAGGCCTTGTAACTATACTTATGTTGATCAATACTGTCTTTAAAAGCATAACGGAATGGGAGTTCATGGATCTTAATATTTGGCAGTGAGGCATATTGATGAAAACTTATCTGGCAATATACAGGAGGACTGTTAGATAACAGACTCTGCACACGATATAATTAGACATGCTGAACTTTCTTTCACATGCACAACAGCCTGTGCTATAGCTCTTTGTAAATCACACCCATGAGTAGTACTGCACTGCACTTCATAGAACATCTTCAGGCCGAAGAAGACAAATATGAGGGGTTCTGATTAAATATTTGCTCAGAAAACACCCTTTGATAATATACTGCCAATTCCCTACCTTGGGTAAATAGCATCATCCTCTCCCAAGGTAAGTAAGTAGGGCTTTGCTATATTAGATTTTATTTACAAAAAGGAACTCTGGTCACAAAACACACAGCAGTATGTGAAGAGTTTGGCCCAGATTACTGCAAAGCATTGTCAGTATGACCTTTGGCAAGAACCCAGTAGAAAAGCAATTTCCCCAAAGGAAACCAGCATCTTTTTCTCCCTTAATCCTGTTAGTGGGATGTGGTGTTGATGCAAGGCAGCATGCTTCCAGCATCAGCATCTAGACACAAGTTACATCATTTTGCATGCTTTTCGGAAAGACAAATGTCAGATGGGTATGTGCACACAGGAGTTAACAAAATGTTTCTATGGGAATGCTACTTATCTTACCTAATGACCGTGTGATGTATCAACTCTGTTGGGACATGCCATCTATTTCTGGAAATCAGCTAGCACAAACTAAAGCCTTAGGACTATGCATTCACTTTTCTCCTCTGCAGGATGACTAGAGGGACTGTATTATCCATCCTACCTTCAATATTTATTGTATTCTAGGTGCCAATTCCAGAAACAGCAGCCTACTGTTGTTTTATAGCTGAGTCCAAACATAAAGACCGCAGGCTTTCCCAAGCATATAGGGGACATGTTCAGTAGTTTCAAGGACAATATTTTAAGGAGACAAATTCTCTGGGTAATTGTGCTGAAAAGTGCTTTCTAGCCCATTTCATGGCTGCTCTACCTAGCTTAGTTTCTCTCTCCTTTCAGTTCATATATCTGCCACTGCCTTCTCTTATCCATCATTACTTTTCTCCCTTATATATTCTCTGGAATCATTTGTAAGTCATGTGACTGATCAGGAGTCTTAGACAGGTATTGGGCTACAGGGAGAAGGAAAAGGAGTGCCAAGCTTCTGATCATGTTAATAGAGAGATTAAGCTGATTAAATCTCAACTGGACCTGTGCAGTTGTTGGTAACAAAATTTTTTCGTACTATCTTAGTTGTCCTTTTAAACAGAGCTCAAATTCTTAATAAATGGTTTGTCAATGGAATAAATAAACATTCAACAGAAAAACACAGACCAGAAATGATGTAATTTTAAAGATAATGTCTCTTTGTAAGTTTAAAGATACAATGAGACAACCTGTGATTTTTTTTCTTCAGTATGTTAAAATAAAATTTGAATATTGGCATTCCTTTGGAAATAATGCTGGAACTCAAAAGTTATTTATATTTACTCTTTATTGTCATTCTTGCTTTCCTTTTAAAGAATCTTATTAATATAAATTTAATGAATCACACAAAGTAGTTTTATTTATAGTTAGAGGTCCTTCACATATTAACTATAAAAATATCACATGAAGTTCTAAATACTTATTTGGCTATAGGTGATATTTGTATGTGTACCTGCTTTCCCTTTTCTTTCATGGTCTTTCTCTTTAAATTCTTCAATTCTCTACTTCTTAAAATCCAATCTTGTGATGAGTATGTGTTACTCATTACTAGTCAGTCACTCAGAGTCACTGGTATACAATAGTAGTATCCATTTAAACAGCTCTACCGTTCTTACTCTCAGATGCTATAGACTGATAATATTTCCATTTTGACTGCAAGAATTAGTCTCAGAACTAAGCAAATCTGTTCATGCTGTGTGTATTCTTGAAAGACAGGAAACCCAATCTGAAATATTGAAATAAATGCAGTATGATTTGAACACTTCCCTGATTTCTGAGAAAGCGATCTTTTTTCTTCCCTCAAAGGGATTAAAATGCTAGGATATGCATGGCGTGCTGTTACAGTAGCCATCTCATGGTCTTAGGTGATATATTGGGAATATAAGTCTATGAAGAATATCCTGGAAACAAGAGTCAATAAAAAGCAGTCCACACAGTAAGAGGCATCACCTTCAGATGGAATATAGTCTGTCCACTGTATTCTTCACTAATATGAATTAATTAACGTCCTATTTTTCCAATATAAAAATTGTAACTGGCTCCAAATAAATATTCTTTGAGATCGTTGAAGGTGAGTGCTTTTAACTAGGTGGCTCAGACCCATTCTTTCAGGCACTCACAGGTGTTGTAAGCCTCAGCCAGGAGGGCTTGGCAAGAAGCAGTAAGATGAGGAGAACATGGTGGAGCAGCTTCCTTTTACGTCCATGCTGAACTTATGATGTCCTTAAAGCATCAGGAAGGAAGGACTCTCAGGATGTCAACACAAATAAGGAACACAATCTTCCAGCACAAAATATGTGTCTCATCAACTTCTTATGGAAGAAAAGCCCTCAAAGATTTTCAGGAAGTGAGAAAATGGAACTCAGTTTGTACTTATTTCTCTACAAATGCCCCCATCCCTTTATTGTTTTCTTTCTCAAGCCTTCTATGGTCATTTAACTCTTTCATTTTTGTCTAAGTGCTTTAATATATTCTATTATCTATTGTGTTGATAAAAGCCTCTAGGGGAGGAATGGCTTAATTTCATCTTCTGCTCAAACTTCTTTCTTATAAAACCCAGACCTACCTGCCTAGAAATGGTACTACCTATAGAGGTGGTGGGATGGACCCTTCCACATCAATCAATAATCAAGAAAATGTCTCAAAGACTTGTAGGCCAATATGATAAACAATTATTCTTAACTAAGTTTGCTTCTTCTCAGATAACCCAAGCTTGTATCAAATGGAGCTAACCAGATTCTACTAAAACAAATTTAACAAACAATTGGTTATTTAGTATGATTTTGTGAATGGCTTCAAGGCGTGTGTTTACGTTAGGATATGTATCATCTGATGAACACCCTTCAAACTAGCCCAGGATAGTCACCTATGCAAACTTGACATGTTCTTATTCATCTAGTCTCTCTTTGTCCATAGCATATGCTACACCCCACTCTCATTGCTAGAAAAGCAGCATAAGGGAATATCTGACAAGATAGAATGAGGGGTTGGCAGTAAAAATACTTCAATCACTAAACCAGAGCTGGTGATAAAGTGGAACGACCTTCTCTGATTAAATGAGGCACAGGTATTTTTATAATTTCATAATAAAATATTTTCTAAATATTTGAGAAAAAAATTTAGAAGAGAGATCTGTCAAACTTTGTCTGGTCAGTAATGAAGAAGATGAATTCAAATGTTAGATCAATCATACAACCAGGGGTTGTCAGCCTGCAGGTCGTGAGCCCTTTGGCAAAGTTCTTTCTCCAAAAATATTTACATTGAAATTCAGAACAGGAGAAAAGTTGCAGTTCTGAATTAGTAATGAAAACACTTTCATGGTTGTGGGTTACTACACCATGAAGAATTGTATTAAAAGGAAGGTTGAGAACCACTGCATTGAGCTGAATACCTGGCTCAAACTCAGTGTGACTCCTTCCTTTCTCAATGTCAGGAAACTGTACCTACCTACAAATTAAATATATACTTTTAAAAGGCATAACTAAAATTATCTTAGGGGTCTGCTATATACATTGATTATAAAAGTCAAAAAATTTTTAAATAGAATTTAGATTTTACTTCAATAATATTGTTTAATGAATTCAGATCCCATTTCTAGCAAATGATGAAGCCTCACATATGGTATCCAAGGTGAGTTCTCTGTCCAGTTATAGAATTCCTATCTTTTAACTCTCATATAAATTGATCATGATTCTTAGAGGGTTTTGAAAATTGTAGGTAGGGATGACAAAACTTTGAAGTGAGTCAGAACCTAGTCTAAACAAGCCAAACCACTGTTTGAGTAATACTGGGGACTAATTTGAATAGTTTGGTTTCTAGGTAAATGAAAAAAAAAAAAAAAGAATTAGTATTTTTTTAATTTTCAAATGTAAGTGTCTTGGTGTTTCTTGATGCTGTTGTATCTGTAAGAGACTCTCTCACATAAGATGCTCTGGACTTCTGACTCTCAAAGTCACTGTGCTCCTCTCTTTTGCCAATTATTTTCTTTAAGCCTGAGGTGGAGGAGTTGAATTGTACATGTAGTACTGGCTTTGGGCAGCATAGACGTATTCTCTCTATCATAGGATCACTGTAATATTCGGTAACTGATATAAAAAGGAAGCTTCTTTGATGAGTAGAAAAAGTTACACTTCACTGTGAGTATAAGGATGAGTATTTAGATGACCCAGCTATACCACTTCTGGGCATATACCCAAAAAACCTCCAACATCTAACAAAGACACATATTCCACCATGTTCATAGCAGCCTTAATTATAATAACCAGAAGCTGTAAAGAACCCAGATGTTCTTCAATAAAGGACAGAATGTGGTTCCTTCAGTCCTTCTTAGAAGGGAGGAAAAAATACTCACGAGAGGAAATATAGGGACAAATAGTGGATCAGGGACTGAAGAAAAGGTCATTCAGAGACTGCCTCACCTGGGGATCCATCCCATATGCAGCCACCAAATCTAAGCACTATTGCTGATGCCCAGGAGCCAGATATGGATGCCTCCTCAGAGGCTCTGCCAGAGTCATATAGATGCAGTTGAGGATGCTTACAGATAACCATCAGACTGAACATTGGTACTCAAATGAAGGAGCTAGAGAAAGGACTTAAAGAGTTGAAATGGTTTGCAACCCCATGGGAAGAACAGTATTATCAACCAACCAACCCCCCCCCAGAAGTCCTATGGATGAAACCACCACCCAGTGAGTACACCTGAGGAGACCCATGGCTCCAGTTGCATATGCAGCAGAGGATAGCATTGTCTGATATCAATGGGAGGAGCAGCCTTTGGTTCAGTTAAGGTATGTTTTCCCGTAGTAGGAGAATGCCAAGGTGCTGAGGTGGCAAGGTTGATTGGGAGAGGAAGCACCTTCATGGAAGCAAGGGGAGGGGGAGGAAGGATGGAAATAGGGAGAAAGAGGATAACATTTGAAATTTAAATACAGAGAATATCCAATAAAAAAAGATACTAAAAGAAATAGATATTGCTTTAGGGAACCAGCAGTATTAAGTTCTCCAAGGTTTACAGTGTCAGGCATGAATTACCACTTATTGAGCAGGATTTAGGTCCAATTAGGAAGTTATTGGTTACCTCCAAGGTAAAAGCATCACTACTGCACCATGAGGAGCCATCTTTGTGTTCTGGTGATTCTTGTGGTTCTTTAGTGATCTATGTCATTATATAGATTGTTGATTGCTTTTCTCCACTGGTACCTTCTAATATCATGAGACCTAGTTTGTAGTAAGGACGCTTCCAGATAAATATTAACATTGCAGGGGATATTAATACAGAACAAGATGGAAGAAAAAAGAGAGAGATAATACTGAGTACATCTTTTTGAAAAACCTTAGAGAAACGTATTATTTTGTAAGCTTACTCAAAAACTACAGACATGTGTATGCATGAGCAGTTAGACAGGCATTCAGTGTTGAAACAGATTTACAATACATCCAACAGCCATAGATAATTTAACGAAATCCAAAATGGCAGACATAAAAATCCCTCTTTGAGTTGTTCGTCATGTGTGTCCAAAGGACTCACCAAATAATATAGGCTATTTTCGTTGCCTTTGGTGGCCTTTCAGACCTAAAAAGTAAGATTGTCCTGCTGAAGGCTAAAATTTTCTTAATGGAACTCTTTCAAGACAGCCTTGATTTTTTTTAATACTATTTTTGAAAACTCATCAGCATAATATATTTCAGAGTACATTCCACCCCAATTCAGCACTGTCATCTACCTTTCCATGGTAAATATTTCTCGCTATAGTCAATAACTAGCTCTTCCTGCCCAAAGGTCAGAATCATTGTTTAATAAAGGAAAATCAGGCCATAACAACCCATACCTACCAGCTCTGAACAGCATCCAATGAATATGCCATATGTTTAGTATAGAATTGTAGTTCTTACCATCATTATAACAAGGTTTTCTATCTGACAGACTCTCAAACATCATATTACATCAATCCATTCCTTCGCCATCAGCTCCCAGGTGTAATATTCTGATCATTTTATGGGTCCCTCTCTCTCTCTCTCTCTCTCTCTCTCTCTCTCTCTCTCTCTCTCTCTCTCTCTCTCTCTCTCTCATCTCTCAGCTTTGGTATAGAAGTTTTTTTTTTTTTTTTTTTTTTTTTTTTTTTTTTTTTTTTTTTTTTTTGCTTAAAACCTTTGTTATCCACTCTCCTTATATTTGCATTGCTTGGTCTTCCTTAGTTCAAATTCTATCAGACACTTAATTATCCAGAATCACTCTGATATTACCCTTTTATGACTAGAAAGCACAAAACAGGTACATGTTTCTGATCTTGTTCCTTAGATGATTGAAGAGGTACTTGTTTCCTTTGCTCCTCATCCCATCTTTAGGAGACATCATAGGAGACACTCAATAGATATTTTTCCGAGTTAACATATAAACTGTATGAAATTTATTATTTTTCTGAACATACTCATTGATGTTTATTGCTAAAAATATGCTGGGTTCTCAATAATTGGATAAAAGTACTGCTGATATACTGTTAATTGTTATGAGGCAATATAGCCTTATAGAAAACATTTATCATATACATTACCACTATAAATTTTCCACTTGGTCTATATTACAACTTTAAGGGGGTGCCATTTTTATGTTAATGTCTGTTTATAGCTTAAGGAACTAAAACTCAGAAAAAGTAAATTCATTACTGAAAAGGTCATCTTTTAGCAGCTGAAGGAAGATTCAAAACTAACTGATGTTACAATCAATGTCCTTAATCTGACAGGCTTCCCTATCTGCTTAACTTCTGATATCAGCTATCCATGTACATGCAACTAGAAGTAAAAGTCATTAACACTGATATCCTGTAGAAAGCAGTCACTGAATGAGTACTGTATATAAGACAATATCTGTGCTAATTTTTCAATCTCATGCAAAGATACTGACTTTTTGTTGTTCAGATGAGATCACAGCTCCAAAAAGTGAGGTGGAATTTGAACCTAACTTGGACTGACTTGGAGTTGAACTGTTTAATGAATGTGGAATGGTATTTCTCTTACCCACAGAATGATGGGATCAAATGCCAAGTCACAGAAGACAGAAACCAGCAGTCTGGGTCTCTGCTACAAGCTGGGTACTGTCCTCCTGAATGGCCAGTATATTCATCTTGGTCAAATGACAGATGCATTGTGTCTTTAACTATGGAAAGGAGAAATCACTGTGCTGGCTGACCACCAAGTCTCTGTCAAGAGAGGAAAAACAACCAGAAGCCTAGTCTTTCATTATTACATTAGCAGTGCCTCCTTCATTTATTTTATAAGCAATAAACTGTGCCTGTCTGGTGTTTCATTTAGAAGTTTCAAATGAGATTGAAGATAATGCATCCTATAATTTCTCATCCTTCCCTGTTCCACAGGCCCAGGCAGACTGATATCAGGATGAAAGTTGGACTTTCTTGATTGATGAGACTAATAAAGTGCCTTTATTGTGATATAAATAGCCTTAAAATGTCCTAGAGAGTCAATATTGGTGTTTGATGGCCTTACACAAGCAAGGTCCTTCTCCTGAGGAGCACTAAAGCTTAATGAGTTATGTTTTTTGAAAGAGTTTGGCACTGGATTTGGGTGCTGATTTGTGGAGTTACATGATGGTAAGAATCACCCTAATGACACGGGGGAAAGCTATTTTAAGACTACCTATTTCTTCGTAGCCCTAATAGATCAATATATTTTCTACCTCTAGACATGAAGCTTTGGTAAGAGATTGAGGCATGTGAAGAACAATTTACAGTCTCTGGTTTAACCAGGCCTAAATGTGTTTCCTTCCCCTCCATCTGCTGCAGCAGAAGAATATAGATTTCTTCTTAGAAGGTAAGAGTGTACTTTCAAGTACAATAACAAAGTGTTGGAACTCTAGTACTACAAAGACCCTGGGTTAGGCTGTGATTGTTGAACTAAACTTACTACTTTTGAGTATTGAAAATGTCACAAATTAAAGGTTAAGGCTAATTCAAAGCACAGTTGCTGTAGATTTTTGGTCTGTTAATCCAATGTCCCATGTAGTTCTAAAAGGCTCTTAAATATTATCTTTTGCATTTATTTCTCTTTCCTGAGGACTTTCAACTGTATGTAGGCAATCTCATTTTGTTCACCTACGTGCTTTTGACAGTGTTCATTCTTCAAATGCCTCTTGATCCATAGAAAAGGGATCAGAATATTCTATTTGAAGTAAGATTAGGGTTTTATGATCAAGACGCAGATTTAATAGCTTATTAGTTTCTTGGTGGCATTTATAACGAACAACTACAAACATGGACATCTTATCAACAGAATTTTCCCCAGGTATTTTGGAGACAGAAATTTGAAGGTAAAGTTATTGGCAAGGTTTTAGATGTCCTAAGAAAGAATCTTTCCCTGTCTTCTCTAGATTCTAGTGATGGCTAATAACCCTTCAGTTCCTAATAGCTGTGTTTCTCTAAAAGCTACCGCTTTCCCCTCACTCTCAATTTCTGTCTCTTTCTTTCTTTTTTTGTTCCTATCTGTCATTTATCTATCTCTCTGTCTGTCTGTCTGTCTGTCAATCTATCTATCTATCTATCTATCTATCTATCTATCTATCTATCTGTCATCTATCTACTTATCACCTCTACATTTTTGTTTGTCCTTCTGCTCCTCAGATTCTTCTCCTCTTTCTCCTCTACTGCTGCTCTTGCTGCTAACCATAAGAATCTTTTATTGAGACCTATATCTTAATTCTACTACAAAATAAAATGTTTTTGAAATGACTATATTCCGAGAATACCAGTAATTGTTTCTTTTTCAGAGCAGAGAGGGGAGTTGTTATCAATATACCTATGTATAGATGTTCATTGTGATCAACTCAAACATATGGAGAGTGTTAAAGAGCAGTATAGTGATAAATACTGATACTAGAACTGTCAAAAAGCTGTCTTTAATTAGTTGCAAAAGCTGCATATATGATAGAACTTTTCATTTCCAAATAAGTTATATATGATACAAGAAGCCTCTGAGAAATAGTCGAAATCATCTATGCTGAGAAAAATTTACAAAGTATGGTTTAGAGTGATCTTTAGCTTTACAACAGCCTAACAAATCAATTTAATTGTAAAATTATTGATTGATCTTACTAGAGTGTGAAGTAGAAGCCTTTAATAAGCATAAAATAAATTATATCATACACAGAAGACCCCTTTCCTTCACGTTAAAGATGATCAAGCTGACATTATTTTAGATGAGAGTGCCCTTATCAAAGGGAAGTGGAAAACCACTAAAGAGGGGCTCTATATATTTTGCCTGTTGCTTGAATATAAACAAATTCTCGATGCCCCTATCAAGCAAAGATCTTAAAGAAACCAAGATAAAACTAGGAAAATATTTTTAGAGCAAGAGCTTTAGAAAACCGAATATGACCATTCTAATAAAGAAGTTGGCTGTAGAGAGAAGTTTCTTGCACAGGAATTACCCAGGGATCTTGTTAAAAAGCAGATTCACTGCAGTAGTTCAGTAGTAGGTCCTGAGATGCCATAACTTTAACAAGCCTTCAAGTGATGACAAGGACCACACTTTGAGTAGCAAAAGTGTAGAGGATCAGCAGGACTAAAAAATAATTATTAAGTCAGGCAGGTTAAAGATTTCATGGCTTTTGTTACTCAGCATTCACCTGTCTCCTCTTGTACCACCCATGGCTGCAAATACAAACGCGGGCATCCTCCTGGTTGCTCTTAGTCACTTGTGGATTTGTTGTTAGAGCATTAAACATCAATCTTCCATTTCAAATAATATTTGGGAAATCAAAATAATGCATTATTTTAAGGAAAAAAGTCATATTTATGAGTAGAAAAAACAAGTCAATCTTTTTTTATTTTATTTTTTTTTATTCTTTTCTCTTTATGAAAATGGTTCAGGAGAACCTCTCAGCAGGCAGGGTGCCATTCACCTCGAAGTATGTTCTCTCAGTGATGTCCTTGCTTTTCAACCCTTTCAGGGACTTTAGGGCCAACAATCAGAGTGTCTTCCCAATTCTTAATAGACAGAGTGGTGTGCCAAGTTTGCTCATTGAAATGAAAGCAAAACACTCCCAGGAAATGTATTTGATTTATTAAAATAATTTCACAGGCTTGTGTTCGTTAGTTTCTTTCATTTCATGCATTGCCAGAGGAATTTTCTGGAGTAATGATGACTTTAAATGCTGAAGTTTTACTTATTCTGATTTCCCCATGTTTCTCTTTCCTCTCTTCCTTTTGCACCTTCCTATATTCTTTCATTTAAGCTTGTGTTAAAATGGAATTCGGATGCACATGGTAGCCAGGGTGATTCATTCATGTAGTGCTGAGTCCTTTTCTATGAGTCTGCTGGAGACTGCGCTGATTTTTACGACAGTGATCCAGATGTTCCAGTTAGTAAAACAGCATATTAAACATCATATACAACACGTACATACTATATACATTATTAGGAGACTATTTAAAGTGCTGGGAAGCAATGAATCTGTTACACTCCATTGAACTTAGATGATGACAATGGTTTCCTTATGTTTTCCAGATCTGCATATAAAAAGCTTTTCTCATTTTTCTTTTTACTTGTTTTTCCAGCAAAAATTACTTTTACCTAGTAAATTCTCACAAAGAGTTGCAATTATGATGTACTGTGGCAAACAGAATCCCTAATATTAATGAATGGTTTTGAATGGGCGTCTGTTCCGCTTCAAACTTACTTGATCAGAAGCATGCAAAGCCACACAATACCCATGCTGGTACCAGACATAAATATTTACCAATTAAGTAAAAGACTGGGGGGGTTGTCCTGAGACCCACACAGGTGCAGTGTTTATTTCAGAAAACCAACAACAGTGACTGTTGGTACCCTAATCAACTTCTTCTGGCATAAAGGCCAAGTTCTGTTTCCATGGTCTCAAGTATATCTCTTCACCCTCGAAGTAGACAGGATGCTGAAATGTGTGAATTTGCTATATTGTCACTGATCCAATTAGCCAGCTGGCTACCAAAGAGCTGCTGCAGGATTTAAACATACAACTGTCTTGCTGAAGTGATTCATTATCGATACTGTGCAGGCCTTTGTGCTCTTCGCTAAAGGATACATACTTCAATAAGATGCAGTGCATGTGGCACCTGTATTTCAGCCCATCATGCTTTTCATAGCTCTTGCCTTGGAGAATGGAAAGGACAGAGCACAAGACAAGAAAGGTGCTTTCTGTCCCCCTAGTGTGGCCTTCTCTGACTCATTACACCATGGATCGGGTCACATCATTTCTAAAGAGAGTTTCTACGGGAATACATCTTGCCTGTGGGTTTTTCCTTTTTTCTTTTGAGTCTTTATTTCCACAGTGGAAAGGGGCATTGTAGTAGCAGAGAGATGGTTTAATCAGTCTGAAATATCACCAAGATTTCTTCAAGTTTCTACCAAGTGTATGCGAAGAAATACTGGAGGGGGGCAGACAATGGCTCTGTGAACATCAGGTAGGAATTCTCAGAATGAGAATAGATCTTAAGTCACAAAATCGTAAGATCTCATGGGATGGCGGGAAGAACTTGTGTGGTTCTCCTTCTTAACTACTCATGGTAAATAGACGTGTGCCATTTAATCTCTTAGAGATTGATACACCTGACATGGACTTCAATCAACCTGAGAAAAAGCCAAGTGCAATAACTCTGACCCACCACCAGGTGACAGTGTTTCTAAAATTAATCTGGCTCTCCAGGACTCGGACTAGTTTTTCGTTATTTGGGACCACGTTTTCACAGGCAGGTGAAAGGACAACCACACGATTACTGTTACACAGCAAATCAAGAGGTTAGCACGATTCCTTCTCATGATTACAATCATCTGAAAGTGATGAGATCCACATGACAGAGTATCGGAGGAGGAAAGTTAATCACGTTCAAGAATTATTATCCAGACCACCATAAGCAAGTGGCTAAACAGCTTGTTACAAAGCCCTGTGCAGTTCTGGATCAGTTATGGGAAAGCAGAGCGGCGTGGAAGTAGGATGACTATTAAACCATCGCAAGAAGGATCAACTCCGAGGGTTGGGTGACATCATAGCAAAGGAATGGAGATGATAAAAGTATTTGAGACTCAGTTGCTGAAGTGATCACAGATGTAGTCACGCACAACTATAGAAAGAAACGTGTTAAAGTGTAAGGGAATTCTGGTTATTTCCAAAACAGAATCAGATGCAAAAGAGAGGGTAAAGAAAACACGATCAGTGGTTTGCTCCGTAGGTAAGGGCTTTGGTGGGGAAAAGGCAGTTGGCGGAACCTCAGTGGAGCTGTCAGAAGATGGCTTAAGTTCTAATCATTTCCACTCAAAGCACCTCATCTGTATTGACTGTCAAGGTGACAGAGATTTTTATCATATTATATGAAAAGCTACTTAGAGTCAGTGGCAGAGCTGAAATTCAGATTTCTTGATTACAATCAGAGCTCTTCCCATTACACACAATTCCACTGTGTTCTATTACTTGTTTTGGGGCAGATGGGAGAGAGACACTTTAAAAAGGAAGAGGAGAAAGGTAACAGCACACACACCACCACACACAGAACACACACACACACACACACACACACACACACACACACACACACACAGGAAAGTGAGCATTAGTAAGTAAAGATGACACTGTAATCAAAGTCAGAACAATAAGCAGCATAATCTCAGCTCTCTACTTCATTTTTCTCCCTCTCTCCCATTTCTACCACAATGGCTTCTCAGAGTGCCAGTCCAGGAAAGAAAAGTCCCAATACCACTGAATGACTGCAGCAGCTCAGCCATTGTACTTCGGAAACCTCCTACAATCACGGAGGTCAGCCCAGTTTATATGAGACCCTCAAGATGTGCATTGCTTCACTTCTTCTGTCTGGTTCTCCTGGACACAGTGCCTGTGGTGCTAGAATTAACTGATTGTAAAAGATCTGGAGTTGTAATCACGTCTCTGAGTTGTACTGTCTGTAGCCAAGGGTTACGGTACTTTTAATGGCTGATTTAGGTTTTGATCATTTAAATAGTCAAAGCATGGATATTGATAGTTAGAAGAGTCCTTACACCCACTCCATGAATTTAAACACTGCTGATCTCAGCATGAAGCTAAAGGTTTACTTTATGTATATTTATGCAGATCATAATTAGCGTGCAATGAGTAAATACCATCTTAGGAACATTCTACTCTGGCAGTCTCAGAAACTAGATAAGACTTTGGATTCTTAAAAAAAAAAAAAAAAAAAAAAAAAAAGGATTTTTGTTGTGCCTGTGATCTGATGACCTTGTCCTCTCTGTTGCAGCTTAGATAGCATCAGTTTGTGCTTTGTGCCTCTAAAAACTTGAAGGCCATGCTATTCAACACAAATTAATCCCATGCCCTGGCAGATTCAATTGCTAGACTTTCTGCTTATCATAATGATTAGTTATTCCCTCCAATATACCTCCATTCGGACACTGGCCATGTTAAACAGTAATACAATAGGGGGGAAAAGCCCACATCAGGTTATATGAATGGCATCCAATTCACTTATTCTTTTACCAGAGCAACTTGAAGGCATCACAGCTTCTGGGCTGCAACATCACAATGAGTAGTCCATAATTTCAGAGTGTGTGTCCTCCACCCCACCATCATAAATTATTACTGCAGTAGAATTATCTGATAAGGCAATGTTTCATATAGCTCAAAGTTCAGCATTATATAATTATAGTTTATAATTCAGAAGGTTCATTATTGCTTGTACTGTGTGGATGGCATTAAGCATGGCGAACGGAGGGCAGGCTTATGCACTAAGTATTCTTTGTTTCTTTTTTATAATCTGTGAACTATGATCAGGCCTGTTTTATACCACACACACAAATACACACACACACGCACACACACATAATATATATATGTATATATAATTATAATCAATATATTAATATAATTAATGAATGTGTATAGTGCAGAAATAATTACTTATTTTGTCTAAAATCGATCTCTTTGGTTATTGTCAGTTTTCAAGTGGATGGAATAAATGCATTTCATGCTCTTATAGTTCTAGCTTTCTGCTCTGCTTTAGTGATTGCCCTCTTCTTACTTTTCAGAGTTATTTTTCTCTTTTCCTTATCTTTTTTATTTGATTAACAGTTGCTTGTGTTTTTTATTTTATTAGCTTTTGCAAAGATCTGTCTCTGAACCTTGCTGATCTTGTCTATAACTTTCTCTCTCATTTTATGAAATTGATGAATTGACATGGTTTCTATGCACAACTTTTAGAATTTAATATGTAGCTCATCAACTTTCCCTCTCACTTCCTTAAAGCATATGTATTCCTATTACCTGGCAAAGCTTTCTCTAAAAATCACTCTAGCCGAATCTTAAGACACTTGGTATGTAGCATTCTCTTGAAATTAAAAATTATTGGAATTTTTATCATAAACTCTTTCTGCTCTGCTGCATTATTTATTCAATAATATGCTTTCTGGCTTCCTTGAATATCAAATTTGGGATGGAGAAGCCACCGCATTGTAATCAGAGCTACTGTTGCTGCTCTTTCTGTGGCCAGCATTTAACAAAGTATTCATACTTTAAAAGAGATTATACATTTTCCAGGTTTTCTGTGTGGGGCTCTATGCATGCCCATTCTAAGATGGTTGAGTCATTTATATTCTGTACACTGCAATGATCGTCTTCTTCATTCATAATAAAGGATTAAGGAAGAGTATACTAAATCCCCTGCCATGTTTGCGTTTGGCACTTATATTTTCCTCATTTTGTTTTAAAATTTCTATACTATGTTGACATGGCTGAAAGGTACCTCTCTATATATCTGTACCCCGACATTTACAAGTCTAGAGGAACTGATTTTGTGTGACAATAGTGTAGTTAAGTATACAAGTAAAGAAAATAGTTATTTTCTCATTAAGTTGAAGATAGCAATCCATTGTCTTTTAGTCTATATTGGTGCTGACATGTCTCCTTACATTAAATTTATATTTCTTCTTAAGCATTTTCTTCTCTTACTAGTTACTTTCCAGTAATGATCTTTTCTTGGGTGTCCTTCAGTTTCAGCATAAGGAATCTTGGTACAGATTTATTTTCATTGATTCTGCATGTATTTCAGATATTAAAATGTCTGTTATTCCTTAGTATTTTTGTCCATTATTCCTTAGTATTTGTATTTTTCTGTCCTCTTCCTGTCCCCCTTGTAGAAAGGTTGCTGAAACTCCTATTAGATTAGTTTGAGATTCTTTAGTTTGCATTAGTCAACATTCTCTGTTGAAAAAGGTGAAGGAGACAGAGACAGGCTGTGTATACACACACTCATGCATACACACAGACACACACACATGCATTCAAACAGACAAAGACACATGCATGTGCACACACACAAAGGTGGAGCATGTCAGGTTGGTGCTCAGAATCTTTCCCATACTCATGGTGAGCCTGGCAGGTAGGAGTTTGCAGAGTAGACCACGACTAGAAATTCTAAAAGCCACCAGTTTTACAGCCATGAATCCAAAAGCAAACTGGAGGAAAAAGAAACATTTTTCTATTTTTGGGTTAGTTAACACCTTCAATTTTCTTAAGGCCTGAATTACTCAGAGAAGCCCCAATTACGCCACTGAAGGCAATTTGTCTTAGTAAAATCCAGTGAATGTTGTGTCAATGATATCTGAAACAGCATTAGGCAGAATACATAGTTACTTAATAAAGAAGTTGGGTTTGGTAACCTAGGCTGTATAACACAGTAAAAACCAACAATCGATCCCTTACAGAGACCCCAGAAAAAGAGCAGTCATAGCTTTCCTGTTTTATAACATTTATTAGAATGCCTCAAACTAGTAAGTAATCAATATTTAACTTTCAATATATTTATTTTGTTTCGTTTTTTCCAGATCTATAATCCAGTTCATTGTTCTACTTGCAACATTTTTGTGTTCTAATTTACTCTGGGCAGTGCCTTTATACATGTATCATGCATTTATTTTAAGAAATGGTAATGGCTACTTTATGAAACAGCTTTCATTATTATTTTAAAATCTCTTATGTCATTATAACCACTCAAACTTAATATTTTATTGCACATTATATTTAATATTTTACTATCATTTTATTTGGTTTGGATTTTGGTTAAAATTTTCACAAAGTAGCTATTTGATTCCCTTCAGGTGTAATGATTATTTTTAATTTGGCTTGGCAAGGTCACTTTTATGAGCAGCAAACTGAGTCTTAGCTCTGTCAAGGATGAGTCTTGTTTTTTCCTGATTTGGGTCACCTTAGAAAGCACTCATTGATAAGAACCTGCACAGTCTATACCTTTTATCAGCTATACCTTGTCATATCATGGCCTCAGCTCAACCTAGTCTCAATTTTTGAAACTACAGCCGAGCCCAGTGAAAGGGCAACCCTCCCATTGGTTCAGAGGAGCAGGAACTCTGCATTAGGGACTCAGTTTCCAGCAGGAGTGCCTGTGTGTGGGGACCAAACACTCTGGCCCTCTGCCACCAGGAACAGCAGAGATCCAGGGACAAAGGCAAGGTACACAGGAGAGACAGGAACCAATCACTAGCAAGACCACGTATAATCACAGACAACAAGATGGCAAGAGGAAAGCAAAAGAACTTACCCAAGGGAAACCAAGACAACCTGGCAACACCAGAACCCATCTCTCCCATCACAGCAAACAGCAGAATGCCAAACACCTCAGAAAAAGAAGACTCAGACCCAAAATCATACCTCAAGTTGATATTAGAGATCCTTAAACATGAACAGGAGGAAAAGCATAAAGAAATAGAAGTTTTTAAAGAGGACACAAGAAAAACACTCAAAGAAATCAAAGAACTAGAGAAAAACAGAACCAAAGAGATGTAGGAATTGAAGAAGGAATTTATAAAGAAAATGGAAACAATATAGAAAATACTAAAAGAGACAACACTGGAGGTAGAAAACCTAAAAAAAAAATTAGTAGTCACAGATGCAAAAATCTCCAGCAGACTACAAGAGATGGAAGAGAGAATCTCTGGGGCTGAAGACAACATGGAAAACATAGAAAAAACAGTCGAAGAAGATGCAAACGCCAAAAAGCTCCTAATCCTAAATATCCAGGAGATCCAGGACACAATGAGAAAACTAAACCAAAGGATAATAGGAATAGAAGAGGGCAAAGAATATCAAATAAGAGGTGCAGTGAATATCTTCAACAAAATCATAGAAGAAAACCTTCCTACCCTTAAGAATGAGATGACCTTGAGCATATAAGAAGCCTACAGAACCAGAAAAGAAATTCTTCCTGACACATAAAAGTCAAAAGGCCAAGTGCCCAAATCAGAGAAAGAATACTAAAAGCAGTAAGGGAAAAAGGTCAGGTAACATATAAAGGCAGACCAATCAGAATCACAGGTGACTTCTCAACACAGACTATGAAAGCTAGAAGGGCCCGGACAGACATCATGCAGACCCTAAGAGAACACAAGTGTCAGCTCAAGCTGCTATACCCAGTAAAACACTCAATCACCATAGATAGAGAGAACAAAATATTCCAGGACAAAACTAAATTTATACAATATCTGTCCACAAACCCAGCACTACAACAAATTATAGGTAGAAAACCCAATACAATGAGGGGAACCACCTCATAGTAAAAACAAGAAAACTTCTAAGCAAGAAAACCATAATTAAAGGGACAATTCTACCTCTAAAAGCAAAAATAGCAGGAAACAGCAACCACTATTCCTTCATATCTGTTAACATAAATGGACTCAATTCCCCAATAAAAAGACATAGGATATCAGACTGGATACATAAACAAAACCCAGCATTTTGCTGCAGACAGGAAGCTCATCTGAGAGACAAAGACAGACACTATCTCAGAGTAAAAGGGTGGGAAAAAAACTTCCAAGCAAATGGCCCATAGAAACAAGCTGGAGTAGACATTCTAATATCAAATAAAGTAGATAACGAAAAGTTTTCAAAAAAGATAAGGAAGGACACTTTTTACTCATTACAGGGAAACTTGTTAGGAGGAATTCTCAATTCTTAACATTATTATGCTCCAAATACAAGATCAACCATATTCATGAAAGAAACCCTACTAATACTCAAAAAGTACATTGTAACCTAAACAATAATAGTGGCAGACTTTAACACCCCACTCTCATCAATGGACAGATCATGGAAACAGAAACTGAACAACAACACAGTGAAACTAGCAGGGGTTATGAACCAATTGGAATTCATAGACATCTACAGAGCATATCATCCAAAAACAAAAGAATACACCTTCTTCTCAGCACCTCACAGCACCTTCTCCAAAACTGACCATATAGGTAACAAAACAGTCCTTAATAGATATAAAAAGATTGAAATACTTCCATGCATCCTATCAGATCACCATGGTCTAAGGCTGGTCTTTAATAACAACAAAGACAACAAAAAGCCCATATACACAAGGAAACTAAACAATTCTCTATTAAACAATATCAGGGTCAAAGAAGAAATAAAGAAAGTAATTTAGGATTTTCTAGAATTTAATGAAAATCAAGACACAACATACTCAAACTTATGGGATGCAATGAAAGCTGTACTGAGAGGAAAACTCATAGCTCTGAGTGCTTCCAAAAAGAAACTGGAGAGAACATACAATAGCAACTTGACAACAAAGTTGAAAGCTCTAGAACGAAAAAGCAGATACACCCAAGAGGAGTAGACGACAAGAAATAATCAAACTCAGAGCAGAAATTGACCAAATAGAAACAAAAAGAACCACTCAAAGAATCATCAAAACCAAGATCTGGTTCTTTGAGAAAATTAACAAGATTGATAAACCCTTAGCCAGACTAACTAGAGGGCAAAGAGAGAGTATCCAAGTTAACAAAATTAGTAAGGAAAGTGGAGACATAACAACTGAAACTGATGAAATTCAAGAAATCATCAGATCTTACTACAAAAGCCTATACTCAACCAAGCTGGAAAATCTGGAGGAAATGAATGAACTTCTATACAGATACAAGATACCAAAGTTAAACCAGGACCAGGTAAACCATATAAATAATCTCATAACACCTAAAAAAATAGAAGAAGTCATCAAAAGCCTCCCAACCAAACAAAGCCCAAGTCCAGATGAGTTTAGTGCAGAATTTTATCAGACATTTATTGATGACCTAATACCAATACTCTCCATACTATTTCACAAAATAGAGTCAGATGCAAAACTACCTAACTCATTTTTCAAGGCCACAATAACCCTCGTTCATAAACCACACAAAGACCCTACAAGGAAAGAGAACTTCAAACCAATCTCACTTATGAACATTGATGCAAAAATACTAATCAAAACCCTTGCAAACCAAATCCAAGAACACATCAATACAATCATTCACCATGATCAAGTACGCTTCATCCCTGGAATGCAGAAATGGTTTAATATAAGGAAATCCATCAATGTAATCCACCATATAAACTAACTCAAAAAAAAAAAAAAAAAAAAAAAAAAAAAAACCACATGGTCATCTCACTGGATACCGAGAAAGCATTTGACAAAGTTCAACACCCCTTCATGTGGAAAGCCTTGGAAAGAACAGGAATCAAAGGCCCGTAACTAAACATAATAAAAGCAATATACAGCAAACCAATAGCCAACATCAAACTTAACAGTGAGAAACTTGAAACAATCCCACTAAAATCAGGAACTAGACAAGGCTGCCCACTCTCCCCCTACCTATTCAACATAGTACTGGAAGTCCTGGCCAGAGCAATTAGACAGCAAAAGGAAATCAAAGGGATACAAATTGGAAATGAAGGAGTAAAAACATCACTGTTTGCAGATGACATGATAGTGTATGTAACTAATCCCAAAAATTCCACCAGAGATCTTCTACAGCTGATAAACAAGTTCAGCAAAGTGGCCGGATATAAAATTAAATTTAAAAAGTCAGTAGCCTTCCTCTACTCAAAGGACAAACATGTGGAGAAAAAAATTAGGGAAAAGATACCCTTCACAATAGTCACAAATAATACGAAATACCTTGGTGTGACTCTACGTGAGCAAGAGAAGGACCTGTATGACAAGAACTTCAAATCTTTGAAGGAAATCGAGGAAGATCTCAGAAAATGGAAAGATTTCTCATGTTTATGGATTGGAAGGGTCAACATTGTAAAAATGGCCATCTTACCAAAAGCAATCTACAGATTCAAAGAAATCCCCATCAAAATTCCAATCCAATTCTTCATAGAATTGAAAGCAATGTGCAATTTCATCTGGAATAACAAAAGACCTAGAATAGCAAAATCCATGCTCAACAACAAGAAAACATCTGCAAGAATCACCATCCCTGACGTCAAGGTATATTACAAGGCAATTGTTTTAAAAACTGCATGGTACTGGTACAGAGATAGGCACCTGGATCAATGGAATGGAATATAAGATCCAGAAATGAGCCCTCACATATATGGTCACCTGATTTTTGACAAAGGAGCTGTAAACATTCAATGGAAAAAGGACAGCCTATTCAACAAATGGTGTTGGTCCACCTGACACTCAGCATGCAGAAGAATGAAAATAGACCCTTTCGTATCTTCTTGTACAAAGCTCCAGTGCAAGTGGATCAAAGTTCTACACATTAAACCAGGTACACTGAAATTATTAGAAGAGAAAGT